>NC_091286.1:484639309-485311809 GCF_032444005.1 Ranitomeya imitator | reverse complement strand
TTTGTCAATTTTAGTGATTTTTAGACGCTGCCGTACTTCCTGCTGGGTTAAGCAGGTGACATTTAATGGGGAATTTGTATCACTAGTGATTTTGTCTGCCATGGGATTTTCTTGTGTAAATACTGATGCGAAAAAGTCATTTAGCATATTGGCTTTTTCCTCATCCTCATCCAAAATTTCACCCAGACTATTTTTAAGGGGGCCAACACTATAATTTTTTAGTCTCTCTGGCAATGAGTCTCACTGTCTCAATCTTTGCTGCCTTGATTTGCTTTTTACAGACTTTATTTAATTTTTTGTATTTATTTAATGCCTCATCACTACCTACTTCCTTTAATTATCTAAATGCTTTCTTTTTGTCACTTATTGCACCCCTTACAGCTCTATTTAGCCATATTGGTTTCCTCCTATTTCTAGTATGTTTTTTCCCATACGGTATATACTGTGCACAGGTCCTATCCAGGATGCTAATAAACGTCTCCCATTTTCTTTGTGTATTTTTATGTCTCAGGATATCGTCCCAGTTAGTTGCACCAAGATCCTCTCTCATCCGTTGGAAATTTGCCCTCCTGAAGTTTAGTGTCCTTGTAACCCCTCTAATAGACATCTTATTAAAGGATACATGAAAACTTATTATTTTGTGATCACTATTCCCCAAGTGACCCCCAACCCTTATATTTGATATGCGGTCTGGCCTGTTGGTTAATATTAGGTCTAGCAGTGCCCCCCTTCTTGTTGGGTCCTGAACCAGTTGCAAAAGGTAATTGTCTCTCATAGTTGTCAAAAACCGATTACCTTTGCTGGAACTGCAGGTTTCTGTTCCCCAATCTATTTCAGGGTAGTTGAAGTCCCCCATAATAATGACTTCTCCTTGAGTCGCAGCTTCATCTATTTGCTTTACGAGGATATTCTCTGTTGCTTCCATTATTTTTGGAGATTTATAACAAACCCCTATCAGTAATTTATTATTTTTCCCCCTCCCCTTATCTCTACCCACAAGGACTCTACATTTTCATTATATTCACCTATATTATCACGCCGGATGGGTTTTAAGGACGATTTTACATATAGACACACTCCTCCCCCTCGCCTATTCATTCGGTCATTTCTGAACAGACTATAACCCTGCAAGTTAACAGCCCAGTCATGGCTCTCATCCACCCATGTTTCAGATATCCCCACCATGTCATAATTATGCTCCAACAACATTAGTTCTAATTCGTCCATTTTGTTAGTGAGGCTTCTGGCATTAGTATACTTACACTTTATGTATCTCTCTGCACCTCTATTCTTTCTTAAATTATTAATTTTTCTAACCCCCACCCCTCATGCCATCGCCACCCCCAGCTTCCTTATTTGTGCCCAGGTCTCTATCTGCACTATCTTCCCCTCCTATAAAATGAATACCCTCCCCACACTCCTCCAACCTTCTCCCTGAAATCATCTTTAAAGACCTTCCACCCACCTCTAACTTTGTCATTTGTGCCAATGTGCACCATGACCGCTGGGTACTCACCAGCCCCTCTCAGTAATCTGTCCACCCGATCGGCGATGTGTCGGACATGAGCGCCAGCTAGGCAGCACACCGTTCAGCGATCCCTGGCTTTGTGACAGATTTCCCTATCTGTTCCCCTAATAGTTGAGTCCTCCTCTACCAGCACCTGATTGGCCTGCCCTGCTCCCCTATTTCCCTCCTTACTGTAGCAGTCACACCTCCGGCTTTTAGAGAACATGCCTGGCTGCAGCCGTGCAACCCCTGTACTTGCACCCACCTCATCTGCCAACTTAGCAAACTTATTCGGGTGTGCCAGATCAGTGTCTCCCTGGCACTCTTCCCTCTACCCGGCCTTCTAACTGTCACCCAGCTTGCTACTCCACTGTCCTGCAGCTCCATCCTACCATCCCCCCTTCATCTATCCCATTGAGCGTCTGCTCAGTGAGCAGAAGACACCTTTCCATATTGTCTATGGATCTCAGTGTTGCCAGCTGCACATTTAGATCCAGAATCTGGGCTTCCAAATGCACAACATGCTCACATCTCGCACAGCAGTATGCACCCTCGATCGGCTGATCAAGGACTGCATACATGTGGCAAGATGTGCACTGGATGGCATTAGCAATAGTGGAGCACATTTCCTAATGGGGATTGCACCACACAGAAATGTTAAATAATAAAAAAAAAACAAATGCAAAGTATTAATAAGATACAGACAGCAATTAAGTAATTCCTCCCTTGGAAACTCCCTGAATCCAAAGTCACTGAATCACAAGTCACACTTACCGCCGTTCACACTTACGCTCAGGTCACACTCAGCTCGTTCACACTTGCTAAGGTGAAGATTTAAAGATTTTTTATTATTTTTTCCCCTCAGCAGCAATCCACCTTGCTGTTCAATGCACTTCCAAAACTTTGGCGCATACAACAATGGATGGTGCGATCTGAAAATGATGTCCCTTGAGCTTGAATTTCACCTTTAATCTGTTTGGAAGTTTTTCTGGGCCCTTTTGTTACCATGCATATTATTTGTCTGTTTGATTTGTCATCGATTTTCTTCCTGCGACCACATACAGGGAGGTTGGCTACAGTCCCATGGATCTTAAATTTTTGAATAATTCGTGCAACTGTAGTCACAGGAACATCAAGCTGCTTGGAGATGGTCTTATAACTTTTATCTTTAACATGTTTGTCTATAATTTTCTTTCTAATCTCCTGAGACAATTCTTTCCTTTGCTTCTTCTGGTCCATGTTGAGTGTGATACACAGCATGTCACCAAACAGCACAGTGAGTATCTGTAGCCCTATATACAGGCACACTCACTGATTCCAAGATTGTAGTCAGTAGAGTTAAGCGACTTTTATTTTTTTCGGATCGAGTCGGGTTTCGTGAAACCCGACTCTGTCAAATGTCGGGTCGGGTAAAATTGGCCGATTATTGCGAAAAGTTGGGGGCTGACTGAAACACGAAACCCAATGCAAGTCAATGGAGAATAAAAATCGGCAGTGAGTGGAGGACAGGAAAACACCTACAGTGCCCATTTTAATGCCAAAAACATCAATTCTTATTACTTAAGCTTATCAATCTTAATTTACTTTATAATAATAGTTAGGCATTGAAAACTGGGTGTCATTTGGCTAAAGTTGTGAGGGGGTTAGGGCTGGCTCAAGATTTTCATGGGTCCAGGAAACGCGGAATATGTCACGGCGGTGGAGCAGGGAGAGGTAAGTATTTCAACTTTGCAAGTGCTATGATCCTGAGCAATGATCCACTCGTTGGCACTGGCACAGGGCTTCTCATAGTACGGCGGTGTGTTTGACGGTGGGTGGCGCCTCCCACTGGCAGAGACACTTTTGCGTACTATGAGGGGCCATGTGCCAGTGATGTCACCAACGAGTATGCCTCCCCCCCCACCTGATGAAGGAACCTGCACTTTCATCTGCATCTTCCCCTTTGTCCCCGTGTAAGGTGGTATAGTATGCGGGAAGGGGAACCTGACTTTCAGCAGGTTCAGATTCTGGCTGGGTAGAGTGCAAGGGGAATGTAGTGGTCTGGGTCAATGTGCCAGCAGACTCATCTAGCAGTGGCTGGGCAATGGGCAGGATGAGGAGAAAACACAGATATAGGCCCAAATAATAAAGTAGGCTAAATGCAGTTCAAAATTGGTAACAGGACTAAACAGGTGGCATTACTTTGTTCAGTGGAGGAAAACTGTAATGAGTGGCAGACACAGTTAGTAGGCCCAAATAATAAAGTAGGCTAAATGCAGTTCAAAATTGGTAACAGGACTAAACAGGTGACATAGCTAGGTACAGGGGTGGGTTCTTCTGCTGAGTAGCAGACAGAGGTAGTAGGCACAAAGTATTAACTGGTCTAAATGGAGGCCAGGGCCCCTGTATATTTTAACTATCATCTATCATTTCAACAAATTTCTATTGGCAGTGCCATTGAAGGATTTAACAGCACAGACTACACAGTGGTGGAGCAGGGAGAGGAAAGTATTGCAAGTGGTAGACTACTGTTCGACCTGGGGGGAACACTCTCTCGTGGGCGGCGGTACTGGCACAGGGCCCCTCATATTACGACGGTGTGTCTGACGTTGGTTGTGCACCACCACCGTCAGAGACACTTCATTGTAGTATGAGGGACCCTGTGCCAGTGCCATCGCCCAAGAGTGGGCACACCCACCTTTCCAGGCAAATGGCACTCGCACATGTGCTTGCACCAGGTGGTGACCACAGCCCTGTGGGGGAAGTCAGCCCATTTAGGGAGGTATAAAAATGGCCTATGATGGACATTCAGCAGCTCCAAATGGAGGAATTGGAGAAGTCAGTAAGAGGAGGCCAAAAGCAAGATATTTTTCAGGCAAGCTACGTGTCAGCAGGGGAAGATGGGGCAAAATAAGTTAACCTCCAGCCTTAGGTGCTATTGTCCTTTTGCCACTACCACCAGATGCACCACCACCACCACCACCATCAGTACCAGCTGGCAACCACCGCCCACGGGCTCTTCCACAAGACTTCCTCATATTTTGGAAAATCTAACCAAAATAACAACCGTTATATGGTACTGTAAAACAAGGTAGAAGGTGTATATAAACTTGTTGAGAATTTAAATCTCCCTTTTTTTTGGGAGACTGAACCAAAACTCAGGCCCTGTGCATAAAACAACACAATGTAAGCGGCAGAAAGTGGCTGGCTGATATACGACAAACTAACAGGACTGCAGTATATCCACTTTGTGAGAATTAGAATCTCCCTTTTTTTGGGAGACTGAACCAAAACTCAGGCCCAGTGTATATAACAACGCAATCTAAGTGGCAGAAAGTGACTGGCTGATATGCAACAAACTAACAGGACTGAAGTATATCCACTTTGTGAGAATTTGAATCTCACTTTTTTTTGGGGAGACTGAACTAAAACTCAGGCCCAGTGTGTATAACAAGGCAATCTTAGGCTACTTTCACACTAGCGTCGGTGCGGGGCCGTCGCCATGCGTTGGCCCGATGTACCGACGCAAACTGCGAAAAAAAAGAACAACGTGGGCAACAGATGCAGTTATACAATGCATCCGCTGCCCCATTGTAAGGTCTGGGGAGGAGAGGGCGGAGTTCTGGCCGCACATGCGCGGTTGGAAATGGCGGACTCGACGCACCCAAGCTTTACATGGAACTTTATTTGTGCCGACGGTCCGCCAAAACACGACACATGACAGATGTGACGTGTGGCGATACATCGCAATGCGTCGCTAATGAAAGTCTATGGAGAAAAAACGCATCCTGCGGGCAACTTTGCAGGATGCGTTTTTACTCCAAAACGACGCATTGCGACTAGTGTTGAGCGATACCGTCCGATACTTGAAAGTATCGGTATCGGATAGTATCGGCCGATACCCGAAAAATATCGGATATCGCCGATACCGATATCCGATACCAATACAAGTCAATGGGACATCAAGTATCGGAAGGTATTCTCATGGTTCCCAGGGTCTGAAAGAGAGGAAACTCTCCTTCAGGCCCTGGGATCCATAGGGATGTGTAAAATAAAGAATTAAAATAAAAAATATTGATATATTTACCTCTCCGGCGGCCCCTGAACTCAGCGCGGGTAACCGGCAGGCTTCTTTGTTCAAAATCAGCGCTTTTAGGACCTGAGAATCACGTCCCGGCTTCTGATTGGTCGCGGGCCGCCCATGTGACCGCCACGCGACCAATCACAAGCCGCGACGTCACCGCAAGCTATTAGCGCGCTCATTTTTGAAAAATGAGCGCGTTAATGACTTTCAAAGACGTAGCGGCTTGTGATTGGTCGCGGCCACGCGACCAATCACAAGCCGCGACGTCACCGCAAGCTATTAACGCGCTCATTTTTAAAAATGAGCGCGTTAATGGCTTTCAAAGACGTAGCGGCTTGTGATTGGTCGCGTGGCCGCGACCAATCACAACCCGCTACGTCTTTGAAAGCCATTAACGCGCTCATTTTTAAAAATGAGCGCGTTAATAGCTTGCGGTGACGTCGCGGCTTGTGATTGGTCGCGGCCACGCGACCAATCACAAGCCGCTATGTCTTTGAAAGCCATTAACGCGCTCATTTTAAAAAATGAGCGCGTTAATAGCTTGCGGTGACGTCGCGGCTTGTGATTGGTCGCGGCCGCGACCAATCACAACCCGCTACGTCTTTGAAAGCCATTAACGCGCTCATTTTTAAAAATAGCTTGCGGTGACGTCGCGGCTTGTGATTGGTCGCGTGGCCGCGACCAATCACAAGCCGCTACGTCTTTGAAAGTCATTAACGCGCTCATTTTTCAAAAATGAGCGCGCTAATAGCTTGCGGTGACGTCGCGGCTTGTGATTGGTCGCGTGGCGGTCACATGGGCGGCCCACGACCAATCAGAAGCCGGGACGTGATTCTCAGGTCCTAAACGCGCTGATTTTGAACAACGAAGCCTGCCGGTTACCCGCGGACTCACCAGGGGCCGCCGGAGAGGTAAATATATCAATATTTTTTATTTTAATTCTTTATTTTACACATCTCTATGTATCCGATACCCATACCCGATACCACAAAAGTATCGGATCTCGGTATCGGAATTCCGATACTGCAAGTATCGGCCGATACCCGATACTTGCGGTATCGGAATGCTCAACACTAATTGCGACGTATCCACTTTGTGAGAATTTGAATCTCACTTTTTTGGGGGAAGACTGAACCAAAATTCAGGCCCTGTGCATAAAACAACACAATGTAAGGGGCAGAAAGTGGCTGGCTGATATACCACAAACTAACAAGACTGAAGTATATCCACTTTGTTAGAATTAGAATCTTCCTTTTTTGGGGGGGAGACTAAACCAAAACTCAGGCCCAGTGTATATAACAAAAAGTGGCAGAAAGTGGCAGAAAGTGGCTGGCTGATATACGACAAACTAACAGGACTGAAGTATATCCACTTTGTGAGAATTTGAATCTCACTTTTTTGGGGGGAGACTGAACCAAAACTCAGGCTCTGTGCATAAAACAACACAATGTAAGTGGCAGAAAGTGGCTGGCTGATATACGACAAACTAACAGGACTGAAGTATATCCAGTTTGTGAGAATTAGAATCTCCCTTTTTTTGGGAGACTGAACCAAAACTCAGGCCCAGTGTATATAACAACACAATGCAAGTGGCAGAAAGTGGCTGGCTGATATACGACAAACTAACAGGACTGAAGTATATCCACTTTGTGAGAATTAGAATCTCCCTTTTTTTGGGAGACTGAACCAAAACTCAGGCCCAGTGTATATAACAACGCAATCTAAGTGGCAGAAAGTGGCTGGCTGACATACACCAAACTAACAGGACTGAAGTATATCCACTTTTTGAAAATTTGAATCTCACTTTTTTGGGTGACACTGAACCAAAACTCAGGCCCAGTGTATAAAACAATACAATGTAAGTGGCAGAAAGTGGCTGGCTGATATGCGACAAACTAATAGGACTGAAGTATATCCAGTTTGTGAGAATTAGAATCTCCCTTTTTTTGGGAGACTAAACCAAAACTCAGGCCCAGTGTATATAACAAGGCAATCTAAGGCTACTTTCACACTAGCGTCGGTACGGGGCCGTCGCCATGCGTCGGCCCGATGTACCGACGCAAACTGTGAAAAAAAACAATGTGGGCAGCGGATGCAGTTTTACAACGCATCCGCTGCCCCATTGTAAGGTCCGGGGAGGAGGGGGTGGAGTTCTGGCCGCACATGCGCGGTTGGAAATGGCGGACACGACGCACCAAAAAATGTTACATGGAACTTTTTTTGTGCCGACGGTCCGCCAAAACACGACGCACGACAGATGCGACGTGTGGCGATACGTCGCAATGCGTCACTAATGAAAGTCAATGGAGAAAAAACACATCCTGCGGGCCACTTTGCAGGATGCGTTTTTACTCTAAAGCGACGCATTGCGACGTATCCACTATGTGAGAATTTGAATCTCACTTTTTTGGGGGGAGACTGAACCAAAACTCAGGCCCTGTGCATAAAACAACACAATGTAAGTGGCAGAAAGTGGCTGGCTGATGTACCACAAACTAACAGGACAGAAGTATAACCACTCTGTGATAATTTAAATCTCCCTTTTTTTTTTGGGAGACTGAACCAAAACTCAGGCCCAGTGTATATAACAACGCAATCTAAGTGGCAGAAAGTGGCTGGCTAACATACGACAATCTAACAGTACTGAAGTATATCCACTTTGTGAGAGTTTGATTCTCACTTTTTTTGGGGGAGACTGAACGAAAACTCCGGCCCCCTTGTATAAAACAACACAATGTAAGTGGCAGAAAGTGGCTGGAAGATACAGTGGGGCAAAAAAGTATTTAGTCAGTCAGCAATAGTGCAAGTTCCACCACTTAAAAAGATGAGAGGCGTCTGTAATTTACATCATAGGTAGACCTCAACTATGGGAGGCAAACTGAGAAAAAAAAATCCAGAAAATCACATTGTCTGTTTTTTTAACATTTTATTTGCATATTATGGTGGAAAATAAGTATTTGGTCAGAAACAAACAATCAAGATTTCTGGCTCTCACAGACCTGTAACTTCTTCTTTAAGAGTCTCCTCTTTCCTCCACTCATTACCTGTAGTAATGGCACCTGTTTAAACTTGTTATCAGTATAAAAAGACACCCGTGCACACCCTCAAACAGTCTGACTCCAAACTCCACTATGGTGAAGACCAAAGAGCTGTCAAAGGACACCAGAAACAAAATTGTAGCCCTGCACCAGGCTGGGAAGACTGAATCTGCAATAGCCAACCAGCTTGGAGTGAAGAAATCAACAGTGGGAGCAATAATTAGAAGATGGAAGACATACAAGACCACTGATAATCTCCCTCGATCTGGGGCTCCACGCAAAATCCCACCCCGTGGGGTCAGAATGATCACAAGAACGGTGAGCAAAAATCCCAGAACCACGCGGGGGACCTAGTGAATAAACTGCAGAGAGCTGGGACCAATGTAACAAGGCCTACCATAAGTAACACACTATGCCACCATGGACTCAGATCCTGCAGTGCCAGACGTGTCCCACTGCTTAAGCCAGTACATGTCCGGGCCCGTCTGAAGTTTGCTAGAGAGCATTTGGATGATCCAGAGGAGTTTTGGGAGAATGTCCTATGGTCTGATGAAACCAAACTGGAACTGTTTGGTAGAAACACAACTTGTCATGTTTGGAGGAAAAAGAATACTGAGTTGCATCCATCAAACACCATACCTACTGTAAAGCATGGTGGTGGAACCATCATGCTTTGGGGCTGTTTCTCTGCAAAGGGGCCAGGACGACTGATCCGGGTACATGAAAGAATGAATGGGGCCATTTATCGTGAGATTTTGAGTGCAAACCTCCTTCCATCAGCAAGGGCATTGAAGATGAAACGTGGCTGGGTCTTTCAACATGACAATGATCCAAAGCACACCGCCAGGGCAACGAAGGAGTGGCTTCGTAAGAAGCATTTCAAGGTCCTGGAGTGGCCTAGCCAGTCTCCAGATCTCAACCCTATAGAAAACCTTTGGAGGGAGTTGAAAGTCCGTGTTGCCAAGCGAAAAGCCAAAAACATCACTGCTCTAGAGGAGATCTGCATGGAGGAATGGGCCAACATACCAACAACAGTGTGTGGCAACCTTGTGAAGACTTACAGAAAACGTTTGACCTCTGTCATTGCCAACAAAGGATATATTACAAAGTATTGAGATGAAATTTTGTTTCTGACCAAATACTTATTTTCCACCATAATATGCAAATAAAATGTTAAAAAAACAGACAATGTGATTTTCTGGATTTTTTTTCTCAGTTTGTCTCCCATAGTTGAGGTCTACCTATGATGTAAATTACAGACGCCTCTCATCTTTTTAAGTGGTGGAACTTGCACTATTGCTGACTGACTAAATACTTTTTTGCCCCACTGTATATGAAAAAATACAAGGACTGTAGTACAATTTCAATCTCCCTACAATGATCTCAGGAAAAGTATGGCAGCAATAAAAAGAACTGCTGCACACAAAAGTGTGGACAAATAAACAAGATAACTGTGCAGAAAGGAGCAACAGGATTTTTGCTTTAAAAAAGCAGTTGGTTTGCACAGCAGCGTGCAAACAGCAATGCAGCTATCAGGGAGCCTTATAAGGCAGCCTAATAAGCTACAGAGCTGATGCACAAAAATATAGCCTCCACAGTCCCTGCAAAGAAATGGTGGTGTTGGACAGTGGAAATTGCTACAGCACAAGCAGTTTGGGGGTTAATCTTCCCTCCCTAACTATATCCCTTCTTATGATGAAGCTGCAGCAACTGTTGTGAATTCAGCTTTTGGGCTCCCTCCGGCGGTTGTAGAGGGTAATGCAGTTGTGCCTGGACTGCAGGATTGGACAGGTGTATCTACTTATTGCAAAACTGACTGGGGTATATAGCTTTGCTGGACTCTTTAGTCCCTGCCAGTTGTCCATTGTTTTTGGAGGATTCACATCCCTTCTGGTCTCTCCTTTTTGCTGTGCTTTTCTTCAAAGATAAGTCCTGGCTTTGGTTTTGCTGTCCACCTGCGTTGGACCTTATAGTTCTGTGCATTTTCATGTTTTGTCTTGTCCAGCTTTGTCTGTGAAGGATTTTTTGCAGCCTAGCTGTGTCTCTGGAGATGCAGATATACCCTCTATGTCTTTAGTCAGATGTGGTGTTTTGTATTTTCTGTGGTGGATATTTTCTAGTGTTTTAATACTGACCGCATAGTACTCTGTTCTATTCTTTCTAATTAGCTAGTATGGCCTCCTATGCTAAATCCTGATTTCATGTCTGCATATGTTTTTTCCCTCTTCTCTCACAGTCAATATTTGTGGGGGGCTGTCTATCCTTTGGGGATTTTCTCTGAGGCAAGATAGGTTTCCTGTTTCTGTCTTTAGGGGTAGTTAGTTCTTAGGCTGTGTCGAGGGGTCTAGGGAGTGTTAGTTACCCCCCACGGCTACTACTAGTTGCGCTGCTAAGTTCAGGGTTTGCGGTCAGTACAGGTGCCACCTTCTCCAGAGTACGTCTCATGCTGCTCCAAGGCCACCAGATCATAACAGTACAACTGGCCAACAATGAGTTAATTGCATCTCAGAAGAAGGGAGGAAAGGTTTTGGGCCATTTTTTTTCCCTTAGCCTGTTCCTCCCTCTTAATCTCTGGGTGGCTGCGGAACCTAGTAATAACATGAGTGTTCAGGAGTTAGTTTCTCGTGTGGATCAGCTTGCTGCTAGAATACAGGGTATTTCAGATTATATTGTTCAGACTCCTGCCTTAGAACCTAGGATTCCCACTCCTGATTTATTCTTTGGTGACAGATCCAAATTTTTGAGTTTCAAAAATAACTGTAAACTCTTTTTTGCATTGAGACCCTGGTCTTCTGGTGATCCCATTCAGCAGGTTAAAATTATCATGTCCCTGCTGCGTGGTGACCCACAGGATTGGGCATTTTCCCTGGAAACTGGCAATCCTGCTTTGCTTAATGTTGATTCTTTCTTTCAAGCATTGGGGTTATTGTATGATGAGCCTAATTCTGTGAATCAAGCTGAGAAGATTTGTTGGCCCTGTGTCAGGGTCAAGAAGCGGCAGAATCGTATTGCCAGAAATTTAGAAAATGGTCTGTACTGACTAAATGCAATGAGGATGCCTTGGCGGCAATTTTCAGAAAGGGTCTTTCTGAATCCGTTAAAGATGTTATGGTGGGGTTCCCCATGCCTGCTGGTCTGAGTGATTCTATGTCTCTGGCCATTCAGATTGATCGGCGCTTGCGTGAGCGCAGAGTTGTGCACACTGTGGCGTTGTCCTCCGAGCGGAGCCCGGAGCCTATGCAGTGTGATAGGATTTTGTCTAGAGCTGAACGTCTAAGATTCAGGCGCCAGAATAGGTTGTGTTTTTACTGCGGCGATTCTGCTCATGTTATTTCTGATTGCCCTAAGCGTACAAAGAGAATCGCTAGTTCTGTTACTATCAGTACTGCGCAACCTAAATTTCTGTTATCTGTGACCTTGATCTGCTCATTATCATCATTTTCTGTCATGGCATTTGTGGATTCAGGCGCCGCTCTGAACTTAATGGACTTAGAATTTGCCAGTCGTTGTGGTTTCCCCTTGCAGCCTTTGCAGAACCCTATACCTTAAGGGCTAAAAATAAACCTCAGTTTTGGACACAGCTGACCATGCGCATGGCGCCAGCCCATCAGGAAGATTGTCGTTTTCTGGTGTTGCATAATTTGCATGATGATATTGTGCTGGGTTTCCCATGGTTACAGGTACATAATCCGGTGTTAGATTGGAGATGTATGTCTGTGACTAGTTGGGGTTCTCAGGGGGTTCATGGTCACGTTCTTTGATGTCAATTTCCTCTTCCACCTCTTCTGAAATTCCTGAGTTTTTGTAAGATTTCCAGGATGTATTCGATGAGCCCAAATCCAGTTCCCTTCCACCGCATAGGGGCTGTGATTGTGCTATTGACTTGATTCCAGGTTGTAAGTTCCCTAAGGGCCGACTTTTCAACCTGTCTGTGCCAGAACATGCCGCCATGCGGAGCTATATTAAGGAGTCTTTGGAGAAGGGGCATATTCGGCCATCTTCTTCACCATTGGGAGCAGGTTTTTTTTTTGTTGCCAAGAAGGATGGCTCCTTGAGACCCTGTATTGATTATCGCCTCTTGAATAAGATCATGGTCAAATTTCAATACCCTTTGCCTTTGCTTATTGATTTGTTTGCTAGGATTAAGGGGGCTAGCTGGTTTACCAAGATAGACCATCAAGGGGCATATAATCTTATTCGTATTAAGCAGGGTGACGAATGGAAAACTGCATTTAATACGCCCGAAGGCCATTTTGAATACCTTGTGATGCCATTCGGACTCTCTAATGCCCCATCTGTGTTCCAATCCTTCATGCATGATATCTTTCGGAGTTATCTTGATAAATTCATGGTTGTATATTTGGATGATATTTTGATTTTTTCCGATGATTGGGAGTCTCATGTGAAACAGGTCAGGATGGTATTTCAGATCCTCCGTAGTAATGCTTTATTTGTGAAGGGGACGAATGTTGTGAGTTCCGTTCTGGAGCTCCCTCCTGTGGTTGCTAATGGTATGTTTGCGAGTTCTGCCCTTGGGCTCCCTCTGGTGGTTTCGAGTGGAACTGCTGCTCCGTTAGGTAGCTGTAGCAGCTGCCTTCACTAATCGCTTTGCCTGGGTTTGTTATTTAAACCTGCTCTGGGCTTTAGTCCATGCCTGCTGTCAATGTTCTTGGTTGGATTTGATTCTTCCCTTGGATTTCTCATATGGCCAGTCCTTGTCTGCAAAATATAAGTTTTGCTAGTTTGTTTGTCCATTTGTTTGGACTCTATTGCTTTGCATTTTGTCTCTTTTGTCCAGCTTGTCACTATGTCTTATTTAGGCTAGCTGGAAGCTCTGGGAAAGCAGATTTGCCCCTCCACACCGTGAGTCGGTGTGGAGTTCATTTTTGTAAACTCTGCGTGGATTTTGTAGTTTTTAATACTGACCGCACAGTATCCTTTGCTCTCTGTCTATCTAGTTTAGTATTGGCCTACCCTTTGCTAAATTCTAATTTCATTTCTGTGTTCGTCATTTCCCTCTCATTTCACAGTCAATATTTGTGGGGGGCTATCTTTCCTTTTGGGGGTTTCTCTGAGGCAAGATAGCTTTCTATTTCCTTCTTTATGGGTAGTTATAGCTTAGGCTGTGATGAGGTGTCTAGGGAGTGTCAGGAACATCCCACGGCTATTTGCCAGGCGCTGTGGTTTTTCCTTGGAACCTTTGCAGAGTCCTATTCCCTTAAGGGGGATTGATGCTACGCCATTGGCCAAGAATAAACCTCAGTACTGGACACAGTTAACCATGTGCATGGCTCCAGCACATCAGGAAAATATTTGTTTTTTGGTGTTGCATAATTTGCATGATGTTGTTGTGCTGGGTTTTCCATGGTTACAGGAACATAATCCAGTGCTGGATTGGAGATCTATGTCTGTGACTGGTTGGGGCTGTCAGGGGATACATTGTGATCTTATTTTGATGTCCATTTCCTCGTCCCCTTCTTCTGAAGTTCCTGAGTTTTTGGCGGATTTCCAGGATGTATTTGATGAGCCCAAGTCCAGTTCCCTGCCTCCTCATAGGGACTGCGATTGTGCCATTAATTTGATTCCTGGCTGTAAGTTCCCTAAGGGCCGACTTTTCAATCTGTCTGTGCCAGAGCATGCCGCTATGCGGAGTTATGTAAAGGAGTCCTTGGAGAAAGGGAATATTCGCCCGTCTTCATCACCGTTGGGAGCGGGATTTTTTTTTGTTGCCAAGAAGGATGGCTCCTTGAGACCCTGTATAGATTATCGCCTTCTCAATAAGATCACTGTCAAATTCCAGTATCCGTTACCTTTGCTTTCTGATTTGTTTGCTCGGATTAAGGGTGCTAGTTGGTTTACTAAAATCGACCTCCGAGGGGCGTATAATCTTGTGCGTATTAAACAAGGTGATGAATGGAAAACAGCATTTAATACGCCTGAAGGCCATTTTGAATATCTTGTGATGCCATTCGGGCTCTCTAATGCTCCATCGGTATTTCAGTCCTTAATGCATGATAACTTCCAGAATTATCTGGATAAATTTATGATTGTGTATTTGGATGATATTTTGGTTTTCTCCGATGATTGGGAGTCTCATGTGAAGCAGGTTAGGATGGTGTTTCAGGTCCTTCGTTCTAATGCGTTGTTTGTGAAGGGGTCTAAGTGCCTCTTTGGAGTTCAGAGGGTTTCTTTTTTGGGTTTCATTTTTTCTCCCTCGGCTATTGAAATGGACCCTGTTAAAGTCCAGGCCATTCATGATTGGACTCAACCTACATCTGTAAAGAACCTTCAGAAATTTTTGGTCTTTGCCAATTTTTATTGTCGCTTTATTGCTCATTTTTCTAGTGTGGTGAAGCCTCTGACCGATTTGACGAGGAAGGGCGCTGATGTGGTGAATTGGTCCTCCGCGGCTGTTGAGGCCTTTCAGGAGCTTAAACGTCGTTTTACTTCTGCCCCTGTGTTGCGTCAGCCAGATGTTTCTCTCCCTTTTCAGGTTGAGGTTGAGGTTGATGCTTCTGAGATTGGGGCAGGTGTTGTGAATTCTGTTGTCGAACTCCCTCCTGTGGTCGTGAATGGTACTTCGGTGAGTTCTGTCTATGGGCTCCCTCTGGTGGCTATGAGTGAAGCTGCTGCTTCTGAGGTTCCTTACACAGGTGACGTGGTTTATCCTTTGGTTGGCTGCTCTATTTAACTCCTCTCAGATCGTTACTCCATGCCAGCTGTCAATGTTTTTGCATTGGTTCAGTTCGCTCCGGGATCTCTCTGGTGACCTGCCTTCTCTTGCAGAAGTTCCTGATAGTCATTATTTGTTCACTGTTTTCTTGTCCAGCTGGTTTTCATGATTTTGTCTTGCTAGCTGGAAGCTCTGGGATGCAGAGTGGCCCCTCCGCACCGTGAGTCGGTGCGGAGGTCTTTTTTGCACACTCTGCGTGGTCTTTTGTAGGTTTTTGTGCTGATCGCAAAGTTACCTTTCCTATCCTCTGTCTATTTAGTAAGTCTGGCCTCCCTTTGCTGAAACCTGTTTCATTTCTGCGTTTGTGACTTTCATCTTTACTCACAGTCAATATATGTGGGGGGCTTCCTTTACCTTTGGGGAATTTCTCTGAGGCAAGGTAGGCTTTATTTTCTATCTCTAGGGCTAGATAGTTCTAAGGCTGTGACGAGGTGCCTAGGTCTGGTCAGGAGCGCTCCACTACTATTTCTAGTGTGTGTGATAGGATTAGGGCTTGCGGTCAGCAGAGCTCCCACATCCCAGAGCTCGTCCTGTATGAGGTTTAACTATCAGGTCATTCTGGGTGCTCCTAACCACCAGGTCATAACAGGCAGGGGCCGTTTTGTCTCAGAGATATTCTGATGGCTCTTTGATGAAACCATGTGCCTTCTTCTCCAGAAAATTTTTGTCTTCTGAGCGTAATTATGATGTCGGCAATCGGGAGTTGTTGGCTATGAAGTGGGCATTTGAGGAGTGGTGACATTGGCTTGAGGGAGCCAAGCATCGCGTGGTGGTCTTGACTGATCACAAGAATCTGATTTACCTCGAGTCTGCTAAGCGGTTGAAGGGGCAGCACGGTGGCCCAGTGGTTAGCACAGCAGCCTTGCAGCGCTGGGGTCCTGGGTTCCAATCACACCCAGGACAACATCTGCAAAGAGTTTGTATGTTCTCTCCGTGTTTGCGTGGGTTTCCTCCGGGCACTCCGGTTTCCACCCACATTCCAAAGACATACTGATAGGGAATTTAGATTGTGAGCTCCAACGGATACAGCGATGATAATGTGTGCAAAACTGTAAAGCGCTGCGGAATATGTTAGCGCTATATATAAAAAAAAAATAAAGATTACTATTATTATTAAGATTAATCCAAGACAGGCTCGGTGGTCTTTGTTTTTCTCACGTTTTGATTTTGTGGTCTCGTATATTCCTGGATCTAAGAATGTGAAGGCTGATGCCCTTTCTAGGAGTTTTTTGCCTGATTCTCCGGGAGTTCTTGAGCCGGCTGGGATCCTCAAGGAGGGGGTGATTCTTTCTGCCATCTCCCCTGATTTACGGCAGGTAATTCAGGTGTTTCAGGCTGATAAAACCTTCAAAAACCTTCAAAAAGAACCTGAAGACCCACCTCTTCAGACAAGCCTACAACCTGCAGTAACCACCGATCGACCAAACCGCTGCATGACCATCTCTACCCTCACCTACTGTATTCTCACCCATCCCTTGTAGATTGTGGGCAGGGTCCTCATTCCTCCTGTACCAGTTATGACTTGTATTGTTTAAGATTATTGTACTTGTTTTTATTATGTATACCCCTCCTCACATGTAAAGCGCCATGGAATAAATGGCGCTAAAACAATAAATAATTATAATAATAATAAACCTGACCGCTGTCCTGTGGGGAAATTGTTTGTTCCTGATAGATGGACTAGTAGGGTAATTTCTGAGGTTCATGGTTCGGTGTTGGCTGGTCACCCTGGGATTTTCGGTACCAGAGATTTGGTGGCTAGGTCCTTTTGGTGGCCTTCCTTGTCGCGGGATGTGCGTTCGTTTGTGCAGTCCTGTGGGACCTGTGCTCGGGCTAAGCCTTGCTGTTTCCGTGCCAGCGGGTTGCTTTTGCCTTTGCCTATTCCTGAGAGGCCATGGATGCATATTTCCATGGATTTTATTTCTGATCTTCCTGTTTCTCAGAAGATGTCTGTCATCTGGGTGGTTTGTGACCGGTTTTCTAAGATGGTCCATTTGGTGCCGTTGCCTAAGTTGCCTTCCTCTTCTGATTTGGTTCCATTATTTTTTCAGCATGTGGTTTGTTTGCATGGCATTCCGAAGAATATTGTGTCTGACAGAGGTTCCCAGTTCGTTTCTAGGTTTTGGCGGTCCTTTTGTGCTAGAATGGGCATTGATTTGTCTTTTTCTTCTGCATTCCATCCTCAGACAAATGGCCAAACGGAGCGAACCAATCAGACCTTGGAAACCTATTTGAGATGCTTCGTGTCTGCTGATCAGGATGATTGGGTGACCTTTTGCCGTTGGCCGAGTTTGACCTTAATAATTGGGCTAGTTCGGCTACCTTGGTTTCGCCTTTTTTTTGTAACTTTGGTTTTCATCCTCGTTTTTCTTCAGGGCAGCTTGAGCCTTCTGACTGTCCTGGTGTGGATTCCGTGGTGGACAGGTTGCAGCAAATATGGACTCATGTGGTGGACAATTTGACGTTGTCTCAGGAGAAGGCTCAGCGTTTTGCTAACCGTCGTCGGTGTGTTGGTCCCCGGCTTCGTGTTAAGTATTTGGTCTGGTTGTCTTCTCGTCATGTTCCTATGAAGGTTTCTTCCCCTAAGTTCAAGCCTCGCTTTATTGGGCCTTATAAGATTTCTGAAATTATCAATCCAGTGTCTTTTCGTTTGGCCCTTCCAGCTTCCTTTTCCATTCATAATGTGTTCCATAGATCCTTGTTGCGGAGATATGTGGTACCTATGGTTCCCTCCGTTGATCCTCCTGCTCCGGTGTTGGTTGAGGGGGAATTGGAATATGTGGTAGAGAAGATTTTGGATTCTCGTTTTTCGAGGCGGAAGCTTCAGTATCTGGTCAAGTGGAAGGGTTATGGCCAGGAGGATAATTCTTGGGTTGTTGCCTCCGATGTTCATGCTCCCGATTTGGTTCATGCTTTCCATTTGGCTCGTCCTGATCGGCCTTGTCACTATGTCTTATTTAGGCTAGCTGGAAGCTCTGGGAAAGCAGATTTGCCCCTCCACACCGTGAGTCGGTGTGGAGTTCATTTTTGTAAACTCTGCGTGGATTTTGTAGTTTTTAATACTGACCGCACAGTATCCTTTGCTCTCTGTCTATCTAGTTTAGCATTGGCCTCCCCTTTGCTGAATTCTAATTTCATTTCTGTGTTCGTCATTTCCCTCTCCTTTCACAGTCAATATTTGTGGGGGGCTATCTTTCCTTTTGGGGGTTTCTCTGAGGCAAGATAGCTTTCTATTTCCTTCTTTAGGGGTAGTTATATCGTAGGCTGTGACGAGGTATCTAGGGAGTGTCAGGAACATCCCACGGCTATTTCTAGTTGTGTTGTTAGGATTAGGGACTGCGGTCAGTAGAGATACCACCTTCTCAGAGCTCGTTCCATGTTGCATTTTAGCCACCAGGTCATTTCAGTGTGGCCTCTTAACCACCAGGTCATAACAGACGAAGTGCCTCTTTGGAGTGCAGAAGGTTTCTTTTTTGGGCTTCATTTTTTCTCCTTCATCTATAGAAATGGATCTGGTTAAGGTTCAGGCCATTCATGATTGGATTCAGCCCACATCTGTGAAGAGCCTTCAGAAATTCTTGGGCTTTGCTAATTTTTATCGTCGTTTCATTGCCAGCTTCTCCAGTGTGGTTAATCCTCCGACCGATTTGACAAAGAAAGGCGCTGATGTTACGAATTGGTCCTCCGCGGCTGTTTCTGCCTTTCAGGAGCTTAAACGCCGATTTACTTCTGCCCCTGTGTTGCGTCAGCCAGATGTTTCTCTTCCATTTCAGGTTGAGGTTGACGCGTCTGAGATTGGGGCAGGGGCCGTTTTGTCTCAGAGGAATTCTGATGGTTCCTTGATGAAACCGTGTGCCTTTTCTCGGAAGTTTTCGCCTGCGGAACGCAATTATGATGTCGGCAATCGGGAGTTGTTGGCTATGAAGTGGGCATTTGAGGAGTGGCGACATTGGCTTGAGGGGGCCAAGCACCGTATTGTGGTCCTGACAGATCATAAGAATCTGATTTACCTCGAGTCTGCCAAACGGCTGAATCCTAGACAGGCTTGATGGTCCCTGTTTTTCTCCCGTTTTGATTTTGTGGTCTCGTATATTCCTGGTACTAAGAATGTTAAGGCAGATGCCCTCTCTAGGAGTTTTTTCTCCTGATTCCCCTGGGGTTCTTGAGCCGGTCAGCATTCTGAAGGAAGGGGTGGTCCTTTCTGCCATTTCCCCTGATTTACGACGGGTTCTTCAGGAATTTCAGGCTAATAAACCTGACCGCTGTCCAGTGGGGAAACTGTTTGTTCCTGATAGATGGACTAGTAAAGTGATTTCTGAGGTTCATTGTTCTGTGTTGGCTGGCCATCCTGGGATTTTTGTTACCAGAGATTTGGTTGGTAGGTCCTTTTGGTGGCCTTCTTTGTTGCGGGATGTGCGTTCTTTTGTGCAGTCCTGTGGGATTTGTGCGTGGGCTAAGCCTTGCTGTTCCCGTGCTAGTGGGTTGCTTTTGCCATTACCAGTCCCCGAGAGGCCCTGGACACATATTTCTATGGATTTTATTTCCGATCTTCCTGTTTCCCAAAGGATGTCGGTTATCTGGGTTGTCTGTGACCGATTTTCTAAGATGGTTCATTTGGTGCCTTTGCCTAAATTGCCTTCTTCTTCTGATTTGGTTCCGTTGTTTTTTCAGCATGTGGTACGTTTGCATGGTATTTCGGAGAATATTGTGTCCGACAGAGGTTCCCAGTTTGTTTCTAGGTTTTGGCGGGCCTTTTGTACCAAGCTGGGCATTGATTTGTCTTTTTCTTCTGCATTTCATCCTCAGACAAATGGCCAGACTGAGCGAACTAATCAGACCTTGGAGACCTATTTGAGATGCTTTGTGTCTGCTGATCAGGATCATTGGGTGGCTTTTTTGCCATTGGCCGAGTTTGCCCTTAATAATCGGGCTAGTTCTGCTACTTTGGTTTCGCCTTTTTTTGTAATTTTGGTTTTCATCCTCGTTTTTCTTCTGGGCAGGTTGAGCCTTCTGACCTTCCTGGTGTGGATTCTGTGGTTGACAGGTTGCAGCAGATTTGGGCTCATGTGGTGGACAATTTGGTGCTGTCTCAGGAGGAGGCTCAACGTTTTGCTAACCGTCGTCGGTGTGTTGGTTCCTGGCTTCGGGTTGGGGATCTGGTTTGGTTATCTTCCCGTCATGTTCCTATGAAGGTTTCTTCCCCTAAGTTTAAGCCTCGATTTATTGGTCCTTATAGGATTTCTGAGATTATTAATCCGGTGTCCTTTCGCCTGGCGCTTCCGGCCTCTTTTGCTATTCATAATGTCTTCCATAGATCTTTGTTGCGGAAATATGTGGAGCCCGTTGTTCCCTCTGTTGATCCTCCGGCCCCTGTGTTGGTCGATGGGGAGTTGGAATATGTTGTTGAGAAGATTTTGGATTCTCGTTTTTCGAGGCGGAAGCTTCAGTACCTTGTCAAATGGAAGGGTTATGGCCAGGAGGATAATTCTTGGGTCTCTGCCTCTGATGTCCATGCTGCTGATTTGGTTCATACCTTTCATCGGGCTCATCCTGATCGGCCTGGGGGCTCTGGTGAGGGTTCGGTGACCCCTCCTCAAGGGGGGGGTACTGTTGTGAATTCAGCTTTTGGGCTCCCTCCGGTGGTTGTAGAGGGTAATGCAGTTGTGCCTGGACTGCAGGATTGGACAGGTGTATCTACTAATTGCAAAACTGACTGGGGTATATAGCTTCGCTGGACTCTTTAGTCCCTGCCAGTTGTCCATTGTTTTTGGAGGATTCACATCCCTTCTGGTCTCTCCTGTTTGCAGTGCTTTTCTTCAAAGATAAGTCCTGGCTTTGTTTTTGCTGTCCACCTGCTGTGGACCTTATTGTTCTGTGCATTTTCATGTTTTGTCTTGTCCAGCTTTGTCTATGAAGGATTTTTTGCAGCCTAGCTGTGTCTCTGGAGATGCAGATATACCCCCCATGTCTTTAGTCAGATGTGGTGTTTTGTATTTTCTGTGGTGGATATTTTCTAGTGTTTTAATACTGACCGCATAGTACTCTGTTTTATTCTTTCTATTTAGCTAGGATGGCCTCCTATGCTAAATCCTGATTTCATGTCTGCGTATGTTTTTTCCCTCTCCTCTCACAGTCAATATTTGTGGGGGGCTATCTATCCTTTGGGGATTTTCTCTGAGGCAAGATAGGTTTCCTGTTTCTGTCTTTAGGGGTAGTTAGTTCTTAGGCTGTGTCGAGGGGTCTAGGGAGTGTTAGGTACCCCCCACGGCTACTTCTAGTTGCACTGCTAAGTTCAGGGTTTGCGGTCAGTACAGGTGCCACCTTCTCCAGAGTACGTCTCATGCTGCTCCAAGGCCACCAGATCATAACAAGCAACCTCTCCCTATGCTAAGATCGGCAGAAGTAAGATGGCGGTCGGTGTGCATGCCCCTTTATAGCCCCTGTGACACTGCAGAAAGCAAGCCAATCACTGTTATGCCCTTCTCTAAGATGGTGGGGACCGAGACCTATGTCATCATGCTGCCCACACTCTGCGTCCTCCTTCATTGGCTGAAAAATGGAGCTAAAAGCGTCATACGAAATGTGACTTTTACGCGCAGATCGCCAATCTCATGGCCGATCCCACATTAGGATCGGGTCGGGTTTCATGAAACCCGACTTTGCTGAAAGTCGGCGATTTTTTAATTTGTCCGATCCGTTTCGCTCAACCCTAGTAGTCACCTATGATGCTAGTTAGTGGACACACCTTGATTTAACATGTCCATTTTGTCACATTATTTTCAGGGGTACCATCATTTCTGTCCAGGCCTATTTCATGAGTTTTAAATTTTTTTTAATTCTGTGGAACTAGCAAGGACTAGCCGAGCCTCTGAAAACGAGGTTATTGATGATGCCTCATTAAAGGGTGGTGACATAGGCTTTGCTAGTGACCACAGCCTCTGCCCTCTGATAATATCCCATTTGAGCATTCTAGCGTATGCTATGGATTCACAAGCGAAGCGTCATTAAAATGGAAATAGATAAAAAAAAACAGTTAGATTATAAAGGAAAGAATAAGGACTTTTAAATGAAGCCAAATTAGAAAAACTATTATATTATTCAAATAAATAGAGAATTATTTAGGATGAAAATCAGTATTAGTTGCTGACCACTCCTTTAAAGAAAACTTGTCACCAGAAATACCACTGCAAACCTGCAGATTAATCACATATTAACTGCGTTATTATGCTGCAGGCGGCCGAATGCAGCAAGGAGAAAAAGATCTTTTATTCTCCCCACCAGCATTCAGTATTCAATCACACGGGCAGTGCCAGCTCAGTAACTGCTCTGTTTCTGCAGAGCGGCTGCTTTAACTGCGCCCCCAGCACTGACTGACACAAACTCTACATTGGGGCTGGCTATCAGTCAGGGCAAGGGGCACAGTTATTCTAAGAGCAGTGACTGAACTGGCACCGCCCCTTTCACTGAATACCAAATGCTGGAAGGGAGAATAAGGCCGGCGTCACACTGGCGTTATAAACGGCCGAGTGCAATGCGATAAATAATCGCATTGCACTCGGACCAATGTTAACATATGGGGCAGCTCCCAGCAGCCAACTTTTTGTCGGCCGTTTTCCTCGGTCCGAGACAATTGCAGCATGCAGCGATTGTCTCGGACCGAGGAAAACTCTCGGCTCACTCGCACCCATATAAGCCTATGGGTGTGAGTGAGACAGCGCACACCACTCGGATATCATCCGAGTGATGTGCGATATAAGCGGACCCCAGCAATGGAGGAGATGGAGAAATTAATTTCTCCGCCTCCTCCGCAGCTGTGCTCCGATCCTCCCTGTGCAAGAGAATTGGAGCACAGACGCATGACACTCGGCTCCTGTTCTGCTGTGAGGAGGAGCCGAGTGTCATTAACGTAAAACATCCGATGATCTCGCATCGGATGCGATATGCAAGTGTGACGCCGGCCTAAAGGTAATTTTCTCCTTGCTGCATTCTGCTGCATTCGGTTATCTCCGGTGACAGGGTCCCTTTAAGTTACATGTCGAGTAGTTGAATTACAGTGTCCAGGTTATCTTGCTGAATTATGGTATGTGCATCATGTTATAAAATGTTACTTCTGTAATGACACATTCCATATTTAGTTATGTCCCTGACTGTCGGGTTACTGGAGTAGCTGCTGCTGAGACCCGATAGCCAAGGGATCCATATACACTGTGATATTCTGCACAGCATTAGTTGCTGTACAGGTGTGAGTCGAGATACAGTACAGTAATGTTAGTAATAAGTGATGAGGATTGTATTAGGAAGTTGAATGCAAAAAAAGGTAGAATAAAAACAAAAGTAAATGATAAACTTTTATGTACTAGACACACTTAATCCAAAAGTTTTGCTAGTCATACTTTTTATGCTTCTGGTCTCAATCAATTTTGTACCAACAGTTGTTTCCTCAAAACAAGCACTTCTGCGATATATTGTTAATAAAAACCTGCTGTCGTAATACCATAAGCAAAAATTCCAAATAAATGTGTTTCAGAAGTTTGTGCTATTCGTCTGTCATTCCTCATGACAATATATGAGTAAGTTGGCATCTAGGTAATATAATTCATCTTGTCAAAAGGGTAAAGGTTTCACCATGTGTGGCAGGTAGACTAACTCAGATTGTTAAAGAAATCATAGCAGTTCTGTTTAAGAAGGGGTTAATCTCCATTTTGTTAAATATCAAAAAATAGCAGAAAAACAAGTCTTACATAAAGTCTTGCACAACATTATCATCTGAGTCTAATTAAGGGTCACTTCCCGGATATCTATATATCTCTGGTCAAGCTTTCCCAGAAAATGTCAAGGGCATCTTTATTTGTCCAAGAACACCCAAAAAATGTGTAGTTCTAGCCAGTATCACAAAACCGCAGACATGAGAACAACAACTCCCCGCATTCTTACACCACATTCATCATCTTATCCCAGGATGTTATTGACATTGCATTGTGTAAGAACTTCTTTTATGCCAATCTATTATGTAACTTGTTTTTTCCCTTTTTGGGGTATAAAAGATGGCCCCACCGTGAATAAAGGCGGATACGCTATTATCTTGGAAAGACAACACGTGTCTGTCTCTCTGATTGAGTTCTTCCCAATTCTAGGTGCCTATGAATAGAGAACACCTGAGTAGGTTGGAAATCCCATCTCTAACAAGCTGCTCCCCAAAGTAGACACATGAGCACTTGGTATTAAAGTCTCTGGGTGGTTTATTGCTTCATAACCAACAAAACAATGTAATAATACAAAAATAGCCTATCCGGCACAAATGAAATTAAAAATCCCATAGAAACAATCCTTCCCAATATGGCTTTAGCCCTCTCAGATGCAGCAAACTTCAACTCCCGCCCGAACTTGCGTCTGGATACTTCAATCCTAAAAACAAACAACAGAGAAAAAAATCACAGTCACTGGACATTTAACTCTGCCAACCACACCAAAGAGGTGGAAATATGGTGAATAGGTGGTCCCGCCCATCTCTCACCTACTCACCAAAACCCAGACTCTTGTAATGACTGGTTTAATTCCCTTCAGATCATAGTATGCTGGAGAGATGCTTATGTGTTTTAGATCACGGAAGAAAGCATATCTCCCCTCATGCACAGGACCAGTGACCCTGTCACATATCCCCCATCTGCCCAAAGCCTCAGGAATTTGGAAGAGAGCATCCACGTTACAGTGTAACTTCCCAGGTCTATGCCCAATGAGGAAACTGATATCTTGGAGGCTTAAGAACTACCTAGTCACCCGGTCATTTGTACCCTTTGTTTCCCTAAACCATCTCAGAGGGGCATAGTCTGACACTAGCTTAACCCTACGGCCTAGCAGGTAATATTTCAATCTATTTATTGCCCATTTTATGGGTAAGCACTAGAGATGAGCGAACTTTCTTGCCACTACTCAGTACTCGCCCATGTATCACTGTGCTAGGTGCTCTGCCCTGCAACTCTGACACTTTTTTAGAGCACCAATGACAATGCAGGGATTGGCTGCAATGCACTGTAATGCCACAGCCATCTTTGTTGTGGTATTAGAGTGATTGGCTGGCCGCACAAAGTCATCAGGTCTATGAGAGACCTGAAACCAACCTGCTCGCCACATTCTGCTCCTGACTTAGGTAGTGTAGGGAGAGCTGCTGCTGAGATAGGGTCAGAATCGTCCTTTTAATAGTTAGTGTGGGTCTTCTAGTGTGCAGTCCACAGATCCAGAAAAAAGAACAGTTCTTTTTAGGGCTAATTCGGGGGTCCTTAGATTGCAGCGCTTGGTAGACAGGGGAGTCTATGTGCACATATCCACATCAGTGCAAGGCCTGCAATCACTGTATGTGAGTATATAGATATCAGTGCATACCTCCAAAAGCTCCATTCCTGTCTGCTGCTGCTTTTTTTTCCATATACTTAGCTGCATTTATCCATGGCAATTTTTTTTTCTGCTATCTGCTCAATTTATTCTAAAGCAATCCATAGCCCCCTTTTTTTCTGCATTTATTTGCTTGCTCACGCTGCAGACTACAGCCAGGTCATTGTAATAGAAGAGCATGCAAATCTTATATATTTTTTTGTCCCAGGCATCAGATGTGAGTGCGCCAAAAAATCTGTCCTTTTTTTTGGTGCCATCATTTTGCTGCCCCAAAAATCTTTAGCTGGCCCAAAAATATTTATCTACAGTTCTTAGATTTATCACTGTGAGTTATATGCCACACGCATCGTATATCATCTTGTTGACACAATTTTGGTGTGCCCAAAAAAATCAAGGCCGCATTTATATCAGTCTATGATCTCAGGCTGACTACTGGTGTATCTGTGGTTAAAAAATCTTTTATTGGCAGGCATACATTGCATAGTTCTGTCTGCTAGCCTTGTTCAACTAATTTTTTGTTGTTTTCCAAAAATCTCCAAAAACATTAAAAAAAATATACAGTCTTTTTTCTCAGGCTGAGGCCTGGTGTATCTGTGGTTGAATTTTTTTTTTTATTGACAGGCATATGTTGCATAGTTTTGTCTGCTAGCCTTGTTCTACTTATTTTTTATTGTTTTCAAAAATTACCAAAATATTAAAATAATTTATTTGGATCATAGACACCCTTGCCCAAAAATTGAATGGCTGTAGCAGCATACAACACGCTCACCATGATGTTCTGGTGGCGGAGAACAATGAGATGTGGAGGAAGGCATTATGAAAAACTAGGCCCAATGTTAAGGATCGGGTCTCAGACTTGTAATGCCCATAGACTAAGTGCATGGGTTGACAAACATTTGCCCATGGGAGGTACATTATAAAAATTCCTATTGAGGAACAGATGTAAAACGCTGCAGAATCCGCACAAAGAATTGACATGCTGTGGAAAATACAATGCAGCGTTTCTGTGTGGTATTTTCCGCACCATGGGCACAGTGGATTTGGTTTTCCTTAGGTTTACATGGTACTGTAAACGTGATAAAAAAACAGCTATGAATCCGCAGTGGCCAATCCTCTGCGGATTCGCAGCCAAATCCGCACTGTGTGCACATAGCCTAATTCTAATCCTAACCCTAAATATAACCCTAACCCTAATTGCAACAATAACCCTAATTCTAACCCTAACCCTAATTGCAAACCTAACCCTAATTCTAACCCTAATTGCAACCCTAACCCTAATTGCAATCCCAACTCTATTTCTTACCCTAGTGGAAAAATAAAAGTAAATATATTTTCTTTATTTTATTATTATCCCTACCTATGGGAGTGATAAAGGGAGGAGGGGGTTTGTTTACTATTTTTTTTATTTTGATCACTGTGATAGGTTCTATCACAGTGATCAAAATGTACCTGGAATGAATCTGCCGGCCAGCCCATGCAGATGAAGGACAGACAGCGGGTGAGGCACCGGAGGTCATTAGTTTGGGGGGGTGGTATCAGAGCACCGGGGGTGGGATCAGAGCATGGGGGCGTGGACAGGAGGATGGAGGGGGAGCAGAGGACAGTAGAGGACAGGACGGAGGATGGAGGATGGCTTAATCATGTCCTCTATGCTGCCTGACTTTGTCTCCTAGTTTATAGCCGTTTTTATCCAGGACATGCCGTTTGTCCCCAGCTACTTCTCGTGTTGCCGCATTCTCCACCACTTGTGGCTGGTCGGCTGCTCCCCAAGGTAGGCATAGGAACAATTGGTGTTAAAGTCTCTGGGTGGTTTATTGCTTCATAAACCACAAAGCAAAGTAATAACATAAACACAGCCTTTCTGGCTTTCCCCATCTCCAATAAAGCAAATAAATAAAAAACAACTGAAAATCTTGTACTTAGAACCTTGAAATTTGCAGAACATTTGACTGAGACCACATTATATTTTGGTAGGGAAAGTTTGCCTTGTTGTAATGAGTCTTCTGGGTGATCAGATTGTCATGGACACAAAATCCCTGGATAGCAGTATAGAAGCAAATTTAAATCTGTCTGTTAAAGGAAAGTTGGAAATTCTTATAAAAATGCAGGCCTTGGACCTGAGGGAACATAACCTACTGTAATATTAACCACAGGGGTAACACTAGACAGATGGATCCATGATCAAAAGCTGTGTGCATTTTATTTGCTGAATTTTCACCATTACAGCATATTACACTTATAAATATCAACTAGGTCATTACTCTGGCTCTGGGCTGCGGCAGAGAAAATTACAATGTAGAAAGAGTACATGATTGTCAGTAAAAACTCGCTTTTTTAGAGATCATTTATTTCTCGGTTTATTAAAAATGGATAAAATTGTTTTATGAAGCTGATAAAATAATTTGATCAATTGCAACAGGAAAAATTAAAGATAATTTGACAGCAATGATTGATTGGGCATTATCACACTGGCACAATTGGCATGTAAGTTGAGAAATCTATCTACGAAAATGGCTTTAAAGTATATGTTTTTTTAAACCCCTTAATGACCAGGGCTGAAAAAGACTTTATGGCCAAGTTCTTATTCACCTCTTCACAATTCAGCAGCCTCATTACTTTTTTTTTTAACTGCTGATGCTGTGAGGCTTTGTTTTGTGTGCAGCATACTGCATTATCTTTCCTCTTTGGGGTATAATGAAATCTATAAATGTATTGTGAGCACAGGATGATCAGCCATAAAGCACATACAATTTAAAGAAGGCCTAGAGAAAATAAGTACAAGGCACAATAAATAATAAAAGATATATATTTTATTGAATACTAATTAAAAATTAAATATTATAAAATCTAAGACACAAATTTGTCAGGTCTGATGAGTAACAACTCAATAGACAAGGTAAACAGCAGTATGATTCACAAAATTGTGTACTGGAGACTGTGCAGAGCAAATGGTCCAGAGATGTGAATGACATGAAACGCTGTGTCTGGAGACTCAAGAAGACCCCACTGCTTACACAGAGATATAAAAAGCTATACTGCTGTTTGCTTAAATATACTTGAGTAAGCCCAAATTCTTCTGGTAAAGTGTCTTGTGGACATATGAGACCAAGATACAGCTCTTTCTTAAAACATATTCTACTGTTTGCCGAGAACAAAATGAGAAAAAACACAGTACCTACAGTCAAATATGGTTTTGTTCCAAATATGTTTTGGGGCTGTTCTGATGCCTTTGATACTGGATGCCTTGACTATGTGCAAAGCATCATGAAATCTGAAGACTACGAAAGGATTTGGGCTGCAATGTAGTGCCCAGTGTCAGAAAGCTGGATTTGCATCCTAGGTCATAGGTCTTCTAGCAGGACAATGATCTCTAACGTGCTTCAAAATGCAACCAGAAATGGATAGAAGAAAAGTGCTGGAGAGTCCTGACGTGGCCTGCAATGAATCAGGATCTACATCCAAATGAACACCTGTGGAGAGATTTTAAAATTGCTGCTGGGAAAATGCAGCAAATATGAGAGACCTGGAGCAGTTTTCAAAACAAGAGTGGTAAAAAATCCCAGTTGAAAAGTGTAAGAAGCTTGTTGATAGTTATAGGAAGCGTTTAACTGTAGTTATTTAGTTGAAAGGTTGTGCATCCAAATATTTAGTTGATTGTGCAAACAATTTTATCCCAACCATTTTGGGGATTTTGTGTGAAATTATGTCTAGTTTGTCTTTTTTTTTGTTTTCTTTTGGTGTTGTTCCAATACACACAAAGGAAACAAACATTTGTATAACAAAACATGTGTAATTGCAATTATTTTCTGGGAGAAATACTTCAATTCCTGGAATAATTTTACGGGTAACAACACTTTTTACCTTGATTGTACATAGTACCAAGTAAAAATGCACAGTAGCATAGAGTGAACTCATCATTCCAGAGAGAAATATTTTGTGGAATATCCATGATTTAACCCCTTCCCGACCTTTGACGCCACGTAGGCGTCATGAAAGTCGGTGCCAATCCGACCCATGACGCCTATGTGGCGTCATGGAAAGATCGCGTCCCTGCAGATCGGGTGAAAGGGTTAACTCCCATTTCACCCGATCTGCAGGGAGAGGGGGAGTGGTAGTTTAGCCCAGGGGGGGTGGCTTCACCCCCCTTGGCTACGATCGCTCTGATTGGCTGTTGAAAGTGAAACTGCCAATCAGAGCGATTTCTAATATTTCACCTATTAAAACTGGTGAAATATTACAATCCAGCCATGGCCGATGCTGCAGTATCATCGGCCATGGCTGGAAACACTAATGTGCCCCCACCCCACCCCACCGATCGCCCCCCCAAGCCACCGATCTGTCCGGTACACTGCTCCGGCTCCCCTCCGTCCTGTGCTCCGCTCCCCCAGTGCTCTTGTCCGCTCCCCCCGTGCTCCAATCACCCCCCGTGCTCCAATCACCCCCCCTGCACTCCGATCCACCCCCCCGTGCTCCGATCCACCCCCCGTGCTCCGTTCAACCCCCGTGCTCCGTTCCACCCCCCCATGCTCCGTTCCACCCCCCCGCGCTCCGATCCATCCCCCCATGCTCCGATCCCCCCCGTGCTCCCCCCCACCCCATCATACTTACCGATCCTGCCGGGGTCCGTCCGTCTTCTCCCTGGGTGCCGCCATCTTCCAAAATGGTGGGCGCATGCGCAGTGCGCCCGCCGAATCTGCCGGCCAGCAGATTCATTCCAAATTGCATTTTGATCACTGAGATATAATCTATCTCAGTGATCAAAATAAAAAAAATAATAAATGACCCCCCCCCGTTTGTCACCCCCATAGGTAGGGACAATAAAAAAATAAAGAATTTTTTTTCCACTAATGTTAGAATAGGGTTAGGGTTAGGGGTAGGGTTAGGGTTAGGGCTAGGGTTAGGGTTAGGGCTAGGGTTAGGGCTAGGGTTAGGGCTAGGGTTAGGGTTAGGGCTAGGGTTAGGGTTAGGGTTAGGGTTAGGGCTAGGGCTAGGGCTAGGGTTAGGGTTAGGGTTAGGGCTAGGGTTAGGGTTAGGGTTTCGGTATGTGCACACGTATTCTGGTCCTCTGCGGATTTTTCCGCTGCGGATTTGATAAATCCGCAGTGCTAAACCGCTGCGGATTTATGACGGATTTACCGCGTTTTTTCTGCGCATTTCACTGCGGTTTTACAACTGCGATTTTCTAATGGAGCAGTTGTAAAACCGCTGCGGAATCCGCAGAAAAAAGTGACATGTTGCGGAATGTAAACCGCTGCGTTTCCGTGCAGTTTTTCTGCAGCATGTGTACAGCGATTTTTGTTTCCCATAGGTTTACATTGAACTGTAAACTCATGGGAAACTGCTGCGGATCCGCAGCGTTTTCCACAGCGTGTGCACATACATTTAGAATTAGGCTATGTGCACACGGTGCAGATTTGGCTGCGGGTCCGCAGCGGATTGGCCGCTGCGGATTCGCAGCAGTGTTCCATCAGGTTTACAGTACCATGTAAACCTATGGAAAACCAAATCCGCTGTGCCCATGGTGCGGAAAATACCGCACGGAAACGCTGCGTTGTATTTTCCGCAGCATGTCAATTCTTTGTGCGGATTCCGCAGCGTTTTACAACTATTCCTCAATAGGAATCCGCAGGTGAAATCCGCACAAAAAACACTGGAAATCTGAGGAAAATCCGCAGGTAAAATGCAGTGCCTTTTACCCGCGGATTTTTCAAAAATGATGCTGAAAAATCTCACACGAATCCGCAACGTGGGCACATAGCCTTAGGGTTAGGGTTGGAACTAGGGTTGTGGCTACAGTTGGGATTAGGGTTAGGGATGTGGGGGGCTTAGTGTTGGAGGTAGAATTGAGGGGTTTCCACTGTTATGGCACATCAGAGGTCTCCAAACGCAACATGGCGCCACCATTGATTCCAGCCAATCTTGTATTCAAAAAGTCAAATGATGCTCCCTCACTTCCGAGCCCCGACGTGTGCCCAAACAGTGGTTTACCCCCACATATGGGGTACAAGCATACTCAGGATAAACTGCGCAACAATTACTGGGGTCCAAATTCTCCTGTTACCCTTGTGAAAATAAAAAAATGCTTGCTAAAACATCATTTTTGAGGAAAGAAAAATTATTTTTCATTTTCACGGCTCTGCGTTGTAAACGTCTGTGAAGCACTTGGGGGTTCAAAGTGCTCACCACATATCTAGATAAGTTCCTTGGGGGGTCTAGTTTCTAAAATGGGGTCACTTGTGGGGGGTTTCTACTGTTTAGGCACACCAGGGGCTCTGCAAATGCAACGTGACACCCGCAGACCATTCCATCAAAGTCTGCATTTCAAAAGTCACTACTTCCCTTCTGAGCCCCGACGTGTGCCCAAACAGTGGTTTACCCCCACACATGGGGTATCAGCATACTCAGGAGAAACTGGACAACAACTTTTCGGGTCCAATTTCTCCTGTAACCCTTGGGAAAATAAAAAAATTCTGGGCTAAATAATTATTTTTGAGGAAAGAAAACTTATTTATTATTTTCATGGCTCTGCAATATAAACTTCCATGAAGCACTTGGGGGTTCAAAGTGCTCACCACACATCTAGATAAGTTCCTTTCGGGGTCTAGTTTCCAAAATGGGGTCACTTGTGGGGGGTTTCTACTGTTTAGCCACATCAGGGACTCTGCAAACGCAACGTGACGCCCGCAGAGCATTCCATCAAAGTCTGCATTTCAAAACGTCACTACTTCAATTCCGAGCCCCGGCATGTGCCCAAACAGTAGTTTACCCCCACATATGGGGTATCACCGTACTCAGGAGAAACTGGACAACAAATATTGGGGTCAAATTTCTCCTGTTACCCTTGGGAAAATTAAAAAATTCTGGGCTAAATAATTATTTTTGAGGAAAGAAAACGTATTTATTATTTTCACGGCTCTGCATTGTAAACTTCTGTGAAGCACTTGGGGGTTCAAAGTGCTCACCACACATCTAGATAAGTTCCTTTCGGGGTCTAGTTTCCAAAATGGGGTCACTTGTGGGGGGTTTCTACTGTTTAGCCACATCAGGGGCTCTGCAAACGCAACGTGACGCCAGCAGAGCATTCCATCAAAGTTTGCATTTCAAATTGTCACTACTTCCCTTCTGAGCCCCGACGTGTGCCCAAACAGTGGTTTACCCCCACACATGGGGTATCAGCATACTCAGGAGAAACTGGACAACAACTTTTCGGGTCCAATTTCTCCTGTAACCCTTGGGAAAAAAAAAAATTCTGGGCTAAATAATTATTTTTGAGGAAAGAAAACTTATTTATTATTTTCATGGCTCTGCAATATAAACTTCCATGAAGCACTTGGGGGTTCAAAGTGCTCACCACACATCTAGATAAGTTCCTTTCGGGGTCTAGTTTCCAAAATGGGGTCACTTGTGGGGGGTTTCTACTGTTTAGCCACATCAGGGACTCTGCAAACGCAACGTGACGCCCGCAGAGCATTCCATCAAAGTCTGCATTTCAAAACGTCACTACTTCAATTCCGAGCCCCGGCATGTGCCCAAACAGTAGTTTACCCCCACATATGGGGTATCACCGTACTCAGGAGAAACTGGACAACAAATATTGGGGTCAAATTTCTCCTGTTACCCTTGGGAAAATTAAAAAATTCTGGGCTAAATAATTATTTTTGAGGAAAGAAAACGTATTTATTATTTTCACGGCTCTGCATTGTAAACTTCTGTGAAGCACTTGGGGGTTCAAAGTGCTCACCACACATCTAGATAAGTTCCTTTCGGGGTCTAGTTTCCAAAATGGGGTCACTTGTGGGGGGTTTCTACTGTTTAGCCACATCAGGGGCTCTGCAAACGCAACGTGACGCCAGCAGAGCATTCCATCAAAGTTTGCATTTCAAATTGTCACTACTTCACTTCCGAGCCCCGGCATGTGTCCAAACAGTGGTTTACCCCCACATATGGGGTATCAGCGTACTCAGGACAAACTGGACAACAACATTTTGGGTCCAATTTCTCCTATTACCCTTGGGAAAATAGGAAATTCCAGGCTAAAATATCATTTTTGAGGAAAGAAAAATTATTTTTTATTTTCATGGCTCTGCGTTATAAACTTCTGTGAAGCACCTGGGGGTTTAAAGTGCTCAATATGCATCTAGATAAGTTCATTGGGGGTCTATTTTCCAAAATGGGGTCACTTGTGGGAGAGCGCCAATGTTTAGGCACACAGGGGCTCTCCAAACGCGACATGGTGTCCGCTAACGATGGAGATAATTTTTCATTCAAAAAGTCAAATGGCGCTCCTTCCCTTCCGAGCTTTACCATGTGCCCAAACAGTGGTTTACCCCCACATGTGAGGTATTGGTGTACTCAGGAGAAATTGCCCAACAAATTTTAGGATCCATTTTATGCTGTTGCCCATGTGAAAATGAAAAAATTGGGGCTAAAAGAATTTTTTTGTGAAAAAAAAGTACTTTTTCATTTTTACGGATCAATTTGTGAAGCACCTGGGGGTTCAAAGTGCTCCCTATGCATCTAGATAAGTTCCTTGGGGTGTCTAGTTTCCAAAATGGGGTCACTTGTGGGGGAGCTCCAATTTTTAGGCACGCGGGGGCTCTCCAAACGTGACATGGCGTCCGCTAAAGAGTGGAGCCAATTTTTCATTCAAAAAGTCAAATGGCGCTCCTTCCCTTCCAAGCCTTGCCGTGCGCCCAAACAGTGGTTTACCCCCACATATCAGGTATCAGCGTACTCAGGACAAATTGGACAACAACGTTCATGATTCAGTTTCTCCTTTTACCATTGGGAAAATTAAAAAATTGTTGCTAAAATATAATTTTTGTGACTAAAAAGTTAAATGTTCATTTTTTCCTTCCATGTTGCTTCTGCTGCTGTAAAGTACCTGAAGGGTTAATAAACTTCTTGAATGTGGTTTTGAGTACCTTGAGGGGTGCATTTTTTAGAATGGTGTCACTTTTGGGTATTTTCAGCCATATAGACCCCTCAAACTGACTTCAAATGTGAGGTGGTCCCTAAAAAAAATGGTTCTGAAAATTTCGTTGTAAAAATGAGAAATCGCTGGTCAAATTTTAACCCTTATAACTTCCTAGCAAAAAAAAAATTTGTTTCCAAAATTGTGCTGATGTAAAGTATACATGTGGGAAATGTTATTTATTAACTATTTTGTGTCACATAACTCTCTGGTTTAACAGAATAAAAATTCAAAAGGTGAAAATTGCAAAATTTTCAAAATTTTCGCCAAATTTCCGTTTTTATCACAAATAAACGCAGAATTTATTGACCTAAATTTACCACTAACATGAAGCCCAATATGTCGCGAAAAAACAATCTTAGAACCGCTAGGATCCATTGAAGCGTTCCTGAGTTATTACCTCATAAAGGGACACTGGTCAGAATTGCAAAAAACGGCAAGGTCTTTAAGGTCAAAATAGGCTGGGTCATGAAGGGGTTAATCAAGGCTTTCATGTGTCTTGGCATGCTTTCCACCAGTCTTCCACACTGCTTCTGGTGCAAAAATGTAAGCAGTTCTTTGTTTGATGGCTTGTGACTATCCATCATCCTCTTGATTACATTCCATAGGTTTTCAATGGGGTTAAGGTCTGGAGATTGGGCTGCCCATGATAGGGTATTGATGTGGTGGTCTCTTAAATATTGCCAGAACTGTATATAATGTATATAATGACCCACAAGATGGGCCATTTATATGGATAAACCTAAATAAAATGGGAATGGTTGGTGATATCAACTTCCTGTTTGTGGCACATTAAGTATATGGGAGGCAGAAAACTTTTCAAACTGGGTGGTGACCATGGTGGCCATTTTGAAGTCGGCCATTTTTGATCCAACTTTATTTTTTTTCAAAGGGAAGAGCGTCATGTGACACATCAAACTTATTGAGAATTTCACAAGACAAACACTGGTATGCTTGGTTTTAATGTAACGGTATTCTTTCATGAGTTATTTACGAGTTTATTACTACTTATAAAATGTGTTCAAAGTGCAGCCCATTGTGTTGGATTGTCAATGCAACCCTCTTCTGCCCCTCTTGACACACTGCAACACCACAGAAGAAATGCTACCACAGGCTTCCAGTATCCATTGTTTCAGATGCTGCATATTTCGTATCTTCACATGCTTCACATCTTCTATGCTGTAAAGATACGGGAAGTGGTCATAACCTTGTAAATAACTCATGAAAAAATAAAGTTATGTTAAATTCAAGCATGCCATTGTTTTTTTCTGAAATTCTCAATAAGTTTGATGTGTCGCATGACCCTCTTCCCATTGAAAAAAAAAGTTTGACCAAAAATGGCTGACTTGAAAATGCCAGCAATAGTCACCACCTATCTTGAAAAGTTTTCCCCCTCCCATATACTAATGTGCCACAAACAGGAAGCTGATAACAACAACCATTCGCATTTTATTTAGGTGTATCCGTATAAATGGCCCACCCTGTATATACACAGAGTTGTGTAAAAAAGTGTTTTCCCCTTCCTGATTTTCTATTTTTTTTAATGTTTGTCACACTTAAATGTTTCAGATCATTAAACAAATTTAAATATTAGACATACTGTAGATAACACAAGTAAACACAAAATGCAATTTTTAAATGAAGGTCTTTTTTATTAAGGGAAAATAAATTCAAACCTACAGGGTCCTTTGTAAAAATGTTATTGCCCCTCTTAAAACATAAATTTGGGAAGCTGAGTTCAGATTCCCTAGCCACACCCAGGCCTAATTAATGTCATACATTTTCTTAATCAAGAAATCACTTAAATAGGACCTGCCTGACAAAGTGAAGTAGACCAAAAGTTCCTCAAAAGCTACACATCATGCCACGATCCAAAGAAATTCTGGAACAAATGAGAAACAAAGTAATTGAAATCTATCAGCCTGGAGAAGGTGATAAAGCCATTTCTCAAGCTTTGGTACATGAGTGAACCACAGTGAGAGCCATTACCTACAAATGGCGTAAACCTGGAACAGTGGTCAACCTTCCCAGACGTATCTGGCCGACCAAAATTACCCCTAGTGCGCAGTGACAACTAATCCACGAGGTCACAAAAGACCCCACAACAACATCCAAAGAACTGCATGCCTTACTTGCCTCAGTTAAGGTCAGTATTCATGACTCTACCATAAGAAAAAGGCTGGGCAATAATGGCCAACGTGGCAGAGTTCTAAGATGAAAACCATTTGTTAGCAAAAGTACATAAAGGCTCAGTTTTGACAGAACACATCTAAATGATCCCCAAGACTTTGGGGAGAATACTTTGTGGACTTATGAGACAAAAGTTGAACTTTTTGGAATGTATATGTCCCATATAGAATTAACAAAGCATTTTAGAAGAGGAGCATCATACCAACAGTAAAATTTGCTGGTGGTAGTGTGGGGGTCTGGGGAGGTTTTGCTGTTTCAGGACCTAGAATACTTGCTATGGTAAACAAAACCATCAATTCTGCTATAAAAAAATCCTGAAGGAGAATGTCCGTCCATATGTTCGTGAACTCAATCTGAAGCGCATTTGGGTTATGCAGCAGGACAATGATCCAAAACACCAGCAAGTCCACCTCTGAATGGCTTAAAAAAACAAAATAAAGACTTTGGAGTGGCCTAGTCCTGACCTTAACCTATTGAGGTGCTGTGGCATGACCTTAAAAAGGCGATTGTTGCTCAGAAACCCTCCATTGTGGCTAAATTACAACAATTCTGCAAAGATGAGCGGGCCAGAATTCCTCCAGAGCATTGTAAAAGACTAATTTCCAGTAACTGCAAATGCTTGATTGCAGTCACTGCTACTAAGGGTGGCGCAACCAGGTATTGGTTTTATTAGGAAATCACTTTTTTCACATCGGGACCTGAAGGTTTCATTTTATTTTTCCCTTAATTTAAAAAAAAACCTTAATTTAAAATCTGCATTTTGTGTTTACTTGTTTTATCTTTGTCTAATATTTCAATTTGTTTGATGACCTGAAACATTTAAGTGTGACAAACATGCACAAGAATAGGAAATCAGTAAGGGGGCAAACACTTTTTAACACAACTGTATGTGTGTGTAAATGTTTAATTATTTTTCCTACTTCCTGAAAGTCTCATGGTGCAGCATTGAGTTCACTGCAGTAAACTGTGAGAAATTTCTCATTGTGCTAGGTGATATCACAGAGGTCCCCACAGTTCAGGGGCACGGCTGGGAATGCAGCTTCAATGACTGGCGGTAACATTTGTGATGTCACCGTTAGTCACTGAGGCTGAGATCGCAGCAGCTCATTCCCCAGTGGTTCTCAGTTTTATGGTCGCATCTTAGCACCATCCAGGTTAAAAATTGGTAATCCCCAGACATAGATTATGGTATGGGACAGAGCAACGGCCAAGTGAGGGAAAAGGTTGTTTTTCATTTTCTATTTATTATAGGAGACCTATGCATTCAATGGAACGGGCATTAGGTGAGTAAAACTGTGTTTGTTTGTTTTTTTTTTAAATGAAAAAGTATGTTTTGTTTTTATTTCAAATAAAGGACTTTATACTTGCCGTGTGCTAATTTACAATTAGTGTTGAGCGATACCTTCCGATATCCAAAAGTATCGGTATCGGACTGGATCGGCAGATATACAAAAAATATCGGATATCACCAATACTGATACCCGATACCAATGCAAGTCAATGGGACCAAAATATCAGAATTAAAATAAACCCTTTCTTTCCTTGTAGGTTAATTCTACATGAAGGAAAACAACTAAGAATTCAGCAGCATCATCTTTTCCATCAACTTCTCCTTCAACTTATTCATCTTCACCTTCTTCGTATTATTTTGCAGGGCAGGGACGGCTTGCCTGCTGAAATAAAAGCAACTGGGCACATTGTATTGTGGGACTGCCAATGCTATCAAGTTACGGAAGGTGTCAGTCTCCACCAGCCTGAATGACAGCATTTCAAGGGAAAGTAGTTTTGCAATGCCAGCATTCAGAGCCTGTGCTCGGGGGTGGTTTGTCGAGAATGGCTGCCTTTTCTCCTATGCCTGTGCTACCGATGGCTGTAGAGTAGGCTGTGAGTGTGAGGATGACTGGAAACGTGGTGATGTGGGTGGAATTACACTGGGTCTCTGGACAACAGTGCCAGAGGTTCTTCCATGGCGATCCTGTGAGGAAGCCGAACCAACTGTATGTGAGCTGGAGGAAGAAGCTTCAACACGAGCTGAAGAGGTGGTAGGTGCCGCTGTAGGTTGGCCTCGGTCTTCAGTGTGTTTTTGTAACTCCACCGTGTGCTTGGTCCGCACATGTTTCCACATATTTGTGGTATTGAGGTTGCTGACACTTTTCCCTCTTTTGACTTTCTGATGACACACCTTGCATTTGACTAAGCAAATGTCATCTGCAACTGTGTCAAAAAAGGACCAGGCACTGCAAGTCTTGGGAGCGCCCATTTTGGCTTTTGGAAGAGCCATACTCTGAATGGGTGCCGAAGTGGAGGCTACAGGCACTGCAGTCTTCCCCCTCTCTCTCCCTCTTTGGGCCAATCGGGGAATCACTTCCTCAGAGCTGCTCACACCACCTTCCTGTACCTCACGCCACGATGGGTCAAGGTCCTGATCATCTACACTACCCTCTTCCACCAACTGCTTCTCCTGGGTAGTCTCGGCAGCACAGTATGCACCAGAAAGTGGCACCTGAGTCTCATCATCAGATGCGTACTGAAGTGTGCTGACCGGAGGCACTGGCCCACCCGCCTCTTCAGACTCAGAGAGACAAAGCTATTGGGAATCACTGCATACTGCCTCTTCTTCCATTTATCCAATGCTGCTTGGTTGTCCCCCTCTTTGCAAGGCCCAAACAAGCTCTTCTATGTAATCCTATATAGTGTTTTTCCACAATCTAGCAGGATACGGAGGGAAAGCCACTAATAGGATAAATTTGAGAAAATGTGCAGCAGGCTGCACTAATTGAGAAATAGACAATGGAACGGTATGAGGCAGTGACCCACCCTGAGCTGACTACAACTGGCTATGGCGGTAGAACAGACTACAGAGTGAGCTGCACTCGCACACAGACCGTGCAGACAGCCGTGAACGGCACTGCAAGGCCAAAACAAGCTCCTCTATGTAATCCTATATAGTGTTTTTCCACAATCTAGCAGTATCCGGGGGTAAGCCACTAATAGGATAAATTTGAGAAAATGTGCAGCAGGCTGCACTAATTGAGAAACGGACAATGGAACATTATAAGGCAGTTACCCACCCTGAGCTGACTACAACCATCTGTGGCGGTAGAACAGACTACAGAGCGAGCTGCACTCACTCACAGACCGTGCAGACAGCCGTGAACGGCGCTGCAAGGCCAAAACCAGCTCCTTTATGTAATCCTATATAGTGTTTTTCCTGTCATGATCCCAATGGCAGGGGATCACAAAAATGACAAGCACAGATACAAACAAGCTCTAGGGCGATGGAACCTGAGCTGACCGCGACCCTGAACCTAACACACAAATAAAAGTAGCCGGGGAACGTGCCTACGATGATCCTAGACGTCTCGCTCCAGCCGAAGATCTAACTTCCCCTATCAGAAGAAACACAGACCTCTCTTGCCTCCAGAGAAATACCCCACAGCAAATAGCAGCCCCCCACATATAATGACGGTGAAATGAGAGGAAAGCACATACGTAGTATGAAAACAGTGTCAGCAAAATGAGGCCCGCTAAAGCTAGATAGCAGAGGATGCAAAAGTGAACTGCGCGGTCAGCGAAAAACCCTTCAAAAAACCATCCTGAAATTACTTGAACTCATGTGCCAACTCATGGTACATGAAAAGCAATTTCAGCCCACTAGAGCAACCAGCAGCAGAGAATCACATATCTGCAGGCTGGACTAAAAACCAAATTAAGCAAAACACAAAACAGGAAAATCCAAACTTAGCTTGTCCAGAAGGTTCTAGGAGCAGGGAGCAGAGGTAACAAGACACACTGGAGACATTGATAACCGGCGAGGAAATGCCAGCAAAGCCAGGTTAAATAGGAAACTCCCATATGCTGATGGAACAGGTGGAACCCAGAAACCCAGGAAAGACAAGTCACCCAGTACCATCAGTAACCACCAGAGGGAGCCCAAAAACAGAACTCACAACAGTACCCCCCCCTTGAGGAGGGGTCACCGAACCCTCACGAGAACCACCAGGGCGACCAGGATGAGCCCTATGAAAAGTGCGAACCAAATCATCAGCATGAACATCCGAGGCAACCACCCAAGAATTATCCTCCTGACCATAACCCTTCCACTTGACCAAATACTGGAGTTTCCGTCTGGAAACACGAGAATCCAAGATCTTCTCCACAACATACTCCAATTCTCCCTCCACCAGCACTGGAGCAGGAGGCTCAAGCGAAGGAACAACAGGTACCTCATACTTCCGCAACAACGACCGATGGAACACATTATGAATAGCAAACGATGCCGGGAGATCCAAACGAAACGACACAGGGTTAAGAATTTCCAAGATCCTATAGGGACCGATGAACCGAGGCTTGAACTTAGGAGAAGAGACCTTCATAGGAACAAAACGAGAAGACAACCACACCAAGTCACCAACAAGAAGTCGAGGACCCACGCGGCGACGGCGATTAGCAAACTGCTGAGCCTTCTCCTGGGACAACTTCAAATTGTCCACCACATGACTCCAAATCCGATGCAACCTATCCACCACCATGTCCACTCCAGGACAATCAGAAGGTTCCACCTGACCAGAGGAAAAACGAGGATGAAACCCCGAATTACAAAAGAAAGGAGAAACCAAGGTAGCAGAACTAGCCCGATTATTAAGGGCAAACTCGGCCAGCGGCAAAAAGGTAACCCAGTCATCCTGATCAGCAGAAACAAAACACCTTAAATAAGTTTCCAAGGTCTGATTAGTTCGTTCAGTCTGGCCATTCGTCTGAGGATGGAATGCAGACGAAAAGGACAAATCAATGCCCATCTTAGCACAGAACGTCCGCCAAAATCTAGACACAAACTGGGATCCCCTGTCAGAAACGATGTTCTCAGGAATCCCATGCAAACGAACCACATTCTGAAAAAACAGAGGGACCAACTCAGAGGAGGAAGGCAACTTAGGCAAGGGTACCAGATGAACCATTTTAGAAAAGCGATCACACACAACCCAGATGACGGACATTTTTTGAGAGACAGGGAGATCCGAAATAAAGTCCATGGAAATGTGCGTCCAAGGCCTCTTCGGGATAGGCAAAGGTGACAACAATCCACTGGCCCGAGAACAGCAAGGCTTAGCCCGAGCGCAAACCTCACAAGACTGCACAAAAGAACGCACATCCCTCGACAAGGAAGGCCACCAAAAAGACCTGGCCACCAAGTCTCTAGTACCAAATATTCCAGGATGACCTGCCAACGCAGAAGAATGGACCTCGGAGATGACTCTACTGGTCCAATTATCCGGAACAAACAGTCTCTCAGGCGGACAACGATCAGGTTTACCCGCCTGAAACTCCTGCAAAGCACGTCGCAAGTCTGGGGAGACAGCAGACAAAATCACCCCATCCCTAAGGATACCAGAGGGCTCAGAATTTCCAAGGGAGTCAGGCACAAAACTCCTAGAAAGAGCATCCACCTTCACATTCTTTGAACCTGGCAGGTATGAAACCACAAAATTGAAACGAGAGAAAAACAGTGACCAACGAGCCTGTCTAGGATTCAGACGCCTGGCAGACTCAAGGTAAATCAAATTTTTGTGATCAGTCAAGACCACCACACGATGTCTAGCACCCTCTAGCCAATGACGCCACTCCTCAAATGCCCACTTCATGGCCAAAAGTTCCCGATTACCAACATCATAATTCCGCTCAGCCGGCGAAAACTTTCTAGAAAAAAACGCGCATGGCTTCATCACTGAGCCATCGGAGCTTCTCTGTGACAAAACCGCCCCCGCTCCAATCTCGGAAGCATCAACCTCAACCTGAAAAGGGAGCGAAACATCTGGCTGACGCAACACAGGAGCAGAAGAAAACCGGCGCTTAAGTTCCTGAAAGGCCTCCACAGCCGCAGGAGACCAATTAGCAACATCAGCACCCTTCTTAGTCAAATCCGTCAAAGGCTTAACAACACTAGAAAAATTAGTTATAAAACGACGATAGAAATTAGCAAAGCCCAAGAACTTCTGTAGACTCTTAAGAGATGTAGGCTGCGTCCAGTCACAAATAGCCTGAACCTTGACGGGATCCATCTCAATAGTAGAAGGGGAAAAAATATACCCCAAGAAAGAAATCTTCTGGACTCCAAAGAGACACTTTGAGCCTTTTACAAACAAGGAATTGGCCCGCAGGACCTGAAACACCTTCCTGACCTGCTGAACATGAGACTCCCAGTCATCAGAAAAAACCAAAATATCATCCAAATACACAATCATAAATTTATCCAGATATTCACGGAAAATATCGTGCATAAAGGACTGGAAGACTGAAGGAGCATTAGAAAGTCCAAAAGGCATTACCAAATACTCAAAATGGCCCTCAGGCGTATTAAATGCGGTTTTCCACTCATCACCTTGCTTTATTCGTATAAGATTATACGCACCCCGAAGATCAATCTTAGTGAACCATTTAGCCCCCTTAATGCGAGCAAACAAATCAGTCAACAATGGCAAAGGATACTGATATTTTACGGTAATCTTATTCAAAAGACGATAATCTATACAAGGCCTCAAGGAACCATCTTTTTTGGCCACGAAAAAAAAACCTGCTCCCAAAGGGGACAAAGATGGACGGATATGTCCCTTTTCCAAGGACTCCTTAACATAATCCCGCATAGCAGTATGCTCTGGCACTGACAGATTGAACAAACGACCTTTAGGAAATTTACTGCCTGGAATTAAATTTATAGCACAATCGCAATCCCTGTGAGGAGGAAGCGAACTGAGCTTAGGCTCCTCAAAAACATCCCGATAATCAGACAAAAACACAGGAATCTCAGAAGGAGTAGATGAAGCGATAGAAATCGGAGGTGCATCATCATGAACCCCCTGACAACCCCAGCTTAACACAGACATTGATTTCCAGTCAAGGACTGGATTATGAGTTTGTAACCATGGCAGACCAAGTATTAGAACATCATGCAAATTATACAGTACCAGGAAGCGAATCACCTCCTGATGAACGGGAGTCATACGCATGGTCACTTGTGTCCAGTACTGAGGTTTATTCATAGCCAAAGGTGTAGAGTCAATTCCCTTCAAAGGAATAGGGACTTCCAGAGGCTCCAGACTAAACCCACAGCGATTGGCAAATGACCAATCCATAAGACTCAGGGCAGCGCCTGAATCCACATAGGCATCGACGGAAATGGATGATAATGAACAAATCAGAGTCACAGACAGAATGAACTTAGACTGTAAAGTACTAATGGCAACAGACTTATCAACCTTTTTTGTGCGTTTAGAGCATGCTGATATAACATGAGCTGAATCACCACAATAAAAGCACAACCCTTTTTTCCGCCTATACTTTTGCCGTTCACTTCTGGACTGAATTCTATCACATTGCATTATCTCAGGTGACGGTTCAGACGACACCGCCAAATGATGCACAGGTTTGCGCTCCCGTAAACGCTGATCAATCTGAACAGCCATAGTCATAGACTCATTCAGACCAGCAGGCGCAGGGAACCCCACCATAACATCTTTAATGGCCTCAGAAAGGCCATCTCTAAACTTTGCAGCCAGAGCGCACTCATTCCACTGAGTAAGCACCGACGACTTCCGAAATTTTTGACAATAAATTTCTGCTTCATCTTGCCCCTGAGAGAGGGCCAACAAAGCTTTTTCAGCCTGAATCTCTTGGTTAGGTTCCTCATAGAGCAAACCCAATGCCAGAAAAAATGCATCCGCATTAAGCAACGCAGGGTCCCCTGGTGCCAATGCAAATGCCCAATCCTGAGGGTCACCCCGCAGGAAAGATATAATTATCTTGACTTGCTGAGCAGGGTCTCCAGAGGAGCGAGATTTCAAAGAAAGAAACAACTTGCAATTGTTCCTAAAATTCAGAAAACGAGATCTATCTCCAGAAAAAAACTCTGGGACAGGAATTCTAGGTTCAGACATAGGAGCATGTACAACAAAATCCTGTATATTTTGAACCTTAGCGGCAAGATTATTCAGGCTGGAAGCCAAACTCTGGACGTCCATGATAAACAGCTGAGATCAGAGCCATTCAAAGATTAAGAGGAGGAGGAAGTAGCCAGGCTGCAATAAGGCTAGGCAGCAACCTCTGAGGGAAAGGGGAAAGAAAAAAAAAAAAAAACTTCCTCAGACTACTTATCCTCCTACTTCAGCCAATACAATTAACACTTTGTGGGCCGGTTATACTGTCATGATCCCAATGGCAGGGGATCACAAAAATGACAAGCACAGATACAAACAAGCTCTAGGGCGATGGAACCTGAGCTGACCGCGACCCTGAACCTAACACACAAATAAAAGTAGCCGGGGAACGTGCCTACGATGATCCTAGACGTCTCGCTCCAGCCGAAGATCTAACTTCCCCTATCAGAAGAAACACAGACCTCTCTTGCCTCCAGAGAAATACCCCACAGCAAATAGCAGCCCCCCACATATAATGACGGTGAAATGAGAGGAAAGCACATACGTAGTATGAAAACAGTGTCAGCAAAATGAGGCCCGCTAAAGCTAGATAGCAGAGGATACAAAAGTGAACTGCGCGGTCAGCGAAAAACCCTTCAAAAAACCATCCTGAAATTACTTGAACTCATGTGCCAACTCATGGTACATGAAAAGCAATTTCAGCCCACTAGAGCAACCAGCAGCAGAGAATCACATATCTGCAGGCTGGACTAAAAACCAAATTAAGCAAAACACAAAACAGGAAAATCCAAACTTAGCTTGTCCAGAAGGTTCTAGGAGCAGGGAGCAGAGGTAACAAGACACACTGGATACATTGATAACCGGCGAGGAAATGCCAGCAAAGCCAGGTTAAATAGGAAACTCCCATATGCTGATGGAACAGGTGGAACCCAGAAACCCAGGAAAGACAAGTCACCCAGTACCATCAGTAACCACCAGAGGGAGCCCAAAAACAGAACTCACAACATTTTCCACAATCTAGCAGGATATGGAGGGAAAGCCACTAATAGGATACATTTGAAAAAATGTGCAGCAGGCTGCACTAACTGCAAAAAAGGGCAATGGATTGAACAGTATGAGGCAGTGACGCATCCTGAACTAACTACAACCAGAGGTGGCTGCGGACAGACTGCAGAGTGAGCTGCACTCACAGACAAGGAGACCTTTGCAGACAGCTGTGAACTGCGCTGCAAGGCAAAAGCAAAGTTCTCACACAGCGGTTGCTAAATTAGCCTGGGTAAAGCACAATAAAGCAAATCGCTATCTCTAAACTTGTTCTTAGTCTGAACACAGCGTCCTGTCCCTAACTGAATTCACAGCAGAGTGAGCCCAAAATGGCGGCAGCGACTTTTATAGTGTTTTATAGTGCATCATGACATCATTTCAGCAGCCAATCACAGCCATGCTAGTAGTTACATGCCTACCATGCAGAACAGTATGTGCCCACACTTCTAATCATTCCTCATTGGCTGAATTAAATGAAACTGGCTCTTTAAATCATGGGAACTTCCGATTCTGGTATCCGATATACTGAAAGTATCAGAACTCGGTATCGGAATTCTGATACCGCAAATATCGGCCAACACCCGATACTTGCGGTATCGGAATGCTCAACACTATTTACAATACAACCATAGGATTAATAATGGAGAGGTGTCTTATAGATGCCTCTCCATTACTAAGCTGTGGGCTTGATGACACCAGACAATAAAGAGGTGGCATCAACCCCACAAATATGAACTCCACTTGCCACTGCCACAGGGCAAGTGTGAAGAGCCAGGCAAAGCGTCAGAATTGGTGCATCTAACATCAACAACAACATCCATGGACCCTTACTAGCCTGAGAATACCAGCCCCCAGCTGTCTGATTTAGCAATGCTGGTTGTCAAAAAGAAGGTGACACCATGCATCTTTTAAAAAATATTTTATTAAATAATTAAAAAAAAACAGCATGGGTATTAATGGTGCTATATAAATAATAATAATAATAATAATTATTATAATAATAAACACCTTGCTAATGCTGACAGCTGTGAGTTGCAGCCCATAGCTGTCAGTTTTGCCTGGCTTTTTATCCAAAATACTGGGGAACCTATACCATTTGTTTTTTAAATTACTCATTTAGAGCTCATAATGAATACTCCCATCAGCCACCCCTGTCCTTGCTGTTATTAGTGGCAGCAGACGTTAGCTTATAGGAGTAGTAATCCCACCATCTGATGCCAGTGACCGGAGGTAAGCTTTTTACCTCTGATCATAGCTGAGGACTCATGCTGTAATTTTTCACTCTCTGTGACTGCTGGTAATGATTTACAGTACTGCCGGTCACAGCTGTGGGGTCAAGCTGAATTCTGACAGCGAGTCCTTGCAGTGCTCTTACCAACGGTAACGTGGTGCTCAGAACCACTGGTGAGTTCACAGCCTTAAGGTACCGTCACACTAGACGATATCGCTAGCGATCCGTCACGTTGCAGCGTCCTCGCTAGCGATATCGTCCAGTGTGACACGCAGCAGCGATCAGGCCCCTGCTGTGATGTCGCTGGTCGGGGAAGAAAGGCCAGAACTTTATTTCGTCGCTGGCTCTCCCGCTGACATCGCAGAATCAGTGTGTGTGACACCGATTCAGCGATGTCTTCGCTGGTAACCAGGGTAAACATCGGGTTACTAAGCACAGGGCCGCGCTTAGTAACCCGATGTTTACCCTGGTTACCATCGTTAAAGTAAAAAAACAAACACTACATACTTACCTACCTGTTATGATAAGGTAATTCAGTACCACAATGGACATAGAGGTCAGAGCACATACAGTGACCTGACAATAACCCAAAAACATAGAACGAGCTCTAAGACGTGGGAACTCTGCTGACCGCAATCCCTAATCCTCTCCAACCACACTAGAGGCAGCCGTGGATTGCGCCTAACGCTCCCTATACAACTCGGCACAGCCTGAGAAACTAGCTAGCCTGAAGATAGAAAATAAGCCTACCTTGCCTCAGAGAAATACCACAAAGGAAAAGGCAGCCCCCACATATAATGACTGTGGGTTAAGATGAAAAGACATACGTAGAGATGAAATAGATTTAGCAAAGTGAGGCCCGACTTTCTGAACAGAGCGAGGATAGGAAAGGTAACTTTGCGGTCAACACAAAACCCTACAAAAACCACGCAAAGGGAGCAAAAAGACCCTCCGTACCGAACTAACGGCACGGAGGTACACCCTCTGCGTCCCAGAGCTTCCAGCAAGCAGGAAAAAACAAATAGACAAGCTGGACAGAAAAAAACAGCAAACAAAATAGCAAAGCAGAACTAAGCTGTGCAGAGCAGCAGGCCACAGGAACGATCCAGGAGGAAACAGGTCCAATACTAGAACATTGACTGGAGGCCAGGATCAAAGCACTAGGTGGAGTTAAATAGAGCAGCACCTAATGACTTCACCACATCACCTGAGGAAGGAAACTCAGAAGCCGCAGTACCACTTTCCTCCACCAACGGTAGCTCACAGAGAGAATCAGCCGAAGTACCACTTGTGACCACAGGAGGGAGCTCTGCCACAGAATTCACAACAGTACCCCCCCCCTTGAGGAGGGGTCACCGAACCCTCACCAGAGCCCCCAGGACGACCAGGATGAGCCATATGAAAGGCACGAACAAGATCGGGAGCATGGACATCAGAGGCAAAGACCCAGGAATTATCTTCCTGAGCATAACCCTTCCACTTAACCAGATACTGGAGTTTCCGTCTTGAAACACGAGAATCCAAAATCTTCTCCACAATATACTCCAACTCCCCCTCCACCAAAACCGGGGCAGGAGGATCAACAGATGGAACCATAGGTGCCACGTATCTCCGCAACAATGACCTATGGAATACGTTATGTATGGAAAAAGAATCTGGAAGGGTCAGACGAAAAGACACAGGATTAAGAATCTCAGAAATCCTATACGGACCAATGAAACGAGGTTTAAACTTAGGAGAGGAAACCTTCATAGGAATATGACGAGAAGATAACCAAACCAAATCCCCAACACGAAGTTGGGGACCCACACAGCATCTGCGATTAGCGAAGCGTTGAGCCTTCTCCTGGGACAAGGTCAAATTGTCCACTACATGAGTCCAAATCTGCTGCAACCTGTCCACCACAGTATCCACACCAGGACAGTCCGAAGACTCAACCTGCCCTGAAGAGAAACGAGGATGGAACCCAGAGTTGCATAACAACGGCGAAACCAAGGTAGCCAAGCTGGCCCGATTATTAAGGGCGAACTCAGCCAAAGGCAAAAAGGACACCCAGTCATCCTGATCAGCAGAAACAAAGCATCTCAGATATGTTTCCAAGGTCTGATTGGTTCGTTCGGTCTAGCCATTAGTCTGAGGATGGAAAGCCGAGGAAAAAGACAAGTCAATGCCCATCCTACCACAAAAGGCTCGCCAAAACCTCAAAACAAACTGGGAACCTCCGTCAGAAACGATATTCTCTGGAATGCCATGTAAACGAACCACATGCTGGAAGAACAATGGCACCAAATCAGAGGAGGAAGGTAATTTAGACAAGGGTACCAAATGGACCATCTTAGAGAAGCGATCACAGACCACCCAAATGACTGACATCTTTTGAGAGACGGGAAGATCTGAAATAAAATCCATAGAGATATGTGTCCAAGGCCTCTTCGGGACCGGCAAGGGCAAAAGCAACCCACTGGCACGAGAACAGCAGGGCTTAGCCCGAGCACAAATCCCACAGGACTGCACAAAAGAACGCACATCCCGCGACAGAGATGGCCACCAAAAGGATCTAGCCACTAACTCTCTGGTACCAAAGATTCCAGGATGACCAGCCAACACCGAACAATGAACCTCAGAGATAACTTTATTCGTCCACCTATCAGGGACAAACAGTTTCTCCGCTGGGCAACGATCAGGTTTATTAGCCTGAAATTTTTGCAGCACCCGCCGCAAATCAGGGGAGATGGCAGACACAATTACTCCCTCTTTGAGGATACCCGCCGGCTCAGATAAACCCGGAGAGTCGGGCACAAAACTCCTAGAGAGAGCATCCGCCTTCACATTTTTAGAGCCCGGAAGGTACAAAATCACAAAGTCAAAACGGGCAAAAAACAGCGACCAACGAGCCTGTCTAGGAATCAACCGCTTGGCAGACTCGAGATAAGTCAAGTTCTTATGATCAGTCAAGACCACCACGCGATGCTTAGCTCCTTCAAGCCAATGACGCCACTCCTCGAATGCCCACTTCATGGCCAGCAACTCTCGATTGCCCACATCATAATTTCGCTCAGCAGGCGAAAACTTCCTGGAAAAGAAGGCGCATGGTTTCATCACCGAGCAATCAGAACTTCTCTGCGACAAAACAGCCCCTGCTCCAATCTCAGAAGCATCAACCTCGACCTGGAACGGAAGCAAAACATCTGGTTTACACAACACAGGGGCAGAAGAAAAACGACGCTTCAACTCTTGAAAAGCTTCCACAGCAGCAGAAGACCAATTGACCACATCAGCACCCTTCTTGGTCAAATCGGTCAATGGTTTAGCAATACTAGAAAAATTGCAGATGAAGCGACGATAAAAATTAGCAAAGCCCAGGAACTTTTGCAGACTTTTCACAGATGTCGGCTGAGTCCAATCATGGATGGCTTGGACCTTAACAGGGTCCATCTCGATAGTAGAAGGGGAAAAGATGAACCCCAAAAATGAAACCTTCTGAACACCAAAGAGACACTTTGATCCCTTCACAAACAAAGAATTAGCACGCAGGACCTGAAACACCATTCTGACCTGCTTCACATGAGACTCCCAATCATCCGAGAAGATCAAAATGTCATCCAGGTACTCTCGGAAGATGTCATGCATAAAGGACTGAAACACTGATGGAGTATTGGCAAGTCCGAATGGCATTACTAGATACTCAAAATGGCCCTCGGGCGTATTAAATGCAGTTTTCCATTCATCGCCACGCTTAATACGCACAAGATTATACGCACCACGAAGATCTATCTTGGTGAACCAACTAGCCCCCTTAATCCGAGCAAACAAAACAGATAACAACGGCAAGGGGTATTGAAATTTAACTGTGATCTTATTTAGAAGGCGGTAATCTATACAAGGTCTCAGTGAACCATCCTTCTTGGCTACAAAAAAAAACCCTGCTCCTAATGGCGACGATGACGGGCGAATATGCCCCTTCTCCAAGGACTCCTTCACATAACTCCGCATAGCGGCGTGCTCAGGCACAGATAAATTAAACAGTCGACCTTTTGGGAATTTACTACCAGGAATCAAATAGATATCACAATCAGAATCCCTATGCGGAAGTAGAGTATCGGACTTTGGCTCATCAAATACATCCCGGAAATCAGACAAGATCTCTGGAACCTCAGAAGGGGTGGATGACGAAATAGTCAGAAATGGGACATCACCATGTACCCCCTGACAACCCCAGCTGGACACAGACATGGATTTCCAATCTAATACTGGATTATGGATTTGTAGCCATGGCAACCCCAACACGACCACATCATGCAGATTATGCAACACCAGAAAGCGAATAACCTCCTGATGTGCAGGAGCCATGCACATGGTCAGCTGGGTCCAGTACTGAGGCTTATTCTTGGCCAAAGGCGTAGCATCAATTCCTATCAATGGAATAGGACACTGCAAGGGCTCCAATAAAAACCCACAATGCCTAGCATACTCCAAGTCCATCAAATTCAGGGCAGCGCCTGAATCCACACATGCCATGACAGAATACGATGACAAAGAGCAGATCAAGGTAACGGACAGAAGAAATTTTGACTGTACCGTACCAATGGTGGCAGACCTAGCAAACCGCTTACTGCGCTTAGGACAATCAGAGATAGCATGAGTGGAATCACCACAGTAGAAACACAGCCCATTCAGACGTCTGTGTTCTTGCCGTTCAACTCTAGTCAAAGTCCTATCGCACTGCATAGGCTCAGGTTTAAGCTCAGGTAATACCGCCAAATGGTGCACAGATTTACGCTCACGCAAGCGTCGACCGATCTGAATGGCCAAAGACATAGACTCATTCAGACCAGCAGGCATAGGAAATCCCACCATGACATCCTTAAGGGCTTCAGAGAGACCTTTTCTGAAAATAGCTGTGAGCGCACCTTCATTCCATTGAGTGAGTACGGACCACTTTCTAAATTTCTGACAATATACCTCTATCTCATCCTGACCCTGACACAGAGCCAGCAAATCTTTCTCTGCCTGATCCACTGAATTAGGTTCATCGTACAGCAATCCGAGCGCCAGGAAAAACGCATCGATATTACTTAATGCAGGATCTCCTGACGCAAGAGAAAATGCCCAGTCCTGAGGGTCGCCACGTAAAAAAGAAATAATGATCCTAACTTGTTGAACTGGGTCACCAGAGGAGCGAGGTTTCAAAGCCAGAAATAGTTTACAATTATTTTTGAAACTCAGAAATTTAGTTCTATCTCCAAAAAACAAATCAGGAATAGGAATTCTCAGTTCTAACATAGAATTCTGAACCACAAAGTCTTGAATACTTTGTACTCTTGCCGTGAGCTGATCCACACATGAAGACAGACCTTTAATGTCCATCGCTACACCTGTGTCCTGAACCACCCAAATGTCTAGGGGAAAAAAAAGGCAAAACACAGTGCAGAGAAAAAAAAATGGTCTCAGAACTTCTTTTTTCCCTCTATTGAGAATCATTAGTACTTTTGGCCTCCAGTACTGTTATGATAAGGTAATTCAGTACCACAATGGACATAGAGGTCAGAGCACATACAGTGACCTGACAATAACCCAAAAACAAAGAACGAGCTCTGAGACGTGGGAACTCTGCTGACCGCAATCCCTAATTCTCTCCAACCACACTAGAGTCAGCCGTGGATTGCGCCTAACGCTCCCTATGCAACTCAGCACAGCCTGAAAAACTAGCTAGCCTGAAGATAGAAAATAAGCCTACCTTGCCTCAGAGAAATACCCCAAAGGAAAAGGCAGCCCCCACATATAATGACTGTGAGTTAAGATGAAAAGACAAACGTAGAGATGAAATAGATTTAGCAAAGTGAGGCCCGACTTTCTGAACAGAGCGAGGATAGGAAAGGTAACTTTGCGGTCAACACAAAACCCTACAAAAACCACGCAAAGGGGGCAAAAAGACCCTCCGTACCGAACTAACGGCACGGAGGTACACCCTCTGTGTCCCAGAGCTTCCAGCAAGCAGGAAAAAACAAATAGACAAGCTGGACAGAAAAAAACAGCAAACAAAATAGCAAAGCAGAACTAAGCTATGCAGAGCAGCAGGCCACAGGAGCGATCCAGGAGGAAACAGGTCCAATACTAGAACATTGACTGGAGGCCAGGATCAAAGCACTAGGTGGAGTTAAATAGAGCAGCGCCTAACGACTTCACCACATCACCTGAGGAAGGAAACTCAGAAGCTGCAGTACCACTTTCCTCCACCAACGGAAGCTCACAGAGAGAATCAGCCGAAGTACCACTTGTGACCACAGGAGGGAGCTCTGCCACAGAATTCACAACAGCATTGGCAAGTCCGAATGGCATTACTAGATACTCAAAATGGCCCTCGGGCGTATTAAATGCAGTTTTCCATTCATCGCCTCGCTTAATACGCACAAGATTATACGCACCACGAAGATCTATCTTGGTGAACCAACTAGCCCCCTTAATCCGAGCAAACAAATCAGATAACAACGGCAAGGGGTACTGAAATTTAACCGTGATCTTATTTAGAAGGCAGTAATCAATACAAGGTCTCAGTGAACCATCCATCTTGGCTACAAAAAAGAACCCTGCTCCTAATGGCGACGATGACGGGCGAATATGCCCCTTCTCCAAGGACTCCTTCAGATAACTCCGCATAGCGGCATGCTCAGGCACAGATAAATTAAACAGTCGACCTTTAGGGAATTTACTACCAGGAATCAAATCGATAGCACAATCACAATCCCTATGCGGAGGTAGGGTATCGGACTTGGGCTCATCAAATACATCCCGGTAATCAGACAAGAACTCTGGAACCTCAGAAGGGGTGGATGACGAAATAGTCAGAAATGGGACATCACCATGTACCCCCTGACAACCCCAGCTGGACACAGACATGGATTTCCAATCTAATACTGGATTATGGACTTGTAGCCATGGCAACCCCAACACGACCACATCATGCAGATTATGCAACACCAGAAAGCGAATAACCTCCTGATGTGCAGGAGCCATGCACATGGTCAGCTGGGTCCAGTACTGAGGCTTATTCTTGGCCAAAGGCGTAGCATCAATTCCTCTCAATGGAATAGGACACTGCAAGGGCTCCAAGAAAAACCCACAACGCCTAGCATACTCCAAGTCCATCAAATTCAGGGCAGCGCCTGAATCCACAAACGCCATGACAGAATACGATGACAAAGAGCAGATCAAGCTAACGGACAGAAGAAATTTTGACTGTACCGTACCAATGGTGGCAGACCTAGCGAACCGCTTAGTGCGCTTAGGACAATCAGAGATAGCATGAGTGGAATCACCACAGTAGAAACACAGCCCATTCAGACGTCTGTGTTCTTGCCGTTCAACTCTGGTCAAAGTCCTATCGCACTGCATAGGCTCAGGTTTAAGCTCAGGTAATACCGCCAAATGGTGCACAGATTTACGCTCACGCAAGCGTCGACCGATCTGAATGGCCAAAGACATAGACTCATTCAGACCAGCAGGCATAGGAAATCCCACCATGACATCCTTAAGGGCTTCAGAGAGACCTTTTCTGAAAATAGCTGCGAGCGCACCTTCATTCCATTGAGTGAGTACGGACCACTTTCTAAATTTCTGACAATATACCTCTATCTCATCCTGACCCTGACACAGAGCCAGCAAATTTTTCTCTGCCTGATCCACTGAATTAGGTTCATCGTACAGCAATCCGAGCGCCAGGAAAAACGCATCGATATTACTTAATGCAGGATCTCCTGACGCAAGAGAAAATGCCCAGTCCTGAGGGTCGCCACGTAAAAAAGAAATAATGATCCTAACTTGTTGAACTGGGTCACCAGAGGAGCGAGGATTCAAAGCCAAAAACAGTTTACAATTATTTTTGAAACTCAGAAATTTAGTTCTATCTCCAAAAAACAAATCAGGAATAGGAAATCTCGGTTCTAACATAGAATTCTGAACCACAAAGTCTTGAATATTTTGCACTCTTGCAGTGAGCTGATCCACACATGAAGACAGACCTTTAATGTCCATCGCTACACCTGTGTCCTGAACCACCCAAATGTCTAGGGGAAAAAAAAGGCAAAACACAGTGCAGAGAAAAAAAAATGGTCTCAGAACTTCTTTTTTCCCTATATTGAGAATCATTAGTACTTTGGGCCTCCAGTACTGTTATGATAAGGTAATTCAGTACCACAATGGACATAGAGGTCAGAGCACATACAGTGACCTGACAATAACCCAAAAACAAAGAACGAGCTCTGAGACGTGGGAACTATGCTGACCGCAATCCCTAATCCTCTCCAACCACACTAGAGGCAGCCGTGGATTGCGCCTAACGCTCCCTATGCAACTCGGCACAGCCTGAGAAACTAGCTAGCCTGAAGATAGAAAATAAGCCTACCTTGCCTCAGAGAAATACCCCAAAGGAAAAGGCAGCCCCCACATATAATGACTGTGAGTTAAGATGAACAGACAAACGTAGAGATGAAATAGATTTAGCAAATTGAGGCCCGACTTTCTGAACAGAGCGAGGATAGGAAAGGTAACTTTGCGGTCAACACAAAACCCTACAAAAACCACGCAAAGGGGGCAAAAAGACCCTCCGTACCGAACTAACGGCATGGAGGTACACCCTCTGCGTCCCAGAGCTTCCAGCAAGCAAGAAAAAACAAATAGACAAGCTGGACAGAAAAAACAGCAAACAAAATAGCAAAGCGGAACTTAGCTATGCAGAGCAGCAGGCCACAGGAACGATCCAGGAGGAAACAGGTCCAATACTAGAACATTGACTGGAGGCCAGGATCAAAGCACTAGGTGGAGTTAAATAGAGCAGCACCTAACGACTTCACCACATCACCTGAGGAAGGAAACTCAGAAGCCGCAGTACCACTGTCCTCCACCAACGGAAGCTCACAGAGAGAATCAGCCGAAGTACCACTTGTGACCACAGGAGGGAGCTCTGCCACAGAATTCACAACACCTACCGCTGTCTGTCCTCGGCGCTCTGCTTCTCTGGTCTGGCTGTGAGCGCCGGGCAGCCGGAAAGCAGAGCCGTGACGTCACCGCTCTGCTTTCCGGCCGCTGTGCTCACAGCCAGACCAGAGAAGCAGAGCGCCGAGGACAGACAGCGGTAGGTAAGTATGTAGTGTTTGTTTTTTTACTTTAACGTTGGTAACCAGGGTAAACATCGGGTTACTAAGCGCGGCCCTGTGCTTAGTAACCCGATGTTTACCCTGGTTACCGGCATCGTTGGTCGCTGGAGAGCGGTCTGTGTGACAGCTCTCTAGCGACCAAACAGCGACGCTGCAGCGATCCGGATCGTTGTCGGTATCGCTGCAGCGTCGCTTAGTGTGACGGTACCTTTAGTGAAAGCTCGAATTTGGCAAATTTGGCAGAAAATGTTCAGGTACTCAAATGTGCAAAGTACAACTTTGAGTTTGACAAGCATTTTCCGAACAAGTTCGCTCATCTCTACTCATAGCTAGAAAGTATTTTCTATGTAGGCATATCAGTGTGTAAAAGGAGCTAGAGACTTGCTCATTTCAATAGCTAATCCAGCCCCCTTCTCTGTCTAAGCATCAGCCATGTCAGTGATATGGACTAGTAAAGCTATTATAATGAACTTGTCAGTTAGTCCCTTTCGTACTCAGTATTAATTACAAGCCAACCCAGTAAACCACTGAGTTTTCTTAAAACCCCTGCTTTTAACTATTTTTTATTATTTCCTCCTGGTATGTGTGCATGCATTACATGTACATTAGCTATACAAAAGACTGTACACCCTGTTAGGGTTCGTGGATCGCATTAAATATAAATTATGATAAAGTGCAATCGCAACCCGGGGCCCATCATGTGGTGATGGAAAACCGCAGCTAGTGAACAATTGCCATGCTAGAAGCAGCACACGTGCACACACAGAGTGGTAATGTTTCCACCAACAATCATGACATAAATGTTCTTAGCCTGCCGCCTCGAGCTCCAGGAAAACTTTTATATGTTCCAGTTCAAGTTCAGTCAGACAGGACCATGCTTGTGGACCAATTGGGAACTGCCACGTCACCCGAGCAGCCGACGACCGACCACCAATGACAGGTCGCCACCTCACGAGCATGCTCAGTAGGGTGATTTCTGTATTTAGCCTCTGGAAGGCCTGCTTACCACTGCCTATTGCTAGTCACTATAGTTTTGGCTGGAGAGCCAGCAGTAACCAAGCAAACAGCATGAGTCTGGACAAGATGCTGAGACTGACGTCTTTGTTGAGCATCTCCCACTGAGGCTGAAGCAGAATGGGAGACCACAAAGGCAGACAAGGCTTACAGTGCAGTGGGAGAATCCTGGCATCTAACACACCACTTTTGAAATTCCAAGAATTGGCTTGAAAAATTTTATAACAAAAATAATTTCACAACTTTTTCCACTTTAAATGTCACCTATAATTTGTACAGGAGAAGGAGGTCTGGGAGCTTCAATGGGATCCACATGCAGCACCAAATGGGTAGAGCCAAATCAGAAGGCAGGTAGGTGCTTGCAAGGAAAGTGAGCACAGCCAAACAGGAAACATTTAGAGGATGGCGGCACACCACTGAAGAAAAAATGAAAAAACATTATTCAGGCATGGCAAGCCATATTTAAAACACAAAAAGTCTTACGCGTTTCAGATGCATGCAGCACCCTTAGTTATGGGATATACAATTAAAATCACAACCAGAATAAATATCAATATACAACCAATCACAGATGACAAAAGATTAATTACATATGCACAAGGTGTGGATGCCAACACAGCAGCAAAGAAAAAACAAACAAACATATCAATATATATAAAATAAATGATTTCTTGAGTTCATGCCCATCGGATATATCGTGTCCAGCTTTAGAATCCAGAATGCCTCCCCTGAAGTCAATAGTTTCAGATTGTTTCCACCTGAATAGGATTAAAAATCCTTTCAAATGCATAAAAAGCAAATTGTTTGACGTCTCCTTGGTAAATATTCACAAAGTGTTTTGAGGCACCAGAGTAAGCCACATTTTTGTTTCGAATATTGTCTAAATGTTCAGCTATGTGAATCTTTTGTGTAGTGCAGCCAACATTTTGCATTTTGCACTACAAACAACAGATGCAGTAAATTACATATTGTGTATCACAATTCACGAAAGATGTAATCTTCTGTGAAAAACCTGAAAAAGAAATAATAGATTTAGTTTTATCAAGTGCGTAAACGCACACATTGCAACGATTACCAGCACATTTGTAAAAAAACAGTAGTGGACAACCAGGATTTAGGAGTAGAATGTTGTTTGAGAACACTAGGAGAAAGCGCATTGCCTAAACTAAAACCTTTCTTTGCTACATACAGTATCTGCAGCCATTCCTGGTAATTTAACATAATTTGTCATCCTGATTAACCACAGGTAAATATTTTTTCACTATATTTTTTAAGTGAAATTGGGGACTATAGGGGGTAGAAAATGTAACAATGGAATCTGAAGGTACCGTCACATTAAGCGCCGCTGCAGCGATATAGACAACGATGCCGATCGCTGCAGCGTCGCTGTGTGGCTGCTGGAGAGCTGTCACACAGACAGCTCTCCAGCGACCAACGGTCCCGGGTAACCAGGGTAAACATCGGGTTACTAAGCGCAGGGCCGCGCTTAGTAACCCGATGTTTACCCTGGTTACCATTGTAAATGTAAAAAAAACCACATACTCACATTCTGGTGCCTGTAATGTCCCCCGGCGTCCGCTTTCCTGCACTCCTCCTGCATCCTGTGTAAGCGCCGGCCGTAAAGCAGAGTGGTGACGTCACCGCTGTGCTCTGCTTTACGGCCGGCCGGTGCTGACACAGGATGCAGGAGGAGTGCAGGGAAGCGGACGCCGGGGGACGCGACAGACACCGGAATGTAAGTATGTAGTGTTTTTTTTTTTTTAATTTACAATGGTAACCAGGGTAAATATCGGGTTACTTAGTGCGGCCCTGCGCTTAGTAACCCGATGTTTACCCTGGTTACAAGTCAAGACATCGCTGGATCAGCGTCACACACGCCGATTCAGCGATGTCAGCGGGTGATCCAGCGACGAAATAAAGTGCTGGCCTTCTAGCTCCGACCAGCGATGTCATAGCAGGATCCTGATCGCTGCTGCGTGTCAAACACAACGATCTCGCTATCCAGGACGCTGCAACGTCACGGATCGCTATTGTTATCGTTCTAAAGTAGCTCAGTGTGAAAGTACCTTGAGTCAGTAGGAGGAAGGACTCTGGTAGATGATAGGGATCTAGGTTGTCTGCAAACCTTGTTGAAAGCTTCTCAGATATCATGACGATTATAACCTCTATCTATCAAACGTTCAATAACAACATAACTTTCCTGTAAAAAAATATCCCAATTAAAGCATAAACATTTGATTCTGTTAAACTCACCATAAGGGATTGCCTTAATAGTATGTTTTGAATGAGAGGAGGAAGAAAGAATTACCTTTTCTGTATGCCAAACTTTGCATCTTATGTAAAATGAATCACCTTTTAACAGTAAATCCAAAAAAGGAATTTTTGTGCCTACACCACTGATGATAAAATATAAATTTAAATCATTAGTATTAAGATACATATGAATTTTTTCCAGATCTGCTGTAGAACCCTGCCATATAAAGATCAGATCGTCCACATATCTGTTAAACCAATATATAACATCAGCAAAAGGATTAGAATCATTGAAAACAAAATATTCCTCCTACCAAGCCATGTACAAAATTGCCAGCCAAGGTGAAAATTTTGAGTGCATAGGAGCACCAAGAATTTGTAAACAAAATATGTTTTAAAAAAAAAAAAAATTATGCTTCAGCAGATATGTGAGCGATCTGATAATGAAGTGCTTCAGCTCTGCAGAATAGTCGCTGTAACGATCCAAATGATAACTGACAGCATGAATGAGGGACAAATGAATATGCAAATTGCCTCTTCAGAGAAAAAGAGGACTTAAACTCTATAGCGCCACCTGTTGGAAGTAGCGATCCTCCAAGTCACAATCAACCCATTAACGAGTCGTGCAATATGACTAAGGATAAAAGCCAAATCAGTATCTCAATTCGCAGATACGGTGTTTTGGGCTGTTGGCCCTCGTCAGTGCGAAACATGAGAACTGATTTGGCTAGAGCAATTTGCATATTATATTTCCCAGAGAAGCATTGCACGGCGAATATGCCTCCTTACCTTGACAAGCCAGAGCTGGTATGTCACTCTCCATAAGGAGAAACGTTACCCTTAGGCTATGTGCACACTTTGCAGATTCCACTGCGGATTTTTCCGCAGCGGAATTGCAAAATCCGCAGTGAAAACCCATCGCGGTTTTTACTGCGGATTTATCGCGGTTTTCACTGCGTTTTCTTCTGCGGATTTTCAACTGCAGTTTTCTATTGGAGCAGCTGAAAATCCGCAGAAAAGAAGTGACATGCTGCGGAATGTAATCCGCAGCGTTTCCGCGCGGATTTTTCTGCAGCATGTGCACAGCGTTTTTTGTTTCCCATAGGTTTACATTGAAATGTAAACTCATGGGAAACTGCTGCGGATCCGCAGCGGTCAAATCCGCTGCGGATCCGCAGCAAAATCCGCAAAGTGTGAATATAGCCTTAGACCCCGGACAAATGAATAAAGATTCACTGCATCACATGTGAAAAAGCAATAATTTTCTTTCCAATACAGATCATTAAATGCTATCAAAATAGAAGCCGGATCCTTAAGGTACCCTGGAATACTGACAACCAATGGATACAAATGACTATCAACCCATGAATCTGTACAATTCAATTGAAAAAAAGCTGAAATACATTTGTTGGTGGAACGCACCGAGTAAATAGATAAATGTTATTTGGTGCCTTCGCAGCCTGGGGTCCACCGTGCAGGAGAGAACCAGCTGCTGGCAAATGGCAGCCCTACATGGTGGTAGAAGCAAACTCTGTTACTTCATAGAGTCGCCTAAAGAACGCACTGTGTCCTGTTAACCTCACAGGAGTACACAGCGACTGCCGAGCAGATAGCACTTGGTGGTTACGCAAACATACAATCTCCTCACCGGAGGAGCCGGTATTCTAGGGGATTATTTCAGCCAGGACCCTGAATCCATACACACAATCTCCTCACCGGAGGTGCCGGTATTCTAGGGGCTTATTTCAGCCGGGTCCCTGAACACATACAAATGTAACCACACTGGTGCAAAGCACATAACTTAGATTTGATACTAGTGCATGGCCATGCGGCCATGCAAACCTTTTATAGCTGCAGCAAGTACAGGACCTTCCTAGAAGGACCAATGAGAGGCTGCCACAGAGCCTGAGGAACTTCAGGACCTTCCTGGAGAACCAATGGGTTTTGCTGCAGTATCTAAGCATGTGACCCTCGATCTCCAATGAGAGATCTTACCCTGGGCATGCTCAGAAGGGAAAAAGCAGGAATTAGTGTCAAAAGTGTCTGCTCGCCACTGCCCAGCACTGGCTTCAATGGCTGAAGCTGGAAAAGCAGCAGTAACCCTTTGCACAAAGTCAGACTGAGCGAGACGCTGGGACCGACGTCTCCGCTGAGCAGGCTCCACTGCGGCAGGAGAAGAATGGGAGACCTCAGCGGAGATGGCCCGAGATTCCCCCTGTGCAGAGGCGGGAACTCAACCCCTAACATTACCCCCCCAGGGACCCCCCGGACCTCGCCATGCTCGAAGGCAGCAATGAGCTGCAGAGCCTGAATGTGCTCAGCAGGCTCCCAGGACCTGTCCTCAGGATTAAAACCCTTCCAGTCCACCAAATAAAATTTTTTGTCACGTACCAACTTGCTCCACAAAATAGATTTCACCTCGTAATCGTAAGTAGATGAACCCGAAGTCCCGGCAGATGACTCGGAAAACCGGGACATGTATACGGGTTTCAAGAGGGACACATAAAAGGTGTTGTGATACCCATGCGTGGGGGAAGGGCTAAATGGTAGACTACAGGGTTAACCTGTTTGAGGACCTTGAAAGGGCCCAAGTAGCGAGGTGCAAACTTAGTGGACTCAACTCGCAGCCTGATGTTGCAGGCGGAGAGCCACACCAAGTCGCCAGGAGCAAAGGTCAGAGCAGGGCGCTGATGTGCATCGGCGGAGGACCTCATTCTCTTCTTAGAGGCCCGAATGGCATCCTGAGTGCGGTCCCAAATATCCAATGCCTCCACAGCCCAGTATGCCACCCTGGAGTCGGCGGAAGACATTGGCATAAGCACAGGTACCCGCGGATGCTGACCATAGTTAAGGAGGAATGGGGTTTGTCCAGTGGAGTCGGCTATGGTGTTGTTCAGCGCAAATTCCGCCCACGATAGCAAGGATGCCCAGTCATCTTGCCTGGCTGAGACAAAATGTCGCAGATATGTGACCAAGGTCAGGTTGGCCCTCTCTACCAACCCATTTGTCTCGGGATGATATGCGGAAGAGAGATTTAACTCAATGCTGAGAAGGTAACAAAGCTCTCTCCAGAACCGAGACACAAACTCGGGACCCCGGTCACTGACAATTTTGTCCAGCATACCATGTAGGCGGAAGATGTGTTTTATGAACAAAGCTGCCAAGGTCCGTGCAGAAGGTAGCCGTGGAAGCGGCACCAAATGCACCATTTTAGAAAAATGATTGGTGATAACTAGTGTTGAGCGATACCGTCCGATACTTGAAAGTATCGGTATCGGATAGTATCGGCCGATACCCGAAAAGTATCGGATATCGCCGATACTGATATCCGATACCAATACAAGTCAATGGGACACCAAGTATCGGAAGGTATCCTGATGGTTCCCAGGGTCTGAAGGAGAGGAAACTCTCCTTCAGGCCCTGGGATCCATATTAATGTGTAAAATAAAGAATTAAAATAAAAAATATTGATATATTCACCTCTCCGGCGGCCCCTGGACATCACCGCGGGTAACCGGCAGGCTTCTTTGTTTAAAATGAGCGCGTTTAGGACCTGAGGAATGACGTCGCGGCATCTGATTGGTCGCGTGCCGCCCATGTGACCGCCACGCGACCAATCAGAAGCCGCGACGTCATTCCTCAGGTCCTAAATTCCTAGAATGAGGAGTTTAGTGCCTGAGAATGACGTCGCGGCTTCTGATTGGTCGCGTGGCAGTCACATGGGCGGCACGCGACCAATCAGAAGCCGCGACGTCATTCCTCAGGTCCTAAACGCGCTCATTCTAGGAATTTAGGACCTGAGGAATGACGTCGCGGCTTCTGATTTGTCGCGTGGCGGTCACATGGGCGGCACGCGACCAATCAGAAGCCGCGACGTCATTCCTCAGGTCCTAAACGCGCTCATTTTAAACAAAGAAGCCTGCCGGTTACCCGCGGTGATGTCCAGGGGCCGCCGGAGAGGTGAATATATCAATATTTTTTATTTTAATTCTTTATTTTACACCTCACTATGGATCCGATACCGATACCCGATACCACAAAAGTATCGGATCTCGGTATCGGAATTCCGATACCGCAAGTATCGGCCGATACCCGATACTTGCGGTATCGGAATGCTCAACACTAGTGATAACTAGTGTTGAGCGATACCGTCCGATACTTGAAAGTATCGGTATCGGATAGTATCGGCCGATACCCGAAAAATATCGGATATCGCCGATACCGATATCCAATACCAATACAAGTCAATGGGACACCAAGTATCGGAAGGTATTCTGATGGTTCCCAGGGTCTGAAGGAGAGGAAACTCTCCTTCAGGCCCTGGGATCCATAGGGATGTGTAAAATAAAGAATGAAAAAAAAAATATTGATATATTCGCCTCTCCGGCGGCCCCGGGACATCACGCTGGTAACCGGCAGGCTTCTTTGTTTAAAATGAGTGCCTTTAGGACCTGCGAATGACGTCGCAGCTTCTGATTGGTCGCGTGCCACTCATGTGACCGCCACGCGACCAATCAGAAGCCGCAACGTCATTCGCAGGTCCTTAATTCCTAGAATTAGGAGTTTAGTGAATGAGACCAATGTCCAGGGGCCGCCGGAGAGGTGAATATATCAATATTTTTTATTTTAATTCTTTATTTTACACATCCCTATGGAACCGATACCGATACCCGATACCACAAAAGTATCGGATCTCGGTATCGGAATTCTGATACCGCAAGTATCGGCCGATACCCAATACTTGCGGTATCGGAATGCTCAACACTATTGATAACCCAAATGATGGTACAGCCACGAGACTTGGGCAAACCCACCACAAAGTCCATTCTGACCATCTCCCAGGGCCTGTCTGCCACAGGTAAATAAGAGTAACCCAGCTGGCCATTGTCGAGGAGACTTATTTTTAGCGCAGGAGACATACGCCCAAATATAATCTCCGACGTCACGGACCATATGTGGCCACCACTACGTCCTCACCAGCAGCTCAGATGTCCTCTTTGTCCCAAAGTGTCCACCCACCCTGGACGAATGAGCCCAAGAGAGAACCTCCGGTCGCAAATTAATGGGTACAAAAGTCAAGAGGCACAGACTCTACCGAAACCGGAGCTATGGTTCTCAGGCTCTCAGAAGGGACAATAAGCCGAGTCTCCCCTTCCTCCTCCTCAGATGACACAACGGAGCGAGAGAGGGCATCAGAACAAATGTTTTTCTCCCCAGCGAGATAATGGAGGGTGAAGTGGAACCGGGAGAAGAACAAGGACCATCTGGCCTGATGAGAATTTAGCCGCTGGGCTGTTTGTAAATATACCAAATTTTTGTGGTCCTTGAAGACTTGAATGGTAAAGCAAGCACCCTCCAAAAGATGTCTCCACTTTGAGAAAGCCAACTTCATTGCTAGCAACTCCCTGTCCCCGATGGAATAATTCCTCTCTGCTGGTGTGAAGGTCTTGGAGAAGAAGAAGCAAGGATGCTTCCGACCTTGAGCATCCTTTTGGAAGAGGACTGCTCCTGCACCAACGGATGAGGCATCCACCTCCATTATGAACGGCTTATCAAAATCAGGACGATATAGGATGGGAGCGCTAGCAAAAAGAGACTTAATAGAAGAGAAGGCCCTGGAGACCTCTTCAGACCACAATTTGGGATTTGCTCCCTTCTTGGTGAGGGCTACCAAGGGAGCTACCAAAGTTGAGAAGTGGGGAATGAACTGGTGATAGTAATTAATGAGCCCCATAAAGCGCTGCACCGCTTTAAGAGAATGGGGTTCTTGCCAGTCTATCACTGCCTGTAGTTTGGCAGGATCCATAGCCAATCCCTGGGCGGAGATGATATAGCCCAGGAAAGGTAAAGACTCCAGCTCAAACATACACTTCTCCAACTTTGGATAGAGGGAATTTGCCCGTAAGAGGTCGAAGACTCTGCCAACATGTCTCTAGTGGGAATCAATATCTGGAGAGAAGATGAGAATATCATCCAGATAGACCACGATCGAGTGTACGATCGAGGTGGAGAGCATATCCTGGAAGATGTCATTGACAAAGTCTTGGAAAATGGCTGGTGCATTACAGAGCCCGAAGGGCATTACCAGATACTCATAGTACCCATCCCTGGTATTAAATGCCATCTTCCATTCGCCCCCCTCACGGATGCGAATCAGGTTATAAGCACCCCGCAGATCTAATTTGGTAAATACCCTTGCTCCCCATAGCCTATCAAAGAGCTCAGAAATCAGGGGCAGCGGGTACTTATTCATAACTGTGATGACATTAAGACCCCTGTATTCTAAGTAAGGACGTAATTCTCTGTTCTTCTTCTCCATGAAGAAGAACCCCGCCCCTGCAGGTGACACTGACTTCCTAATGAACCCTCTTGCTAAATTTTCCTGTATGTATTGGGACATAGCCTCCGTTTCCAGGAGAGAGAGGGGATAGACTCGTCCCCGAGGAGGTTCTGCTGCAGGCAAGAGATCAATAGGACAGTCATAGAGGCAGTGAGGCGGAAGTGTCTCCGCAGCCTTTTTGGAGAAGACATCTGCATAGGACCAATAGCAATTGGGAAGGGAAGAAAGATCTGCGGGTATCTCGGTGGTGGAAACCTGAAGGCACTCTCTCACACATCTGCCCTTACATGATTCACTCCAACCCAATATCCTCCCAGAGGTCCACTCAATATGTGGGGAGTGGAAACGGAGCCATTGTATTGCCAGCAGAATCTTGTCCATTCTCTCGGGAAGGACAAGAAGGGAAATAATCTCCTGGTGGGAAGGGGACATGGATAACATAAAAGGGACAGTCTGGTGTGTGATTTGTGAAGGAAGTGTCGACCCATTCACTACTCTAACAGTGACCGGTTTGGCGAGCATCACCAGAGGTATTGCATGGCGCAGAGCAAAAGCAGAGGACATTAAATTCACCTCTGCTCCAGAATCCACACAAAGCTCGACTGTTAGAGAGGATGAGCCTAACATGATTTTCCCTTTGAAGGACAGCTTGGAGGAAAATGCCGCTGTGTCTAGTGAACCTCCTCCAATGGTTACTAGACGCGATCGTTTACCTGACCACCATGGACATTTATTTGCATAATGTCCTTGTTGTTTGCAATTTCTACAAACCACGGGTACTCAAGCAGTCCAAGACTTAGGTCCCGCTCCAGAAACCTCCATGGCCTCATTGGAGTTGGACGCCTGAACGGAAGATTCTAGAGGTCTGGCGAAGGTGGGAGCCAGCCGAAACCTCTGCCTACACTGGGTCCGCTCTAACCTCTGCTCCATAAAACAGAGATCGATGCAGGTAGATATAGAAATGAGCTCCTCCAGTGTGGTGGGAATCTCCCTGGTGGCCAAGGCGTCCTTCACATGGTCTGCCAGTCCTTTCCAGAATACTGGAATAAGGACTTTATCCGGCCACTGCAGCTCAGAGACCAGAGTCCGGAATTGGACGGTGAACTGGATGACCATGGATGAACCCTGTGTTATTGCCAACAATTGGAGTGTGGTATCGTGGGTGACATGAGGTCCCAAAAAGTCCTGTTTCAGAGCATCCAGGAAGAGAGGAGCACTCTGCACCACATGATCATTACGCTCCCATAGCGGTGTTGCCCACTCCAACGCCCTGTCCGACAAAAGGGATAAAATAAATCCCATTTTTGCCCATTCCGTAGGAAAATGTGCAGCCAGGAGCTCTACATGTATGGAGCACTGACTCACGAATCCCCGACATAGCTTACTGTCACCAGCAAACTTGTCTGGAAGCGGGAGACAGGACAACGTTGGAGCAGGAGTGGCAGAGGACAAACTGGCTGCAGCTGCACTTGCAGCCTGAACAGCGACTGCGGTAACATCCACAGCTAAGGTTGTGCGCTCAAGAGCCGCCAACCTACCCTCAGGCTGCTGGATGTACCACTGTAAACGCTGATCATCCGCCATTTACTAGCCAGACCCTGGTGCTAGTATTCTGTTAGGGCTGGCGGAATGCACCGAGTAAATAGAGAGATGTTATTTGGTGCGTTCGCAGCCTGGGGTCCACCGTGCAGGAGAGAACCTGCTGCTGGCAAATGGCGGCCCTATATGGCAGTAGAAGCGAACTCTGTTACTTCACAGAGTCGCCTAAAGAAAGCACTGTGTCCTGTTAACCTCACAGGAGTACACAGCGACTGCCGAGCAGATAGCAGTTGGTGGTTATGCAAACATAGAATCTACTCACCGGAGGAGCCAGTATTCTAGGGGCTTATTTCAGCCAGGGCCCTGAATCCATACACACATACAAACGTAACCACACTGGCGCAAAGCACATAACTTAGATTTGATACTAGCGCATTGCCGTGCGGCCATGCAAACCTTTTATAGCTGCAGCAAGTACAAGACCTTCCTAGAAGGACCAATGAGAGGCTGCCACAGAGCGTGAGGAACTTCAGGACCTTCCTGGAGAACCAATGTGAAACTCATATATTAGAGTATTACAAACAGAGTGATCTATTTCAAGTGCTTATTTCTGTTAATGTTGATGATTATGTTGTAGTCAACATAATACGGAGCGGTTATTACATATGGGAGGCACAGATCACTATGTAAAAGATTTCATAACCTGTAAAGCCGATCACATTGTCTATGTTATTTTTTGTCCCTGCAAACATTTCTACATAGGGAAAACTATCCGTTCCCTATATGTCAGATTCCGTGAACACTGTAGGTCGGTAGTTACTGGAAAGGGTGTCCCAAGATTGATTTCACATATCAAAGATATACATGAAGGTAATGCCGCTGTACTTACATTTGCAGGGATTGAACGAGTGAATTCACAGGTCCGGGGAGGCAATTGGGACAATCTCCTCATGAGGCAGGAAGCCAAATGGATTATGCGAACCAATGCTATCGGGCCATTATGCTTTAATGATAGAGTGAATATGTACATTTTTCTGTAAATGCTCTTTCACTTTTTGCCTTTTTATATTTATAATGCATTTTGCTAAAGAGTGAGTTCTTGTACCGCATATATATTTATATAAGTCTTCTCATATAATGCATATAAATATTTTGTTATATATAGTCTGGTAGGATGCCTTGTAATCATCTATATCGCTGTTTTTTCCTTGTGACTCTCTCTCTTAGCATATTCTACGTGTATTTATATTGTATATCTTATTTGGTTTTTATCATATGTTTTTATGTTTGTATTTCTCGGCAAGTGAGGGGTGTGGGTGTGTGGGTGTTTTTTGAGGGGGTGTGTCCACTGGCCGACATATACCATCCACCACCCAGACCTCACTCATGCAGACCCGTTGAAGCGCAAGGATCGCACGAAACGCCCGTCGTCTCCTCCTGCTCGCTCGAGCTCCTTTCCTCTTCCCCTGGTCATTAAGTTTTACTTGTGAAGACTTAATAAAGTTGCTATTTTGAAGATTGGTGAGTGCATCCTACTTTTTTCTTCTGCTGCTTGGATCACTTAAAATGTAATGTGGTCCCTAAAAATATGGTTTTGAACACCTTGCTGGAATGAGAAATCGCTGGTCAACTTTTAACCCTTATAACTTCCTAACAAAATAAATGTTATTTCAAAGATCGTGCTGTTGTAAAGTTAACATGTAGGTAATGTTTTTTATTATTTTGTGTGACATATCTCTCTGATTAAAGTATTTAAAAGAATTCAAAGTTTGAAAATTGCGATTTTTTTTTTGCCAAATTTCCATTTTCTTTCAGAAATAAAAACAAGTCATATACCGTAAGTAGAAATTTTAGCACTATCACGAAAATACAGTTTGTCTAGAAAAAGCAGGGTCAGAATCAGTGGGAACTGTTAAAGTGTTCCAGAGTTATTAACTCATAACATAATGGCTCAGAATTGGCCTGGTCATTAACATGCAAACCACCTTGCTGGGTAAAGTGGTAAAATGATGGCAGCTGTGTAGTGGCTACCATGTATTTATCTCTCTAAAAAAAAATGTTGTAAAAAAAAATGTTGTTTCAGAAAAAAACATACTTGAAAAGCCGCTGGAGACCAAGCCACTCAGGAATCTAGTTGGAGAGTCTGGTACTTAGCAGTTTCTCCCAACTTGCTGCCCTTGTATGACAGATCTCTCTCTTCATGCATCTATAGGGAGAATCCCATGAGCCAGCGTGCCGGGAGAAGCCACCAGGGACGCACCTGTCTGATTAGTCTCTCATGTGGATTTGGTCCTATTGGCTTTTAAACTAAAATTTTCTCTGAAAGCTTCAGAGTCAAACATACATGGCTGAAGTCATGCAACCAGTATCTGATACATGTTGCCCGTTAATTGGGCAGCATTTATCAGCTGTCAGGTTCCATTAAACTTTATTTTCAACTTTATTTTTTCATACCTCTGTGGACACTTTGAAGACCTAAGATTTATTAAAGTACCCATTTGCTTATGTTTCTGATATAAATCAGAAAATTCTCTGCCCCCGAGAAACATCTATAAACCTGCACCAACTGGACATAATATAAGGGTTTTGGAAAAAATTTTAAAATAAAGTTAACACATAAACTTGCACATACTACACAAATCAGGATATACAATTCTGGCTTTATTTCCAATATATCCAATCCCTATCAAAAGGTTGTATTAAGTTTAGCTTTGTACTTTCTACAAGAAATTTTGATCAATAAAATAGTTCTTTTTTCCTGTGGTGCTATTGGAGTCTTGGGGATATACCGTATATTCCTTATTATTTCGTTCACAGTAAGCACACCAATCCTTATACCCTGGAAAAAATTAAACACTGCCTTGAATTTCTAAAAAGTAATTTTTAAAGAAAGGAAATATAGTGGGAAAAAATAATGACATTGGTTGTCTTTTCTTATTGTACTAATTGGTAGAGGTAGCGCTCCGAAACTTTCTATCTCCAGAATATTGCAGTTTTAAGCTGCACTAGCTTATTGACAAATTACAATATAGTTTATATACTGCAGAAAATATATCATCCCTTGTAGCCTAAAAGAGATTTTACGGTTGAGTAACTACCATAGAAAAGCTATCATTATTAATTTTAAGCATACAGTACTCACATTCTCTCTAATGATAGTTTGATGATTATTTGTATTGGAATAATAAATCTCGAACATAAAGCTGCATTATACATCCATTTCGACCATGGCCTGTGCCATTGGCAAGTGATTTTCACCTGATACATTGATGCTATTTGATCCTTTTCATATAGAGCAACCAACTTTAACAATCTTATTCTAATTCTGTATCGTCGAGTACTTTTTACACATAGCTCAGTTTAGCAGTTTGTATACATAGACTTTGATTATCACCTAGAAATAGGATTTTAACTCTTTTTTACTGAAGCAATTAGGTCATTTCAATTTACTCTATTGATCAATTGCATTAAGAAAAATTGATCCAAATGATTTTTGAGGCTCGTTTTAATCTTTGGGTGGAATTTTATCTACTTAAATTGGCAAAGGCTTTATACACGTTTGCTTTTGCTTTCCCTTGTATCAGTGATTTATCTATATTTATAGTAGATGTGAAAATACCTACTTTTTCACTCTTGCAGATTGTTACTGTGGAAACTAAAGAAGAACCATATTGACAGATAAGAATCCAATTGTCACTTTAGAAAACCAGCTAAAACCTTAAAACACTTTTAGGTTACAAATCAGTGAACAAAATTTAAGCAAAAATACATTCTACTCAAATTTTTTAAAAATCTGCATTCGACAAAATGCATATTTTTTGTAATTCAAATTTGCATGGATTCAGAACAACTGTGGCCGATGGCTGACTTTTTCTCATAGAAAGGGGCCATTAAAAGTTTAAAGAAAATTTAAAAAAATCCTTTTTCTCACCTTACTTCTCACCTCTATGGCCTATCTGCTATTCACTGCTGTCATCAGAGACAGAAGTCCTGGCTGAGCGTGAGAGCCCTGGGGATTCCAGTGCAAGCAGCAGGAAAGAAGATGTGATTTGAAGGAGCCAGGTGGCAGTTAGTAGAGGCAAGGCAGGAGAGGGGAGCAGAGGGTGAGCATAATGATTTTTTTATTTTTTCACATTTACATTATTATGCTCTGGACCTCAGAGAAATCCCGGATCATAATTAGGGACATTAGATAAGTGGAAAACAATGTCTCCGCAAATCCCATTTTCCGGAAAAATCGGTGCAAACAGGCAAATTCAATTTCAGCCTGATCCACTCATCTGTAGATCCACTCATCTGTAATAACCATGTCTAACTGACTGTATTATAGAATCATTGACTTTTCGATTGTTTTCTATCATTTTATTCAGTGTTTTAAAATTTAAAGTTAACTAAAACTCATAGGGGAAAAGTTGTTAATCATATTGTGTTAAGGTACCTTCACACATAACGATATCGTTAACGATATCGTTGCTTTTGGTGACGTTGCAACGATATCGTTAAGGAAATCGCTATGTGTGACAGCGACCAACGATCAGGCCCCTGCTGTGCCATCGTTGGTCGCTGAACAAAGTCCAGAACTTTATTTCGTCGCTGGATCTCCCGTGGACATCGCTGGATCTGCGTGTGTGGCACCGATCCAGCGATGTCTTCACTGGTAACCAGGGTAAACATCGGCTAACTAAGCGCAGGGCCGCGCTTAGTAACCCGATGTTTACCCTGGTTACCATCCTAAAAGTAAAAAAAACAAACAGTACATACTTACCTACCGCTGTCTGTCCCCGGCGCTGTGCTCTGCACTCCTCCTGTACTGGCTGTGAGCCTCGGTCAGCCGGAAAGCAGAGCGGTGACGTCACCGCTCTGCTTTCCGGCCGCTGTGCTCACAGCCAGTACAGGAGGAGTGCAGAGAAGCAGAGCGCCGGGGACAGACAGCGTTAGGTAAGTATGTAGTGTTTGTTTTTTTTACTTTTAGGATGGTAACCAGGGTAAACATCGGGTTACTAAGCGCGGCCCTGCGCTTAGTTACCCGATGTTTACCCTGGTTACCGGCATCGTTGGTCGCTGGAGAGCGGTCTGTGTGACAGCTCTCCAGCGACCAAAGAGCGACGCTGCAACGATCCGGATCGTTGTCGGTATCGCTGCAGCGTCACTTAATGTGAAGGGGCCTTTAGAGAAGAAAATGAAATTTAAATGGGTTGTTTATTATTGGACAATCTCTTTACAATGTTCTTACTATGTCTAGTAAAATTGAAATACTATTAACATAGCATACTTATCTCCAACTCCATACCTGATCTCATGTTTTCTCACAGAAGTGTGAAGGCTGCAGCCCATTAGAACCTCTGATAGGCTGAAGCACTCATGTAATAAATTTGATATTGCCAGTGACACAGCTTTCAGATTGGAGCATTTTCTCTGGTTTGGGAGGGAGGTAAATGTGATTTACTTCTTTTTTTTCTAAAAATATTAGGGATGTTAAAAAGAAATGAAATAATTTCCATATTATATCTGGAAATAGTTTCATAGCTTTTTACATGAAAATAGTTAACTCCTTCATGATGATACAATTTTCCATTTTTGATCTTTCATTTTTTCCTCCACTTAACCCCTTAAGCCCCAAGGGTGGTTTGCACGTTAATGACCGAGCCAATTTTTACAATTCTGACCACTGTCCCTTTATGAGGTTATAACTCTGGAACGCCTCAACGGATCTCGGTGATTGTGACACTGTTTTCTTGAGACATATTGTACTTCATGATAGTAGTAAAATTTCTTTGATATTACCTGCATTTATTTGTGAAAAAAACTGAAATTTGGTGACAATTTTGAAAATTTTGCAATTTTCCAACTTTGAATTTTTATGCCCTTAAATCACAGACATATGTCACAAAATAATACTTAATAAGTAATATTTCCCACATGTCTCCTTTACATCAGCACAATTTTGGAAACAGATTTTTTTTGTTATTGAGTTATAATAATTTGACCAGCAATTTCTCATTTTAACAACACAATTTTTTTTAGGGACCACATCACATTTGAAGTCATTTTGAGTTGTCTATATGATAGAAAATAACCAAGTGTGACACCAATATAAAAACTGCACCCATCAAGGTGCTCAAAACCACATTCAAGTAGATTAACCCTTCTGGTGCTTCACAGGAACTTTTGGAATGTTTTTAAAAAAAGAACATTTAACTTTTTTCACAAAAAATTTAATTCAGCTCCAATATGTTTTATTTTACAAAGGGTAACAGGAGAAAATGGACTGCAAAAGTTGTTGTACAATTTGTCCTAAGTACCCAGATACCCCATATGTGGGAGTAAACCACTGTTTGGGTGCATGGCAGAGCTCGGAAGGGAAGGAGCGCCGTTTGACTTTTCAATGCAAATTTGGCTGGAATTGAGATGGGACGCCATGTTGCGTTTGGAGAGCCACTAATGTGCCTAAACATTGAAATCCCCCACAATTGACACCATTTTGGAAAACAGACCCCCTATAGAGCTTATCTAGATGTGTGGTGAGCACTTTGACCCACCAAGTGCTTCACAGAAGTTTATAATGTAGAGCTGTAAAAATAAAAAATAATATTTTTTCACAAAAATGAAATTTTTGCGCCCAATTTTTTATTTTCACAAGGCTACTAGAAGAAATTGTACACCAAATGTTGTTGTGCAATTTGTCCTGAGTACGCTGATACCCCATATCTGGGGGTAAACCACTGTTTGGGTGCATGGCAGAGCCGTTTGACTTTTCAATGAAAAATTGGCTGGAATTAAGATGGCCATGCTGCATTTAGAGAGCCCCTGATGTGCCTAAACATTAAAACCCCCCAAAAGTGACACCATTTTGGAAACTAGACCCCCTAAGGATCTTATCTAGATGTGTTGTGAGAGCTTTGAACCCCCAAGTGTTTCTCTAAAGTTTATGACGCAGAGACGTGAAAATAAAAATTCTTTTACTTTCCACAAAAATTATTTTTTAGCCCCCAGTTTTGTATTTTTCCAAGGGTAAAAGGAGAAATTGGACCCCAAACGTTGTTGTGCAATTTGTCCTAAGTACGCTGATACCCCATATGTGGGGGGTAACCATCGTTTGGGCGCATTGCAGAGCTTGGAAGGGAAGGAGTGCCATTTGGAATGCAGACTTAGATGGAATTGTCTGCAGGTGTCACATTATGTTTGCAGAGCTCCTAATGTACCAAAACAGTAGAAACCCCCCAAAATTGACCCCATATTGGAAACTAGACCCCCCAAGGAACTTATCTAGATTGTTGTGAGAACTTTGAACCCCCAAGTATTTCACTACAGTTTATAAGGCAGAGCCGTGAAAATAAAAAATCATTTTTTCCTACAAAACTGATTTTTTTAGCCCCCCAAATTTTTATTTTCCCAAGGGTAACAAAAGACATTGGACCCCAAAAGTTGTTGTGCAATTTGTCCTGAGTACCCTGATACCCCATATGTGGGGGGAACCACGGTTTGGGTGCATGGCAGAGCTCGGAAGAGAAGGAGCGCCATTTGGAATGCAGACTTAGATGGATTGGTCTGCATGCGTCACGTTGCATTTGCAGAGCCCCTGATGTACCTAAACATTAGAAACTCCCCACAAGTGACCCCATATTGGAATGCAGACCTCCAAGGAACTTATCTAGATGTGTTGTGAGAACTTTGAACCCACAAGTATTTCACTACAGTTTATAAAGCAGAGCCATGAAAATAAAAAATAGTTTTTGTCCCACAAAAATGTTTTTGAACCCCCCAAATTTTTATTTTGCCAAGGGTAACAAGAGAAATTGGACCCCAGAAGTTCAGATAATAGCCCTGGCGCTTACCACCGAAAAAAGGGGGAAAAAAGGGGTCCAGGAGCAGCTGGCGATTAGGTCTGTGTAGGTACCTGTTAAAGGGCAAAGAGACTAGTGATAGGGTAAATAATCGCCGCGCTAGCTGAACTTGGTTGAAAATGCCACAAGGGTGAATAGTCCCAAGAATGGCTAAAAAATATATATAATATGCTAGCACTCCTCCTGTGTTCTCCTGAGGTCTCCAACCATAGCGCTTCACGCGCCGAACACTATTCTTTCCCGAGCACCGTACTCCAGCTCGGCAGCGGGCGCCTCCTGTGCCGTCCTGAGGTCCCCAACCATAGCGCTTCACGCGCCGAACGCTATTCCTTCCTGGCGGAAATTCCCGAGCACCGTATTCCAGCTCGGCCACATCCACTACCTGCTGGGTCCTGTATAGCTCTCTATCTTGCCACTATCTTGCTAAGTGTACCTTTTTACCTACCCTTTTAAGCACGCTGCATTGGGCAATACACACCTTATAGGGTACTTAAATTATACCCCATATGTGGTTATATGCTATAGAGACTTCATATCAAACCGGCAACACAATATTGAAACCTCTCCTTACTGGCAGCTGTTTCTATAAACTCCATAAACCTGGCACAGCACTAGTGGACCATCTATTCTAAATATCTCCCTTTTCGGGCCCTACAGTGCACGGTACCCGGCAACACCTGTAAGTACATCCTTACACCCTAAGTTTACCGCATATATATACATATATATATCCTCAAATTATTCAAACCACTATTCTAGCTCTCCCAACAGCTACCTCAGCAAGCAGGATTTCCTGATCGACCTATGCATGTTAGATCCTATTAACCCCTTCACGACATGCGCCGTACTAGTACTGCGCATGCCGTGAATCCCCCTTTGATGTGGGCTCCGGCGGTGAGCCCACATCAAAGTCGCGACATGTCAGCTGTTTTGTACAGCTGACATGTGCGCGCAATAGCGGCGGGTGAAATCGCAATTCACCCGCCGCTATTAACCTGTTAAATGCCACTGTCAAACACAGACAGCGGCATTTAACTACCGCATCCGGCCGGGCGGCCGGATATGACGTCATCGCTGACCCCCGTCACATGATCGGGGGTCGGCGATGCATCAGGAAGGTAACCATAGAGGTCCTTGAGACCTCTATGGTTACTGATGCAGGTCTGCTGTGAGCACTCCCCTGTGGTCAGCGCTCACAGCACACCTGCATTTCTGCTACATAGCAGCGATCTGATGATCGCTGCTATGTAGCAGAGCCGATCAGGCTATGCCAGCTTCTAGCCTCCCATGGAGGCTATTGAAGCATGGCACAAGTAAAAAAAAAATGTTTTTAAAAATATGAAAAAAATATAAAAAATATAAAAGTTTAAATCACCCCCCTTTCGCCCCATCCTAAGTAAAACAATAAAAAAAAACCCAAACCTACACGTGTTTGGTATCGCCGTGTTCAGAATCGCCCGATCTATCAATTAAAAAAAAGCATTGACCTGATCGCTAAACGGCGTAGCGAGAAAAAAATCAGAAACGCCAGAATTACGTTTTTTGGTCGCCGCGACATTGCATTAAAATGCAATAACGGGTGATCAAAAGAACGTATCTGCGCAAAAATGGTATCATTAAAAACATCAGCTCGGCACGCAAAAAATAAGCCCTCACCCGACCCCAGATCACAAAAAATGGAGACGATACGGGTATCGGAAAATGGCACTTTTTTTTTTTTTTTTTTTAGCAAAGTTTGGATTTTTTTTTCACCACTTAGATAAAAAATAACCTAGTCATGTTAGGTGTCTATGAACTCGTAATGACCTAGAGAATCATAATGGCAGGTTAGTTTTAGCATTTAGTGAACCTAACAAAAAAGCCAAACAAAAAACAAGTGTGGGATTGCACTTTTTTTGCAATTTCACCGCACTTGGAATTTTTTTCCCGTTTTCTAGTAAAAGACATGGTAAAACCAATGGTGTCGTTCAAAAGTACAACTTGTCCCGCAAAAAATGAGCCCTCACATGACCATATTGACGGAAAAATAAAAAAGTTATGGCTCAGGGAAGGAGGGAAGTGAAAAACGAAAACGCAAAAATGAAAAAGGGCCGCGACTTGAAGGGGTTAAGCAAGCAAGTGAATTATATATTATATATTATATTATATATTATATAGTGCATATTATATATATTTTTTATCCATTCTTGGGACTATTCACCCTTGTGGCATTTTCAACCAAGTTCAGCTAGCGCGGCGATTATTTACCCCATCACTAGTCTCTGGACCCCAGAACTTGTTGTCCAATTTGTCCTGAGTACGCTGATACCCCATATGTTGAGGTAAACCCCTGTGTGGGCGCACGGGAGAGCTCAGAAGGGATGGAGCAGTTTTACTTTTTCAACGCAGAATTGGCTGGAATTGAGATCGGATGCCATGTCACGTTTGGAGAGCCCCTGATGTGCCTAAACAATGGAAACCCCAATTCTAACTGAAACCCTAACCCAAACACACCCCTAATTCTAACCACACCCCTAATCCCAACGCTAACCACACCCCTAACTCCAACACACCCCGAACCCTAATCCCAACCATATCTCTAATCACACCCCTAACCCTGACACACTCCTAACCCTAATCCCAACCGTTAATGTAATCTAAACCCTAACCCTAGCCCTAACCCCAACCCTAACCCTAACCCTAGCCATAACCCTAACCCTAGCCCTAACCCTAATCCTAACCCTAGCCCTAACCCTAACCCTAACCCTAATGGGAAAATGGAAATAAGTAAATTTTTAATTTTTTTATATTTTTCCCTAACTAAGGGGGTGATGAAGGGGGGTTTGATTTACTTTTATAGCAGGTTTTTTAGCGGATTTTTATGATTGGCAGCTGTCACACACTAAAAGACGCATTTTAATGCAAAAAATATTTTTTTGCGTTACTACATTTTGAGAGCTATAATTTTTCCATATTTTGGTCCACAGAGTCATGTGAGGTCTTGTTTTTTGTGGGACGAGTTGATGTTTTTATTTGATCGCTTTTTATTCCGATTTTTGTGAGGCAGTATGACCAAAATTTCTATTTCTTTGGGGGGGGGGGGCGTTTATACCGTTCAGCATTTGGTAAAATGGATAAAGCAGTTTTATTCTTTGGGTCAGTATGATTACAGCGATACCTTATTTATAGTGTTGAGCGATACCTTCCGATATCAAGAAGTATTGGTATCGGATTGGATCGGCCGATATCCAAAAAATATCTGATATCGCCGATACCCGATACCAATGCAAGTCAATGAGGCACAAATATCGGAATGTAAATAAGCCCTTTCTGTCCTTCTACATCCTTTTTCGGTGGGGGAAAGAGTGTATGTGGTGCGTGGGCGGACACTGTGCGTTTCTGTGTGTGCAGGCGGGGTCTGTGCGGGCTTGCCGGGGATCTGTATGGGCATCTCGGGGCTCTGTGCAGCCTGCCTGGGCTCTGTGTAGTCTTGCCGGGGCTCTGTTTGGCTTGCCAGGGCTCTTTGTGGCTTACCAGGGCTCTGTGCGGGCTTGCCGGGGCTCTGTGTGGCTTGTGGGGGCTCTGTGCGGGCTTGACGGGGCTCTGTGCGGGCTTGCCAGGGCTCTTTGTGGGCATGCCGGGGCTCTGTGCGGATTGCGGTGGCTCTGTGTGTGTTTGCCGGGGCTCTGTGCAGCTTGCGGGGGCTCTGTGTGGGCTTGCCGGGGCTCTGTGTGGGCTTGTCGGCGCTCTGTGTGGGCTTGCCAGGGCTTTGTGTGGCTTGTGGGGGCTCTGTGCGGGCTTGCGGGGGCTCTGTACAGCTTGCAGGAACTCTGTGCGGGCTTGCCGGGGCTCTGTGTGGCTTGCGGGGGCTCTGTGCGGGCTTGCCGGGGCCCTCTGCGGGCTGACGGGGGTCTGTGCAGGCATCGTCTGATGGGACTACAAGTGCCATCGGACGATGCCTGCAACAGTGACAGCGATTGACACATTAGCCAATGATGGGACAGTAGTAGTCCCATCATCCAGCTAATGTGTTAAATGTAAAAACAAAATACTACATACATACTACATACAATACATTCATACATTACATACAATACACACATACAGACATGCAGTACATTAAACATAGAGTTCATACTCACCATTACTTGTCACTTTGATCTCCGAAACCAGTGTCATCTGTAAAAGATTAAAATAACAAACAACCAATATACTCCCTGTCCACAGAAATCCACGAGTATCCCACGACGATCTCCTGTAGAGAACGGCAGCATCAGCTGTTGCGACCGCTCTCTAGGGGCTCCAGGAACACAATGACGGGAAGAAGGTATCCTTCCGCACTGTATTCCTCCGCCACTGTAAAAAATAGTCCCTAGTCTCACTTTTGGCATTGCTGTATGAGAAATTTTCCCACGCAGCAATGGCCATAAAGTGAGGCTTTGCCCTAAGGTAACCTCTCAGTGATGCACTGCAGGAGCCATTGTCTCCTGTCAGTGTGTCACCGAGGGTCCTATAGAGCAGTGACATCACCCGATGTCACTGTTCTATAGGGGAGATCATCGTGGGACACTCGTTATTAATTGGACTACGGTGGACAGGTAGTATACGGTCATGTAGATTGTAAGCTTGCGAGCAAGGACCTCACCCCTAATGTCACTGTTTAAATTGTCTTAACTTGTACTGAATTTATTGTCTGTACATGTCCCCGCTTAATTGTAAAGTGCTGCGAAATATGTTGGTGCTATATAAATAAAAATTATTATTATTTATTATTATTATTGTCCTGGATGAAAATATCTTCCAGAGTGCTCTGGACCTCTGACTTGGCCGAAAGTTCACCTTCCAACAAGACAATAACCCTAAGCACACAGCTAAAATAACAAAGGAGTGGCTTCAGAACAAATCTGTGACAATTCTTGACTGGCCCAACCAGAGCCGTAACCTAAACCTAATTGAGCATCTATGGAGAGACCTGAAAATGGCTGTCCACCAATGTTCATCATGCAACCTGACAGAACTGGAGAGGATCTGCAAGGAAAAATGGCAGAGGAACCCCAAATCCAGGTGTCAAAAACTTGTTGCATCATTCCCAAGGAGACTCATGACTGTACTAGCTCAAAAGGGTTCTTTTACTCAATACTGAGCAAAGGGCCTGAATACTTATGACAACATGATATTTCAGCTTTTCTTTTTTAATAAATTTGCAAAAATTACTACATTTCTGTTTTTTTCAGACAAGGTGGGGAGCAGAGTATACGTTGTTCAGAAAAAAAAATGAACTTTTTTGAATTTACCAAGTGGCTGCATTGAAACAAAGAGTGAAAAATGTAAAGGGGTATGAATACTTTCCGTATCCACTGTATGGTAAAATGATTCCACAGGTCAGTGCACAGATACCAATCATGTCATGTATAGGTTTTTCTTTATTTAAGTGGTGAAAAAAATGTGAAAATGTGAATGAAAAAAAAAACTGACTTATGTTGCGAATTTTCCGAGACCAATAACATTATGCCCTATGAAAGGGCATTTTTTTTTTCTTCCTGATCTGAAGGTTTTGTTTATACAATTATGGGGTACATATGATGTTTGATGGGAGCTTATTGCAATGTTGCAGCTGCCAAAAAAAAGATCTTGTAGATTGTGAGCCCTCGCGGGCAGGGTCCTCTCTCCTCCTGTACCAGTTGTGACTTGTATTGTTCAAGATTATTGTACTTGTTTATTATGTATACCCCTCCTCACATGTAAAGCGCCATGGAATAAATGGCGCTATAATAATAAATAATAATAATAATAATAATAATATTTCTGGCATTTAGATTTTTTTTTATTATACTGTTTACTGATTGGATTAATTTATATTATATTTTGATAGATCAGACATTTCTAAAAGCATCTATACCAATATGTGTCAAATTTTTTATTTATTGTTTTAATTCCTGTAGAATGTAAGCCCGCAAGGGCAGGGTCATCTTCCGTTTGTATCAGTCTCTCATTATTAGTTTTGTTTACTGTAAGTGATATGTATATTTTGATGTAACCCCGTCTCATGTACAGCACCATGGAATCAATGGTGCTATATAAATAAATAAATAAATAAATAATAATAATAATAATAATAATAATAATAATAGGTTAAAGGGGATCATTTGAACTTTTGTGTTCTTTTTCCTATTTTTAAAAACTTTTTTCTCACTTTTTACTTACTTCAATAGTTCACTTAGGAGACTTGATGCTGTGATCATCTAATCACCTGTGCTATGTATAGCAGAAATAAAGATCTCCAATAAATGCCAGTCAGGGGCCAGCTTTCACAGAAGGGTCATAATGATAGTCATGGGGGTCATCAGCAGACCCCCAGCTGTCATGATAACCCATTTGACAGGGGCAAAAATGGGCAGGATGCATGATGCACTTCCTGTATGTCAGTGATTGACAGTGGGATTTAACTGGTTACCAGCATCTCGCGGAGCTTCTCTCTACCTGCAGCTGTTAAAGACACATGATGACTGATGCAATTCCACATCAAAGATGGGGACACAACCTTTGACGTACATGTACATCAAAGGTCATGAAGGTGTTAATATAATATAAAGAAATTTGTGTATCCGGAAACTCAGAATTTTCTCTTACACTGTTTCAAACTGTCAAAGAGCAGAACATAAAAAACCTGAAAGAGTTGCTTACAGCAGACAGTTCAACCAGTGTCCCAGGGGGACTTTTAATGGGCTCTGGCAGTCTGAAATTAATATGTCCAAAAACTTCAAAACCGGGTAGAAATTGGTGCCATTTGCATGCCAGTAGTGTCATTTTCATTTGGGCTGATTCCAAATTAACCTATTTGAAATTATTGATTATATCATGTGCTTTATATGACAACAACAAATTCTACCTAATAATTTATGGAACAAACCCAGAATCCCAAACCTAATCCAATTGGGGCTAAGAATGGCAATTGAAGATCTTTTTCCTATACAAAAATAATTGAGCTCCACAGAGTGCAAACATAGAGGACACAAAATAAAAAATATGTAATACTTTTTGGGACTTTTTGAAGAAGGAAGGGGTTGAAGATTTTGCAGATCAAAGTGTAAAGTGCTTGGAATATTTTAAGAGAGACACACAAAGGAGGGAAACGGGGAGTCATATAGGCTTTGTTTGAGTTTGTGTGAGTTTACACAGAACAAAACAGAAGTGGAAACATCAGTGTCTGTCAGCACAAGATAGAAGAGATCCAATGCAAGAGTAACATTGTTCAGGTGTATAAGAGTTAGTGTAGGCAGAAGTCTCCAGTATGTACCAATATGGCAACCAGCAGGTATTACTGAAAAGGCCACTTCCACATAAGAAACATCTTAAATTAGGAGCAAGCTAAACTCCAGACAGTCCAAAAAATAAAAAAATGAAGATCTCAGTCTAAAACTACATAATTGAAGGTAACCACTAACAAAGGTGTACGTAGCCTTTGTCTAACTGTCTACATAAAAAAGCAACACAAACTTGTTCCACAGTATTCTGAAACAATAGGCTCTCATTTATCGCTCTTATGTTTGTTGGGTTATTACGCTTGTTATTACACTGTTATACAGCCAGTATGTGTTCAGAGGATTACTATTTTAGAAATTCCATAGAGTGCACTTTATGAAAAACTAAGCATTGCAATATACAATTAGGAATATATGTTTATGGATTTAACACCATTAACATTGTTTTCCATTTAAAATGTGCTAGCAAAATAAAGTTGTAAATAAGCCAAGATTTTCCCATTTTGTCAATAACTGTAGAGATAAAGTTTATTGAAGTAATTCAAACCTCTTAGTTCCCTACATTGGTATAAAGACTTGAAGCTCAATGGTGCAAATGAGAATATTTAGATTTGTAAAATACTTATAAACATGATCTGTTATTTAAGCTTTGTGGATTATAATGGTTACTCAGAGACTTACAGGACTCAGTGGAACTGTACTGGCCTACCACTATCAGAATGTACTATACAAAGCAATAATCTTCAACACCAACGAACCAGTTATTCATCACACACTATTATAAATTTATGGCAATAAATAAATGTAAGGATAGAAGATATGGAAAAAACAAATTACATACAAGTACACATTTAAAGTTAATTTGATGCAAAATCGTAAAAGATTTGTGTAAAGATTGCATTACAACAAAATATCCTTAGGATTAAAGGTAGTGATGAGCGAGCACTTAAATGCTCGGGTGCTCATTGCTCGTGTCGAGCAAATTGGAATACTCGGGTACTCGGCCAGAACAACGAGCCCAATGTAAGTCTACGGGAGACCCGAGTATTTTCACCATGATCCCCCCCTGGGGGTCCTTTTAAGGTTTAAAAACATCTGAAAATGATGGAAACACTGCTCAAATGACACACTAACATCATGGTGATCGCCCCTGGAAGCATTCCTGACTTCTAGTTCATAGCTATAGGCCAGTCTCACACGTCAGTGTCTCCGGTACGTGACACAATCATGAATATGCGGCTCCGCCTCCCAAAGGGGCGGAGCCGCATAGTCAGTACTGTAATCGGCGGCCCCACGTGACCGCATACAGGAGACACTGCGGCCAGGAGAGGACGCTACAGCGAGGGATCTGGAAGCTAGGTGAGTATTTTAATCACAGCGGGGGGCGCACAGGGGGTGGGAGGGGAGGGGGACCTGGATCTGCATTTTAAACACTAATATTCATATGTTCCCTGCAGCAAACGCTGCTGCAGGGAAGATATGAATCGCAGCTTCAGCACCAGATGCTGGTACGTGTGGTACCCAGCACCGTGCGTGTGGTACCCAGTGGGCACACGGGCGGCACACATGTGCCGCACGTGTGCCACACTGATGTACCACAGAAACGTAGGGCACACGGACACGGATAATTCCTGTACCGATTTTTTTCCGGTACCGGAATTATCTGGACGTGTGGGACTGCCCTTAAGCAATATTTTCCGAGATTCATGACATTTTTCCCGATGCCATAAAAAACACACTAAAACTAAATCAAAATGGATTTTGCTGTGAAATATGTTAAGATACATCCTTTGCAGGTTAATTATTAACCCCAGACCGAAAATTTCCTCCACAACTTAGGCTTAGTTCAGACGGAGCATTTTTGAAGCGTTTTTCAACTTTGACATTGCTTTCAACCACTAAAAAAATGCATTCACTGGGAAATGTCATTGTAACATTTAACAACCCTAGCTGGCCATGTGATGTGTGACACATAAACAGACCCATCTTGTTTCATTTAAGAAGGAGGGACTCTTAAAGTCACAGAGCCTATTTTTACTGGTGCATCAGGTGGCATTAATCTTCTTAAAGGGCCATTATTAAACAGTGGGTCTCCTAGAGTGTTGTAGCCTATGCTGTGAGTGGATGGGCTGCCAAGAATTACGACCACCACAATACCCCTTTCATAAGATGTCCAGGAGGGCCTCCTGAAAAAATGTTGCATTGAATGCAAGGCCTGCCCTGCTACCAATTCATATGCACCCCAAAAAGCCTTTGAACCCACATACTGGATGGGCCATTCAAATCCACTTCACAATATTCATTTTGTACTCCCATACTCCTTTGTTTTACACATTGGCATCAAGGCCAGACCTACTGCATAGTCATATGCACCCTATTACGCCTCGGAACCCACATACGGGATGGGCCCATGAAAATCCACTTCACAATATGCATTTTATACTCCCGTTAATGCTATGATCGTTCTCTCTTTGCAGAATTATTTACAGGAGAATTTGGCAATTTTATTTGCCATGTTTTTAACACTAAGGTTCAGATACGGCTTTAAATAAGGCTAATACTTGCAATACAACGCAATTTTATTGCAAACTACAAAACTCAAGGAATAGTATGATTGATTAGTGTGAGTGTGTACACTTTTGTATATGTTAACATACAAAGGTTAATAAGTACATTTAAGAATTAAATACATATAGTGATTACGTATATATAAAGATTAACTACATACAGTATACTTACATCATCCACAAGAGGCTTTTAAACATCATCAATCTGTCAGAGAAGCAACACCAGGACAGAGAACCCCTGGGAGATTACCTACATGGGCATCCCCAATTATACAGGTGTCAGCACACTGTACATGTACAGGTACCCCAGTTTTGTCATCTGCCTAAGTCATGTTTCTCTGGTCTTATATACAGGAAAGATATATATCTTGGTACCGTGTTAGCCAGTAGATAGAAAAATATTTTGAATTGACAGTCCTCAGTGGTTGATACCTTTTAATGGCTAACTGAAAAGATGCTAACAAATTGCAAGCTTTCGAGACTACACAGGTCCCTTCATCAGGCTTGACTTTTAGTCTTTGCCTGATGAAGAGACCTGTGTAGTCTCGAAAGCTTGCAATTTGTTACCATCTTTTCAATTAGCCATTAAAAGGTATTAAACACTGAGGACTCTCAATTCTAAAAAATTTTTGGTCTTATATAGTGATTTACTCTATGTAGTAACTCTAGTTTTACCCAGCCCTTTAAGTTGCCAGCTTTCAAGGTTGTATGAAACTGAGATATCAGGGAGTCATCAGACGAGGGTCCATAAACCCCTAGAAAATAAAAACCACAATGATTTAGATCAAACCACCACAGGCAGCTTTTCAGTAAACCTTAATGTTTTACAATGACAAACAGCAAACATATAGAGGCTTAGAACTGTTTGTGAAGTGAATAAACAAACATTTCTCAAGATTGTGTCACTATGAGCATTGTCTGTCACATCTGTAAATGTTTTGCAAGAAATGCAGCTATGTGATTGTCTGAATGCATTCGGTATATAGTATTTTAATCTGGATTCCAAATCGCCATTTGTATATTCGCCATTTGTACATTTGATGCAGCCAAATTTATGGCTCTCAAGGAGAAAAACTAATATAGTGGACAAAGAAATATTTGTAATGAACTACTGAGCCAAACTAACAGCATTGCTTTACCAAATTTATATGAAGTGCTTGTATCCAATGTAAGCAACCAGGCAACACAAAAAGGAGCTTTTCAAGTGAGCTCCTTAATGTACACAAATGTTATGAAGTCTTTGCCAACAAGGATGTGGTTTCACCAATGGGGGGGGTACCTTTTTTAAAAATATACTATTGCCATAGCAGCCCCCCTTGCTCAAAATGCTATAAAAGTACAGAACACGTTCACCCAGGTCATGTCATCAGAGATAAGGAAGAGACATTGCAGGAAACAGAGTTAAGAAGTAGGCGCAATGTAGGGGTGTTTGTCTCTGAGACTTGTAATGGAGGGCATGAGCTGACAAACAATTCCCCAATGTGGGTTCCTTTTTTTACTAAATAAAATAGTGTCATCACAGCCCCCCTTGCCCAAAATTCACCGTACAGAGCACATTCATCCTGGTCATCTAGTGGCAGTTAAAGGATAAATTGCAGGAGACAGAGTTAAGAAGTAGGGAGCTGAGAAACAATTCCCCAATGGGGGTCCTTTTTGAACTAAATAAACTAGTGCCATCACAACCCCCTTGCCCAAAATTCAGTGGCCTATAACAGTACAGAGCACGTTAACCCTGGTGATCTAGTGGCGGTTAAAGGAGACATTGCAGAAGAGAGATTTAGCAAGTAAGCCCAATGTAGTGTAATGCCCAATTCCCCAATGTGGGATCCTTTTTTACTAAATAAAATAGTGCCATCGCAGCCCCCTTGCCCAAAATTCACCGTACAGATCATGTTCACCCTGGTCATCTAGTAGCAGTTATAGGACACATTGCAGAAAAAGAGTTAAGAAGTAGGGAGCTGACAAGCAATTCCCCAATGGAGGTCCTCTTTTAATAAATAAACTAGTGCCATCGCAAGTAGAGAGCACATTAACCCTGATGATCTAGTGGCAGTTAAAGGTGATATTGCTGGAGACAGAGTTAAGAAGTAGGCCCAATGTAATGTAAAGCCCAATTCTGCAATGTGGGGTCCTTTTTTACTGAATAAAATAGTGCCATCACAGCCCCCTTGCCCAAAATTCACCGTACAGTGCATGTTCACCCTAGTCCTCTAGTGGCAGTTAAAGGAAACATTGCAGGAGACAGAGTTAAGAAGTAGGGAGCTGACAAACAATACCTCAATGGGGGTCTGTTTTTAATAAACAAACTAGTGCCATCTCAACCCCGTTGACCAAAATTCAATGGCCTATAAAATTAAAGAGCATGTTAACCCTGGTAATCTAGTGTCAGTTAAAGGACACTTTGCAGGAGACAGTGTTAGGAAGTAGGGAGCTGACAAACAATTCCCCAATGGGGAGTCATTTTTTAATAAATAATATAGTTCCATCACAACCCCCTTGCCCAAAATTCACCGGCCTATAACAGTACAGAGCAGGTTCACCCTGGTCATCTAGTGGTTCTGGATGATGAGGATGAGGATAAGGAGGAGTATTAGAACAAGCAGACCAAATCTGGAAGCATATACCCATGTGTAGTTGTGAAGAGGTGCATGAGAATACACCTCCCCAAAACAGAATGTATTTGAGGTTATGTTTCGCTGGTTTCTCTTGGTGGTGTACAGAAGTCTTTCCAAATCCAGGCCTTGTTCATTTTTATAAGAGTCAGCCTGTCAGCATTTTCAGTTCACAGGTGGATGCACTTATCTGTTATAATTCCATCAGCGGCACTAAAAACCCGCTCTGACAGAACGCTAGCAGCAGCGCAGGCCAGGATCTCCAAGACATAGAGAGCCAGTTCATGCCACGTTTCCAGCTTGGATACCCAATAAATAAAAGGCACAGAGGAATCACGGAGGATGTTTGTACGATCTGCAGGGCATTCTCTTACCATCTTGCCAAACATTGCAGTTCTTGTGACAGCACCCCTTGCCTCTGTGCCATCACGATGGGAGGGTCGGAGAAAACTGTCCCAAAACTTTACCATTGTTCCGCTGCCTGAGCTGGAATGTATTTCTGTCTCTCTCACTTGTACTCCTTGGTTGTACAATAAACTCTGATGTCTGCTGCCAGCTTTCTCACATGAGAATTTTCTAAGTAATTCCGCTACAATGACCCTCTGGTACTACAAGATTTTAGAACACATCTCTGTCTCAGGCAGAATAGATTGAAAGTTCTCCTTGTAGCGTGAGTCTAGAAGTGTCACCAACCAGTAATGAGTGTCACTCAAAATTTTTATAATGCGAGGGTCACGTGAAACGCAGTGCAACATAAAGTCAGCCATGCATTCCAGACTGTTAACAGGCAAGACTTCCGTGTCCTCACCAACAGGACGGCTGACCATGCTGTCCTCTTCCTCATCATCCTCCTCCTCCCTGTTCTCAGGCCATCCTGTTGTGAATTCTGCTCTTGGGCTCCCTCCGGTGGTTGTTGATGGTAATGCAGTTATTCCTGAGCAGCCGTCTTGGACAGGTGTTTCTGCTAATTGCAATTCGGACTGGGGTATTTAGCTGTGCAGGACTCATTAGTCCTTGCCAGTAGTCAATGTTCCTTTGGAAGTGTTGGTCCTCTACCTGGCCCCTCCTGCTTGCTGCCAATTCAGCTAAGATAAGAGTTTGCTTCATTTTTTTAGACACACTGCTGTGTGTTTATTTTCTGTGCTTCTCTTGTTTCTATTTTGTTCCTGCTAGACTGTGCCTGATGTTTTTCTCAGTCTAGTTGGACTCGCTGGAGTCGCAGATATACTCTCCACACCTTTAGTTAGGTGGTGGAGTTTTTGTATTTTTCTGCTGTGGATATTTTGTAGTGTTTTATGCTGACCACATAGCATCCTGTACTATCCTTTCCTATCTAGGTAGTAGTGGCCTCCTTTGCTTATCCCTGTTTTCTGTCTGCGTGTGTCTTTTCCTCTCCTACTCACAGTCATTATTTGTGGGGGCTACCTATCCTTTGGGGGTCTACTCTGAGGCAAGAGAGTTTTTCCTATTTCCATCTTTAGGGATATTTAGTCCTTAGGCTGTGTCGAGGTGTCTAGTCTGGTTAGGCACACCCCACGGCTACTTCTAGTTGCTGTGATAAGATCAGGGTTTGTGGTCAGTAAAGTTACCACTGCTCCAGCAAAGGTCATTTCATGCTGCTCCAAGGCCACCTGATCATAACAGTACTACTGGGCAACAATTAATTGCATCTCAGAAGAAAGGAGGAAAGATCTTGAGACATTTTTTTTTCTTCAGTCTGTTTTGTCTTATCCTCCCTCTGTATCTCTGGGTGGCTGAAGAGCCTTGTGCTAGCATGAGTGTTCAGGAACTAGCTTCTCGTGTAGACCAGCTTGCTGCTAGAGTACAGGGTATTTCTGATTACATTGTTCAGACTCCTGCTTTAGAACCGAAGATACCTACTCCTGATTTGTTTTTTGGTGACAGGTCCAAATTTTTGAGTTTTAAAAACAACTGTAAACTGTTTTTTGCATTGAAACCTCGATCCTCCAGTGATTCCATTCAACAAGTTAAAATCATCATTTCCCTGCTGCGTGGTGATCCACAGGATTGGGCATTTTCCCTGGAATCTGGGGATCCTGCTTTGCTTAATGTAGACTCCTTCTTTCAGGCATTAGGATTACTGTATGATGAACCTAATTCAGTGGATCAAGCTGAGAAGACTTTGTTGGCCCTGTCTCAGGGCCAAGAGGCGACAGAATTGTATTGTCAGAAATTCAGAAAATGGTCTGTATTGACTAAATGGAATAATGATGCTTTGGTGGCAATTTTCAGAAAGGGTCTTTCTGAATCCGTTAAAGATGTTATGGTGGGGTTCCCCACACCCTCCAATCTGAGTGATTCTATGTCTCTGGCCATTCAGAATGATCGGCGCTTGCGGGAGCGCAGAACTGTGCGCGCTATGGCGTTATCCTCAGAGCAAATTCCTGAGCCAATGCAGTGTGATAGGATTCTGTCTAGAACGGAACGACAAGGTTTCAGACGTCAGAATAGGTTGTGTTATTATTGTGGCGACGCTTCCCATGTCATTTCTGTCTGCCCTAAGCGGACCAAGAGGATTGCCAGTTCATTTACCATCAGTACTGTACAACCTAAATTTCTGTTATCTGTGTCCTTGATCTGTTCATTGTCATCATTTTCTGTCATGGCGTTTGTGGATTCAGGCGCTGTTAGGGCTAGCGGAACGCACCGTGTAGAAATAGATATTTATTATAAATGGTGCGTTCGCAGCCCGGGGTCCACCGTGCAGGGAGAACCTGCTGCTAGTGAATGGTGGCACTGTTTGGCGGTATAGACTAGCTCTGTTACCTCACAGAGCAGCCGCGAGAGGAAAGCACTGCGCCCTGTTAGCCTCACAGGAGCACAAGCTTACTGCCAAGCTGATAGCAGTCTGTGGTTATACAACATGCAATCTCCTCACCGGAGAAGCCGGTATTCTAGGGGCTTATTTCAGCCGGGTCCCTGAACACTCTCATACAATCTCCTCACCGGAGGTGCCGGTATTCTAGGGGCTTATTTCAGCTGGGTCCCTGAACACACTTATGCATAACCACACTGGCGCAAAGCACATATGACTTGATACTAGCGCATGGCCGTGCGGCCATGCGAGCCTTAAATAGTTGCAGCATGTTTAGGACCTTACAAAGAAGGACCAATGGAGTGCTGCAGCACCTGAGCATGTGACCCTGGATCTCCACTGAGAGATCTCGCCCTGGGCATGCTCAGAGTGCAAAGCAGGATTTAGTCCTAGCAGCTACAAGGACCTTAGCTGCAGTATCTGATCATGTGACCCTCGATCTCCACTGAGAGATCTTACTCAGGGCATGCTCAGAATGTGAAAAGCAGGACTTAGCCCCAGAAGCGTCCGCTCGCTGCTGCCCAGCACTGACTTCAATGGGAGAAGCAGGAAACGCAGCAGTAACTCTTAGCACAGAGTCAGACTGAGCGAGATGCTGGGATCGACGTCTCCGCTGAGCAGGCTCCACTGCGGCAGGAGAAGAATGGGAGACCGCAGCGGAGATGGCCCGAGATTCCCCCTGTGCAGAGGCAGGAACTCGACCCCTAACATTACCCCCCCTCCTAGGGCCCCCCCTCCTTGGGCCTCGCTACGTTCGAAGGCAGCAATGAGCTGCGGAGCCCGAATGTGCTCAGCAGGCTCCCAGGACCTATCCTCAGGACCGTAACCCTTCCAGTCCACCAAATAAAATTTTTTGCCACGTACCACCTTGCACCCCAAAATAGCGTTTACCTCGTAATCGTCCGTAGACGAACCCGATGTCCCAGCAGATGACTCGGAAAACCGGGACATATACACGGGTTTCAAGAGGGACACATGAAAGGTGTCGGTGATACCCAGGCGTGGCGGAAGGGCCAAACGATAGACCACAGGATTAACCTGTTCGAGGACCTTGAATGGACCCAAGTAGCGAGGAGCAAACTTAGTGGACTCAACTCGCAGTCTGATGTTACGGGCGGAGAGCCACACCAAGTCGCCAGGAGCAAAGGTCGGAGCGGGGCGCCGATGTGCATCGACGGAGGACCTCATTCTCTCCTTGTAGGCCCGAATTGCATCCTGAGTGCGGTCCCAAATATCCCGTGCCTCCACAGCCCAGTCTGCCACCCTGAAGTCAGCGGAAGACACGGGCATAGGCACAGGTACCCGCGGATGCTGACCATAGTTGAGGAGGAATGGCGTTTGTCCAGTGGAGTCAGATACGGCATTGTTCAGTGCAAACTCTGCCCACGATAGCAAGGATGCCCAGTTATCCTGCCTGGCTGAAACAAAATGTCGCAGGTATGTGACCAAGGTCTGGTTGGCCCTCTCTACCAACCCATTCTTCTCGGGATGATATGCGGAAGAGAGATTCAACTCAATGCTGAGAAGACGACAAAGCTCTCTCCAGAACCGAGACGCAAACTGGGGACCCCGGTCACTGACAATTTTGTCTGGCATACCATGTAGGCCGAAGATGTGTTTTATGAACAACGCTGCCAAGGCCCGTGCAGAAGGTAACCGTGGTAGCGGCACCAAATGCACCATTTTTGAGAAATGATCGGTGATGACCCAAATGATGGTACAGCCGCGAGACTTGGGTAAACCCACAACAAAGTCCATCCCGACCATCTCCCAGGGCCTATCTGCCACCGGCAAGGGATAGAGTAACCCAGCTGGCCTTTGACGAGGAGATTTATTTTTGGCGCAGGAGACACACGCTTGAATATAATCTCTGACATCCCGGACCATATGTGGCCACCAGTACGTCCTCGCCAGTAGCTCAGATGTCCTCTTTGTCCCAAAGTGTCCACCCACCCTGGACGAATGAGCCCAAGAGAGAACCTCCGGTCGCAAATTAATGGGCACAAAAGCCTTGCCGGGAGGCACAGACTCAAGCGAAACCAACGCTACGGTTCTCAGGCTCTCTGAAGGGACAATAAGCCGAGGCTCCCCCTCCTCCTCCTCAGATGACACAACAGAGCGAGAGAGAGCGTCTGCATGAATGTTCTTCTCCCCAGCGAGATAATGAAGGGTGAAGTGGAACCGGGAGAAGAACAAGGACCATCTGGCCTGGCGAGAATTTAGCCGCTGGGTTGTCTGCAGGTATAACAAATTTTTGTGGTCCGTGAAGACCTGAAAGGGAAAACGAGCCCCCTCCAAGAGATGTCTCCACTCCGAGAAAGCCAGCTTCATCGCTAGCAACTCCCTGTCCCCAATGGAATAATTCCTCTCCGCAGGTGTGAAGGTCTTGGAGAAGAAGAAGCACGGATGCTTCCGACCTTGAGCATCCTTTTGGAAGATGACTGCTCCTGCACCAACGGAAGAGGCATCCACCTCCATTATGAACGGCTTATCAACATCGGGACGATGCAAGATGGGAGCGCTAGCAAAAATGGGATTTAATAGAAGAAAAGGCCCTGGAGACCTCTTTAGACCACAATTTGGGATTCGCTCCCTTCTTGGTGAGGGCTACCAAGGGAGCTACCAAAGTTGAGAAGTGGGGAATGAACTGGCGGTAATAATTAATGAACCCCATAAAGCGCTGCACCGCTTTAAGAGAATGGGGTTCTTGCCAGTCCATCACAGCCTGTAGTTTGGCAGGATCCATAGCCAATCCCTGGGCGGAGATGATATAGCCCAGGAAAGGTAAAGACTCCTGCTCAAACATACACTTCTCCAACTTTGCGTAGAGAGAATTTGCCCGTAAGAGGTCGAAGACTCTGCCAACATCTCTCCGGTGGGAGTCAATATCTGGAGAAAAGATGAGAATATCATCCAGATAGACTACGACCGAGGTGGAAAGCATATCCCGGAAGATGTCGTTGACAAAGTCTTGGAAAACGGCTGGGGCATTACAGAGCCCGAAGGGCATCACCAGATACTCATAGTGCCCATCTCTGGTGTTAAACGCCATCTTCCATTCTTCCCCCTCACGGATGCGAATCAGGTTATAAGCACCCCGCAGATCCAATTTGGTAAATACCTTAGCTCCCCTTAGCCTATCAAAAAGCTCAGAAATCAGGGGCAGTGGATAGTTATTTTTAATGGTGATGGCGTTAAGACCCCTGTAATCTATGCAAGGACGTAATTCTCCATTCTTCTTCTGCACGAAGAAGAACCCTGCCCCTGCTGGTGACACTGACTTCCTAATGAACCCTCTTGCCAAATTCTCCTGGATGTATTGGGACATGGCCTCCGTTTCCGGAAGAGAGAGGGGATAGACACGTCCCCGAGGAGGTTCTGCTCCAGGCAAGAGGTCTATAGGACAGTCATTGGGGCGGTGAGGTGGAAGGGTCTCCGCAGCCTTTTTGGAGAAGATGTCTGCATAGGACCAATAGTATTTGGGGAGAGAAGAGAGATCTGCGGGTATCTCAGTGGTGGAAACCTGAACGCACTCTTTCACACATCTGCCCTTACAGGATTCACTCCAACCCAATATCCTCCCAGAGGACCACTCAATATGTGGGGAGTGGAAACGGAGCCAGGGTATTCCCAGCAGAATCTCATCCATTCCCTCGGGAAGGACAAGAAGGGAAACTATCTCCTGGTGGGATGGGGACATAGCTAACGTGAAAGGGACAGTCTGATGTGTGATCTGAGATGGAAGTGTTGACCCGTTCACTACTCTGACAGTCACCGGTTTGGGGAGCATCACCAGAGGTATTGCATGGCGCAGAGCAAAAGCCGAGGACATGAAATTCCCCTCAGCTCCGGAGTCCACGCAAAGCTCGACTGTCAGAGAGTGAGAGCCTAATATGATTGTCCCCTTGAAGGACAGCTTGGAGGAAAAAGCCGCTGTGTCTAGAGAACCTCCTCCAAGGGTCACTAGACACGGTCGTTTACCCAACCGCCGTGGACATTTATTGGCATAATGTCCCTCTTGTTGGCAATTTCTGCAAACCACGGGTACTCGAGCGGTCCGAGACTTAGGTCCCGCTCGAGAGACCTCCATGGCCTCATGGGAGTCGGACGCCTGAACGGAAGATTCTAGAGGTCTGGCAAAGGTGGGAGCCAACCGAAACCTCTGCCTACACTGGGCCCGCTCCAACCTCCGCTCGTTAAAACGGAGGTCGATGCGGGTAGATAGAGAAATAAGCTCCTCCAGTGTGGCGGGAATCTCCCTGGTGGCCAAGGCGTCCTTCACATGGTCTGCCAGTCCTCTCCAGAACACCGGAATAAGGACTTTATCCGGCGACTCCAGCTCCGAGACCAGAGTCTGGAATTGAACGGTGAACTGGCTGACCATGGACGAACCCTGGGTTGTAGCCAACAATTGGAGCGCGGTATCGCGGGTGACACGAGGTCCCAAAAAGACCTGTTTCAGAGCGTCCAAGAAGAGAGGAGCACTCTGTACCACACGATCATTGAGCTCCCATAGCGGCGTTGCCCACTCCAACGCCCTGCCCGATAAAAGGGATAAAATGAGTCCCACTTTCGCCCATTCCGTAGGAAAACGTGCAGCCAGAAGCTCAAGATGTACGGAGCACTGACTCACGAATCCCCGACATTGTTTACTGTCACCAGCAAACTTGTCTGGAAGCGGGAGACGGGATAAAGTCGGAGCAGGGGTGGCAGAGGACAAACTGGCTGCAGCTACACTTGCAGCCTGAACAGCGACTGCGGTAACATCCACAGCTGAGGTTGTGCGCTCGAGAGCCGCCAACCTACCCTCCAGCTGCTGGATGTACTGCTGTAAACGCTGACCGTCCGCCATTTACTAGCCAGACCCTGGCACTAGTATACTATTAGGGCTAGCGGAACGCACCGAGTAGAAATAGATATTTATTATAAATGGTGCGTTCGCAGCCCGGGGTCCACCGTGCAGGGAGAACCTGCTGCTAGTGAATGGTGGCACTGTTGGGCGGTATAGACTAGCTCTGTTACCTCACAGAGCAGCCGCGAGAGGAAAGCACTGCGCCCTGTTAGCCTCACAGGAGCACAAGCTTACTGCCAAGCTGATAGCAGTCTGTGGTTATACAACATGCAATCTCCTCACCGGAGAAGCCGGTATTCTAGGGGCTTATTTCAGCCGGGTCCCTGAACACTCTCATACAATCTCCTCACCGGATGTGCCGGTATTCTAGGGGCTTATTTCAGCCGGGTCCCTGAACACACTTATGCATAACCACACTGGCGCAAAGCACATATGACTTGATACTAGCGCATGGCCGTGCGGCCATGCGAGCCTTAGATAGTTGCAGCATGTTTAGGACCTTACAAAGAAGGACCAATGGAGTGCTGCAGCACCTGAGCATGTGACCCTGGATCTCCACTGAGAGATCTCGCCCTGGGCATGCTCAGAGTGCAAAGCAGGATTTAGTCCTAGCAGCTACAAGGACCTTAGCTGCAGTATCTGATCATGTGGCCCTCGATCTCCACTGAGAGATCTTACTCAGGGCATGCTCAGAATGTGAAAAGCAGGACTTAGCCCCAAAAGCGTCCGCTCGCTGCTGCCCAGCACTGACTTCAATAGGAGAAGCAGGAAACGCAGCAGTAACTCTTAGCACAGAGTCAGACTGAGCGAGACGCTGGGATTGACATCTCCGCTGAGCAGGCTCCACTGCGGCAGGAGAAGAATGGGAGACCGCAGCGGAGATGGCCCGAGATTCCCCCTGTGCAGAGGCAGGAACTCGACCCCTAACAGGCGCCGCCTTGAACTTAATGGACTTTGAGTTTGCCAGGCGTTGTGGTTTTCCCTTGCAGCCTTTGCAGAACCCTATTCCTTTAAGGGGCATTGATGCTACACCCTTGGCTAAAAATAAGCCCCAGTTTTGGACACAGGTGACCATGCGCATGGCGCCAGCCCATCAGGAAGATTGTCGATTTTTGGTGTTGCATAATTTGCATGAGGCTATCGTGCTGTGTTTTCCATGGTTGCAAGTACATAATCCTGTTTTGGATTGGAAGTCCATGTCTGTGACTAGTTGGGGTTGTCAGGGGATTCATAATGATGTTCCTCTGATGTCTATCGCCCCTTCTCCCTCTTCTGAAATTCCAGAGTTTTTGTCTGATTTTCAGGATGTATTCGATAAGCCCAAGTCCAGTTTCCTTCCACCACACAGGAACTGCGATTTCCTAAGGGCTAACTTTTCAACCTGTCTATACCTGAACATACCGCCATGCGGAGCTATATTAATGAGTCTTTGGAGAAAGGGCATATTCGGCCATCTTCTTCACTGTTGGGAGCGGGGTTCTTTTTTGTTGCTAAAAAAGATGGTTCCTTAAGACCCTGTATTGATTATCGCCTCTTGAATAAGATCACAGTCAAGTTTCAATATCCTTTACCTTTGCTTTCCGATTTGTTTGCTAGGATTAAGGGAGCTAGTTGGTTTACTAAGATTGACCTTCGGGGGGCTTATAATCTTGTTCGTATTAAGCAGGGTGATGAATGGAAAACTGCGTTTAACACGCCCGAGGGCCATTTTGAATACCTTGTGATGCCATTCGGACTCTCTAACGCTCCATCTGTTTTTCAGTCCTTCATGCATGATATCTACCGGGATTATCTTGATAAATTACTGATTGTATATTTGGACGATATTTAGATTTTTTCCAATGATTGGGAGTCTCATGTGCAGCAGGTCAGGATGGTATTTCAGATCCTTCGTGACAATGCCTTGTTTGTGAAAGGGTCTAAGTGTCTTTTTGGGGTGCGGAAGGTTTCTTTTTTGGGCTTTATTTTTTCTCCCTCGTCTATAGAGATGGATCCGGTTAAGGTTCAGGCCATTCATGATTGGATTCAGCCCACATCCGTGAAGAGCCTTCAGAAATTTTTGGGATTTGCTAATTTTATTCGCCGTTTTATTGCTAATTTTTCCAGCGTGGTTAAACCCTTGACTGATTTGACGAAGAAGGGCGCTGATGTGGCGAATTGGTCCCCTGCGGCTGTCCCTGCCTTTCAGGAACTTAAGCATCGTTTTACTTCTGCTCCTGTGTTGCGTCAACCGGATGTTTCTCTTCCATTTCAGGTTGAGGTTGACGCTTCTGAGATTGGGGCAGGGGCTGTTTTGTCTCAGAGGGATCCTGTTGGTTCCTTAATGAAACCGTGTGCCTTCTTTTCCCGTAAGTTTTCGCCTGCTGAACGCAATTATGATGTCGGCAATCGGGAGTTGTTGGCTATGAAGTGGGCATTTGAGGAGTGGTGACATTGGCTTGAGGGAGCTAAGCACCGTATTGTGGTCTTGACCGATCATAAGAATCTGATTTACCTCGAGTCTGCCAAATGGTTGAATCCTAGACAGGCTCGATGGTCCTTGTTTTTTTCTCGTTTTGATTTCGTGGTCTCGTACCTTCCTGGTTCTAAGAATATTAAGGCTGATGCCCTCTCTAGGAGTTTTTTGCCTGATTCTCCTGAGGTCTTGGAACCAGTCGGTATTTTGAAGTAAGGGGTGGTCCTTTCTGCCGTTTCTCCTGATTTACGACGGGTTCTTCAGAAATTTCAGGCTGACAAACCTGATCGTTGTCCTGTGGGGAAGCTGTTTGTTCCTGACAGATGGACTAGTACAGTGATTTCTGAGGTTCACTGTTCTGTATTGGCTGGTCATCCTGGCATTTTTGGTACCAGAGACTTGGTTGGTAGGTCATTTTGGTGGCCTTCTTTATCGCGTGATGTGCGGTCTTTTGTGCAGTCCTGTGGGACTTGTGCGTGGGCCAAGCCTTGTTGCTCCCGTGCTAGTGGGTTGCTTTTGCCATTGCCGGTCCCTGAGAGGCCCTGGACGCATATTTCTATGGATTTTATTTCCGATCTTCCTGTTTCCCAGAGGATGTCGGTTATCTGGGTTGTTTGTGACCGATTCTCTAAGATGGTTCATTTGGTGCCTTTGCCTAAATTGCCTTCTTCTTCTGATTTGGTTCCGTTGTTTTTTCAGCATGTGGTCCGTTTGCATGGTATTCCTGAGAATATTGTGTCCGACAGAGGTTCCCAGTTTGTTTCTAGGTTTTGGCGGGTCTTTTGTGCTAGGCTGGGCATTGATTTGTCATTTTCTTCTGCATTTCATCCTCAGACAAATGGCCAGACCGAGCGTACTAATCAGACTTTGGAGACTTATTTGAGATGCTTTGTGTCTGCTTATCAGGATGATTGGGTGGCTTTTTTGCCATTGGCCGAGTTTGCCCTTAATAATCGGGCTAGTTTGGCTACTTTGGTTTCGCCTTTTTTTTGTAATTTTGGTTTTCATCCTCGTTTTTCTTCTGGGCAGCTTGAGCCTTCTGACTTTCCTGGTGTGGATTCTGTGGTTGACAGGTTGCAGCAGATTTGGGCTCAGGTGGTGGACAATTTGGTGTTGTCTCAGGAGGAGGCTCAACGTTTTGCTAAACGACGTCGATGTGTTGGTTCCCGGTTTCGGGTTGGGGATCTGGTTTGGTTATCTTCCCGTCATGTTCCTATGAAGGTTTCTTCTCCTAAGCTTAAGCCTCGGTTTATAGGTCCTTATAGGATTTATGAGATTATTAATCCGGTGTCTTTTCGTCTGGCGCTTCCGGCCTCTTTTGCTATCCATAATGTCTTCCATAGATCTTTGTTGCGGAAATATGTGGGGTCCGTTGTTCCCTCTGTTGATCCTCCGGCTTCTGTGTTGGTCGATGGGGAGTTGGAATATGTGGTTGAGAAGATTTTGGATTCTCGATTTTCGAGGCGGAAGCTTCAGTACCTTGTCAAATGGAAGGGTTATGGCCAGGAGGATAATTCTTGGGTTTCGGCCTCTGATGTCCATGCCGCTGATTTGGTTCGTGCCTTTCATCTTGCTCGTCCTGACCGGCCTGGGGGCTCTGGTGAGGGTTCGGTGACCCCTCCTCCACCATCCACGCTGAACAGACAGTATGACAGCTGTGCTTGTAGCACTGTTTATATCACATTAAAGTAGCTCCTGTTGTTCTTCCTCCCCCTCCTCATTGACTAACAATCCACGTTGAGAAGACATGAGGCTGGGCTGAGTGTAAACCCCCTGTATGGTACTTTGCTCCATGTCCTCATGCTCTGCCTGCAATGCATCCTCTTTAATTGTGAGCAGAGAGGTTTTCAGAATGCTGAGAAGCGGGATGGTGACGCTAATTAAGGCGTCATTGCCGCTCACCATCTGGGTGCAGTCCTCAAAGTTTTGGAGGATGGTACATATGTCTGACATCCATGTCCACTCCTGAGGTCTTATGTGTGGAGTCTGAACTGAATATCGATGGCCTTGTTGATGTTGGTAGTCAACAACTGCCCTCTTCTGCTCACATATCCTTTCCAACATATGCAGCGTAGAGTTCCAGCATGTGGGGACATCACACACCAGTCGGTGAGCTGGAAGCTGCAAACGCTACTGAAGCACGGCAAGGGCGGCTGAAGCTGTAGCTGACTGTCTAAAATGGGCAGACTGATGGTGTACTTTCACTAGCAGATTCAGCAACTCCGGGTAGCTTTTCAGAAAACGTTGAACCACGAGGGAGGTAAAGCACATGGGCCAAGCAAGGTACAAGGTACATGTGTGAGCTCACTTTGCATCAGAGCCGCCACCAGGTTACGGCGATTGTCACACATGACCATGCCTGGCTGTAGGCTCAGCTGTGTCATTCAAATATCTGACTGCTCTTTCAGTGCTGTCCACAACTCTTCTACATTGTGTGGTTTGTTACCTATGCAGATTAGCTTCAGCACAGCCTGTTGCTGCTTGGTTGAGGCAGTGCTGCAGTACTTCCAGCTTCCAGCTTTTGACTGATGTGTTGCTTTCAGAGATGAAGGATGAAGAAGAGGAGGAGGAGGTGCAGGAGGTGTAGACTGTGGGGGCAACCCTGATTGACATAGAGCCAGCAATCCTCTGTGTGGGGAGGATGTGTTCCATCCCAAGGTCTGACTGGGTCCCGGCTTCCACTATGTTAACCCAGTGTGCCGACAGTGAGATGTATCGTCCCTGTCCACAAGCACTTATCCACGTGTCTGTGGTTAGGTGGACTTTACCTGTAACAGCATTGCTGAGGGGAAGGGTAATGTTGTGGGACGCATGCTGGTGTAATGCCGGTACGGCATCCTGGGAGAAATAGTGGCGACTGGGGATTGAGTACCTTTGGACGGCCGCCGCCATCAGGTTGCGGAAAGCTTCTGTCTCAACAAGCTAAAAAGGCAACATTTCAAGCACAAGCAGGAGAGAAATGTTACAATTTGGGACTGTGGCCTGTGGGGCGTTGGCTGGGTATTTCCGCTTGCATTCCAAAGACTGAGGTATAGACAACTGAAGGCTGTTCTGGGACAAGGACGTGGATGGGCTTGATGATGGTGCTGCTTCACTGTGGGCCACAACAGGTGCAGGGCTAGAGGCAGCTTCACATGCATGGTGGACTGGGGGTTGGCTTCACCTTCTATGCAAAACATTGGAAGAAGCAGTGGTGTCACCTGCAGACAATGTTCCTGGAGCATGAGGTTCGGCCCACAAAGTCGGTTGCTTTGCTGCCATGTGCCTGATCATGCTAGTGGTGGTCAGGCTGGTTGTTTTGCTACCACTGCTGATGCGGGCATGGCAGGAGCTGGAAATGGCAGTTATCAGCAGAGTCTTTAAAAAATAACCAGACTAGGGAAGATCTAACAGTTGGAGTGGCAACTTCACTCATGTTAGTGTTACGGGCAACGGATGCACGCCTTCTGTCTGTGGCCACCACACTGCTTCTTCCTGCCCGTTGGGGGGCATATGCCTCCTTCCCCTTTTGTGCTGCAGTCCTTGCTATGCATGTCCTACTGACAGGTTGGGTCAGTCAAAATGCTATCCACCACCTCATCTTCCACATCCGCACCCTGCTCCTCATCCTGATTTTCTGGCAATTGTGTCTCATCATCGTCCACCTCTTGTGACACTTTCCCACTATCACCTTTGTGTGACTGGGGCTGGTCAAAGCTTTGGGCAGCTCTACATGCAATCTCGTCTGTTCCCACTTCAAGATGACCGGCCGAAAGTCCGGAATCTTGAAATGGAAAACTGAACAGCTCTTCAGAGTGTCCAATTGTGGGATCAGTTGTCTCAGGGCACTCGGTATGTTGGGAGGAAGGAGAATCAGGGTGAGGAATATCCAGGCCAGACTCATGGCTACTCAGACTTGACCGTGTGGAAGACATGGTGGTGGTGGCTAAGTGACTGGAAGCATTATCCCTATCCAATCAACAACAGTTTCACACTGCTCTGGCTTCAATAGTGGTGTGCTGCGGTCCCCTAGACACTTGGACAGGAAGGTCGAGCGAGAAGATGTGGGTCTTTGTTGTGCCCCACTTTCACCTTGGCCACGGCCTCGTCCTCTGCATGCACCATAATCACGTCCACGACCCCATCCCTTGCCCCTTGCCTTGCCCATTTTAAATGGATTACTGCACTATTTCAAAAGCTCAACACAAATATATTTATTTGGAGCTGAATGATATCTGATCAGTATGCCTGCAAAGCTACGATTTTTCAAACACAAACACCAGGCCTCAGCCTAAGATAACAGACTGTATTACATTTTTGTTGGCTTTTTGCTGAATTTAAAACCCCAAAAAATGAGTGGCACAAGGCTAGCACACAGAACTATGCTATGTATGCCTACTATTTTCCTAAACCAGATACAATATAACTCAGCCTGATATAACAGACTGTATTAACTTTTTTTAGGGTTTTGTATAAATTTAAAAATAACAAGGCTACTATGAAACTTATGCCTGTCAAGCTATGACTTTTCCACCACAGATACAACAGGCCTCAGTCTGACATAACAAACTGTCTTAATTTTGGGGGGGTTGTAGAATTTTTTAAAATGCAAAATAGTCACAGACTGAAAAAGATGGACTAATGGCCTAAAATGCCCAAACTTGGATCACGCAGATATGAGGCCTGTCACAGAAATACCACACAGCCAAATATGTTGCCTGTATTTGTTTAATGCAAAATAGTGCTGTATATAAGTAGAGTAAGAGACAGCAAAAAAGGGGGAAACTGGCCTACAATGCCCAAACTTGGAGCATGCAGATATGAGGCCTGTCCTGGAAATACCACACTGCCAAATATGTGGCCTGTATTTTTTTTAATACAAAATAGTGGTGTGTATAAGTAGAGTAAGAGACAGAAAAAAGGGGAAAACCGACCTACAATGCACAAATTTGGAGCACACAGATATATGAGACCTGTCACGGAAATACCACACTGACAAATATGTGGCCTATATTTTTTAAATGCTAAATAGTGCTGTATATAAGTAGAGTAACAGACAGCAAAAAAAGTGGGGAAGCGGCCTACAATGCACAAACTTGGAGCACGCAGACATATGAGTAGGGTTGAGCAACTTTTAGTTTTTTAGGGTCGAGTCGGGTTTTGCGAAACCCGACTATCTCAAAAGTCGAGTCGAGTGAAATCGGCCGATTATCGCGAAAAGTCGGGGATCGACCGAAACACGAAACCCAATGCAAGTAAATGGGGAAGCATAGTCGTCAGTGAGTGGAGGCCAGGAAAACCTGTACAGTGCCCATTTTAATGGCAAAAACATCCATTCTTGTTACTGAAGCTTGTCAATCTTAATTTACCTTATAATAATAGTAAGGCATTGGAAATTGGGGGTCATTTGGCTAAAGTTGTGTGGGGTATGGCTGGTTCAAGTATTTAGTGGGCCCAGGAAATCTGGACCACGTCACGGCAGTGGAGCAAGGAGAGGTAAGTACTTCAACTTTGCAAGTGCTGTGATCCTGAGCAAGCAGGGGGGGCTGTTATGACCTGGTGGTCAGGACAATAATGGACCTGGTGGTTAAGAGCACACGGAATGACCTGATAGTTACTGATAAGGACGAGCTCTGGGACGTGGGAACTCTGCTGACCGCAGTCCCTAAACCTATCAAACACACTAGAAATAGCCGTGGATTGCGCCTAACGCTCCCTATGCAACTCGGCACAGCCTAAGAAACTAGCTAGCCCTGAAGATAGAAAAATAAAGCCTACCTTGCCTCAGAGAAATTCCCCAAAGGAAAAGGCAGCCCCCACATATAATGACTGTGAGTAAAGATGAAAATACAAACACAGAGATGAAATAGATTTAGCAAAGTGAGGCCCGACTTACTGAACAGACCGAGGATAGGAAAGGTTACTTTGCGGTCAGCACAAAAACCTACAAAAAGACCACGCAGAGGACGCAAAAAGATCCTCCGCACCGACTCATGGTGCGGAGGTGCTCCCTCTGCGTCCCAAAGCTTCCAGCAAGCAAGACAAAAAATGAAATAGCAAGCTGGACAGAAAAATAGCAAACCAAAGAAATACAAGCTGGAATTTAGCTTCTCATGGGAAGACAGGTCACAAGAACGATCCAGGAGTGAACTAGACCAATACTGGAACATTGACAGGTGGCATAGAGCAAAGATCTAAGTGGAGTTAAATAGAGCAGGAGCTAACGAATTAACCTCGTCACCTGTGAAACTCAGAAACACCCACCAGAGGAAGTCCATGGACAGAACCAGCCGAAGTACCATTCATGACCACAGGAGGGAGCCCGACAACAGAATTCACAACAGTACCCCCCCTTGAGGAGGGGTCACCGAACCCTCACCAGAGCCCCCAGGCCGACCAGGATGAGCCAAATGAAAGGCATGAACCAGATCGGCAGCATGAACATCAGAGGCAAAAACCCAGGAATTATCTTCCTGACCATAACCCTTCCACTTGACCAGGTATTGGAGTTTCCGTCTCGAAACACGAGAATCCAAAATCTTCTCCACCACATACTCCAACTCCCCCTCAACTAACACCGGGGCAGGAGGATCAACGGATGGAACCACAGGCGCCACGTATCTCCGCAACAACGACCTATGGAACACATTATGGATGGCAAAAGAAGCAGGAAGGGCCAAACAAAATGACACAGGATTGATAACCTCAGAAATCCTATACGGACCAATGAAGCGAGGCTTAAACTTAGGAGAGGAAACCTTCATAGGAACATAACGAGACGACAACCAAACCAAATCCCCAACACGAAGTCGGGGACCCACACAGCGCCGGCGGTTAGCGAAACGTTGAGCCTTCTCCTGGGACAATGTCAAATTGTCCACCACATGAGTCCAAATCTGCTGCAACCTATCCACCACAGTATCTACACCAGGACAGTCTGAAGACTCAACCTGCCCTGAAGAGAAACGAGGATGGAAACCAGAATTGCAGAAAAATGGCGAAACCAAAGTAGCCGAGCTGGCCCGATTATTAAGGGCGAACTCAGCCAACGGCAAAAAGGACACCCAATCATCCTGATCAGCAGAAACAAAGCATCTCAGATATGTTTCCAAAGTTTGATTAGTTCGTTCGGTTTGGCCATTTGTCTGAGGATGGAAAGCCGAGGAAAAAGACAAATCAATGCCCATCCTAGCACAAAAGGATCGCCAAAACCTTGAAACAAACTGGGAACCTCTGTCAGAAACGATGTTCTCCGGGATACCATGTAAACGAACCACATGCTGGAAAAATAATGGCACCAAATCAGAGGAGGAAGGCAATTTAGACAAAGGTACCAAATGGACCATCTTAGAAAAGTGATCACAAACCACCCAAATGACCGACATCTTTTGAGAGACGGGGAGATCCGAAATAAAATCCATAGACATATGCGTCCAGGGCCTCTTCGGGACCGGCAAGGGCAAAAGCAACCCACTGGCACGAGAACAGCAGGGCTTAGCCTGAGCACAAGTCCCACAGGACTGCACAAAAGAACGCACATCCCGCGACAAAGACGGCCATCAGAAGGATCTAGCCACCAAATCTCTGGTACCAAAGATTCCAGGATGCCCAGCCAACACTGAACAATGAATCTCAGAGATAACTCTACTCGTCCATTTATCAGGGACAAACAGTTTCTCCGCTGGGCAACGGTCAGGTCTATCAGCCTGAAATTTTTGCAGCACCCGCCGCAAATCAGGGGAGATGGCAGACAAAATTACCCCCTCTTTGAGAATACCCGCCGGCTCAGGAACACCCGGAGAGTCAGGCACAAAACTCCTTGACAGGGCATCAGCCTTCACATTCTTAGAGCCCGGAAGGTACGAAACCACAAAATCAAAACGGGAGAAAAATAACGACCATCGAGCCTGTCTCGGATTCAACCGTTTGGCAGACTCAAGATAAGTCAAATTCTTGTGATCTGTCATGACCACCACGCGATGCTTGGCTCCTTCCGGCCAATGACGCCACTCCTCGAATGCCCACTTCATGGCCAACAATTCACGATTACCAACATCATAGTTACGCTCAGCAGGCGAAAACTTTCTAGAAAAGAAAGCACATGGCTTCATCAACGAGCCATCAGAACTTCTTTGCGACAAAACAGCCCCTGCTCCAATCTCAGAAGCATCAACCTCAACCTGAAACGGAAGCGAAACATCTGGCTGGCACAACACAGGGGCAGAAGAAAAACGACGCTTCAACTCCTGAAAAGCCTCTACAGCCACAGAAGACCAATTGACCACATCAGCACCCTTCTTGGTCAAATCAGTCAACGGTTTAGCAACAGTAGAAAAATTAGCGATGAAGCGCCGATAAAAATTAGCAAAGCCCAGGAACTTTTGCAGGCTCTTCACAGATGTCGGCTGAGTCCAATCGTAAAAGGCCTGGACTTTAACAGGGTCCATCTCGATAGTAAAAGGAAAAAAAATGAACCCCAAAAATGAAACCTTCTGAACTCCAAAGAGACACTTTGACCCCTTCACAAACAAGGAATTCGCACGAAGGACCTGGAACACCATTCTGACCTGCTTCACATGAGACTCCCAATCATCCGAAAAGACCAAAATATCATCCAAATACACAATCAGGAATTTATCCAGGTACTCTCGGAAGATGTCATGCATAAAGGACTGAAATACTGATGGAGCATTGGAAAGCCCGAATGGCATAACCAGGTACTCAAAATGGCCCTCGGGCGTATTAAATGCTGTTTTCCATTCATCGCCTTGTTTAATACGCACAAGATTATACGCCCCTCGAAGATCTATCTTGGTGAACCAACTAGCCCCCTTAATCGGAGCAAACAAATCAGACAGCAGCGGCAAAGGATACTGAAATTTGACTGTAATTTTATTAAGAAGGCGGTAATCAATGCAAGGTCTCAAAGAACCATCCTTCTTGGCCACAAAAAAGAACCCTGCTCCTAACGGTGATGACAACGGGCAAATATGGCCTTTCTCCAAGGATTCCTTTATATAACTCCGCATAGCGGCGTGTTCTGGCACAGATAAATTGAACAATCGGCCGTTAGGAAACTTACTACCAGGATTCAAATTAATTGCACAATCGCAATCCCTATGAGGAGGTAGGGCACTGGCTTTGGGCTCATCAAATACATCCCGATAATCCGACAAAAACTCTGGAACTTCAGAAGGAGTGGAAGACGAAATAGACAAAAATGGAACATCACCATGTACCCCCTGGCAACCCCAGCTGGACACAGACATAGATTTCCAGTCCAATACTGGATTATGAACCTGTAGCCATGGCAACCCCAAAACGACCACATCATGCAGATTATGCAACACCAGAAAGCGGATATCCTCCTGATGTGCAGGAGCCATGCACATGGTCAATTGGGTCCAATACTGAGGCTTATTCTTGGCCAAATGCGTAGCATCAATTCCTCTCAATGGAATAGGATACTGCAAGGGCTTCAAGAAAAAACCACAGCGCCTAGCATACTCCAAGTCCATCAAATTCAGGGCAGCGCCTGAATCCACAAATGCCATAACAGAATAGGATGACAAAGAGCAAATCAGAGTAACAGACAATAGAAATATAGACTGTACCATACCAATGGTGGCAGACCTAGCGAACCGCTTAGTGCACTTAGGACAATCGGAGATAGCATGAGTGGAATCACCACAGTAAAAACATAGCCCATTCCGACGTCTGTGTTCTTGCCGTTCAGCTCTGGTCAAAGTCCTATCACATTGCATAGGCTCAGGCCCATGCTCAGATAGTACCGCCAAATGGTGCACAGCTTTACGCTCATGCAAGCGTCGATCGATCTGAATGGCCAAGGACATAGACTCATTCAGACCAGCAGGCATGGGAAACCCCACCATGCCATCCTTAAGGGCTTCAGAGAGACCCTTTCTGAAGATTGCTGCCAGGGCACATTCATTCCACTGAGTGAGCACAGACCGCTTTCTAAACTTCTGACAATATATCTCCGCTTCATCCTGACCCTGACACAGAGCCAGCAAGATTTTCTCTGCCTGATCCACTGAATTAGGTTCGTTATAAAGCAATCCAAGCGCCAGGAAAAACGCATCAACATCACGCAATGCCGGATCTCCTGGCGCAAGGGAAAATGCCCAGTCTTGAGGGTCACCACGTAGCAAAGAAATAATGATCTTTACTTGTTGAACAGGGTCACCTGAGGAGCGAGGTTTCAAGGCAAGAAACAATTTACAATTATTTTTGAAATTCAAGAAGTTAGATCTATCACCAAAAAACAAATCAGGAATTGGAATCCTAGGCTCTGACATCGGATTCTGAACCACAAAATCTTGAATGTTTTGTATCCTTGTAGTGAGATTATCCATCCAAGAGGACAGACCTTGAATGTCCATGTTTAGACCAGTGTCCTGAACCACCCAGAGGTAAAGGGGAAAATAGAGACAAAACACACTGCAAAGAAAAAAAAATGGTCTCAGAACTTCTCTTATCCCTCTATTGAGATGCATTAGTACTTTTGTCCACCTGTACTGTTATGACCTGGTGGTCAGGACAATAATGGACCTGGTGGTTAAGAGCACACGGAATGACCTGATAGTTACTGATAATAAGGACGAGCTCTGGGATGTGGGAACTCTGCTGACCGCAATCCCTAAACCTATCAAACACACTAGAAATAGCTGTGGATTGCGCCTAACGCTCCCTATGCACCTCGGCACAGCCTAAGAAACTAGCTAGCCCTGAAGATAGAAAAATAAAGCCTACCTTGCCTCAGAGAAATTCCCCAAAGGAAAAGGCAGCCCCCACATATAATGACTGTGAGTAAAGATGAAAATACAAACACAGAGATGAAATAGATTTAGCAAAGTGAGGCCCGACTTACTGAACAGACCGAGGATAGGAAAAGTTACTTTGCGGTCAGCACAAAAACCTACAAAAAGACAACACAGAGGGCGCAAAAATACGGTCCGCACCGAATCACGGTGCAGAGGTGCTCCCTCTGCGTCCCAGAGCTTCCAGCAAGCAAGACAAAAAATTAAATAGCAAGCTGGACAGAAAAATAGCAAACCAAAGAAATACAAGCTGGAACTTAGCTTCTGATGGGAAGACAGGTCACAAGAACGATCCAGGAGTGAACTAGACCAATACTGGAACATTGACAGTTGGCATGGAGCAAAGATCTAAGTGGAGTTAAATAGAGCAGCAGCTACCGAATTAACCTCGTCACCTGTGAAACTCAGAAACACCCACCAGAGGAAGTCCATGGACAGAACCAGCCAATGTACCATTCATGACCACAGGAGGGAGCCCGACAACAGAATTCACAACAGGGGGCCTACTCATTGGCATTGGCACTGGCACAGGGCCCCTTAAGGTACGGCGGTGTGTTTGCACGGCGGGGGCGCCTCCCACCGGCAGTGACACTTTTGCGTACTATGAGGAGCCCTGTGCCAGTGACGTCGCCAACGAGTCTCCCCCCACCTGATGAAGGGACCTGCACTTTCATCTGCACCTTCCTCTTTGCCCCCGTGTAAGGTGGTATGGTATGCGGGGAGGGGAAACTGACTTTCAGCAGGGTCACAATCTTGCTGTGTAGCGTGCATGGGGAATGTTGCGTTATGGGTCAATGTACCAGAAGACTCATCTATCACTGGCTGGTCAATGGGCAGGATGAGGAGGAAACACAGATATAGGCCCAAAGAATAAAGTGGGCTAAATGCAGTTCAAAATTTGTAACAGGACTAACCAGGGGGCATTGCTTTGTTCAGTGGAGTACAACTGTAATGAGAGGCTGACACAGTGAGTAGGCCCAAATCAGTAAGTAGGCTTAATGCAGTTCAAAATTGGTAACAGAAGTAAACAGGCGGCACTGGTTTGTTCAGTGTAGGAGAACATCAAGGAGCGGCAGACACCGTTAGTAGGGCCAACAAAACAAGTAGGCCAAATGCAGTGTTATATTAAAAACAATTTAACGAGAGCCTGAAGATAGAAGCTAGGGAAAGGAAACCTGGAGAACACCTTGGAGCGGCAGACACCATCTCTACAACCCAGACTCAACTTGTAGGCCTAATGCAGTGTTGTTTCAACAACTACTTAACGAGAGCTTCAAGATAGAAGCTAGGGAGAGGCAACCTGGAGAACACCTTGGAGTGGCAGACACCGACTCTACAACCCAGACCCAACTTGTAGGCCTAATGCAGTGTTGTTTCAACAACTACTTAACGAGAGCTTCAAGATAGAAGCTAGGGAGAGGCAACCTGTAGAACACCTTGGAGCGGCAGACACCGTCTCTACAACCCAGACCCAACTTGTAGCCCTAATGCAGTGTTGTTTCAACAACTACTTAACGAGAGCTTCAAGATAGAAGCTAGGGAGAGGCAACCTGGAGAACACCTTGGAGCGGCATATACCGTCTCTACAACCCAGACCCAACTTGTAGGCCTAATGCAGTGTTGTTTAAACAACTACTTAACAAGTGCATCAAGATAGAACCTACAACCCAGACCCAACTTGTAGGCAGACACCGTTAGTAGGCCCCGACCCAACTAGTAGGCTAAATGGAGTTGTTCCATTTAATAACTATTTAACAAGAGCCTGAAGAGAGAAGCTCAGGAAAGACAACCAGGAGAACACCTTGGAGCGGCAGACACCTTTAGTAGGCCCCAACCAAACTAGTAGCCCCACTGCAGTTGTTCGATTTAAAAACTATTTAACAAGAGCCTGAAGATTGAAGCTCAGGAAAGGAAACCAGGAGAACACCTTGGAGCAGCAGACACTGTTAGTAGGCCCCAACCAAACTAGTAGCCCCACTGCAGTTGTTCGATTAAAAAACTATTTAACAAGAGCCTGAAGATAGAAGCTTAGTAAAGGCAATCAGGAGAACACCTTGGAGCGGCAGACACCGTTAGTAGGCCCCAACCAAACTAGTAGCCCCACTGCAGTTGTTCGATTTAAAAACTATTTAACAAGAGCCTGAAGATTGAAGCTCAGGAAAGGCAACCAGGAGAACACCTTGGAGCGGCAGACACTGTTATTAGGCCCCAACCAAACTAGTAGCCCCACTGCAGTTGTTCGATTAAAAAACTATTTAACAAGAGCCTGAAGATAGAAGCTCAGTAAAGGCAACCAGGAGAACACCTTGGAGCGGAAGACTCAGTTTGTAACGAAACTTGTGGCCCCAATGCAGTTTTATAATTCTGACAGGCTTTTTTTTTTTTTCTTAAGAGGAGGACAGCTGTATAAAGTGGCGCAGACACGCAGACAGACACTGCTAGTAGGCCTTACACCACAAAGTAGGCTCACTGCAGGTTGAAAAAAAAGTTACATGGGTACAAGGCCGGCATTGGTGTGCTCAGCGGAGGACAAATGGAAGGAGGGACCGCAGACACACTTAGTAGGCCTAAAATTAAAAAAAAAAGCTCAAAGCACCTTCGATTATGTGGCAGGGGTAGATAGGCAGCATTGGTGTGGTCAGCGGAGGAAGATTGGAAGGAGTGTCTGACACAGTTAGTACTCCCAAAAAATAAATAGATGTTAATGTCTCGCAAAACAACAAAACCAAAAAAAAAGGGTAGAATACTTAGGTACAGGGGTGGGCTCCTCTGCTGAGTTTCAGACATAGTAATTTGGCGCTAAGTATTTACTGGTGTCAATATAGGACACTGACCCTGACTATTTTAACTAGCATCATACATGTCAACAAATTGGTATTGTCAGTGCCAGGCATTGAAGGATGTCAGCGCATAGAGTAAACATTGTTGGAGCTGTGAGAGATGATTTTGCAAGTGGTAGAGCACTGTTTAAGCTGGGGGGAACTCTCTTGTGGCCGGTGGTACAGGCCCAGGGCCCCTCATGTTACAACGGTGTGTCTGACGTTGTGTGCGCCCCACCACCGCCAGAGACACTTTATTGTACTATGAGGGACCCAGTGGCAGTGCCGTCGACCAAAAGCGGGCACACCCACCTCTTCAGACAAACGGCACTCTCACGGGTGCTTGCACCAATTGGCGAGACCACGGCCCCATGGGGGGAGTTAGCTCATTTAGGGAGGTGTAAACATGTCGTATGCTGGACAAGCAGCTGCTGCAAATTAAGAGATTGGAACAGTCAGTAAGACCACAAGCAAGACCTTTTTATAGGAAAGCTAGGTGTCAGCCGGGAAAGGTGGAGCAAAATAATTAGAAATCCATTAGTGGTTCATTTTAATGAAGGTTAGATCATCAACATTTTGGGTAGCCAGACAAGTCCTTTTTTCGGTCAATATTGAACCAGCAGCACTGAATACTCTTTCTGATAGCACACTAGCTGCTGGGCAAGCAAGCTCCTGCAATGCATATTCTGCCAATTCAGGCCAGGTGTCTATTTTGGATGCCCAGTAATCAAATGGGAATGACGGTTGAGGGAGAACATCGATAAGGGATGAAAAATAGTAACCATACTGGACAAATGTTGTCTCCTGTCACTTTGAATTGATGCTGCAGTACCTGTCCTGTCTGCGGTCATTGCAAAATCACTCCACAACCTGGTCAGAAAACCTCTCTGTCCAACGCCACTTCTGATTTGTCCACCTCTAACACCTCTGCTCTGTTGCCCCCTGCAGCTTGTGTGAGAACCATCACCGGCGCTGTGTGCTGGGAATGCCTGAATCAAACTGTCTACAAGAGTTGCTTGTTTGGTTGCTAATATTTGTTCGAGGTTCTCATGTGGCATGATATTTTGCAATTTGCCTTTATAGCGAGGATCAAAGAGGCAGGCCAACCAGTAATCGTCATCGGTCATCATTTTAATAATGCGTGGGTCCCTTTTGAGGATACGTAAGGCATAATCCGCCATGTGGGCCAAAGTTCCAGTTGTCAAATCTGCGGTTGGGCTGGGTTGAGGGGCAGTTTCAGGCAAATCTATGTCACTTGTCTCCCTCAAAAAACCTGAACCTGGCCTTGCAACGCCACCAGTTGCTATTGGCCCCGGAGAAGCTTCCTCATTCAAAAAATACTCATCCCCATCATCCTCCTCGTCCTCCTCCTCTTCACCCGCTACCTTGTCCTGTAGACTGCCCTGACCAGACAATGGCTGACTGTCATCAAGGCTTCCCTCTTCCTTGGCTGCAGACTCCTTTATGTGCGTCAAACTTTGCATCAGCAGACGCATTAGGGGGATGCTCATGCTTATTATGGCATTGTCTGCACTATCCAGCCGTGTGCATTCCTCAAAACACTGAAGGACTTGACACAGGTCTTGTACCTTCGACCACTGCACACCTGACAACTCCATGTCTGCCATCCAACTGCCTGCCCGTGTATGTGTATCCTCCCACAAATACATAACAGCACGCCTCTGTTCGCACAGTCTCTGAAGCACGTGCAGTGTGGAGTTCCACCTTGTTGCAACGTCGATGATTAGGCGATGCTGGGGAAGGTTCAAAGACCACTGATGATTCTGCATACGGCTGGAGTGTACGGGCGAATGGCGGATATGCGAGCAAAGTCTGCGCACTTTGAGGAGCAGGTCGGGTAACCCCGGATAACTTTTCATGAAGCACTGCAACACCAGGTTTAAGGTGTGAGCCAGGCAAGGAATGTGTTTCAGTTGTGAAAGGGCTATGGCAGCCATAAAATTCCTTCCGTTATCACTCACTACCTTGCCTGCCTCAAGAAGTACACTGCCCAGCCATGACTGAGTTTCTTGCTGCAAGAACTCGGACAGAATTTCCGCGTTGTGTTTGTTGTCGCACAAACACTTAATTGCCAATACAGCCTGCTGACGCTTGCCACTAGCTGTCCCATAATGGGACACCTCGTGTGCAACAGTGGCAGCTGCGGATGGAGTGGTCGTGCGACTGCAGTCTGTGGACGAGCTCTCGCTTCTGCAGGAGGACGAGGAGGAGGGGGGGTGAATGCCTACAGCCAACTGTTTCCTAGATCGTGAGCTAGGCAGAACTGTCCCAATATTTCTGTCCCCTGTGGACCCTGCATCCACCACATTAACCCAGTGTGCCATGATGGACACGTAACGTCCCTGGCCATGCCTACTGGTCTATGCATCTGTTGTCAGGTGCACCTTTGTACTCACAGATTGCCTGAGTGCATGGACGATGCGGTCTTTTACATGCTGGTGGAGGGCTGGGATGGCTTTTCTCGAAAAGAAGTGTCGACTCGGTAGCTCGTAGCGTGGTACAGCGTAGTCCATCAGGGCTTTAAAAGCTTCGCTTTCAACTAACCGGTAGGGCATCATCTCTAACGAGATTAGTCTAGCAATGTGGGCGTTCAAACCCTGTGTACGCGGATGCGAGGATGAGTACTTCCTTTTCCTAACGAGAGTCTCATGTAGGGTGAGCTGGACTGGAGAGCTGCAGATGGTGGAACTAGTGGGGGTGCCAGTGGACATGGCAGACTGAGAGAGGGTTGGAGATGGTATTCTTGCTGGTGCCCTACATGCAGTGTTTCCTACCACGAACCTGGTGATTCCCTGACTGCTTTGGCCTGGCGACGAAACCTGCACATTTACTGCAGGTGGTGCGGGAAATGGTGGGCTTACAGTGAGGGAAGAGATGTAGCGTTGCTGACTAGCTTCATTGGCCGAGGGTGCTACAACCTCAAGGGACGATTTTGACAGATGACTTTGCGCTGATCATTTGGATGTTGTTTAAAAAAATGCCAGACTGCACTCTTCTACTTTCGGATACCTTTTCAGGCATTGCAGACTGAGCTTCTTTAACCGGATGGCCACGCTGTCCTACAACTGTTTTTGCCACGCGTTTTTGGCCAGATACGGGCCTGGCAGATGGAACCTGTTGCGAGGTTGATGCCTGCTGCGGCTCCTCCTCTTCCGCTTCAGAGCTACTGCCACCTGCACCCTGTTCCCCCAATGGCTGCCAATCGGGGTCAACAACTGGGTCATCTTTGACCTCCTCTTCTATCTCGTGTGCAACTTCGTCTGTGTCACCATGTAAGCCGGTGGTATAGCGTTCGTGACGGGGCAATATAGTCTCATCAGGGTCTGATTCTGGATCATTACACTGCGAGGGCAATGTTCTGGTCTGAGTCAAAGGAATAGCATAGTAATCTGGCTGTGGCTGTGCATCTGTGCACTCCATGTCCGATTCAGCTTGTAATGGGCATGGCCTGTTAACTGTTTCACTTTCTAACCCAGGAACGGTATGTGTAACGAGCTCCATGGAGTAACCCGTTGTGTCGCCTGACGCATCCTTCTCTGTTGTTCTTGGTGAAGAAGACAAGGAAGCGACTTGTCCCTGACCGTGAACATCCACTAACGACACGCTGCTTTTACATTTAGCAGTTTCAGAAGAGGAGGCGAAAGAGCTAGGGGCTGAGTCAGCAAGGAAATCCAAAACTTGCTCTTGCTGCTCCGGCTTTAAAAGCGGTTTTCCTACTCCCAGAAAAGGGAGCGTTCGGGGCCTTGTGTAGCCAGACGACGAACCTGGCTCCACAGCTCGAGACTTAGGTGCTATATTGCTTTTCCCACGACCACCTGATGCTCCACCACCACTACGATCATTACCAGCTGGCAATGACCGCCCATGGCCACGACCTCTTCCACCAGACTTCCTCATTGTTTGAAAAACGTAACCAAACTAACGGTATTTGTTACTGTAAAACCAGTTACAAGGTGAACTCAAACTTCAGTTGGATTTATATATCCCTTTATAGGTGGGTGAGACTGCAGGGAAAATCAGGCCCAATGTATAACAGTACACAGCTTCTGTGGCAGACAGATATGCCACTAACAGGACTGATGCAGATGCAGACACTACCAATAAAAATCTCCCCCTTTTTATTTTTTCAGAGAGAATATTGAAGAAATGTGGCCCACTCTTATACAGTATATGTTCTGTGGCATAAAATGAAAGACAGATGCCACACACACAACTGGCACTGAGGCAGAATTGCCAATCTTAATCTCCCACTATTTTTTTTCCTGGGAGAATTGTCAAAAAATCTGGCACCGTGTTACACCCTAGGTTTTATGTGGCACAAAATGAGAGAGATGGCACACACTGGACTGGCACTGAGGCAGAAATGCCAATCTTAATCGCCCACTGTTTTTTTTTTATTTATGGGAGAATTGTCAAAAAATCTGGCACCGTGTTACACTCTAGGTTTTATGTGGCACAAAATGAGAGACAGATGGCACACACTGGACTGGCACTGAGGCAGAAATGCCAATCTTAATATCCCACTAGTTTTTTTTCCTGGAAGAATTGTCAAAAAATCTGGCACCGTGTTACATACTAGGTTTTATGTGGCACAAAATGAGAGAGATGGCACACACTGGACTGGCACTGAGGCAGAAATGCCAATCTTAATCTCCCACTATTTTTTTTTTCCTGGGAGAATTGTCAAAAAATCTGGCACCGTGTTACACTCTAGGTTTTATGTGGCACAAAATGAGAGACAGATGGCACACACTGGACTGGCACTGAGGCAGAAATGCCAATCTTAATATCCCACTAGTTTTTTTTCCTGGAAGAATTGTCAAAAAATCTGGCACCGTGTTACATACTAGGTTTTAAGTGGCACAAAATGAGAGAGATGGCACACACTGGACTGGCACTGAGGCAGAAATGCCAATCTTAATCTCCCACTATTTTTTTTTTCCTGGGAGAATTGTCAAAAAATCTTGCACCGTGTTACACACGAGGTTTTATGTGGCACAAAATGAGAGAGATGGCACACACTGGACTGGCACTGAGACAGAAATGCCAATCTTAATCTCCCACTATTTTTTTTTTATTTATGGGAGAATTGTCAAAAAATCTGGCACCGTGTTACACACTAGGTTTTATGTGGCATAAAATGAAAGACAGATGCCACACACACGACTGGCACTGAGGCAGAATTGCCAATCTTAATCTCCCACTATTTTTTTTTCCTGGGAGAATTGTCAAAAAATCTGGCACCGTGTTACACACTAGGTTTTATGTGGCACAAAATGAGAGAGATGGCACACACTGGACTGGCACTGAGGCAGAATTGCCAATCTTAATCTCCCACTATTTTTTTATTTCGTGGGAGAATTTAAAAAAAATCTTGCCCAGTATTACACACTAGGTCTTCTGTGGCACAAAATTAAAGACAGATGCCACACACATGACTGGCACTGAGGCAGAACTGCCTGTAAAGGACTGGCGGAACGCACCAAGTACAAGATGAAATGGAACTAGGTGCGTTCGCAGTCCGAGGTCCCCCGTGCAAGAAAAACCCTGCTGCTAGTAAGACGGACTATATGGCGGTACTGCAAGTATACACGCACAGGTTAACTACACCCTGCGTGAAGGAAGCGATCCTGTTGCGTCACAGGACCGCGGTACCGCACATAGAGCGCGAGCAAGGAGTCAGCGAACTCAAGCCCAACTAGGATTGAAGTCTGATTAGACACTTGCTGGCACAACACCACAACTGGGTGTGTAAGGAAACTAAATAATAATATTAAGGCACAAGAATGCATGCGGTGCCGCACAGACGAACGCCACTAACCACCCAGGCTTGGGTCAGGAAAGCGCAGAGCAAGCACACGGCGCCGTACAGGCGGACACAGCAACTGGTAGCTGTAATGTGTGTTACGTGCTGTTGGATAAGTCGGGCGCTAGATAGCAAACATACACCTTCCGCGAACAGACATTCAATAGGGAGGGTTATTTAACCCTTGTCAGGCTGCATAATTTTACAACCTTAACAGGCTGCATAGGTACAATTGTACCTTCACATATACCTCCACTGTGGGAAGACTTTACTTGGTTTCAGAAACTAAAGTTCATTCAGCTACAAATGTTATGCTGATATCTATTGTTCAGTGTTGTTACTGGTCACTTATGTTGCTGTCAATTAAGTTAATTCAAACTGGGAGTGGCTTCTACTTGTCTTCCTGCCTCCCTCCTCTCATTAGCCATTTTGCTGTTCATCTCATTGCTGTGAGCACACATTTCTAGGCTTGTGAAGTCTTCAATTTCTTGGAAACGAAGGTAGGAAAGTCTCACAGCATCTAACAGCCAGTTATACCTTTATTCTCATTATGTGGGGACAGAACAGTCAAATTGTCTTTCAGCCTGGACTTGGCTTACATATATTTTGTATGAAACTTATCACTATAGGTATAATTTTTATACGAAAAATGGATAATAATTAGTATCTACATATTGTTTTACGATGTTTTATTTATATTCAGCACAAAATACGAAGCCAAAATTCATCTAGCAAGTCATCATAAGTGATAGTAATGCTGGATCTAGTTTCCGCCATAATCCAAGAAAACGTGTTTGCAGGTTAGTATAATTTTGTGAAAAGCCAATAATGTAGTATTTCGGAAAATTATTTATTTTACATTTTTTCATATTTACAGATTTACGTCTGACGAAATAATGCGAATGCTAGAAGAATCTGATTCTGAGCATGAGGATGAACCATATGTTCCATCTGATGATGAAAACTATGTACCACAAGTGGATGTTACTGAAGAAGATTCAGACATTGAACAAGAAATGGTCATAGAGCATGAAAATGAATACGAATCAGACGAAAGTGTTGAGGATGATTCTGTGCCTCAAAGTGCAGGCGACATTTGGACTGCTAAGGATGAAACTCAATGGTGCAGTAATCCACTGCCAAATGCACAAACAAAATCTCGTAATGTCCTACGACAAAGAGGTGGCCCTGCAGCAATCAGCAACCTATATACAGCAAAAGAGCTATTCAAGTCCATCATGACTCCCGAGATGTGTGACATCATATTACGGGAAACGAATCGAAAGGCCAAGAGAGTTTGTGATGCTTACAACAACGAACTGGTACAACGTTTTCCTGATTCTTCCAAACGGCCACCACAAAAAACATTCAAGCAATTTACTGAAACTGAACTTCATGCATTTTTGGGCATACTGATTGCTGCTGGTGTGCACAGAGCCAACAAAGAGAATCTGGAGGAAATGTGGAATGTTGCTGCTCTGCCTCTTATACGTGCAGCCATGTCTCGTGACCGCTTCAAGATGATACTCAGATTTATCAGGTTTGACAACGAAAATACACGTGCAGAACGTGTGCAAACAGATAAAGCTGCACCAATACGGGACATCTGGACAATGCTGAACAGTAATCTGGAGAGAGCCTACAAGCCATATCATTGTATCACCGTCGACGAGCAATTATTTCCATTTAGAGGTCATACTAAATTTACCCAGTATATACCTTCAAAACCAGCTAAATATGGCATAAAGATTTTCTGGGCTTGTGACTCATCAAATGCCTACCCTTTACAAGGTCAGCTCTACACTGGGAAACCAACTGATGGTCCTCGACAAGTAAACATTGGAGAACGAACAGTATTGGACCTAGTGAGCTCGTATAAAGGCTCTGGAAGAAATGTCACCACCGATAACTTCTTTACAACCATGGAACTAGCTAAGGTATTGAACTCCTGGAACATGACACTAGTTGGTACAGTGAGAAAAAACAAAAGGTTCCTACCTAACAACATGCAGCCTGCCAAAGAAAGGCCTGTATACTCGACAAATTTTGCCTACAATCATGATGCAACAGTCTGTTCATATGTACCAAAGAAGAACAAATCAGTCGTGCTTCTATCATCTATGCACATGACGGGAGAAGTTGAAGAGACACTAGCAGCCAAGCCAGAGATAATAAAATACTACAACATAACAAAAGGTGGCGTTGATGTTATGGATAAAATGTTGGGAGAGTACACTGTGAAACGACGAACATCACGTTGGACTTTGGCATTTTTCTACAATATGATTGATGTCAGTGGGTTAGCATCCTACATCATCTACAGAGAACACAATCCAAGCTTCAGGGCAAAGGATCAACGAAGAAAGTTCCTGAAAGATCTCGCAAATCAGCTGTGTATGATTGCAATTGAAGATCGTAGTACAAACAAAATGATAATGAGAAACCATTTTCTTCGAGGTGCAGTAGAAATGGTGCTTGGACGATGCATTGTGGTAGCATCGCAGCCAGCAGCTGGCCCCAAAATACCTCATGGTAGTCGTGGACCCTCCCCTGTTGTTGGTAGTTGCTATGTCTGCAGAGACCTGAGGCGAAAACAACGCAAGACTAGAAAGTCTTGTGTGGTTTGTGTGAAACCCATTTGCGATGAACACTCTGTAGCAAAGCCAACATGCATTACTTGCAAAGAAAATCAATAAAAAAAAGTTTCTTACATTTTCTTTTATAATGTAAATGAACAGTTTTTTACTTGTTTATAATAGTTAAATAGCATTATCATTAAAAAAAAATTTATGCTTTTTCCCTTGCATTATCTTCATTCAAAATATATGAGGTACATTTGTACCTATGCAGCTTGTTATGGATGCAAAAAGATCTCGACCCCTTATCTCGGAAGCGGGTGGAGATATTTTATTGAAATTTGGCCAATATATTCTGGACCAAAAATGTAGAGATGTCACGAAATTTCAGCCCTCTACGTCTTTTCAAAAAAAAGTTATTGCAATTTTAAAACGGAATAGTTACAATTGTACCTATTCAGCCGGATAAGGGTTAAAGAGTGACTTTCACTCACAACACACACATATTTACAAGACAATACTAGCGCATGGCCGCGCGGTCATGCGCAGTTTATATAGCTGCAGCACAGGAAACAGCTACAGAAGTTTTGCCCTTTCAGGACCTGCCAAAAGGACCAATGGGATGTGCTGCAGTACCTGAGCATGTGACCCTCGATCTCCAACAGGAGATCTTGCCCTGGGTATGCTCAGTGTGTGCAAATAAGGACTTAGATCCAGAAACGTCCACTCGCCGCTGCCCAGCACTGGCTTCAATGGCAGAAGCAGGAAAAGCAGCAGTAACTCTTCGCACAGAGTCAGACTGAGCGAGATGCTGGGATCGACGTCCCTGCTGAGCAGACTCCACTGCGGCTGGAGGAGAATGGGAGACCGCAGCGGAGACGGATTGAGATTCCCCCTGTGCAGCAGAAGAAACTCGACTCCTAACATTACCCCCCCTCCTAGGGTCCCCCCCTCCTTGGGCCTTGCTACGTTCGAAGGCAGCAATGAGCTGCGGGGCCCGAATGTGCTCAACAGGCTCCCAGGACCTGTCCTCGGGGCCATAACCCTTCCAGTCTACCAAATAAAATTTTTTGCCACGTACCACCGTGCACCCCAAAATAGCGTTCACCTCATAATCGTCCGTAGACGAACCCGATGTCCCAGCAGATGACTCGGAGAACCCGGACATATACACGGGTTTCAAGAGGGACACATGAAAGGTGTCGGTGATACCCAGGCGTGGCGGAAGGGCCAAACGATAAACCACAGGATTAACCTGTTCGAGGACCTTGAAGGGACCCAAGTAGTGAGGTGCAAACTTATTGGACTCTACACGCAGCCTGATGTTACGGGCGGAGAGCCACACTAAATCGCCAGAAGCAAAGGTCAGGGCAGGGCGCCGATGTGCATCGGCAGAGGACCTCATTCTCTCCTTCGAGGCCCGAATGGCATCCTGAGTGCGGTCCCAAATGTCCCGTGCCTCCACTGCCCAGTCTGCCACCCTGGAGTCAGCAGAGGACACGGGCATAGGCACAGGAACCCGCAGATGCTGGCCGTAATTAAGGAGGAAAGGAGTCTGACCGGTGGAGTCAGCTACAGCATTATTAAGGGCGAACTCTGCCCATGGTAATAAAGATGCCCAGTCATCCTGCCTGGCAGAAACAAAATGTCGCAGATATGTGACCAGAGTCTGATTGGCCCTCTCCACCAACCCATTCGTCTCGGGATGATATGCGGAAGAGAGATTTAACTCAATGCTGAGAAGACGACAAAGCTCTCTCCCAAATCGAGACACAAACTGGGGACCCCGGTCACTGACAATTTTGTCTGGCATGCCGTGTAGGCGGAAGACGTGTCTTATGAACAACGCTGCCAAGGCCCGTACAGAAGGTAACCGTGGGAGCGGCACCAAATGCACCATTTTCGAGAAATGATCGGTAACAACCCAAATGACGGTACAGCCGCGAGACTTGGGCAAACCCACCACAAAGTCCATCCCGACCATCTCCCAGGGCCTGTCTGCGACCGGCAAGGGATAGAATAACCCAGACGGCCGTTGTCGAGGAGACTTACTTTTGGCGCATGAGACACATGCCAGAACGTAATCTCTGACATCTCGGAGCATATGCGGCCACCAGTACGTCCTCGCCAGCAGCTCAGATGTCCTTTTTGTCCCAAAGTGTCCACCCACCCTGGAGGAATGAGCCCAAGAGAGAACCTCCGGTCGCAAATTTATGGGCACAAAAGTCTTGCCCGGAGGCACAGACTCAAGCGACACCGGAGCCACGGTTCTCAAGCTCTCAGAAGGAACAATAAGCCGAGGCTCTCCTTCCTCCTCCTCAGATGACACAACAGAGCGAGAAAGAGCATCAGCTCGAATGTTCTTCTCCCCAGCGAGATAATGGAGGGTGAAGTGGAATCGGGAGAAGAATAAGGACCATCTGGCCTGGCGAGAATTTAGCCGCTGGGCTGTTTGCAAACATAGCAAATTTTTGTGGTCTGTAAAAACTTGAAAGGGAAAACGAGCCCCCTCCAAGAGATGTCTCCACTCTGAGAAAGCCAATTTCATCGCTAGCAACTCCCTGTCCCCGATGGAATAATTCCTCTCCGCTGGTGTGAAGGTCTTGGAGAAGAAGAAGCACGGATGCTTCCGACCTTGAGCATCCTTTTGGAAGAGGACTGCTCCAGCACCAACGGAAGAGGCATCCACCTCCATTATAAACGGCTTATCGACATCGGGACGATGTAGGATGGGAGCGCTAGCAAAATGAGACTTAGTAGAAGAAAAGGCCCTGGAGACCTCTTCAGACCACACTTTGGGATTTGCTCCCTTCTTGGTGAGGGCTACCAAGGGAGCTACCAGAGTTGAGAAGTGGGGAATGAACTGGCGGTAATAGTTTATGAACCCCATAAAGCGCTGCACCGCTTTAAGAGAATGGGGCTCTTGCCAGTCCATCACAGCCTGTAGTTTGGCAGGATCCATAGCCAATCCCTGGGCGGAGATGATATAGCCCAGGAAAGGTAAGGACTCCTGCTCAAACACACACTTCTCCAACTTCGCATAAAGAGAGTTTGCCCGTAGGAGGTTGAAGACTCTGCCAACATCTCTCCGGTGGGAGTCAATATCTGGAGAAAAGATGAGAATATCATCCAGATAGACTACAACCGAGGTGGAAAGCATATCCCGGAAGATGTCGTTGACAAAGTCTTGGAAAACGGCAGGTGCATTACAGAGCCCGAAGGGCATCACCAGATACTCATAGTGCCCATCTCTGTTGTTAAATGCAGTTTTCCACTCGTCCCCCTCACGGATGCGAATCAGGTTATAAGCACACCGCAGATCTAGCTTAGTAAACACTCTAGCACCCCGAAGCCTATCGAAAAGCTCAGATATCAAAGACAAAAGGTACTTGTTCTTAACTGTGATAGCATTAAGACCCCTGTAGTCTATGCATGGACGTAGTTCTCCATTCTTCTTCTGCACGAAAAAGAACCCTGCCCCAGCAGGTGACACTGACTTCCTGATGAACCCTCTTGCCAGATTCTGTTGAATGTACTGAGACATTGCCTCCATTTCTGGGAGAGATAATGGATAGACTCGACCCCGGGGAGGCTCAGCACCAGGCAAGAGATCAATAGGACAGTCATAGGGGCGATGCGGCGGAAGGGTCTCCGCTGCCTTTTTGGAGAACACGTCTGCATAAGACCAATATTGCTTGGGGAGAGAGGAAAGATCTGCGGGTACCTCTGTAGTAGCAACCTGAACGCACTCTCGATGACACCTGTTCCCACAAGATTCACCCCATCCCAGAATTCTGCCTGAGGACCACTCGATGTGAGGAGAGTGGTACCGTAACCAAGGTATCCCCAAGAGAACCTCATCAATTCCCTCAGGAATGACGAGTAGAGATTTAATCTCCTGATGAGATGGTGACATGGACAGAGTAAAAGGGATAGTTTGATGTGTAATCTGTGTGGGCAGTGTCGACCCATTCACCACTCGTACCGTTACTGGTTGGGATAGCATGACCAGAGGTATTGCGTGATGCTGGGCGGCGAAGGCTGAAGACATAAAATTGCCCTCCACCCCAGAATCCACGCAGAGTTCTACCGAGTGAGAGGATGAGCCCAATGTTATTGTCCCTTTAAAGGACAATTTGGAGGCAAACGTCGCCGTGTCTAGTGCACCTCCACCAACTACCACTAGACGCTGACGTTTCCTCGACCGCTGGAGACATCTGGAGGCAAGATGTCCAGACTGTTGGCAAAGATGACAAATCTGGAGTGCACGAGCGGTCCGGGACTAAGATCCCGCTCGTGACTCTACCACAGGCTCATGGGGCTCAGGAGCCTGGTCTGGAGATTCCAAAGGTTTGGCGAAGGTGGGAGCCAGCCGAAACCTCTGCCTACACTGGGCTCGCTCTAACCTCCGCTCGTGGAAACGGAGATCAATACGAGTGGATAGAGTTATTAATTCTTCCAGTGTGGCGGGAATCTCCCTAGTGGCCAGGGCGTCCTTAACGTGGTCAGCCAGCCCCCTCCAAAATATTGGAATGAGGGCTTTATCCGACCACTCCAGCTCAGATGCTAAGGTGCGGAAGTGGACGGCAAAATGACTGAACAAGGATGAGCCCTGAGTCAATGCCAACAATTGGAGCGCCGTATCATGGGTGACACGAGGTCCTAGAAAGACCTGTTTCAGAGTGCTCAGAAACAACGGAGAACTCTGCACCACATGATCGCTACGCTCCCATAGCGGCGTAGCCCACTGCAACGCCCTGTCCGAAAGAAGAGACACTATAAATCCCACCTTAGCCCGCTCTGTAGGGAAACGAGAGGCCAGAAGCTCGAGATGGATAGAGCACTGACTCACGAAACCCCTACAAGACTTACTGTCACCAGAGAATTTCTCTGGAAGCGGGAGGCGAGTTAGAGTCGGGACAGGAGCGGCAGTGGACAAGGTGGCTGCAGCAACACTAGCAGCCTGAACAGCGACAGCACTGACATCCACAGCTGAGGTTGAACGCTCAAGAGCCGCCAACCTTCCCTCCAGCTGCTGGATGTACCGCTGTGAACGCTGATCGTCCATCATTTACTAGCCAGACCTTGGTGCTAGTATTATGTTAAGGACTGGCGGAACGCACCAAGTACAAGATGAAATGGAACTAGGTGCGTTCGCAGTCCGAGGTCCACCGTGCAGGAAAAACCCTGCTGCTAGTAAGACGGACTATATGGCGGTACTACAAGTATACACGCACAGGTTAACTACACCCTGCATGAAGGAAGCGATCCTGTTGCGTCACAGGACCGCAGTACCGCACATAGAACGCGAGCAAGGACTCAAGCCCAACTAGGATTGAAGTCCAATTAGACATTTGCTGGCACAACACCGCAACTGGGTGTGTAAGGAAACTAAATAATAATATTAAGGCACAAGAGTGCGTGCGGTGCCGCACAGACGAACGCCACTAACCACCCAGGCTTGGGTCAGGAAAGCGCAGAGCAAGCGCACGGCACCGTACAGGCGGACACAGCAACTGGTAGCTATAATGTGTGTTACGTGCTGTTGGATAAGTCGGGCGCTAGATAGCAAACATACACCTTCCGCGGACAGACATTCAATAGGGAGGGTTATTTAAAGAGCGACTTTCACTCACAACACACACACATATTTACAAGACAATACTAGCGCATGGCCGCGCGGTCATGCGCAGTTTATATAGCTGCAGCAAAGGAAACAGCTACAGAAGTTTTGCCCTTTCAGGACCTGCCAAAAGGACCAATGGGATGTGCTGCAGTACCTGAGCATGTGACCCTCGATCTCCAACAGGAGATCTTGCCTTGGGCATGCTCAGTGTGTGCAAATAAGGACTTAGATCCAGAAACGTCCACTCGCCGCTGCCCAGCACTGGCTTCAATGGCAGAAGCAGGAAAAGCAGCAGTAACTCTTCGCACAGAGTCAGACTGAGCGAGACGCTGGGATCGACGTCCCTGCTGAGCAGACTCCACTGCGGCTGGATGAGAATGGGAGACCGCAGTGGAGACGGATCGAGATTCCCCCTGTGAAGTAGAGGAAACTCGACTCCTAACATTGCCAATCTTAATCTCCCAGTATTTTTTTTTTCCTGGGAGAATTTTAAAACAATCTGGCCCAGTATTACACACTAGGTTTTCTGTGGCACAAAAATACAGACAGATGCCACACACATGACTGGCACTGAGGCAGAAATGCCAATCTTAATCTCCCACTTTTTTTGTAACTTTATTGTGGGAGAATTGTCAAGATATCAGGCCCAGTGTTACACACTAGGTTTTCTGTGACACAAAATTAAAGACAGATGCCACACACGACTGGCACTGAAGCAGAATTGCCAATCTTAATCTCCCACTATTTTTTTTTTATTTATGGGAGAATTGGCAAGAAATCAGGCCCACTGTTAGACAGTATGTTTTCTGTGCCAGAAAATGAAACACAGATGCCACACACAGGACTGCCACTGATGCAGATTTGCCAATTTTAATCTGCACCTTTTTTTTTCTTCTTCAGGGAGACTAGTGAATAAATCTGGGCCACTGTATTAGAGTATATTTTCTGCGGCAGAAAGTGGCTTGAAGAGATATAACGAAACAAAAAAAAAAGGGACTGTCCTACAATTACTATCTCCCTGCAGTAATTAATTATTTATTAATTATTTAATATGATATGAGTGCACAGCGTTTATCCAGACTGTGCTCTTTTCTATTGGTATAGTTGATATCTGTCTTGTGCCTATAACTGTGGTGGTTTAAATTGGTTATATTCCCACTATATTGTAGTTTATCTATAGGGCCACTGGTAGGGTGAGCCGTCGAGGAGTGGGGGCGCCGTTTCCGCTGTACAGTAGGGTGCCAACCTCCACAGTTAGGTAGGCTGCCAGAGCAGGGAACAGTTATAGAGAGGTACTCTATGCATGTTATGCACTTTTCTGCACTTTAATTTAGTCTGTCATTCACTTTACCTCACACTGTCTATTTGATTGCTATAGATGATAAATATTGAAAAGCAATCACTGTCTTTTTCATATTTTTCCCTGTCGTGTTTGATTGGTATCTAACTGCATCACATTACTACCAGGGGCTGGACAGGAGAAAAAGGGACAGCCATCGTTGAGCGGGGGCGCCATTCTCGAACAATTTTAGGGTGCCAACCTCCGCTGCATAGGCAGGGAAAGTTAGAGCATTTACAGTGTGAGGGTTATGTTGTAGTTAAGCACGGTTGTTTGTATGGTGAATGTGTTCAGTATTTTAAATAATAAAAACGTTATTTTATTCAGTATTGGTTAGTTACAAGGTTTCCTGGTATAGTTTTCTTGATTTTGAACCTTGAATGTCCAATCCAAAAATTTTTTGTTCATGAATTTATAAAAAGAAAATAGTAGAACAAGGCTGGCACACACAACTATGCTACGTATGCCTGACAAACTGTTTTTTCTACAGATGCACTAGGACTCAGTCTGACATAACAGACTGTATTTTTTTTTTTTGTGGCGCGGGGATTTTTTGAGAAAAAGGAAAACTGCAACTAGGTATATAGTAAATAAGCAGCAGCAGCAGCAGACAGTTATGGAGTTTCGGAGGGATGCAGTGGGAACTATGTAAGAAAATACAGTGCATGCAGGCCGTGCACTGATGTGGATATGCTATGCCCTGCCTACCTAGCGCTACAATCTGAGGATCCATGAATTAGCCGTAAAAAGGACTGTTGGTTTCTCAGGAGTTGTGAAATTAACAGCTGCAGACCTACACTAAACATTAAAAGCACGATTCTGACCCTATCTCTGCAGCAGCTCTCCCTACTCTCGCTGAGTCCGGAGCTAAATGCAGTGAGCAGAGCGGCCAATCACTGCACAACCAAAACAAAGATGGCTGCAGCATTTTGTTTCCTGGCAGACAATCCCTGCAGCATGATTGGGTCTCTAAAGTCCACCAAAAATGCTGGGTGGAGACACCAGTTACTGCCGAATAATCCCAGAAATGCTCGGTGCTTGCTGAGTACACCGAGCATAGTGATACTCGAGCGAGTAACGATTAGTGGCCAGCACGTTGGCTCATCACTAATTAAAGGAAATCTTTCAACAGAATTTCACCTTCTAAACTATTTATATGCATATGTAGTTCTTTCAAAGACAAGCCCAACAATAGCTTTCCATTGCCAATCAGATCTTCTATTGCAGAAATATCTGTGTTTGAATTGAAATACAATTTAGGCTGAAGAGCTATTGTAGATCTGAATCCTCTGTCACTCCAGCTCTTTGCCACCCCAGCACTGCCTCCACCTGCTAGACTGTCTGCTCCTTTGCCTGAAGTAATGCAGCATATATGCACTTCAGTCTTATTATTATGTGAATTCAGACACAGGTATCTCAGGAACAGACCGGCCATGTAACGGTTGGACTTGTTTATGACAGAGCTACAGTTAGGTCCATATATATTTGGACAGAGGCAACATTTTTCTAATTTTGGTTATAGACATTACCACAATGAATTTGAAACAAAATAATTCAGATGCAGTTGAAGTTCTGACTTTCAGCTTTCATTTGAGGGTATCCACATTAAAATTGGATGAAGGGTTTAGGAGTTTCAGCTCCTTAACATGTGCAACCCTGTTTTTAAAGGGACCAAAAGTAATTGGACAGATTAAATAATTTTAAATAAAAAGTTGATTTTTAGTACTTGTTTGAAAACCCTTTGTTGGCAATGACTGCCTGAAGTCTTGAACTCATGGACATCACCAAATGCTGTGTTTCCTCCTTTTTGATGCTCTGCCAGGCCTTCACTGCGGTGGTTTTCAGTTGCTGTTTGTTTGTGGGCCTTTCTGTCTGAAGTTTAGTCTTTAACAAGTGAAATGCATGCTCAATTGGGTTGAGATCAGGTGACTGACTTGGCCATTCTAGAATATTCCACTTCGTTGCTTTAATAAACTCCTGGTTGCTTTGGCTTCATGTTTTGGGTTATTGTCCATCTGTAGTATGAAACGACAACCAATCAGTTTGGCTGCATTTGGCTGCATCTGAGCACACAGTATGTCTCTGAATAGCTCAGAATTCATTCAGCTGCTTCTGTCCTGTGTCACATCATCAATAAACACTAGTGACCCAGTGCCACTGGCAGCCATGCATGCCCAAGCCATCATACTGCCTCCACATTGTTTTACAGATGATGTGGTATGCTTTGGATCATGAGCTGTACCAAGCCTTCGCCATACTTTTCTCTTTCCATCATTCTGGTAGAGGTTGATCTTGGTTTCATCTGTCCAAAGAATGTTCTTCCAGAACTGTGCTGGCTTTTTTAGATTTTTTTTATCAAAGTCCAGTCTAGCCTTTTTAATCTTAATGCTTATGAGTGGCTTGCACCGTGCAGTGAACCCTCTGTATTTACTTTCATGCAGTCTTCTCTTTATGGTAGATTTGGATATTGATACGCCGACCTCCTGGAGAGTGTTGGTCACTTGGTTGGCTGTTGTGAAGGGGTTTCTCTTCACCATGGAGATTATTCTCCTATCATCCACCACTGTTATCTTCCGTGGGCGCCCAGGTCTTTCTGCATTGAGGAGTTCACCAGTGCTTTCTTTCTTTCTCAGGATGTACCAAACTGTAGATTTTGCCACTCCTAATATTGTAGCAATTTCTCGGATGGGTTTTTTCTGTTTTTGCAGCTTAAGGATGGCTTGTTTCACCTGCATGGAGAGCTCCTTTGACCGCATGTTTACTTCACAGCAAAACCTTCCAAATGCAAGCACCACACCTCAAATCAACTCCAGGCCTCTTATCAGCTTAATTGAGAATGACATAATGACACCTGTCCATGAAATAGCCTCGGAGTCAATTGTCCAATTACTTTTGGTCTCTTTAAAAACAGGGTGGCACATGTTAAGGAGCTGAAACTCCTAAACCCTTCATCCAATTTTAATGTGGATACCCTCAAATGAAAGCTGAAAGTCTAAACTTCAACTGTATCTGAATTGTTTTGTTTAAAATTCATTGTGGTAATTTCTATAACCAAAATTAGAAAAATGTTGTCTCTGTCCAAATATATATGGACCTAACCATACATGTGCCTATAAATAGTTTGGAGGGCTGGGGTAGCTGAGTAAGATCCTGCTGACAGATTCCCTTTAATACCTATTGTAATATTGCAATAGTCAGACTAGTTATAAGCAATGTATTGGGTATATATGCATATACCAGCATATTACTTTGTTAAAAAAGAAAGAAAAAGAAATAATAAATATAACTTTTTTTTAACTATATTAAAAATTAAAATGTACTGTGAAAAATAAAAATGGTAAAAAAAATATTACAAATCAAATTTGTGCAAATGCGTGAGAAGTGATTAGCTATCCGAACATACCAATGCATGCATTACATTTCTAACAGTATTTTGAATTAGTAAATAGGGGCACAAAAAACAAAGAAAATAAATGTCTGGCTTGTGCTACTTTATTTATTCCGAAGGCAAGAAAGAGGCTGATATTTGAGATCAGGAGTGACCTTCAAATTATATAGTGCAAACCTCAGCAAAAGTGAAAAGAAGGAAAATTGTTAGGACTCTGAAAAAGTAACTGGGAGTCCTGCTGACTCCGACTTCACAGGAAAAGCTGCCATTTTCTGTGAAAAATGTCTGCCCTAGGAATTAGGCCAGGATTTAGCTCTATGGAATCTTTATTGCTAATTTAAGGTTGTGGTTAGTGATGAGCAAAAGTGCTCAGATAACGTGTTATCCAAGTATCTTGGGTGTTCTTGGATAATATCCTGCTGCTGCATGTTTTGCGGAGGTAGACAGCTGCAACACATGAGGGGACTGCCAAACAAACGTCACTAGTTATGATCCAATTTCCCAAAAGCTTCAAAGAAGATTTAAACTATAAACAGAATTCATCACATTTTGGAAGGGTTTGTTAAAAACTCATCCTCCACATGGTATCAATTATTTTAATTCATTATTTTCTGCAGTGCAACCACAGTGTTCACATAAAACTTTATTTCCCTTTCTTCTTTCTGTTTGGAAATCAATGTCTGTTGATGTGCAGTGATCTCTTCGTGTATCGTGGAGACAAACATGCCTACTGGTTTTGTAGGTGTCATTCAATATGCCCACTATGTATTAAGGCATAGTGTGTGTTTGTCCAATTGTGGCTTCTTCATTTTTAATGCAGATATGAGTAAAGGTAACAATTTAGTGGTTTCAGAAAAGTATTTGAGTTCTGTTGTGTTTGGGATGAAGCAATGAGTTGAGGCTACACAAGCTACCTATGTTAGAGTAAGCATTGTTTTAAGTTTTATTTCAGAAATCAATATAAAATGAAAAAATAAGCATTGAAACATGTTTTATCAGAAAATCCTGCTTCTTTCTCCAACAGGACTAAACATTAATTCTTAAAATTCTGAATTCTTGGGTAAAATCTGTCTGCTGTGAAGACAGATTTTTGCATTACTGATAAGATTCTATGAATATGGGACGAGTAGGATAGAAAAGCTCTGAGTCTAGCTCCTCCGTCACTTCCCTCTTTACATAGAATCTTATCAGTAGCCACTGCCATCTCCTATCTCAGACAACCGAAAGGATAATGGACACAAGAGCTAAAATATAACAACTTTATTGAGAGAAAATTCTAAAATATTACACATAAATACTAAAAACAGAAGTACAAAAGATGCAATGGAAAAGGGAGAGGTAAACCTAGTACCACGCACGGATACAACTATCAAATGAGGAGCAAATCAGCAATAGTATGTCAGAAAACCGTACATATAAACATATATATGAACTCATAGAGGTATAGCAAATACAAACAGCCGCGTGACACAGAGAGGACACGTATCCACGGCAACCATGGCATGCCGACCCGGAGAAGCGCACGCCGCTCGGAGAGGAACAGGAAGCGACTGACAGAACGTAACTACACTTAAGTCCACGTACACATACCTGACTGGACGGTGATGGTGAAAGGGCAGGGAGGGAGGTGAAGTCTTGGATTATCTGTTTCTCCTACCTCTTCATTCAATTTCTTTACAGCAATAAAAGACCTTCATTTGTTCGCGAGGAAACTGGTACTTCATAAGCTCCATCAGAAAAAGAATTTGGATAACACACAATGGACAACAGAGGAGCAGGAAACTATTGCTATTTTAAATGAACTTTGTGAGGAATCCTCCCCAGCCACCCCCAGGGGTAAGTTTACATTACCTAAGCCCAAACACTTTCCTGCTTTGAGTCTTTTTCCTGAGATTGAGCTATTCGTTAGAGTAGTCACTGAAGATCTCAGAAAAATTCCAGTAGGCCTACAACATGACAATCTGACTCGTGAACAACGACAAGCCCTGACTGAATTACGCTCTATTTATCAAGTATTAATAAAACCTGCCAATAAAGGGGGAAATATTGTGCTGTGGCCCATCGAAATGTATGAACAAGAGGCCTTCCGGCAGTTACGTGATGAAGACACTTACAAGAAACTGAATTTCAACCCTACTTCTATCTTTCAGGCAGAGTTGTTTGACATACTTGAGGAAGCATTCATTGATGGATTAATCACCAAGGATTTGAGAGACGGTTTGGTTCCTGATGCACCACGGACTCCATGTTTATATCTTCTACCAAAAGTGCATAAAAATTTGACGTGTCCGACAGGACAACCAATTGTGTCCGGGAATGGAGTACTCACGGAGAATGTGGGTAAGATGTTGGATTTCTATCGTCAAAACCCTTCCCTCTTATCTTAGAGACACGGGGGACATTTTGTCTAAAATCTCAAACATCAATATGGAACCAGATATGTGGTTAGTGACATTAGACGTAGAGTCTCTCTACACGTCAATCCGGCATGCGGATGGTATGGAAGCTGTTAGCTTCTTTTTGAGTAACACTGATATTGATGACCACTTTAGCAGGTTCCTACTTTCTCTGTTGGAATTTGCGTTAAGTCATAACTAGTGTTGAGCATTCCGATACCGCAAGTATCGGGTATCGGCCGATACTTGCGGTATCGGAATTCCGATACCGAGATCCGATACTTTTGTGGTATCGGGTATCGGTATCGGATACATAGAGATGTGTAAAATAAAGAATTAAAATAAAAAATATTGATATATTTACCTCTCCGGCGGCCCCTGGACTCAGCGCGGGCTTCGTTGTTCAAAATCAGCGCTTTTAAGACCTGAGAATCACGTCCCGGCTTCTGATTGGTCGCGGGCCGCCCATGTGACCGCCACGCGACCAATCACCAGCCGCGACGTCACCGCAAGCTATTAGCGCGCTCATTTTTGAAAAATGAGCGCGTTAATGACTTTCAAAGACGTAGCGGCTTGTGATTGGTCGCGGCCACGCGACCAATCACAAGCCGCGACGTCACCGCAAGCTATTAACGCGCTCATTTTTAAAAATGAGCGCGTTAATGGCTTTCACAGACGTAGCGGCTTGTGATTGGTCGCGACCAATCACAAGCCGCTACGTCTTTGAAAGTCATTAACGCGCTCATTTTTAAAAATGAGCGCGTTAATAGCTTGCGGTGACGTCGCGGCTTGTGATTGGTCGCGTGGCGGTCACATGGGCGGCCCGCGACCAATCAGAAGCCGGGACGTGATTCTCAGGTCCTAAAAGCGCTGATTTTGAACAAAGAAGCCTGCCGGTTACCCGCGCTGAGTTCAGGGGCCGCCGGAGAGGTAAATATATCAATATTTTTTATTTTAATTCTTTATTTTACACATCCCTATGGATCCCAGGGCCTGAAGGAGAGTTTCCTCTCCTTCAGACCCTGGGAACCATGAGAATACCTTCCGATACTTGATGTCCCATTGACTTGTATTGGTATCGGATATCGGTATCGGCGATATCCGATATTTTTCGGGTATCGGCCGATACTATCCGATACCGATACTTTCAAGTATCGGACGGTATCGCTCAACACTAGTCATAACTTTTTCATCTTTAAGGAAGCACTCTACCTGCAGCTCCAGGGTACAGCCATGGGGGCGGCCTTTGCGCCGTCCTATGCATGTCTGTTCCTGGGGCTGTGGGAGAGAAGAATTTTTATCACGGATGCCACCCCACTCTCATCTAATGTACTTATGTGGGTCAGTTATATAGATGATGTGTTTGCAATTTGGCAGGACACTGAAAAAGACCTCTTGATGTTTGTTGATGAACTTAATGTTAACGACTCTAACATTAACCTTACCTGCCATTACAGCCGGGATAGTGTTGACTTCTTGGACATGCGTATTTGCAAGGGTGAAGATGGCTTTCTCCAGAGCGACCTGTACAGAAAAGATACATCAGTTAACAGTCTATTACACTCCACCTCAGCTCATCCAAGACACCTCAAGAATAGTATCCCCTATGGACAATTCCTTAGGGCAAAACGGATCTGCTCGGAGGAGGCATCATATCAGAAACAAGCAGAAGATATAACTCATCGCTTTATGGATCATGGTTACTCAACAAGGACAATCAGACGGTGTAGGAGGAGGGCTTCACGAATTGATAGAGATAACCTTCTTAAGACCAAGAAGGAACCTCAAATATCCAATCAGGTGAGATTTATACTAACTTTCTCTAATAATTCCATAATGGTCAAAGAAATACTTGGCAAATATTGGCCTATCATTAAACAGGATTCGGTACTAACGAATTGCCTCACAAATACACCCTCTGTTACATACCGGAGGAATAAAAATCTAAGAGACCTCCTCACTCACAGTTATTATAAGTGGCCTGATTCTAAATGTGCCTTTGGCTCTAAAGGCCCGAGATGGGGCTTTTTCCCATGCCGTGATTGTACAGCGTGTAAAAACTTGGAACGCTGCTTTACATGTCGTTCCAGCGATGGATCTAAAGAATTTCGGATCACTCAACACATTACCTGTTCCACGGACTACGTGGTGTATTATGCCACATGTCCCTGTGGCCTCATTTATGTAGGCCTCACATCACGCCAACTTCGTATTAGAATCAAGGAACATATCCGGGACATCAAAGCAGCACAAAACTCATCGGCTGATGAAATTTTGAAGCCAATTCCAAGGCACTTCAAAGAAAAACATGGCTGCAATAGCAACCTGTTGCGAGTACGTGGGATCGATCGCGTTCTAATGGATGGACGAGGTGGAGACATGAAAAAACGTCTTGCCCAATTGGAAGCCCAATGGATAGTCCGAATTGACTGCATTCGCCCTAAGGGGCTTAATGAGGTTTTAAGTTTTGTCCCATTTTTGAAGTTTCCTTTAGTTTTTTATAGCTTTCGTACTGATACTTATTGAGTCTATAGAAAACTTCTTTGTGTCTAGTGTTTGTGGTTTTAACAGTTGTCTTGGTTTCGTGTTACTTATATTTTTCTTTTTTTTTTAACAGACCATTTTCGTCCTTTTATTCCCTCCTTTTATGATCCCAGGAAATGTTGACAGAATCTTCTATCAAAAAAGTCAAGAATTCTTATGTACTTATTTATTTAAATTTTTGGTGGTTATTTTATTTTCCCTCTACACTCCCGTTTTAGGTTTCCCTGTGCATTAGCGGTACCTATTTTTGGCCATATAAGTATGAATTTACGTATTTGAGCTCTTCTTATTCATATGCACTATTCAGTGTCCTCTGACTTGAATTATTATTATCACTATTATTCTTGTTTGTGCACGTACCTATGCTTACAAATAGCCTTGATAGGACGTTATGACTTTTTAATTTTTTAATTTTTTAATTTTTCTCATTTTTGTGCATTAAGATTTTTTGTGCTGCTATCACATTTTCTCATTTTTATCGATTTCATTGTAGCATAATTATATATGGCTCTAAAAATGTATTATTCTCACACTACAGTATTTAGGCCTTTAATTGGTATCTCTAGATATATATTTGCTGATTACTTACACTATTCAGCAATTATTTATAGATGCTACTAATATATACAGGGTATTTCCCTGTTTTTATCAGTACACTCACTATCCTTTATGCACTTTACTCTAGGCTTGTGGTCTTTCATTTAATAACACTAGTTTCATGTGATATAGGTGCTGCTCAGTCCGGCACCTTCTATTATAACTATTTAATATGTCTGTACGGATATCTGCACAGTCTCACATCTTTTATATTTACTTTTAACTGCAGCTGTGTCCGGTTCCCTCACGAGCACTTTTCCTCACCTCCCTCCCTGCCCTTTCACCATCACCGTCCAGTCAGGTATGTGTACACGGACTTATGTGTAGTTACGTTCTGTCAGTCGCTTCCTGTTCCTCTCAAAGCGGCGTGCGCTTCTCCGGGTCGGCATGCCATGGTTGCCGTGGATACGTGTCCTCTCTGCGTCACGCGGCTGGCCCCTCCCCACTGACGCGTCAGTGCGGGGCGCGGCCGCGTGACGTTGGACGCCGACTCCGCCGCCTCCAGTCACTGCCGTGCCTAGGTAAGCGCCGCCATTGCCGCCTGGAGTTTTAGCCGCTTTGTATATAAGGACCCTCACCTTACCCTTCACTAGCGCGCCCCCTGAAGAAGCAATATTTGCAAAACGCGCGCCGGGGCCTCTTATCCACGCACGGCAACAGCAGGTTGGTATATGGCCTATATTATATTGGATTTTCATTATCTTTTCCCCTTTAGCTATTTGGCAGGCATAATTTGGGCACAGTCTTTCTTATACATGGGACCTCCCGGAATAATTTCTTAGTGTATTTGTATGGATGTGCCGTTATGGGGTGAGACACTATTTAGTGCCTGCATTTAAATACTCGGTTTATACCATCAAACTTACTACCTGAACCACCCTGCTGTCTGCTTATTATTTTGGAGCTCTCTCCCTGGTGTAGTTGCCCACTTTTTATTATTACTACAATTTATGATTAGATTGGGTTTTGGGCCTAGAGTTTGTATTTGCTATACCTCTATGAGTTCATATATATGTTTATATGTACGGTTTTCTGGCATACTATTGCTGATTTGCTCCTCATTTGATAGTTGTATCCGTGCGTGGTACTAGGTTTACTTCTCCCTTTTCCATTGCATCTTTTGTACTTCTGTTTTTAGTATTTATGTGTAATATTTTAGAATTTTCTCTCAATAAAGTTGTTATATTTTAGCTCTTGTGTCCATTATCCTTTCGGTTGTCTATTATATTTAGTATGGTGGAGCATTTATGCTGATTGCCCTCTGTATAGGTTTATACATCTCCTATCTCAGCCATGCAAAAATCTGTCTTCACTGAACCAAAGACTAGAGAATTTTGAGAATGATCAGCCTTGTTGGAGAAATAGATTTCTCTGATACAATATATTACAAAGTTGCTTATTTTCATGTGTAATATTGATTTATGAAATAAAAAATAAAATAATGGGTACTCTCTAAGCCTATTTTTGTGTCACAGACAAATGAGGACAACAGTTTATAGTTACTGCTACCAGAACATTACTAGACATTCTCCATTGATGTGTGCTATACAGATGTATGCCAATGAGTACACACTTTATATATATTTTTAGTATGTGGTCCTTTATTTCTCTTTTTGCATGAAATGTTACACACAGTAGTATCATTGAGTTATTTATTTAATTATAACAACAAACATTGACATAGTTTTACATTTTACGCCTGTATTAGGTCCTTATTGTTGAGCAGGGACATTTTCAAGGAGACATGCTTATCATTTATTTCTTTTTGTATCACACAAAGTAACCTCATCACAAATGTTTTTGCTTTTGATCTGTGTAAGGACATATGCAATTTCACAGTACACAGACAGAGTTATTGCTATCATAATTACTATCCTTTAAGGTAGACTTTCTACAGATTATTTTATCTCACTTCATTCACTAGTTTATTATCTGTCAGGGAAGCTGAAGGAAAGTTCAAGCCCCAACGAATCATTGTTCTTTCTGCTTTTCTTTGAAAATGGTTTTTAAAAGATAATGTTATATGGTCTAAGTGTAATGATATGATATTTCTTTGAATTGTGATTATTCCGTCTTGTGTTTCATTTGATTTTCCGTAGGGGTGAGTGTTCAGCAGAAAGTGACCAAATGTCAACATGCCACTTTGTGAAAAGTATCTGATATTATTCCTTCTCTTTACACTTCATTTTAGGTTACTTGAAGTATTTTTTTTTTTCATTTAACCAGTTAACACAGAAACATTTTAGTTGATCAAAAATTTAAATGGGGCCAAATTGTATCATATTTCGGTACTTTATATGTGTCAAAATGTATTTTTACTTTTGTTTCAATAGACAAATATATATATATTTTCTTTCATTTAACAAATGAGGGCTATTTTATCCTCAAATAATGTTAGGAGGTAACTATGCACAGTTAATTCCACATAGAGATAAAAAAAAAAGTTTAATCTGATTGTGGTGTGCTACTTTAGTGTTGAAGCACATTGAAAATGGAAGTGTTAGTCCAGAATTCCGATCCAAAGATTCAAGTGATATAGGGAAGTGCTGAAACTTTATATTTATTTAGTGTGATTTTTTTATTTTTCACACACAGCAAGCAAGGTGGGCTATATTGAAAACCTCAAGGATAATTTTGCTGCTAAAACAAAATCCTGAATCCAAGACTAGTGTGTCACAGAAAGTGTGCTTTCTACAAGCCATATAATTTTTTTTCCATCCAATAGATAAATCTCTATCAGCACTGCCATCACTGCTTACCATTAATTTACACCCTGCCATGATGAGGTCACTTGGACATTAATAGCGCAATGTTGGCATTTCAGAGCTCAAACAGGTTAAATACTAGTAATGAGCAAATACATTCGGCACTATTCATTACTCGAACGGATAGTACTGTATTCTGGCTATTCATTACTCGGCGAGTAATTTGCTATTTGCCTCAGTATATTCTAGTGACCCACCCAGTATGTTTGGCGCTTTATTTGCAGCCAATAAACATGCTGGGCTTGTCAGCCAATCACAGTAATGCCAGCACCATTTTGGTTTGGCATTAGTGTGATTGGATGGCCATACAGAATCGTAGGGGATTTTTAATTGCGCACATTACACCTGGACACAGTATAGTGTGAGTGTAGGGAGACTGAAAGCAGCATATAAGGAGCATTTGTGATTACAAAAGGCTCTTTTAAGAGCTACTGGAATTGAAGATTAGTTAGGTGGAGATAGCATAGGGAGAGATTTAATACAAGGGAAAGGTAGGCACCTGATGTTATCAATGCAAGTACATGCTGCAGATCTCTTCCAATTTGCATTGTGTTGTATAGTGTAAGAACAGACTGTGGGATTAGGGAGAGATAGGTACGGTTTCATCCACTACCATAATATACAAAGCAGCTTTTTTTAGAGCCAAATAATATCAATTAGTATCAGCATATACTAAATAATTTTTTTGAGCTACATAATATTCCTGCGTACCAGCATATAAAAAAACTTTATTTTTTTACAGCTAAATAATATTCTTCAGTACCAACATATAGTAAACATCTTTTTAAAATCCTAATTGCTAAATAGTATTCCCCGTCTATTGCTGAAATAGCTAATGTTTATCTAACAGTTGTGCGACTGGTGCAAAGCCTGCTGAGCTACACAAATGTCTCTATTTACCAGTGATTTTCATTACTCTGCTGTTGCCATGTGTCCTAAAGGCAATATAAAAGACTCATTTTCTAGCTGTTTAATAAATAGCATGTCTTTATCTACTAGTTCTGCGACTGTCGAAAAACCTGCAGACATATGCAGATGAGAACATTTACTTCTAACTTTCGTAAATATGCTGTTGCAGTGTGTAAAAAAGCTGATATCTGAAAAAATACCCACATATTGCTAGATACAGTGAATTTGTACATAACAGCTCTGTCAGAGTACTTGTGAAAAATATATATTTTTTAAAACTCATTTAATATGTGAAGGGTAACATTAAGAAACATGGGCGTTGATGTGTTTGTGCCGCCAAAGCTACTTGTCAGATCAGAAGGTGACTTTTTGTCATTCTAGCTTCTTGTAAAAATTCGGTCAGCGCACTACACCACTGTCTAAACCAGACAAGTGCGAGTGTTGTGGGTTGGATAGCAAAGGCTCCAGTGTGTTGACAAGCAGCACTACCAAGTCTTCCACATGGTCCAGTAGCCAAGAGGCTGGACCTTACAATTCTCAGCCTGGTCCTCCTTCCTCCCCCCATCAAGAGTCCCAGGAGACATACTGTATGACCCGTAACACTGGCCACTCAGAGGAACAGTTTACATTCCCTTGTAATTATTCAGGCTTGTCAATGTGGACCATTAAAGCGGGTTATTAGGAGGTGAATTGCAGTGATGCACAAACATTTGGGCACCTATGGGCATGAGAAAGACATGTTGGGGAAGGTCTATTTTTATCAGAACAAGTGGACGATAATTATCATGCACAGTTGCTATCAGGTAAACCTAAAATTTCTACTCCGAAGGAGGATTAGATTGAAGAATTGGAAGACAATGTGGTTTCTCATGACTCCACTGATGCAATCTGGCACAGTGATATGCCTAGCAAGCACAGAAGGGCAGAAAGGAATGGATCTGTAGCATGGAAACAGGCAAGAAGGGGTAGTGGTTTGACAAGAGGGATATCTCGGTCAACTGTTCCACAGAGCCCCCCACTCAGCTAGATAACAGGCCAAAGATGCATTGTTTCACTGTATGGCAGTTTTTTCTGAAAGTCCCTGAGACAAAACAACTGTAATTTGCAGCATTTGCCATACCAAGCTGAAAAGAGGCAAGAACACTGCCAACCTGAGCACCACCATCATGCAGAAGTACATGGCAATCCAGTAGGTGAGTGGAAAGCCTGGCTACAAAATCTGTCAAAAGGGTTAAGCCACTGCTCCTTTCCTTTTCCTACGGCCTTCCCAATCTGCTGTGCAAGAAGCAGGTGATGATGCCTCCTGCCCACAACCTGTGGTAGCACATATATAACTGTCAGCAACCGCATCCAGTTCATTGTCACTGTGCAGCATTCAGTTGTCCCTGCCCAAGACGTTTCACAGAAAGCAAAAATATACACAAGCCCACCCACAGGCCCAAACGCTAAACACTCACATTGTCACATTGCTAGCCCTGGAAATGTTGCTATTTCAGCTTGTGGGAAATCTTTCCACAATCCCTTGTCGGTGGCAGCACCACGGTACTCGATTCCTAGCTGCCACAATTTTTTCCGGTGTTCCATCAGCGGTGCTCTGGCCAATACAGTCACAGGAAAGGTCCACCTAACCACAGACATTTCTTTGGTGGGCCGCACAGCCCTTCATGTGCTCGTCAGAGGTAGCCTGACTGCCATTAGGTGCTGAGATGAGATCCTCAGACCCATTGTTAGACCATATGCTGGTGCGGTTGGCCCTGGGTTCTTCCTAATGCAAGACAATGCTAGACTTCATGTTGCTGGAGTGTGTCAGCAGTTCCTGCAAGATTAAGGCATTGAAGCTATGGACGTTTCCCCAGACCTGAATCTGATTGAACACATCTGGGACATCATGTCTCACACCATCCACCAATGTCACGTTGCATCACAGACTATCCACGAGTTGGCAAATGCTTTAGATCAGGTCTGGGAGGAGATCCCTCAGGAGACCATCCGCCACCTCATCAGGAGCATGTCCAGGCATTGTAAGGAGGTCATACAGGCATGAGGAGGCCACACACACTACTGAGCATCATTTCCTTGTCTTGAGACATTTCTACTGAAGTTGGATCAGCCTGTAACTTCATTTTCCGCTTTGATTTTGAGCTTAATTTCAACACCAGACCGCCGTGGGGTATTAGATGTGATTTACGTTGATAATTTTTATGTCTTTTTGTTCTCAACACACTCCACTATGTAACGAATAAAGATTTACAACTGGAATACTTCATTCAGTGATATCTAGAATGTTGAATTTTAGTGTTCCCTTTATTTTTTGAGCAGTGAGTGCGGATAGTATGAAAATGATACTCACACATCAATTTATTAAGGGACGATCGACATAATATCTCTGTTAGCATACGCCATATGCTGCTCACATATGCTGCACCCCAGTAGGTGGGCGGAATGCCTGGCTACAAAATCTGTGTCTGATGGTAAAACTACTGGCCCTTTCCCTGGGTTATGTCCTTCCTTAATCTGCTGTCCAGGAAGGAGGCACTGATGGCTCTTGCCCACAACCTGCAGTTGCACACACACAACAGTCAGCAACCACGTCCAGTTTGTTGTCCAAGTGCAGCGCTTAGTTGTCCCTTGTCAGCATATATGTCTCTTCTCATATTATTTGTTAGCACTTTACATTGTCTGGTGTAGGATAAAGACCGTTGCTGGCTTTTCCAGGCTCCTAAATGAGACTTGTGTCTCTTTGTTAAACTGTCTCTCCCCTTAAATTTTCTAAATTTGGGTCCTAAAAAATGGTGGTGGGGTATTGCCCAGTTTTTATGCATTTTAAGCACGTCTAAGAGACTGGGTTAATAGTCTCCGCAGACCTACTCAGGCCGAAACCTTACACAAATTGGAACATGGTCATTACAACGCTAAGGCCTTTACCTGAGCTCTGTAGCACTGCCTGTCACCTGAGTAATATACACCACAGACCTTTTGACTCTCTGGAACATATCCTGTAATTACTCCATTGTTGCTCAGAAGTTTCCAGAAGAAGTGCATAGGCTTGTGCAGATTGGTCAGTGGCACTTCTGTCTCTTTCCCTTGAGAAGGCTGCTTCCACGTGAAATGAGGTTTGTACATGTTCCTGACATGGGTTTCAGGCATGACAGACTGACTAGAATACAGGATCTTGCTTTCATACACTGTATTCAGAATTTAATTCTAATGTTTTTGATGTCTGGTGAATCCAATTTAATGACATTGAGCCAGGGGCAGACATATCATTAGTGCAACCTGTGTGATCGCACAGGGGCCCAAGAGGAAAGGGGGCCCATTTCTACCTCTAAAGTATGTGCAATTTTGCATTTTTAGGAGCTCGTGGGCTGCAAAGGGCCCATATATTGTTCTTGCACAGGGGCCTTTTCTGTCGGTGTCCGCCACTGCATTGAGTATACAGTTCCTCCAACTCCTGTATTATATTCACTTTACAGTGCTTTCACCCACTATAACAATAACTCCATTGGAATCTTGTAGCCAAAATAAACTGTGGAGCTCACAAAGCTCAGGTTTCATGGCTATTGCTGGCCCTCTTAAAATGTGAAGCCAGGGCCGCATAATGAAATGGCGGTGGACGTGGTAATGGTTGCGGGCAAAGCCCAAAATTCAAATAGGCATGTTTTAGCTGTTATTGTAGCTAACAATTTGGAATGAGGGAGGGACCTCCCAAATAAAGGAGTGAGAGCTCTCCTAAATGTATGGGACAGGGCCACCTGTGGGCCCTTCCAAAACTCAGGTTTCAAGGCACCTGCTGGCACCTGCTGACCCTCTGAAAATGTGAAGCAAGGATCACATAATGGGTGTTCAGTATGACTAGTGGCTTTGTCACATAGAAGCTGACAAGGTTACCTGTCAGGACAACTAAAGAGTGGTGTTGTGAATTCTGTGGCCAAGCTCCCTCCTGTGGTCGTGAGTGGTACTTCGGCTGGTTCTGTCTATGAGCTTCCTTTGGTGGATGAGAGTGGTACTGCGGCTTCTGAGTTTCCTTCCTCAGGTGATGAGGTTAAGTCGTTAGTAGTGTTGAGCATTCCGATACCGCAAGTATCGGGTATCGGCCGATACTTGCGGTATCGGAATTCCGATACCGAGATCCGATATTTTTGTGATATCGGGTATCGGTATCGGAAGTGTAAAATAAAGAATTAAAATAAAAAATATTGTTATATTCACCTCTCCGGCGGCCCCTGGACATCAGCGGGAGGATCCGGCGTCCGGCACGGCTTCTTTCTTCAAAATGCGCGCCTTTAGGACCTGTGGTATGACGTCCCGGCTTCTGATTGGTCGCGTGCCGCCCATGTGACCGCCACGCGACCAATCAGAAGCCGCGATGTCATTCCTCAGCTAAAGTCCTAGAATGAGCGCCTTCTAGGACCTGAGGAATGACGTCGCGGCTTCTGATTGGTCGCGTGGCGGTCACATGGGCGGCACGCGACCAATCAGAAGCCGGGACGTCATTCCACAGGTCCTAAAGGCGCGCATTTTGAAGAAAGAAGCCGTGCCGGACGCCGGATCCTCCCGCTGATGTCCAGGGGCCGCCGGAGAGGTGAATATAACAATATTTTTTATTTTAATTCTTTATTTTACACTTTAATATGGATCCCAGGGCCTGAAGGAGAGTTTCCTCTCCTTCAGACCCTGGGATCCATGAGGATACATTCCGATACTTGATGTCCCATTGACTTGTATTGGTATCGGATATCGGTATCGGCGATATCCGATATTTTTCGGGTATCGGCCGATACTATCCGATACTGATACTTTCAAGTATCGGACGGTATCGCTCAACACTAGTCGTTAGGTGCTGCTCTATTTAACTCCACCTAGTGCTTTGATCCTGGCCTCCAGTCAATGTTCTAGTATTGGTCTTGCTTCATCCTGGATCGTTCCTGTGGCCTGTCTATCCTGCATAAGCTAAGTTTTGCTTGTGTTATTTTTGTTTGCTATTTTTTCTGTCCAGCTTGCTATATTGGTTTTTCTTGCTTGCTGGAAGCTCTGGGACGCAGAGGGAGCACCTCCGTACCGTTAGTCGGTGCGGAGGGTCTTTTTACCCCCTCTGCGTGGTTGTTTGTAGGGTTTTGTGTTGACCGCAAAGCAATCTTTCCTATCTTCGGTCTGTTCAGTAAGTTGGGCCTCACTTTGCTAAATCTATTTCATCTCTGCGTTTGTATTTTCATCTCAACTCACAGTCATTATATGTGGGGGGCTGCCTTTTCTTTTGGGGTATTTCTCTGAGGCAAGGTAGGCTTATTTTTCTTTCTTAGGGCTAGCTAGTTTCTCAGGCTGTGCTCGAGGCGCATAGGTCTGGTCAGGAGCGCTCCACGGCTACCTTTAGTGTGGTTGGATAGGATTAGGGATTGCGGTCAGCAGAGTTCCCACGTCTCAGAGCTCGTCCTATGTTTTTGGTAATTGTCAGGTCACTTTGTGTGCTCTGAACTTCAAGGTTCATTGTGGTTCTGAATTACCTGTTCATAACAGTACTGGAGGCCCAAAGTACTAATGCTTCTCAATAGAGGGAAAAGAGAAGTTCTGAGACCATTTTTTTTTTCTTTGCACTGTGTTCTGTCTTTCTTTTCCCCTTTACATCGGGGTGGTTCAGAACACAGGTGTGGACATGGACATTCAGGGTCTGTTCTCTTTGATGGATAATCTCGCTATAAATGTACAGAATATTCAAGATTTAGTGGTTCAGAATCCTATGTTAGAACCTAAAATTCCTATTCCTGAGTAATTTTCTGGAGATAGAGCTAAGTTTTTGAATTTTAAAAATAATTGTAAACTATTTCTGGCTTTGAAACCCCGCTCCTCTGGTGACCCAGTTCAACAAGTTAAGATCATTATTTCTTTATTACGTGGCGACCCTCAAGACTGGGCATTTTCCCTTGCGCCAGGAGATCCTGCATTATGTAATATTGATGTGTTTTTTCTGGCGCTCGGATTGCTGTACGATGAACCTAATTCAGTGGATCAGGCAGAGAAAAATTTGCTGGCTCTGTGTCAGGGTCAGGATGAGATAGAGATTTATTGTCAGAAGTTTAGAAAGTGGTCTGTGCTCACTCAATGGAATGAATGTGCGCTGGCAGCTATTTTCAGAAAGGGTCTCTCTGAAGCCCTTAAGGATGTCATGGTGGGATTTCCTATGCCTGCTGGTCTGAATGAGTCTATGTCTTTGGCCATTCAGATCGGTCGACGCTTGCGTGAGCGTAAATCTGTGCACCATTTGGCGGTATTATCTGAGCATAAACCTGAGCCTATGCAGTGCGATAGGACTTTGACCAGAGCTGAAAGGCAAGAACACAGACGTCAGAATGGGCTGTGTTTCTACTGTGGGGATTCCACTCATGCTATCTCCGATTGTCCTAAGCGCACTAAGCGGATCGCTAGGTCTGCCACCATTGGTACGGTACAGTCGAAATTTCTTTTGTCCGTTACTTTGATCTGCTCTTTGTCTTCCTATTCTGTCATGGCATTTTTGGATTCAGGCGCTGCCCTGAATTTGATGGACTTGGAGTTTGCTAGGCGCTGTGGGTTTGTCTTGGAGCCCTTGCAGTGTCCTATTCCATTGAGAGGAATTGATGCTATGCCTTTCGCCAAGAATAAGCCTCAGTATTGGACCCAGCTGACCATGTGCATGGCTCCTGCGCACCAGGAGGATATTCGCTTTCTGGTGTTGCATAATCTGCATGATGTGGTCGTGTTGGGGTTGCCATGGCTACAAGTCCATAACCCAGTATTAGATTGGAAATCTATGTCTGTGTCCAGCTGGGGATGTCAGGGGGTACATGGTTCCATTTCTGTCTATCTCATCATCCACCCCTTCTGAGGTCCCAGAGTTCTTGTCTGATTACCGGGATGTATTCGATGAGCCCAAGTCCAATGCCCTACCTCCGCATAGGGATTGTGATTGTGCTATCGATTTGATTCCTGGTAGTAAGTTTCCTAAGGGTCGACTGTTTAATTTATCTGTACCTGAGCACGCCGCTATGCGGAGTTACGTGAAGGAGTCTTTGGAGAAGGGTCATATTCGCCCGTCATCGTCGCCATTGGGAGCGGGGTTCTTTTTTGTGGCCAAGAAGGATGGTTCGCTGAGACCTTGTATTGATTACCGCCTTCTAAATAAAATTACGGTCAAATTTCAGTACCCCTTGCCGTTGCTGTCTGATTTGTTTGCTCGGATTAAGGGGGCTAGTTGGTTCACCAAGATAGATCTTCGTGGTGCATATAATCTTGTGCGTATTAAACGGGGCGATGAATGGAAAACAGCATTTAATACGCCCGAAGGCCATTTTGAGTACCTGGTTATGCCATTCGGGCTTTCTAATGCTCCATCAGTGTTTCAGTCCTTTATGCATGACATCTTCCGAGAGTACCTGGATAAATTCCTGATTGTATACTTGGATGATATTTTGGTCTTCTCGGATGATTGGGAGTCTCATGTGAAGCAGGTCAGAATGGTGTTCCAGGTCCTGCGTGCTAATTCTTTGTTTGTGAAGGGGTCAAAGTGTATCTTTGGTGTTCAGAAGGTTTCATTTTTGGGGTTCATTTTTTCTCCTTCTACTATCGAGATGGACCCTGTTAAAGTTCAGGCCATTTATGATTGGACTCAGCCAACATCTCTGAAGAGTCTGCAGAAGTTCCTGGGCTTTGCTAATTTTTATCGTCGCTTCATCAATAATTTTTCTAGTATTGCTAAACCGTTGACTGATTTAACCAAGAAGGGTGCTGATGTGGTCAATTGGTCTTCTGCTGCTGTGGAAGCTTTTCAGGAGTTGAAGCGTCGTATTTCTTCTGCCCCTGTGTTGTGCCAACCAGATGTTTCGCTTCCGTTCCAGGTCGAAGTTGATGCTTCTGAAATTGGAGCAGGGGCTGTTTTGTCGCAGAGAAGTTCTGATGGCTCGGTGATGAAACCATGTGCCTTCTTTTCCATGAAATTTTCGCCTGCTGAGCGAAATTATGATGTTGGCAATCGAGAGTTGCTAGCCATGAAGTGGGCATTCGAGGAGTGGCGTCATTGGCTTGAAGGAGCTAAGCATCGCGTGGTGGTCTTGACTGATCACAAGCACTTGACTTATCTCGAGTCTGCCAAACGGTTGAATCCTAGACAGGCTCGTTGGTCGCTGTTTTTCTCCCGTTTTGACTTTGTGGTTTCGTACCTTCCGGGCTCTAAAAATGTGAAGGCGGATGCCCTGTCTAGTAGTTTTGTGCCCGATTTTCCGGGTTTGCCTGAGCCGGCGGGTATTCTCAAAGAGGGGGTAATTTTGTCTGCCATCTCCCCTGATTTGCGGTGGGTTCTGCAAAAATTTCAGACTAATAGACCTGACCGTTGCCCAGCGGAGAAACTGTTTGTCCCTGATAGGTGGACGAATAAAGTTATCTCTGAGGTTCATTGTTCGGTGTTGGCTGGTCATCCTGGAATCTTTGGTACCAGAGATTTGGTGGCTAGATTCTTTTGGTGGCCGTCTCTGTCGCGGGATGTGCGTTCTTTTGTGCAGTCCTGTGGGATTTGTGCTCGGGCTAAGCCCTGCTGTTCTCATGCCAGTGGGTTGCTTTTGCCCTTGCCGGTCCCGAAGAGGCCTTGGACACATATCTCTATGGATTTTATTTCGGATCTCCCGTCTCTCAAAGAATGTTGGTCATTTGGGTGGTTTGTGATCGCTTCTCTAAGATGGTCCATTTGGTGCCCTTGTCTAAATTGCCTTCCTCCTCTGATTTGGTGCCATTGTTTTTCCAGCATGTGGTTCGTTTACATGGCATTCCAGAGAACATCGTTTCTGACAGAGGTTCCCAGTTTGTTTCGAGGTTTTGGCGAGCCTTTTGTGCTAGGATGGGCATTGATTTGTCTTTTTCCTCGGCTTTCCATCCTCAGACAAATGGCCAGACTGAACGAACCAATCAGACCTTGGAAACATATCTGAGATGTTTTGTTTCTGCTGATCAGGATGATTGGGTGTACTTTTTGCCTTTGGCTGAGTTCGCCCTTAATAATCGGGCCAGCTCGGCTACTTTGTTTTCGCCGTTTTTCTGCAATTCTGGGTTCCACCCTCGTTTCTCTTCAGGGCAGGTTGAGTCTTCGGACTGTCCTGGTGTGGATACTGTGGTGGATAGGTTGCAGCAGATTTGGACTCATGTAGTGGACAATTTGACTTTGTCCCAGGAGAAGGCTCAACGTTTCGCTAACCGCAGGTGCTGTGTGGGTCCCCGACTTCGTGTTGGGGATTTGGTTTGGTTGTCATCTCGTTATATTCCTATGAAGGTTTCCTCTCCTAAGTTTAAGCCTCGTTTCATTGGTCCATATAGGATTTCTGAGGTTCTTAATCCTGTGTCTTTTCGTTTGACTCTTCCAGCTTCTTTTTCCATCCATAACGTGTTCCATAGGTCATTGTTGCGGAGATACGTTGCACCTGTGGTTCCATCTATTGAACCTCCTGCTCCGGTTTTGGTTGAAGGGGAGTTGGAGTATATAGTGGAGAAGATTTTGGATTCTCGTGTTTCGAGACGGAAACTCCAGTATCTGTTTAAGTGGAAAGGTTATGGTCAGGAAGATAATTCCTGGGTCTTTGCCTCTGATGTCCATGCTGCCGATCTGGTTCGTGCCTTTTATGTGGCTCATCCTGGTCGGTCTGGGGGCTCTGGTGAGGGTTCGGTGACCCCTCCTCAAGGGGAAGTACTGTTGTGAATTCTGTGGCCAAGCTCCCTCCTGTGGTCGTGAGTGGTACTTCGGCTGGTTCTGTTTATGAGTTTCCTTTGGTGGATGAGAGTGGTACTGCGGCTTCTGAGATTCCTTCCTCAGGTGATGAGGTTAAGTCGTTAGGTGCTGCTCTATTTAACTCCACCTAGTGCTTTGATCCTGGCCTCCAGTCAATGTTCTAGTATTGGTCTTGCTTCCTCCTGGATCGTTCCTGTGGCCTGTCTATCCTGCATAAGCTAAGTTTTGCTTGTGTTATTTTTGTTTGCTATTTTTTCTGTCCAGCTTGCTATATTGGTTTTTCTTGCTTGCTGGAAGCTCTGGGACGCAGAGGGAGCACCTCCGTACCGTTAGTCGGTGCGGAGGGTCTTTTTGCCCCCTCTGCGTGGTTGTTTGTAGGGTTTTGTGTTGACCGCAAAGCAATCTTTCCTATCTTCGGTCTGTTCAGTAAGTTGGGCCTCACTTTGCTAAATCTATTTCATCTCTGCGTTTGTATTTTCATCTCAACTCACAGTCATTATATGTGGGGGGCTGCCTTTTCCTTTGCGGTATTTCTCTGAGGCAAGGTAGGCTTATTTTTCTTTCTTAGGGCTAGCTAGTTTCTCAGGCTGTGCTTGAGGCGCATAGGTCTGGTCAGGAGCGCTCCACGGCTACCTTTAGTGTAGTTGGATAGGATTAGGGATTGCGGTCAGCAGAGTTCCCACGTCTCAGAGCTCGTCCTATGTTTTTGGTAATTGTCAGGTCACTTTGTGTGCTCTGAACTTCAAGGTCCATTGTGGTTCTGAATTACCTGTTCATAACAGAGTGGCTCCTAAAGAAGTATTTCAAGGTCCTGGAGTGGCCAGTTTCCAGACCTGAATCCAATAGAAACTCTTTGGAGGGAGCTTGAACTCAATGTTGCCAAGAGACAGCCCCAAAACCTGAAAGATCTGAAGAAGATCTGTATAGAGGAGTGGGCCAAAATCTGTGCTGAAGTGTGTGCAAACTTAGTCAAGAGCTACAGGTAACGTCTGATCTCTGTAATTGCCAAGCTGTCTGTATCCAATGTTAAGTTCTGTGTTTATATTGTATAAAATACTTATTTGATGCAATAAAATGCAAATTAATTATGTAAAATCATACAATGGGATTTTCTGTTTTTTATTTTAAGATTCTGTCTTTCACAGTTGAATACGAGTACCTACGATAAAAATTACAAACCTCTCGATTCTTTATAGATGGGAAAACTTGCAAAATCCTCAGTGTATCAAATACTTATTTTCCCAATATTTCTCCACTATACAGTGAAGGAAATAATTATTTGATCCCTTGCTGATCTTGTAAGTTTTCCCACTGACAATGACATCAACAGTCTATAATTTTAAGGGTAGGTTAATTTTAACATTGAGAGATAGAATATCAAAAGTAAAATCCAGAAAATTACACTGCATAAATTATATACATATATTTGCATTTTGCAGTGAGTAATAAGTGTTTCATTCCTCTTGCAAAAAAGAATTAATACTTGGCTGCAAATCCCATTTTGGCGGGTACAGCAGGAGCACATGTCAGGAGGAATTTTGGTCCACTCCTCTTTGCAGATCATCTCTAAATCATTAAGATTTTGAGGCTGTCTCTTGGCAAGTAGCTGCTTCAACTCCCTCCATAAATTTTCTATGAGATTAAGGTCTGGAGACTGGCCAGGCCACTCCGTGGCATTAATGTGCTTCTTTTTGAGCCACTCCTTTGTTGACTTGGCTGTATGTTTTGGGTCACTGTCTTGCTGGAAGGCCCAGCCACAACCCATTTTTAATGTCCTGACAGAGGGAAGGAGGTTGTCACTCAGGATTTTATGGTACATAGCTACATCCATTCTCCCATTGATGCAGTGAAGTAGTTCTTTGCCCTTAGCAGAGACAAAAACCCAAAACATAATGTTTCCACCTCCATGCTTGATGGAGGGGATGGTATTCTTTGGGTCATAGGCAGCATTTCTCTTTCTCTAAATACGGCGAGTTTAGTTAATGCCAAAGAGCTCAATTTTTGTCTCATCTCACCTCAGCACCTTCTCCAAATCACTCACAGAATCATCCAGGTGTTCAATGGCAAACTTCAGGCGGGACTGCACATGTGCCTTCTTGAGCAGGGGGACCTTGCCGGCAATGCAGGATTTTAAACCTTTACGGTAAAATATGTTACCAATGGTTTTCTTGGTTACTGTGGTTCCAGCTGCCTTGAGATCATTAACAAGTATGATGGAAATATATGTATCATGTAGATCTCACTTGCATGTATACTCCTTTATAATCATATATACTCATATAAACGCAAATATATCTATATACTCAGCGAGTTTATAATCAATTGCTCAACTTGACCATATGAGCTAGGCCAGATGGTTCCTCGGTACTTTCCAGACACCCAAAAAAGCGGAACAGCATCATATGTATTAAGTGATGATCAGATGTCTCAACTTTGTGCTAGATGCAGAGAGCTACATTTTAGTTGCTTAATCAGCATTCATATGTGCTATAATCACAATATTCCATATATATTTAGATAACCAATAACAGAGGAGCTAGACAATATGGTAATTAACTAACCGCCCCTAACCACCTCCTTTCTATATGCAATTATAAATGTATGTACAATAAATCATCAGTATTGGTGGAATGTTATTGTCACAATGTTGTGCAGTCTCATTCCTTGAGCGCTCAAAATACTCAGTCTTATTGGGAACGGCCGCAGCACACACAAGGATAGATTTATCCAAACCAAATTTCCTTAACACAAGTTCCCCCTTGTAGTTTTAGGCTGATCTCTCACCTTTCTCATGATCAACGATACCCCACAGGTGAGATTTTGCATGGTGCCCCAGATCGATGTTGATTGATAGTCATTTTGTATTTCTTCCTTTTTCTTACTATTTCACCAACAGTTGTCTTCTTCTCACCCAGCATCTTACTTATGGTTTTTTTTAGCCAATTCCAGCTTTGTGCAGGTCTATGATCTTGTCCCTGACATCCTTTGAAAGCTCTTGGTCTTGCACATGTTGTAGAGGTTAGAGTCTGACTGATTAATTGAGTCTGTGGATCGGAGTCTTTTATAAAGTTGACGATGAAAGACTGCTGTCTTTAATGCAGGTAATGAGTTGATTAGGAGTATCTAACTGGTCTGTAGGAGCCAGAATTCTTAATGGTTAGTAGGGGATCAAATACTTATTTCTCAGTGCATAAGGAAAATAAATTTATATAATTTATACAATGTGATTTTCTGGGTTTTATATTTGATATTCTATCTCTCAATATTAAAATTAACCTCCCCTTAAAATTAGAAACTGTTCATGTCTGTCAGTGGGCAAACTTAAATAATCAGCAAGGGATCAAATAATTATTTTCCTAAGCTGTGGAACATGCATATACTTTAATGTATGTGTACAGGAGATGTGAAAATCTAGGAAAATCCTTGGTCTTTTTAACAAACTAAGATATATTTTAATAAATAGCATCTGGATTTACATCTAGGGTTGAGCAAAACGGATAAGTCAGTTTCATAAGTCGCCGACTTTCGGCAAAGTCGGGTTTCGTGAAACCCGAACCGATCCCAGTGTGGGATCGGCCACGCGGTCGGCGATCTTCGTGCCAAAGTCGTGTTTAATATGACGCTTTCAGCGCCATTTCTCAGCCAATGAAGGTGGACGCAGAGTGTTAGCAACGTGATGACATAGGTCTCAGTCCCCACCATCTTAGAGAAGGGAATTACAGTGATTGGCTTGCTTTCTGCAGCGTCACAGGGGCTTTAAAGGGGTGTGCATGCCGACCGCCATCTTACTTCTACCGATCTGAGCATAGGGAGAGGTTGCTGTAGCTTCATCTGAAGCAGAAATATTGTTAGGAAGGGAATATTAACCCCCAAACCGCTTGTGCTGTAGCGATTTCCACTGTCAAACACCACCTTTTCTTTGCAGGGACAGTGGAGGTTTTTTTGGGTGTATCAGCTCTGTAGCTTATTAGGCTGCATTCTAAGGCTCCCTGATCGCTGAATTGCTGTGTGTACTCTGCTGGGCAAACCAACTGCTTTTTTCAAAGCAAAAATCCTGTTGCTCTTTCTTTTCTGCACAGTTCTCTTGTTTCTTTGTCCACACTCTTGTGTGCAGCAGTCCTTTTTACTGCTGCCATACTTGTCCTTTGATCATTGTAGGGAGATTGAAATTCTACTACAGCCCTTGTATTTTTAGATATATCTGTCATCCACTTTCTGCCACTCAAACTGTAGTGTAATACAGTGGGGCTGATTTTTTCCAGCTGTCTCGCACACATAAAAAAGGGAGATTTGTATTGCCACTGAGTGCATCTGCGTCAGTCCTGTTTGTGGCATCTGTCATCCACTTTCTGCCACTCAAACTGTGGTGTAATACAGTGGGCCTGATTTTTTGCTGCTGTCTCCCACACATAAAAAAGGGAGATTTGTTTTGCCACTGAGTGCATCTGCGTCAGTTCTGTTTGTGGCATCTGTCATCCACTTTCTGCCACTCAAACTGTTGTGTAATACAGTGGGCCTGATTTTTTGCTGCTGTCTCACACACCTATAGAGAGACACAATAAATCCCACCTTAGCCTGCTCTGTGGGAAAACGTGCAGCCAGGAGCTCGAGGTGAATAGAGCACTGACTCACGAATCCCCTACAAGATTTGCTATCTCCAGAAAATTTTTCTGGCAGCGGGAGGCGACATAATGTCGGAACAGGGGTGGCAGTGGACAAGGTTGCTGCAGCCACTCTAACAGCCTGTACAGCAACTGTGGTAACATCCACAGCTGAGGTTGAGCTCTCGAGAGCCGCCAACCTACCCTCCAGCTGCTGGATATACTGCAAGGATTGCTGAATGTCCGCCATTTACTAGCCAGAACCTGGCGCTAGTATTCTGTTAGGGCAAGCGGAACGCACCGAGTAAATATAGATGTTTTTATTGTTATTGGTGTGTTCGCAGCCCGAGGTCCACCGTGCAGGAGAACCTGCTGCTAGCAATGGGCGGCACTATATGGCGGTATGGACTAACTCAGTTAATTCACCAAGTAGCCGTGAAAGCAAAGCACTGTGCCCTGCTAGACTTCACAGAGGCACAGGCTAACTGCCCAAACAGAGAGCAGTCAGTGGTCACGCATGCACAGAAAACTCCTTGCCGGAGGTGCCAGCATTCTAGGGGCTTATTTCAGCCAGGTCCCTGAATACATACAAACACAATCTCCTCGCCGCAGGTGCCAGCATTCTAGGGGCTTATTTCAGCTGGGTCCCTGAACACACTCTTACGTGACCACACTGGCGCAAAGCACATAACATAGAACAATACTAGCGCATGGCCGTGCGGCCATGCAAGCTTTAAATAGTTGCAGCACGTACAGGACCTTCCTAGAAGGACCAATGAGACGCTGCCACAGAGCGTGAGCACCTACAGGACCTTCCTGAAAGGACCAATGGCCTTGGGTGCAGAAACTGATCAAGTGACCCTCGATCTCCACTGAGAGATCTTACTCTGGGCATGCTCAGAATGAGGAAAGCAGGACTTAGTCCCAGAAGCATCTGCTCGCCACTGCCCAGCACTGACTCCAATGGCAGAAGCAGGAAAAGCAGCAGTAACTCTTTGTACAGAGTCAGACTGAGCGAGACGCTGGGACCAACGTCTCCGCTGAGCAGGCTCCCAGGAGAAGAATGGGAGACCACTGCAGAGATGGCCCGAGATTCCCCCTGTGCAGAGGTGGGAACTCGACCCCTAACACATGGTGGTTGGAACCAAAGATCTCAAATTAGGGCTCATCAGACCAAAGCACAGATTTCCACTGGTCTAATGTCCATTCCCTGTGTTCTTTTGCCCAAACAAGTCTCTTCTGCTTGTTGCCTGTCCTTAGCAGTGGTTTCCTAGCTGCTATTTTAACATGAAGGCCTGCTGCATAAAGTCTCTTCTTAACAGTTGTTGTAGAGATGTGTCTGCTGCTAGAACTCTTTGTGGCATTGACCTGGTCTCTAATCTGAGCTGCTGATAACCTGCGATTTCTGAGGCTGGTCACTCGGATAAACTTATCCTCAGAAGCAGAGGTGACTCTTGGTCTTCCTTTCCTGGGGTGGTCCTCATGTGATCGAGTTTCTTTGTAGTGCTTGATGGTTTTTGCAACTGCACTTGGGGACACTTTCAAAGTTTGCCCAAGTTTTCATACTGACTGACCTTCATTTCTTAAAGTAATGATGGCCATGCGTTTTTCTTTACTTAACTGCTTTTTTCTACGCATAATACAAATTCTAACAGTCTATTCAGTAGGAATATCAGCTGTGTATCTACCAGACTTCTGCACAACACAACTGATGGTCCTAACCCCATTTATAAGGCAAGAAATCCCACTTATTAAACCTGACAGGGCACACCTGTGAAGTGAAAACCATTCCCGGTGGCTACCTCTTGAAGCTCATCAAGAGAATGCCAAGAGTATGCAAAGCAGTCATCAAATCAAAAGGTGGCTACTTTGAAGAACCTAGAATATAAGACATAATTTCATTTGTTTCACACTTTTTTGTTAAGTATATAATTCCACATGTGTTAATTCATAGTTTTGAGGCCTTCAGTGTGAATGTACAATTTTCATAGTCATGAAAATACAGAAAATGTTTTAAATGAGAAGGTGTGTCCAAACTTTTGGTCTGTACTGTATATTATGCTAAACTGCTAAGTCTATTACTGTCACTCTTATTCATTCCCATTTGGACTACTGCAACTCTCTTCTGATCGGTCTCCCTCTTACCAAACTTTCTCCTCTCCAATCCATCTTGAATGCTGCAGCCAGAGTCATATTTCTGTCCAGCCGCTTCACCGATGCCTCCATCTTGTACCAGTCATTACACTGGCTACCCATTCGCTACAGGGTCCAGTATAAACTCATCTCTCTCACCCACAAAGCTCTCCACAGTTCTGCACCACCTTATATCTCCTCTCTCATCTCTGTCTATCGCCCTACATGTGCCCTCTGTTCTACAAATGACCTAAGACTAACATCCCCTGTATTTCAGAAGTGAAGGACAGCATCCAATCCAGGTGAAGAAGATAAACACTATATTGTGCCATAGGTGCAACGTTTCAACCCCTGGGGGTCTTTATCAAGCATACTACATAATAGTCAAAATGACGGCCTTATATAGGAAGTGGATCACCACCACCTAACATCCCCTGTAATCCGAACCTCATACCTCCATCTCCAAGACTTCTCTCGTGCTGCGCCAGCTCTCTGGAATGCACTTCCCCAGACGATCAGACTGATACCTAGCCCCAACCTATTCAAGCGCGCTTTGAAAACCCATCTCTTCAAACAAGCCTACCACATCAACTACTCAGTAAACTAACTTTGCCCTGCTCCCTCCTTCCAAATATTACTCCGAATCTGCACCCTACTAATCATCTGTCTCCACACCCTCCATGCACATAATAACTGCACTTGATACTTTACTATAGCACTTAAACATATGGGCTGATGACCGGATCATGCAGCTTTGCATGAAAATCTCTATTTATTATAATTGCCAGACCTGAAATAACAAGCACTTTTCACCTATTGTGTCCCCCCATTTCCTTGTAGATTGTAAGCTTCCGAGCAGGGACCTCACCCCTAATGTCACTGTTTAAATTGTCTTAACTCGTACCGAATTTATTGCTTGTACATGTCGTCGCTTAATTGTAAAGTGCTGCGGAATATGTTGGCGCTATATAAATAAAAATTATTATTGTTATTATTATTATATTATGACCTATCTTTAGTAGTAATATTTACAAGGTTTTGGCTTGCTTTTTGCACATTTCCTATGAGGTTCACAGACTATTGGGTTTGCCAGTAGAAAACTTAAATTATGCATGGTCATTTGAGATTCAGACTAGTGTCAGGAATCAAAGTATAAAACATCAAAGACTTACAATGAATCAGACCTGTATCAAGGTTTTCTGTTGGAATCAATAACTTGCATGCATTTATTCTGGGTCTTTGGTTTTGTTCAAGGCATGGGATAAGTCAGCTATGGATCAGAAAACTATACTTTATTACATAAACATGTGGTTGAATTTATTAATCATAAATCTACATTGATATTAAGTTGTGCATTTAAACTCAATAATTCCTTCAGGGTAACATAACCAATTATTACAGAGATATCACCGAATCTGGTTATATGCTGCCTATAGTGTACAGACGAGTGATTTCACAGAATGCTCAGAAGTAGGGTTGAGCGAAACGGGTCGTTCATTTTCAAAAGTCGCCGACTTTTGGCAAAGTCGGGTTTCATGAAACCCGATCCGACCCCTGTGCGAGGTCGGCCATGCGGTACGCGACTTTCGCGCCAAAGTCGCGTTTCAATGACGCGAAAAGCGCCATTTCTCAGCCAATGAAGGTAAACGCAGAGTGTGGGCAGCGTGATGACATAGGTCCTGGTCCCCACCATCTTAGAGAAGGGCATTGCAGTGATTGGCTTGCTGTCTGCGGCGTCACAGGGGCTATAAAGGGGAGTTCCCGCCGACCGCCATGTTACTGCTGCTGATCTGAGCTTAGGGAGAGGTTGCTGCCGCTTCGTCAGAAGCAGGGATAGCGTTAGGCAGGGTCCATTAACCACCAAACCGCTTGTGCTGTAGCGATTTCCACTGCCCAACACCACCTTCGGTGTGCAGGGACAGTGGAAGCTACATTTTTTTTTTTTCCCCCTCAGCGCTGTAGCTCATTGGGCTGCCCTAGAAGGCTCCCTGATAGCTGCATTGCTGTGTGTACGCCGCTGTGCAAACCAACTGCTTTTTTCAAAGCACAAATCCTCTTGTTCCTTCCTTTCTGCACAGCTATCTTTTTGGTTTGTACACACTTTTTATTTAATTTGTGCATCAGTCCACTCCTTATTGCTGCCTGCCATACCTGGCTGAGATTACTGCAGGGAGATAGTAATTGAAGGACACTCCCTGTTTTTTTTTTTTTTTTTTGTGGGAGATTAAGGCTATATTCACACTTTGCGGATTTTGCTGCGGATCCGCAGCGGATTTGACCGCTGCGGATCCGCAGCAGTTTCCCATGAGTTTACATTACAATGTAAACCTATGGGAAACAAAAAACGCTGTGCACATGCTGCAGAAAAATCCGCGCGGAAATGCTGCGGATTACATTCCGCAGCATGTCACTTCTTTTCTGCGGATTTTCACCTGCTCCAATAGAAAACTGCAGTTGAAAATCCGCAGAAGAAAACGCAGTAAAAACCGCGATAAATCCGCAGTAAAAACCGCGATGGGTTTTCACTACGGATTTTGCAATTCCGCTGCGGAAAAATCCGCAGTGGAATCTGCAAAGTGTGCACATAGCCTAAGATTGACATTTCTGCTAGAGTGCCATCCCTGTCTGTGTCATCTCTCACTCAGTGGGCCATAGAAAGCCTATTTATTTTTTTGCTTGATTTGGGTTATAAAATCTACCTGAAAAAATCACTACATCAATCAGTGGGAGAAAAATATTGGCCTCAGGGCTTGTGTGCCACTCTTGACTCCTGTGTGCATCATCACTCACTCAGTGGGCCATAGAAAGCCTATTTATTTTTTTGCTTGATTTTGGTTCTAAAATCTACCTGAAAAAATCACTACATCAATCAGTGGGAGAAAAATATTGGCCTCAGGGCTTGTGTGCCACTCCTGACTCCTGTGTGCATCATCACTCACTCAGTGGGCCATAGAAAGCCCATTTTTTTTTTTTTTGCTTTATTTCGGTTCTAAATTCTACCTGAAAAAATCAATAAATCAATCAGTGGGAGATTAATATTGGCCTTTGGGCTTGTGTGCCAGTCCTAAGCGTGCCATCTCTCTCTCTCAGATAGTGGGCCATAGAAAGCCTATTTATTTATTTTTTTTTTTATTGGGTTTATAAATTTTCCCAGCAAAAAAAAAAAAAAAGTGGGAGATTAATATTGGCCTCTGGGCTTGTGTGCCAGTCCTGAGCGTGCCATCTCTCTCACAAATAGTGGGCCATAGAAAGCCTATTTATTTATTTTTTTTTGGTTTTATAAATTCTCCCTTAAAAAAAAAAGGGAGATTAATATTGGCCTTTGGGCTTGTGTGCCAGTCCTAAGCGTGCCATCTCTCTCTGTCTCTCAGATAGTGGGCCATAGAAAGCCTATTTATTATTTTTTTTATTGGGTTTATAAATTTTCCCTGGAACAAAAAAAAAAAGTGGGAGATAAATATTGGCCTCTGGGCTTGTGTGCCACTCCTGACTCCTGTGTGCGTCATCTCTCACTCAGTGGGCCATAGAAAGCCTTTTTTTGTTTTATTTGTTTTCTAAATTCTCCCTGAAAAAATCATTTTATTTTATTTGGTTTCTAAATTCTTCCTGAAAAAATCATTTTATTCTATTTCTTTTTTTTCCTAAAGTCTCCCTGAAAAAAAAAAAAAAAAACAAATCAGTTGGAGATTAATATTGCCCTTTCTGCTTGTGTGCCAGTCTTGACTCCTGGGTGTGCCATCTCTCTCTCTCCAATTGTGGGCCATAGAAAGCCTATTATTTTTTTTAGCTTGATTTGGGTTCCAAAATCTACCTGAAAAAATCACTACATCAATCAGTGGGAGATAAATATTGGCCTCTGGGCTTGTGTGCCACTCCTGACTCCTGTGTGCGTCATCTCTCACTCAGTGGGCCATAGAAAGCCTTTTTTTGTTTTATTTGTTTTCTAAATTCTCCCTGAAAAAATCATTTTATTTTATTTGGTTTCTAAATTCTTCCTGAAAAAAATCATTTTATTCTATTATTTTTTTTTCCTAAAGTCTCCCTTAAAAAAAAAAAAAAATCAAATCAGTTGGAGATTAATATTTACATTTGTGCTTCAGTGACAGTCCTGCGTGTGTGGCATCTCTCTCATTTGTTGCCACCAACAACAGAGTGTGTAACATTGTGCCTGATTTTCGTTGTGGTCTCACTCACCTGTAAAGGGGTAGCTAAATCATACTGAATTTATAGCTCACCGTGTAATTTGTGTGACAGCAACAAATACCGTTAGTTTGTTTACGTTTTTAAAACAATGAGGAAGTATGGTGGAAGAGGTCGTGGCCGGGGGCGTTCATTGTCAGCTGGTAATGAGGGTAGTGGTAGTGGTGGAGCATCAGCTGGTCGTGGGAAAAAAAATATTGCACCTAAGTCTGGAGCTGTGGAGCCAGGTTCGTCGTCTGGCTACACAAGGCCTCGAACGCTCCCTTTTCTGGGAGTAGGAAAACCGCTTTTAAAGCTGGAGCAGCAAGAGCAAGTTTTGGCTTATCTTGCTGACTCAGCCTCTAGCTCTTTTGCCTCCTCTCGTGAAACTGGTAAATGTCAAAGCAGCGCGTCGTTAGTGGATGTTCACGGTCAGGGACAAGTCGCTTCCTTGTCCTCTTCAGCAAAAACAACAACAGAGAAGAATGCAGCAGGCGACACAACGGGTTACTCCATGGAGCTCTTTACACATACCGTCCCTGGCTTAGAAAGTGAAGCAGTTAACAGTCCATGCCCATTACAAGTTGAATCTGACATGGAGTGCACTGATGCACAGCCACAGCCAGACTACTATGCTGGTCCTTTGACTCAGACCACAACATTGCCCTCGCAGGGTGCTGATCAAGAATCAGACCCTGATGAGACTATGTTGCCCCATCACGAACGCTATACCACCGACCGACACGGTGACACAGACAAAGTTGCACACGAGCTACAAGAAGAGGTAATAGATGACCCAGTTCTTGACCCCGATTGGCAGCCATTGGGGGAACAGGGTGCAGGCGGCAGCAGTTCTGAAGCGGAGGAGGAGGGGCCGCAGCAGGCATCAACATCGCAACAGGTTCCATCTGCCGGGCCCGTATCTTGCCCAAAACGCGTGGCAAAGCCAAAACCTGTTGGAGGACAGCGTGGCCATCCGGTTAAAGCTCAGTCTGCAATGCCTGAAAAGGTATCCGATGCTAGAAAGAGTGCAGTCTGGCATTTTTTTAAACAACATCCAATTGATCAGCGCAAAGTCATCTGTCAAAAATGTTCAACTACCTTAAGCAGAGGACAGAATCTGAAAAGTCTCAATACAAGTTGCATGCATAGACATTTAACCACCATGCATTTACAAGCCTGGACTAACTACCAAACGTCCCTTAAGGTTGTAGCACCCTCGGCCAATGAAGCTAGTCAGCAATGCAACATCCCTTCCGGCAGTGTAGGGCCACCATATTCCGCACCACCTGCAGTATCTGTGCAGGTTTCTTTGCCAGGCCAAAGCAGTCAGGGTCAGGGAATCACCAGTTTTGTAGTAGGAAACACTGCATCTAGGGCACCGGTGGCAACAATACCATCTCCCACCGTCTCTCAGTCTGCCATGTCCACCGGCACCCCCGCTAGTTCCAAGATCTCCAGCTCTCCAGTCCAGCTCACCCTACATGAGACTATGGTTAGAAAAAGGAAGTACTTAGCCTCGCATCCGCGTACACAGGGTTTGAACGCACACATAGCTAGACTAATCTCGTTAGAGATGATGCCCTACCGGTTAGTTGAAAGCAAAGCTTTCAAAGCCCTGATGGACTACGCTGTACCACGCTACGAGCTACCCAGTCGACACTTTTTTTCCAGAAAAGCCATCCCAGCCCTCCACCAGCATGTTAAAGAGCGCATCGTCCATGCACTCAGGCAATCTGTGAGCACAAAGGTGCACCTGACAACAGATGCATGGACCAGTAGGCATGGCCAGGGACGTTACGTGTCCATCACGGCACACTGGGTAAATGTGGTGGATGCAGGGTCCACAGGGGACAGCAAGTTTGGGACAGTTCTGCCTAGCCCACGGTCTAGGAAACAATTGGCTGTAGCCGTTCGCACCCCCTCCTCCTCCTCTTCGTCCTCCTGCAGAAGCGAGAGCTCGTCCACAGACCGCAGTCGCACAACCACTCCATCCGCAGCTGCCACTGTTGCACACCAGGTCTCCCATTATGGGGCAGCTACTGGCAAACGTCAGCAGGCTGTATTGGCTATGAAGTGTTTGGGCGACAACAGACACACCGCGGAAGTTCTGTTTGAGTTCTTGCAGAAAGAAATGCAGTCGTGGCTGGGCACTGTAGATCTTGAGGCAGGCAAGGTAGTGAGTGATAACGGAAGGAATTTCATGGCTGCCATCTCCCTTTCCCAACTGAAACACATTCCTTGCCTGGCTCACACCTTAAACCTGGTGGTGCAGTGCTTCCTGAAAAGTTATCCGGGGTTATCCGGCCTGCTCCTCAAAGTGCGTGGACTTTGCTCACATATCCGCCGTTCGCCCGTACACTCCAGCCGTATGCAGACCTATCAGCGTTCTTTGAACCTTCCCCAGCATCGCCTAATCATAGACGTTGCAACAAGGTGGAACTCAACACTGCACATGCTTCAGAGACTGTGTGAACAGAGGTGGGCTGTTATGTTTTTGTGGGAGGATACACATACACGGGCAGGCAGTAGGATGGCAGACATGGAGTTGTCAGGTGTGCAGTGGTCGAAGATTCAAGACATGTGTCAAGTCCTTCAGTGTTTTGAGGAATGCACACGGCTGGTTAGTGCAGACAACGCCATAATAAGCATGAGCATCCCCCTAATGCGTCTGCTGATGCAAAGTTTGACGCACATAAAGGATCAGGCGTCTGCAGCTGAGGAAGAGGAAAGCCTTGATGACAGTCAGCCATTGTCTGGCCAGGGCAGTGTACAGGACGAGGTAGCGGGCGAAGAGGAGGACGAGGAGGATGATGGGGATGATTATATTTTTAATGAGGAAGCTTTTCCGGGGCCACTGGAAATTGGTGGTGCGGCAAGGCCGGGTTCTGGTTTTTTGAGGGACACAAGTGACGTGGATTTGCCTGAAACTGCCCCTCAACTAAGCACAACCGCAGATTTGAGAACTGGAACTTTGGCCCACATGGCGGATTATGCCTTACGTATCCTCAAAAGGGACACACGCATAACTAAAATGATGAATGATGACGATTACTGGTTGGCCTGCCTCCTTGATCCTCGCTATAAAGGCAAATTGCAAAATATAATGCCACATGAGAACTTGGAACTAATATTAGTAACATAGTTAGTAAGGCCGAAAAAAGACATTTGTCCATCCAGTTCAGCCTATATTCCATCATAATAAATCCCCAGATCTACGTCCTTCTACAGAACCTAATAAATAGTAACATAGTTAGTAAGGCCGAAAAAAGACATTTGATATATTAGCAACCAAACAATCAACTCTTGTTGACCGTTTGCTTCTGGCATTCCCTGCACACAGCGCCCGTGATTGTTCTCACACGAGCTGCAGGGGCCAGCAGACCAGAGGAGTTAGAGGGGCAGAAATCAGAAGTGGCGTTGGCCAGAGGGGTTTTCTGACCAGGTTGTGGAGTGATTTTGCTATGACCGCAGACAGGACAGGTACTGCAGCATCAATTCAAAGTGACAGGAGACAACATTTGTCCAGTATGGTTACAAACTATTTTTCATCCCTTATCGATGTTCTCCCTCAACCGTCATTCCCATTTGATTACTGGGCATCAAAATTAGACACCTGGCCAGAATTGGCAGAATATGCATTGCAGGAGCTTGCTTGCCCGGCAGCTAGTGTCCTATCAGAAAGAGTATTCAGTGCTGCAGGTTCAATACTAACAGAAAAAAGGACTCGTCTGGCTACCCAAAATGTAGATGATCTAACCTTCATTAAAATGAACCACAACTGGATTTCGAAATCTTTTGCCCCACCTTGCCCGGCTGACACCTAGCTTTCCTATGAAAAGGTCTTGCCTGTGGACTATTCTGAATGCCTTTTCCAATCTCGTAATTTTCTGCACCTGATTGTCCAGCATACGACATGTTTACACCTCACTAAATGGCCAAACTCCCCACACGGGGCCGTGGTATCGACACTTGGCGACAGCACCCGTGAGAGTGCAGTTTGTCTGAAGAGGTGGGTGAGCCCGCTTTTGGTCGACGGCACTGCCACTGGGTCCCTCCTAGTACAATAAAGTGTCTCTGGCGGTGGTGGTGCGCACCCAACGTCAGACACACCGTTGTAATATGAGGGGCCCTGGGCCTGTACCACCGGCCACAAGACAGTTTCCCCCCACCCCAGCTCAAACAGTGCTCTACCACTTGCAAAATTATCTCACAGCTCCACCAATGTTTAGTCTATGCGCTGACATCCTTCAATGCCTGCCACTGACAATACCATTGTATTGACATTTTTGTTATGTTAGGCCTTCGATGCCTGTCTGCGGTCACTCCTTCCACTAGGCCTCCACTGACCACACCACTGCTGCCCGTGTACCCCTGTAACCAATTTAAAATTGCCTACAGCCATGTGTTATTATTTTAGGCCTTCGATGCCTGTCTGCGGTGACTCCTTCCACTAGGCCTCCACTGACCACACCACTGCTGCCCGTGTACCCCTGTAACCAATTTAAAATTGCCTACAGCCATGTGTTATTATTTTAGGCCTTCGATGCCTGTCTGCGGTCACTCCTTCCACTAGGCCTCCACTGACCACACCACTGCTGCCCGTGTACCCCTGGAGCCAATTTAAAATTGCCTACAGCCATGTGTTATTATTTTAGGCCTTCGATGCCTGTCTGCGGTCACTCCTTCCACTAGGCCTCCACTGACCACACCACTGCTGCCCGTGTACCCCTGGAACCAATTTAAAATTGCCTACAGCCATGTGTTATTATTTTAGGCCTTCGATGCCTGTCTGCGGTCATTCCTTCCACTAGGCCTCCACTGACCACACCACTGCTGCCCGTGTACCCCTGGAACCAATTTAAAATTGCCCACAGCCATGTGTTATTATTTTAGGCCTTCGATGCCTGTCTGCGGTCACTCCTTCCACTAGGCCTCCACTGACCACACCACTGCTGCCCGTGTACCCCTGGAACCAATTTAAAATTGCCTACAGCCATGTGTTATTATTTTAGGCCTTCGATGCCTGTCTGCGGTCACTCCTTCCACTAGGCCTCCACTGACCACACCACTGCTGCCCGTGTACCCCTGGAACCAATTTAAAATTGCCTACAGCCATGTGTTATTATTTTAGGCCTTCGATGCCTGTCTGCGGTCACTCCTTCCACTAGGCCTCCACTGACCACACCACTGCTGCCCGTGTACCCCTGGAACCAATTTAAAATTGCCTACAGCCATGTGTTATTATTTTAGGCCTTCGATGCCTGTCTGCGGTCACTCCTTCCACTAGGCCTCCACTGACCACACCACTGCTGCCCGTGTACCCCTGGAACCAATTTAAAATTGCCTACAGCCATGTGTTATTATTTTAGGCCTTCGATGCCTGTCTGCGGTCACTCCTTCCACTAGGCCTCCACTGACCACACCACTGCTGCCCGTGTACCCCTGGAACCAATTTAAAATTGCCTACAGCCATGTGTTATTATTTTAGGCCTTCGATGCCTGTCTGCGGTCACTCCTTCCACTAGGCCTCCACTGACCACACCACTGCTGCCCGTGTACCCCTGGAACCAATTTAAAATTGCCTACAGCCATGTGTTATTATTTTAGGCCTTCGATGCCTGTCTGCGGTCACTCCTTCCACTAGGCCTCCACTGAACACCACTGCTGCCCGTGTACCCCTGTAACCAATTTAAAATTGCCTACAGCCATGTGTTATTATTTTAGGCCTTCGATGCCTGTCTGCGGTCACTCCTTCCACTAGGCCTCCACTGACCACACCACTGTTGCCCGTGTACCCCTGTAACCAATTTAAAATTGCCTACAGCCATGTGTTATTATTTTAGGCCTTCGATGCCTGTCTGCGGTCACTCCTTCCACTAGGCCTCCACTGACCACACCACTGCTGCCCATGTACCCCTGGAACCAACATCAGAAAATATAAAAATAAGTATTTTGCTTATAAAAAAGAAAATACTGGAGAGATATCAAATGCAGACATTTTAACATTAAAAACAAACACATACAACAAAAATCTGGTACAGTACTAAAAATGGCCACCAGCTACAATAACTTTCTCCTGCAAGTAGTTAACTGAAAGGTTTTTTCAATTTTAAACACAGATATGGCATCCACCGAGTGTTGTCCTGTCGCGTCTTCTTTATATTATTGCCAAGAAGATGCAAAACAATGAAAATAATAAAATCATTATTTACCAAAAAAATAGAGTAAGTCAAAACCACATTGCAAATAAACATTCATTACAAATAAAGAAGCAGGGCGCGTCCGAGGGTGAGTATATACCTAATAAGAATATAATCACCCTCGGACGCGCGCTGCTTCTTTCCGACAGCCTTCCTTCCTAAGAATCAGCCCTTCCGTGGTGTAGAGAGAGGGTTTGTTACACTCCAAGGTGTTCCCCAGGTTGCCTTTCCTGAGCTTCGATCTTCCGGCTCTCGTTTAGTAGTTGTTGGAAACTACGCTGCATTGGGCCTACAAATTGGGTATGGGGTGTAGAGAGATGGTGTGTTCCACTCCAAGGTGTTCCCCAGCTTGCCTTTCCTGAGCTTCGATCTTCCGGCTCTCGTTTAGTAGTTGTTGGAAACTACGCTGCATTAGGCCTACAAATTGGGTATGGGGTGTAGAGAGATGGTGTGTTCCACTGTAGAGAGATGGTGTGTTCCACTCCAAGGTGTTCCCCAGGTTTCCTCGCCAATGCTTCGATCATCATGCTCTCGTTTAGTAGTTGTTGGAAACTACGCTGCATTAGGCCTACAAATTGGGTATGGGGTGTAGAGAGATGGTGTGTTCCACTCCAAGGTGTTCCCCAGGTTTCCTCTCCATTGCTTCGATCTTCATGCTCTCGTTTAGTAGTTGTTGGTAACTACGCTGCATTAGGCCTACAAATTGGGTATGGGGTGTAGAGAGATGGTGTGTTACACTCCAAGGTGTTCCCCAGGTTTCCTCTCCATTGCTTCGATCTTCCGGCTCTCGTTTAGTAGTTGTTGGAAACTACGCTGCATTAGGCCTACAAATTGGGTATGGGGTGTAGAGAGATGGTGTGTTACACTCCAAGGTGTTCCCCAGGTTTCCTCTCCATTGCTTCGATCTTCCGGCTCTCGTTTAGTAGTTGTTGGAAACTACGCTGCATTAGGCCTACAAATTGGGTATGGGGTGTAGAGAGATGGTGTGTTACACTCCAAGGTGTTCCCCAGGTTTCCTCTCCATTGCTTCGATCTTCCGGCTCTCGTTTAGTAGTTGTTGGAAACTACGCTGCATTAGGCCTACAAATTGGGTATGGGGTGTAGAGAGATGGTGTGTTACACTCCAAGGTGTTCCCCAGGTTTCCTCTCCATTGCTTCGATCTTCCGGCTCTCGTTTAGTAGTTGTTGGAAACTACGCTGCATTAGGCCTACAAATTGGGTATGGGGTGTAGAGAGATGGTGTGTTCCACTCCAAGGTGTTCCCCAGGTTGCCTTTCCTGAGCTTCGATCTTCCGGCTCTCGTTTAGTAGTTGTTGGAAACTACGCTGCATTAGGCCTACAAATTGGGTATGGGGTGTAGAGAGATGGTGTGTTCCACTGTAGAGAGATGGTGTGTTCCACTCCAAGGTGTTCCCCAGGTTTCCTCGCCAATGCTTCGATCATCATGCTCTCGTTTAGTAGTTGTTGGAAACTACGCTGCATTAGGTCTACAAATTGGGTATGGGGTGTAGAGAGATGGTGTGTTCTACTCCAAGGTGTTCCCCAGGTTTCCTCTCCATTGCTTCGATCTTCATGCTCTCGTTTAGTAGTTGTTGGAAACTACGCTGCATTAGGCCTACAAATTGGGTATGGGGTGTAGAGAGATGGTGTGTTACACTCCAAGGTGTTCCCCAGGTTTCCTCTCCATTGCTTCGATCTTCCGGCTCTCGTTTAGTAGTTGTTGGAAACTACGCTGCATTAGGCCTACAAATTGGGTATGGGGTGTAGAGAGATGGTGTGTTACACTCCAAGGTGTTCCCCAGGTTTCCTCTCCATTGCTTCGATCTTCCGGCTCTCGTTTAGTAGTTGTTGGAAACTACGCTGCATTAGGCCTACAAATTGGGTATGGGGTGTAGAGAGATGGTGTGTTCCACTGTAGAGAGATGGTGTGTTCCACTCCAAGGTGTTCCCCAGGTTTCCTCGCCAATGCTTCGATCATCATGCTCTCGTTTAGTAGTTGTTGGAAACTACGCTGCATTAGGTCTACAAATTGGGTATGGGGTGTAGAGAGATGGTGTGTTCTACTCCAAGGTGTTCCCCAGGTTTCCTCTCCATTGCTTCGATCTTCATGCTCTCGTTTAGTAGTTGTTGGAAACTACGCTGCATTAGGCCTACAAATTGGGTATGGGGTGTAGAGAGATGGTGTGTTACACTCCAAGGTGTTCCCCAGGTTTCCTCTCCATTGCTTCGATCTTCCGGCTCTCGTTTAGTAGTTGTTGGAAACTACGCTGCATTAGGCCTACAAATTGGGTATGGGGTGTAGAGAGATGGTGTGTTACACTCCAAGGTGTTCCCCAGGTTTCCTCTCCATTGCTTCGATCTTCCGGCTCTCGTTTAGTAGTTGTTGGAAACTACGCTGCATTAGGCCTACAAATTGGGTATGGGGTGTAGAGAGATGGTGTGTTACACTCCAAGGTGTTCCCCAGGTTTCCTCTCCATTGCTTCGATCTTCCGGCTCTCGTTTAGTAGTTGTTGGAAACTACGCTGCATTGGGCCTACAAATTGGGTATGGGGTGTAGAGAGATGGTGTGTTCCACTCCAAGGTGTTCTCCAGGTTGCCTTTCCTGAGCTTCGATCTTCCGGCTCTCGTTTAGTAGTTGTTGGAAACTACGCTGCATTAGGCCTACAAATTGGGTATGGGGTGTAGAGAGATGGTGTGTTCCACTCCAAGGTGTTCCCCAGGTTTCCTCGCCAATGCTTCGATCTTCATGCTCTCGTTTAGTAGTTGTTGGAAACTACGCTGCATTGGGCCTACAAATTGGGTATGGGGTGTAGAGAGATGGTGTGTTCCACTCCAAGGTGTTCTCCAGGATGCCTTTCCTGAGCTTCGATCTTCCGGCTCTCGTTTAGTAGTTGTTGGAAACTACACTGCATTAGGCCTACAAATTGGGTATGGGGTGTAGAGAGATGGTGTGTTCCACTCCTAGGTGTTCTCCAGGTTGCCTTTCCTGAGCTTCGATCTTCCGGCTCTCGTTTAGTAGTTCTTGGAAACTACACTGCATTAGGCCTACAAATTGGGTATGGGGTGTAGAGAGATGGTGTGTTCCACTCCAAGGTGTTCTCCAGGTTGCCTTTCCTGAACTTCTATCTTCAGGCTCTCATTAAATTGTGGTTAAACGGAACAACTGCATTTGGCGTACTAGTTGGTTTGGGGCTTACTATCGGTGTCTGCCACTCCTTGCTGTTCTCCTGGTTTCCTGTCCTGAAATTCCGTTTTCAGGCGCTCGTTAAGTAGTTGTTAATGTTAGACTGCATTTGGCCTACTAGTTGGGTTGGGGCCTACTATCGGTGTCTGCCACTCCTTGCTGTTCTCATCCACTGAACAAAGCTGTGCCGCCTGTTTACTACGGTTGCCAATTTTGAACTGCATTTCGACTACTTACTGATTTGGGCCTACTCTCTGTGTCAGCCTCTCATTCCAGTTGTCCTCCACTGCAATGCCCCCTGGTTATTCCTGTGTTACCAATTTTGAACTGCATTTAGCCAACTTTATTCTTTGGGCCTATATCTGTGTTTCCTCCTCATCCTGCCCATTGCCCAGCCAGTGATAGATGAGTCTGCTGGTACATTGACCCATAACGCAACATTCCCCGTGCACGCTACACAACAACATTGTGACCCTGCTGAAAGTCAGGTTGCTCTTCCCGCATACCATACCACCTTACACGGGGACAAAGAGGAAGGTGCAGATGAAAGTGCAGGTTCCTTCATCAGGTGGGGGGAGGAATACTAGTTGGCGACGTCACTGGCACAGGGCCTCTCATAGTACGCAAAAGTGTTGCTGCCGGTGGGAGGCGCCCCCGCCGTGCAAACACATCGCTGTACTTTGAGGGGCCCTGTGCCAGTGCCAATGCCAACGAGTGGGCCCCCCCTGCTTGCTCAGGTTCACAGCACTTGCAAAGTTGAAATACTTACCTCTCCCTGCTCCACTGCCGTGACGTGGTCCAGATTTCCTGGGCCCACTAATTACTTGAACCAGCCCTACCCACCACAACTTTAGCCAAATGACCCCCAATTTCAAATGCCTTCCAATTATTATAAGGTAAATTACGCTTGACAAGCTTCATTAAGAAGAATGGATGGTTTTGACATTAAAATGGGCACTCTAGGTGTTTTCCTGGCCCCCACTCACTGCCGACTATGCTGCCCCATTGACTTGCATTGGGTTTCGTGTTTCGGTCGATCCCGACTTTACGTCATAATCGGCCGATTTCACTCGACCCGACTTTTGAGATAGTCGGGTTTCGCGAAACCCGGCTCGACTCTAAAAAGGTCAAGGTCGCTCAACTCTACTCAGAAGCATTCTTTCATACCTGTGAAACCTCAGATTTTTTTAAACAATAGATTTGTATTAAGGATTTTAACATATAAAAACACAGGATATATAACAGAAACATTAATATAAACATGTAATTAAAGGAGCTATAAGGAGGACAAACATATAAAGGGTCGTAGAGGAAAAAAGTATGAAAGGAAGAAAAAAGGGGCCATATGGAGGAGATCTATGTAGCCAAATGATTACTAGGTATTTCATGAACAGTCAGAGATATCGGAAGCTTTAACAGATATCAGTAAGCGGCAATAAAAACTTTATTAGAGTTACATTTAAGTGATAAAAGAAACATCGGGATGCAGCTGATGGGATTATTACTCCAATCAGCCTATCCCTGCTGCTGCAAATAACAGTGACAGCAGGAGCAGCTGATGGGGGTATTCATCAACCGCCGCCTGCCCTATAAGTAAATAAATGGAAAAAATGGTGTGGGTACCCCTGTATTTTCAACTGGGGGCTGCAATCAAGGTTATCAAGAATAGAGGGGTCCCCAGGCTGTTTTTCTTAAATTGTTTAAATAAATAATTTAAAAAAAATTTGTGAGGTTCCCCCATTTTTGACAACCAGCTGTGCTAAACCTCACCGCTGGGGACTGGTATTCTCAGGCTGGTATGAGGCCATGGATATTGACTCTCCCGCGGCCTAAAAATAGCAGCCTGCAACTGCCCAGAAAAGGCACATTTATTAGATGTGCCAATTCTGGTGCTTTGCCTGTCTCTCCTGTCATGATCAGGTGACCTTGGAGCAGCATGAAAACTTTCACTGGAGTAGGTGGTAACTATACTGACCGCAAACCCTGATCTTAACATCGCAACTAGAAGTAGCCGTGGGGTGTGCCTAACAAAACCTAGACACCTCGACACAGCCGGAGGACTAAATACCCCTATAGATGGAAATAGGAATTCTACCTTGCCTCAGAGCAGAACCCCAAAGAATAGGCAGCCCCCCACAAATAATGACTGTGAGTAGTAGAGGAAAAGACACACGCAGGCAGGAAACAGGATTTAGCAAAAGAGGCCACACTAGCTAAAATAGGAAAGGAGAGGACAGGATACTAAGCGGTCAGTATTAAAATCCTTCCAAAAATATCCACAGCAGAAAATACAAAAACTCCACAATCTAACTAAAGATGTGGAGCGTATATCTGCAACTCCAGAGAATCCAACAAGACTGAGAAAACACTGACACAGTCTAAGCTGGACAAGAGAAAAACAAATGAATAGCACAGAATATAAGCACACTGCATGTGTGCCACAGAAAAAGAAACAGACACTTATCTTTGCTGAATTGGCAGCTAAGCAGGAGAAGCCAGAAATAGATCCAACACTTCACAAGAAACATTGACAACTGGCAAGGACTAATGAATCCTGCACACCTAAATATCCCAGTCAGAACTGCAATCAGCAGATACACCTGGCCAGGACTGCGACTCAGAGACAACTGCATTCCCACCTACAACCACTGGAGGGAACCCAAAAGCAGAATTCACAACACTCTCCCCACTTGCCCAGTAGCGGTGGCAAGTGGGGTTCATATTTGTGTGGTTGATGTCACCTTTGTACTGTCAGGTGACATCAAGCCCATGGCTTAGTAATGGAGAGGTATCTAAAAGACACCTCTCCATTACTAATCCTATATTTATATGGTAAAGAAAGACACAGCCAGAATAAAGTCCTTAAAATAAAAAAATGACACAGACTCCAAAGCACAAGATCTCCTGTAATAAAAGTAAAATAAAAAACAACAATATACCATGCCTGTCTATCGTTTTGTCCCACACCGTAATCCATGTCTGGGGGCTGAACTAGCGATAACTTTAACAGGCTATTTACATTCTTAAACCATAGGGTATGTGTCCACGGGCTGGATTACATCCGGATTAGCTACGGATTGAATGCAGCGTTGAACCCGCAGCGTCCAGATGTTATAGCATAGTGGAGGGGATTTTATGAACAAAAAAGGGGAGAAGCCAGCGCAGCCTAAGGTTAAGATGCAATACATAAAGTGCAAATGCACATATTAATTTCTAACTGTATTTTCAAAATGAGACATTTAGCAAACAATTGATCAATTCTTTGAGCCACCCCGCCTCTTCACGGCAATCTCATATTGGGGCAGTCCTACACTACGTTTTTTATATTCGCTGTGCCATAAAGGCCTCCTAAATGAACTAAAAGCAAGACCACATTAAAAGCATGCTGTACCTGGAGCATTACTGAGTCACCCCCATGGCGCCAGATTAGGCAAGCGAGGATAAAGGTTGACCAGGTCCAGACAGACATTTCGGATCCAACCTCCACACTGCCCATCCAGTACCACAGATGAAGAGTAGTGATAGAGGACACGGCACTCAGGGCTTGTTGGAGGTGCACAAGTTAGGTATCCAACCCGTCAATCATAAATAATAAATTACTTGGCACTCAGGAGATGATTTTTGCAAGATAAGAAGTGAACAATTTGTTTATTAGGTGCATCCAGTTCCACATTTAAACGTTTTCGGTCTAATCATAAGACCTTCATCAGAAATGGTTATTGAGTACTGTAATACATACGTAGAAAAACACAAAAGAATGTTTTAGAAAAATGATGCACAGATTAAGTACAAATATAATACATATTGTTCGATGACAACAAAACAAAACATAAATATATATCACTTGTTGAATGGTAGACAAGAACAGTGGCGGCCTAAACGGATCCGGCCTGGTGTTCCGTGAGTGGTGAACTTCGTAGAAGAGATGCTAAAGACTGTGGACGTGTATAGGAGAGACAAAAAGAAGAAAATCAAGTCCAGCTAGGGAACCGCGCGAGTGGACTGCGGCATGACCACCCCCAAAGGATACAGAGAGTGCGGTGACCTTCATGACTAGTGGTCGATGCGCTAAGGTGCAAAGTGAGCAGCCTAAAATAAAAACTTGAGAATGTCAATAATACACTGATGTCATGGTGCACGGATAGTGCAATATGCCTGGGCAAAAAGCCCCGTAGGGCCTTAAGGGCACAAGGGCCAGTCCTGAAGTGTGACCACCTAGAGCCTGCGAACAATGAGCAAAAAAGCAAAAAACAGCCAATGGAAATACCAGAACACCATGTACTATGGAGGAATAGTCTAAGCGAGTCCCAAAACAACTACCTGGATGACGTAGAGAATCTGGAAATCTGAAAAGGCCCAGAAGGTGCCAGCAACAGAGCAGTCCCGGGAGAAGGAGGGCGTCTGTGGGGGGGGGGGAAACAGGGAGAGACAAAAGAACACATTGCAAAACTGTTGCCTATGTAGCCCAGTGTAGGGATACCCCCCTATTATAGAGATAGGTTACCTGTAAATGTATGGGAGGCGAGCGCTGTGGAGAGCGAAAAAAATCGCAGGAGCGCTGTAGAAGCAAGACAGGTAAAAGGTAACTACGTGGCTGGGCCAAGGGAAATACAGAAAAAAGGCGAGCGTCGCCGAACTGAGAGACCGTGAATACCTGTTACATAGGAGGACGCCGGCGCCGTGCTGCAGCGGCTGCGAGATTCCCGGGGCTGGTGTCAGGCGGTGGCACTTCCGGGTTTAAGTGCGCGCCGCCCGGCGATCACCTGACCCGTCGCGTCATAGAAGACACGTGACCGGGTCGGCTGCGCGTGCGCAGAAGGGACGAGATGAACAGGGCTGAATGGCGCCTGCGCATGAGGCGCCAGGAAAAAGACCTGGTGTACAGGGTGGTGGTGGCTGTGTGCAGGAGGGGGGGGGGGGGCTGTGGCCCCGAACAAAAAGCAACCATAAGAAAGCGGGAGGCTAAACGCTGATACTGGAGCGGGGTGCAGGACAAGCTAAGGGGCACTCTGTAGGGAGCACGACCCGAAAAAGAGGGAGGGGATATATAGATCTGAGAATAGAGCTAGACCCTAAAAGGTGGTCACACGCAGGAGATATAGAGACCAAGCTAACACTCTATATCTAAATAGGCATACTGGATGAATACTGTACCATATGGGGTAGGACCAGTGCTCGGTGCGCAGGGCGTGATTAGCGGTTCTGTGGAAAAACATAAAATAAAAGGCAGTTAAAATCAGGATATATACAGTCAAGCAAGGTCAACACATTCGATAGATGTGCTAACCCCTCATGTAATATAATACAGGAAATTACAAAAAAGCTGAAACATCGTAATCTCTATTTAAACCCTTAGGTTCTAGGGTCTGAAGTGTGTAGATCCAATATGCTTCCCTTCTTTGGAGCATTCTGGTACGGTTTTGTCCCCTTCTAGGGATGTCCACCTGTTCTAGAACCTGGAACCGGAGTTGGGTAATGCTATGGTTTTTTATGGAAAAATGGTGTGGGAGGGGGAGATGTGTCTTGTTACATCGGATGGTGGATTTATGTTGGGCCACCCTGTCCCTCACTGCTTGCGTGGTCTCGCCCATGTAGGCTAGACCGCATGGGCATTTAATGAGATAGACCACAAATGTGGACTCACAGGTGTAGAAACCTTTTATGGGGATGACCTTACCAGTTTGTGGGTGAAACACAGAGGAACCCTTTTGTACGTTACTGCACTGAAGACAGTTGAGGCAGGGGAATGTACCACGTTTCTGGGTTTGAAGAAAAGTTTGTTTTGGGACCACTGAGCCTGGGCCAATATCCGCCTTGACTAGCCTATCCTTAAGGTTCCTAGCCCGCTTGAAGCATGGTAGGAACGGTACTTTGAACTCTGGAACTGTAGGGTAGCTTTTGGATAAAATATTCCAATGTCTCCTAATGGTGGACTGTACTAGGCCCGAAAATGGATGAAAGGTAGATACAAAAGGGATTCTCTTTTCAATATCCTTGGGTTTGCTGTGTGATAAATTCTGCTTGGCATCTGTCAAACCCCCCTGGGGGTAACCCCTATCAGTAAATTTCTGTTCCATCTCCATGAGTTTAGTTTTTTTTACATCCATATTGGAGACAATCCTGTCTACCCTGTGAAACTGTGATTTGGGAATGGATCTTTTAATGGAGGGTGGGTGCCAGCTGGAAAAAAGCAGAAGACCATTTCGATCTGTGGCTTTAGTAAATAAATCGATACCCAGATGACCATCCCTCTCCTTGTATACCAGGGTGTCCAGAAAGCTGATTTTATGTGTGTCATATTGTATGGTAAATTTGAGTTCAGGCCAGATGCTGTTGATGTGTTGGTCAAAAGGCAAGAGTGACTCAATAGGACCATCCCAGACGCAAAATATATCATCGATATATCTCCGCCAAACCCTGCAATGAGCCGTAAATAAAGGGTGATTGTACACGAAGTCACTTTCAAAAGCCGCCATGTATGCTATAGCGTAAGGGGGCGCTACATTCGCGCCCATAGCTGTGCCTTGTTGTTGGGCATAGAAGGTGTCCTGAAACATGAAGTAATTTTCTTTGAGTACTAAGTTCAAAAGATCGGCACAGAAGTGACGAATTTTAATGTCCACTCTGTTCTCACTCAAAAGTCTATCTGTGGCTGCTAGGCCCTTCTCATGTATTATTGAGGTATATAAACTGGTGACATCCCAGGTTATCAGCAGGGAAGAAGGAGCTAAGGGGCCCAGTGATTTGATAATTTGAATGAAGTCACTAGTGTCCAGTAGAAAGGAGCGGGTGGTCTTAACCAGTGGAGTTAAAATTTTTTCCAGTACCATGGATAAAGGTGACAGGACTGAGTCGGTCAGGGATACGATGGGACGACCAGGTGGTTTGACTAATCTCTTATGAATTTTAGGCAGAACATAAAAAATGGGAGTGATGGGATCCCTTTTGATGAGGAAATCCCTCATCTTACTATCGATAGTGCCTGCCTGGAAGTGAAAATCCACAATGGGTGCAATTTTTTGGACTATCTGATTCAAAGGGTTGTGTGGTAATACCCTGTATACCGTGGCGTCCCCCAATTGCCTAAACACTTCCTCAAGGTAATCAGCTCTGTCCATGACCACCGTTGCCCCGCCCTTATCTGCTGGTTTAAATATCAAAGATTTGTCCGACGACAGATGTTCCAGTGAAGCTCTCTCTGGGTATGAGAGATTAGTGTGGAACTGGAACTTTTCCCGGTCCATCTCCCGAGTCAATGTATGAATGTCTCTCTCAACAAGGGAAACAAAAGTTTCCACTGGTGGGTTTGTCCGTGGTGGCATATAGGAGCTATGGGTCCGTAGCCCCAGATTGCGGAGTTCAAGTAGGGTCTTGTCCTGTCTTGAAGGGTTCAAGGCAGGAGGTTGCTCTGAGAAATGGACACGTAGTCTGAGGTTCCGGTAGAATCTCTGTAGATCCATGCTGAGTTCAAAGGAGTTGAACTTGTACATAGGGCAGAAGGACAAGCCCTTTTGAAGTACGGACAATTGATGAGTGTCCAGGTTTTTCGAGGATATGTTAACTACCAGTGGGAGGTCCTTACCTGCGAGCGTGTTGTCATCTGGTTTCTGTATTCCCCGGCGGCATTGGCCCCCCCGCCTCGTTTTCCCTTTTGACGGCCGCGGCTGTTCCCTAAAAAAGATGAATGGGAGGTAGAACGGTTTAAGTTTCCAGGCCTGCTGTCGGTGGAACCAGAAGAGCTTAGAGAGCTGTGTCGCCTGGTGGAACGCCGAATGTCCCGCCACTGGTAAACACGGTTCTGTAGATAATCCTCGGTGTCTCTCAGGAATTTTGATCTTTTCTTCTTTTCCAGTTCTGATCTGTGTGAACGTAACATTTCTTGATTCTTTGTCTTGAGTTCCTGGAATTCCTCCTGGGGCATAGTACTGGTCAGTTGGTTCTCGATGGCGCTTATCTGGGCATTTACCGTATCCAGGTTCTTTTGGAGGTACGAGAGGGTTAGAGTCATCAAGTCCGCCGAACATTTGTTCAAGATGTGTTCGAACTTGGTACAGTAGTCTTTATCCTCTCTGAAGAAGGTCGGTTGTAAAGGGACCCGTAGGCCCCACGGGATCCTCTGGACCCGGAGATATTCAGCTATTGTAATAATATGCAGTTCAAGGTTAACTGCTCTTCTAGACTCACGTTCCAAGTCGCGATTCTTGGGTTCTTTGGTAGGAATTTGTAAGAAATCGCTGGGTGCGGTTACTTTGGAGAGGATTTCTGCCGCTTCTGTAGCATTGAAGGAAAAGGTCTCACTCGACATCGTCCGAGGTGCTCGTGTAAGGATAAAGCATGTAGTGATAGAGGACACGGCACTCATGGCTTGTTGGAGGTGCACAAGTTAGGTATCCAACCCGTCAATCATAAATAATAAATTACTTGGCACTCAGGAGATGATTTTTGCAAGATAAGAAGTGAACAATTTGTTTATTAGGTGCATCCAGTTCCACATTTAAACGTTTTCGGTCTAATCATAAGACCTTCATCAGAAATGGTTATTGAGTACTGTAATACATACGTAGAAAAACACAAAAGAATGTTTTAGAAAAATGATGCACAGAGTAAATACAAATATAATACATATTGTTCGATGACAACAAAACAAAACATAAATAAACATCACTTGTTGAATGGTAGACAAGAACAGTGGCGGCCTAAACGGATCCGGCCTGGTGTTCCGTGAGTGGTGAACTTCGTAGAAGAGATGCTAAAGACTGTGGACGTGTATAGGAGAGATAAAAAGAAGAAAATCAAGTCCAGCTAGGGAACCGCGCGAGTGGACTGCGGCATGACCACCCCCAAAGGATACAGAGAGTGCGGTGACCTTCATGACTAGTGGTCGATGCGCTAAGGTGCAAAGTGAGCAGCCTAAAATAAAAACTTGAGAATGTCAATAATACACTGATGTCATGGTGCAGGGATAGTGCAATATGCCTGGGCAAAAAGCCCCGTAGGGCCTTAAGGGCACAAGGGCCAGTCCTGAAGTGTGACCACCTAGAGCCTGCGAACAATGAGCAAAAAAGCAAAAAAACAGCCAATGGAAATACCAGAACACCATGTACTATGGAGGAATAGTCTAAGCGAGTCCCAAAACAACTACCTGGATGACGTAGAGAATCTGGAAATCTGAAAAGGCCCAGAAGGTGCCAGCAACAGAGCAGTCCCGGGAGAAGGAGGGCGTCTGGGGGGGGGGGACAGGGAGAGACAAAAGAACACATTGCAAAACTGTTGCCTATGTAGCCCAGTGTAGGGATACCCCCCTATTATAGAGATAGGTTACCTGTAAATGTATGGGAGGCGAGCGCTGTGGAGAGCGAAAAAAATCGCAGGAGCAGGAGCGCTGTAGAAGCAAGACAGGTAAAAGGTAACTACGTGGCTGGGCCAAGGGAAATACAGAAAAAAGGCGAGCGCCGCCGAACTGAGAGACCGTGAATACCTGTTACATAGGAGGACGCCGGCGCCGTGCTGCAGCGGCTGCGAGATTCCCGGGGCTGGTGTCAGGCGGCGGCAATTCCGGGTTTAAGTGCGCACCCCCCGGCGATCACCTGACCCGTCGCATCATAGAAGACACGTGACCGGGTCGGCTGCGCGTGCGCAGAAGGGACGAGATGAACAGGGCTGAATGGCGCCTGCGCATGAGGCGCCAGGAAAAAGACCTGGTGTACAGGGTAGTGGTGGCTGTGTGCAGGAGGGGGGAAGGGCTGTGGCCCCGAACAAAAAGCAACCATAAGAAAGCGGGAGGCTAAACGCTGATACTGGAGCGGGGTGCAGGACAAGTTAAGGGGCAATCTGTAGGGAGCACGACCCGAAAAAGAGGGGTATTTCCCTTGGCCCAGCCACGTAGTTACCTTTTACCTGTCTTGCTTCTACAGCGCTCCTGCTCCTGCGATTTTTTTCGCTCTCCACGGCGCTCGCCTCCCATACATTTACAGGTAACCTATCTCTATAATAGGGGGGTATCCCTACACTGGGCTACATAGGCAACAGTTTTGCAATGTGTTCTTTTGTCTCTCCCTGTTTCCCCCCCCCCCCCCAGACGCCCTCCTTCTCCCGGGACTGCTGTGTTGCTGGCACCTTCTGGGCCTTTTCAGATTTCCAGATTCTCTACGTCATCCAGGTAGTTGTTTTGGGACTCGCTTAGACTATTCCTCCATAGTACATGGTGTTCTGGTATTTCCATTGGCTGTTTTTTGCTTTTTTGCTCATGGTTCGCAGGCTTTAGGTGGTCACACTTCAGGACTGGCCCTTGTGCCCTTAAGGCCCTACGGGGCTTTTTGCCCAGGCATATTGCACTATCCCTGCACCATGACATCAATGTATTATTGACATTCTCATGTTTTTATTTTAGGCTGCTCACTTTGCACCTTAGCGCATCGACCACTAGTCATGAAGGTCACCGCACTCTGTATCCTTTGGGGGTGGTCATGCCGCAGTCCACTTGCGCGGTTCCCTAGCTGGACTTGATTTTCTTCTTTTTATCTCTCCTATACACGTCCACAGTCTTTAGCATCTCTTCTACGAAGTTCACCACTCACGGAACACCAGGCCGGATCCGTTTGTCTACCATTCAACAAGTGATGTTTATTTATGTTTTGTTTTGTTGTCATCGAACAATATGTATTATATTTGTATTTACTCTGTGCATCATTTTTCTAAAACATTCTTTTGTGTTTTTCTACGTATGTATTACAGTACTCAATAACCATTTCTGATGAAGGTCTTATGATTAGACCGAAAACGTTTAAATGTGGAACTGGATGCACCTAATAAACAAATTGTTCACTTCTTATCTTGCAAAAATCATCTCCTGAGTGCCAAGTAATTTATTATTTATGACAGATGAAGAGTGAGACAGTCTGAGGCACAGGTGCATAATTAAACAAAGCCTGAGGCAGGGCAGGGCTGCTGTGTGTGTGTACAGCAGCCTATCAATCACTGAGACACAGAAAGAATGGCGCACATAACTAGGCGCGGCGCACGGCAACAGTGGTGGTCAGCCACTTACCAATAACAGCAAAAAAGGGGAGAAGCCAGCGCAGCCTAAGGTTGAGACGCAATACATAAAGTGCAAATGCACATATTAATTTCTAACTGTATTTTCAAAATGAGACATTTAGCAAACAATTGATCAATTCTTTGAGCCACCCCGCCTCTTCACGGCAATCTCATATTGGGGCATTCCTACACTACGCTAACACCTGGTTATGTGCGCCATTCTTTCTGTGTCTCAGTGATTGATAGGCTGCTGTCCACACTCAGCAGCCCTGCCCTGCCTCAGGCTTTGTTTAATTATGCACCTGTGCCTCAGCCTGTCTCACTCTTCATCTGTGGCTCTGGATGGGCAGTGTGGAGGTTGGATCCGAAATGTCTGTCTGGACCTGGTCAACCTTTATCCTCGCTTGCCTACTCTGGCGCCATGGGGGTGACTCAGTAATGCTCCAGGTACAGCATGCTTTTAATGTGGTCTTGCTTTTAGTTCATTTAGGAGGCCTTTATGGCACAGCAAATATAAAAAACGTAGTGTAGGACTGCCCCAATATGAGATTGCCGTGAAGAGGCGGGGTGGCTCAAAGAATTGATCAATTGTTTGCTAAATGTCTCATTTTGATAATACAGTTAGAAATTAATATGTGCATTTGCACTTTATGTATTGCATCTTAACCTTAGGCTGCGCTGGCTTCTCCCCTTTTTTGCTCCGGGATTTTATGAACCCCGTCTCCACTATGAGTGGAAACACGCATCCGGCGGCCCTGCGTTTACGGACATGCGGCGTGTCTTTTTAGAATGCAGCATGTCTGTTTACCTTGCAGCGACGCTCTCTGTAAATCACAGGGTCCTATGCATAGGGTGCGTAGATTCCGGATGTGTGCAATGAACACATCCAGAATCACTGCGCGTACAGAAGGGGGTGGCACTTTGTTCGCAGCGAGTTTTCTGCTCCGTTCAAAGCGCCGGCAATCTGGTCAGTGGACACGCACCCTTAGACAAAGTAATCTGAGCACACAAATCTCCATGGGTACCCAAACTTTTGCATCACAACATATTCCTTTTTGTAATTTTTTGCTTTAAATAGGAAATATGTCATCTTTAACTTTAAGCCTTTTAGAGATCAATTCATCTTCAACTTGCTTGTCTGTTAAAAATATCAGTAATTTTGACCAGAGGTGGCCAAACTTTTGCATGTCACTGTACAGTTGACCAAAGAAAATGTAGTAAATGTAGTAAATTGGAAATATCAAAAACTGCCTTGGCTGCTTTTTTTTTACTTTACTTAATTGTACAGTAACATTGGAACTACCAAATAATCAATAGGTGCATGCTCCTCAATGCACTACTTCACTGCGGCACTGTTAAGGGAATTTAGTTTCAATGGCCCAGGAATGGCCAATGAAATGTAAGGAGTCTATTGTAACTTTTAGGGATCACAATAATTAAGTATTTTCTGATACTTTTGTTGTGTAAGATTATGTAAGCTGTTTGATTCATGAGTATGAGAAACAGCAAATATTATTGTTAAATCTCTCTTTGACAAATATTTATTTGTATATACACAAATGGACAAGGAAAAAAGCAATTACACTGTACTGAAATAAAATATTAGTTCTCAGAAAAGTTACATTCCTGAAAAAAAATAAATCACTGTAGAGCTTTTTAATATAATTTCAGAGTTACTTGGATAAAATCTGATTGCTTTAATGTTGCAATAACAGCAACATTTCTGTACTTCTTACAACCAAGCATTTTGTTCAGCTGTTATTTCCCATCATGTTTACAGATTTAACTCTGCTTTTTTAGACTAAAATAAGCTGCTCTTTGAATGTTTAGCTTTGTTATTAAGTAAATTGCAGAAATAATCCTAAGCAAATATTCTCAGCTAACCTGTTTTCTATTTATTCGACTGCCTGTTGATGGTCACTAAAAGAGAAAACTTTATTACTTTTGAATTTTCCACTTTTAAGCTGTGGAATGTAATGATGTTGTCAGTGGTGTATCAGTGACAGTGGCAGACTAGGAGAGTGCTATGGGGCCTGTGAGTCAAGGGGCTTGGGGCAGAGTAGGCCCTTTAACTTCCCCCCTTCATGTGTCACAATTTAACAGTATCTGCATCCTCAGGGTGCAGATCCAGTCGGAAAACATTTTTAAAACACAGTATTCCACTTGTGTGATGGGGTCTTTCCTTATTTTATCAGTCAATACTTGTGGAGTGAAAACTGAGGGAGCAGTTGTACTGTGGGTGGGGTTGTGGTGCATCATACTGTGTGGAGGAGGGGCTGTGAGGGCATCATACTGTAGGTGTGGCTATGGCATCATTATATTGTTTGAGGAGCAGCGGGGGGTGGCTGTTGGGACCTTAAAACTGTGTGGGGGATCTGAGGATTATCATATTGCATGGGGTGATAATTGTTTGTAGGGTTATCACGCTAGTCTGTGAATTACTCTAGGGGAATAATATTGTAGAGGTAATCATACTGTGGAGAGGTCACTGTGAGGACATTATATTGTGCGGGTTACTGAGGAACATCATAATGCATTGGGCTGTGGTGGCCTTGATACTTGGTGTAGGGATTTTAGCACCATCATACAGTGAGGGGGTTGTGGATACATCATAATTTGTGAGGAGGTGTGGGAGCAACATACTATGTGCCAAGTTATAGAAGCATCATTTTGGGGAGATTATAGTGTATCGGGTTTGTGGGGTCAATATACTGTGTTGGGGTTTCATACTGTGTGTGTGGAGATTGTAGTGCATTATACTGTGCGGTGGTGAGCAAGGGAAGGCCTTAATAGAACATAATATCAGGTTGGGTGTCACTGGGAGACTCAAAATTTGTGTTGGGCTGAAGGCATATCATTCTGTGTTAAGGGTCACTGTGGCAATGTATTGCTTTTGTGGCATGGAAGGAATCTTACTTTACTGGAGCATGAAGGGATCATCACAAAGTATGTGTAATGAGTACTGTTGAAGAATACTGTTAAAGAATTCATTAACCACTTCCCGACCTGTGACACAGCATATGCATCATGAAAGTCGGTGCCAATCCGACCTGTGACGCATATGCTGTGTCACAGCATGATCGCGTCCCTGCAGGTCGGTGAAAGGGTTAACTGTAATTTCACCCGACCTGCAGGGACAGGGGGAGTGGTACTTCAGCCCAGGGGGGTGGCTTCACCCCTCCATGGCTACGATCGCTCTGATTGGCTGTTGAAAGTGACTGTTTCACTTTCACTTTCATATAGTATACAAAGAAGGGTGCACTCTAGCTGTAAAAAAAGGGTCCAAGGTGTGCAGAGCCAAGTCCAATATAGTAGATAGCAAACTGAACAAGAGAAAAGAATGGACTACAAAAAGGCCCGCACAACCAAATATCAAAAAATAACACAATAATGTTTATTCAAACACCACAACAACAAACGTGATAAAAACATTTAAAATACAGTACCATGTACAAAAACACCCCTATACAATAGTAACTAAGGCATAGGATACCTGTGACCATAAAGTGTATAGATACACTGGAATGGGTAAACAGTAGGTATCAAATGACAAAGCTAGCACAGCCAAATAAATAATATGCAGTGGCTATATTACATAAGATCAGAGTCTCATGGTAAAAACCCTGATCAAGAGATAAAGTGGAATGAAATACCTACTGACATCTAATACAGAAACAGCTATGTACATAACCGGCTGTGTCAACCAAAGGCTGGGCTAGAGCCCGTACCCAATCCGGCCATTTTTTTCTTTTTGATAGGGTGTATTATCTACAGCGATCAGGCGTGGCGATGGGCGCGAAGTGTGCACCAGCCTATGCGAACATCTTTCTTGGCTGGTGGGAGGAGGTATTTGTTTATCCTCTACCATCTTTCGCTGCCCACGTCCACGCCTGGTTTCGCTTTATAGATGATGTTTTTATCCTGTGGAAGGGGACTGAGGAGGAGTGTGTTGAGTTTTTTAATATTCTTAACTCTAATCCCTACAACATCTACCTCACCTATTCTTTTTCTGCCAGTGAGATTACTTTTTTGGACCTGAGGATTTTCCCTCAAGGGAAGAGCTTAGCAACGGACTTATACCGCAAGCCAACAGCAACAAACTCGCTCTTGGATTTCACAAGCTTCCATCCCTGGCATACGAAGGTGGGTGTCCCCACAGGACAGTTTCTACGCGTAAGGCGTAATTGCACGCGTGATTGTGATTTCTTGACCCAGGCTCGTGATCTCACGGACCGTTTCCATCAGAGGGGCTACCCGAAACGCATTATTTCTACGGCCTATCAGAGAGCGAGAGGTCAGGACCAGAGATCTCTGTTGTCTTCAAGGAGACGGTGCCAGGAGACACAGACTCGATTCATCACGGACTTTAATAATGGTTGGAGACAGGGTAGTGATATTCTGTCCAAGCATTGGCAGATCCTTCGAGTTGACTTGCAAACAGCAGATATTATTAGTGAGAGACCACTCATGGTGGCCAGGCGAGCCCCCAATTTAAGAGATCTGCTCACAAAGAGTCATTTCAATAGACCCACGACTAGATTGAACAGGGGCGTGATTCTCAGGGGGTCTTTTCCATGTGGGGATTGTAACATCTGTCCCCACATGGAGGTAACACGGGATTTCTTTCTCCACCCCATCCGCTCCAGCAGACATCGACTTAGGGCTTACATTAACTGTAAGTCTAAGGATGTGGTTTATGCCCTTATCTGTCCCTGTAAATTACTATATGTAGGACAGACATCACAGGAGTTGAGGAAGCGGGTCCAGAAGCATATTTCCACGATACATCTAGCGGCTTCGGACTCCAAAAAGGGCAAGGCTCTCACTCCAGTGTCGGAGCATTTCCTGACACACCATGGCGGTACTTCCACTGGTTTACGGGTGGTGGGCCTACAAAAACTGATTTATAATGAAAGAGGAGGGGATAGGCGCAGGATCTTGCTACAAGTGGAATCTAGGTGGATTTTCCAGTTGCAAACAGTGGCTCCCCTTGGACTGAATGAGGAGCTTCTCTTCACGGGGTTCTTAGGCTGACACTCTAAGGAAAGGCTTTGGATTTATTATTTTTCCATGTACATGTTTTCCTTATGAGATATCTACCGTAATTTTTCAACCTTAGGATTTAATTATATATATATATATATATATATATATTTTTTTTTTAATATATTATTATTCTCTATATTGCCTCTGCAGCTCCCGTAGGTTTGTGAGCTGCTTATGGAATTAATCCACCTACTCCACTGCATTCTGGTTATTGGATTTCTTATTACCCGTCAACTGGTGGCGATGGAAGCAGGAGCATATGATAGCTGGATATTCCCTTCTTCTACTTCGTGATGGGGACCTATTCTCTCTTTCTGGACATTATGGCACTTAAGCCGGGCCGGACACAGGACTCTCTCGGCTTCTTTTGTACATGACCTGGCGGTATTCCTTGGGCTCTATGGACATTTGAGCTTTTTGATATATCGTATGGAGCACTTCGCAGGACCGGATATCCTCTTTCTCCACTTCATGGTGGGGACTTATTCTTTCTATCTATTTGGACATTATGTTACCTGAAGTGGGACCAGCCAATGGACTCTCTTGGCCTTTTGTGTGCAGGATCCGGTTGCTACTATTATTATGTTTTATGGATATTCAAGCTTACCGGCACTTCGGACGTGATATTTCCCAGGACGGGGTGCGTCGACCACCTTGGTATTGGTGGATATGTATTTACATGTCATCCTGTTTGGTGGATGCCCAGCAGAGAGGCATCGTCTCACATATGAGTTCGTAGTGTACCACGAGTGTTCTCTCTACTACCGCCCCTGCTGGACATCCGGGCATTGAGGATGATCATTGTATATGTTTTGGGGGTACTGTTGCTGGTATGAGCTTTCGGTGTGCAATTTAGCTGCACACCGATTTGCTCCATACACTCTTATGGGCATTTAGGGACGCTTTGCTTACTTGCTTTTTTTCATGCATGCCTGTGTCTATATTAACATACATTCATTCCCCTTTTTTATTTTATTTAGGTACGACTTTCGCTATTACCATGAGCTGTTCTGTACATTTCATTCCGTATGGCTAGCTCTGCCCTCCTCCCCCCCTTTCCTTTCCTTTCGTATTCACTTCTTGGCTGTCCTGCTAGAGCGCCGTAGCTCTGTTTCTGGCGCTTGCGCAATGTGACTCAGCTCTGAGTCGGCTTTGCGCAGCCGCCGCAAATCTCCATGGAGATCGTCTATACTTCCGGTCTAGCGCTTACCTCATACAGCCGGCGCGCGTCCTCTGCACTCCCGCCATTGGCGCCTAGGCGTTTCCAGCTGCCTGCACACCTGAAGATTACGGTCAGTATATATATGTGGATTCGTCACCACTACACACACTTCCCCTGACGAAGCCGCAGCGGCGGCAATACGCGTGGGGCTTTCCCTGCTCACCCCACTGTGCGTCCTGATGCCGGATTTCTAGGCAAGGACTTGGGTTGGTATCCTATGGCCGGATTGGGTACGGGCTCTAGCCCAGCCTTTGGTTGACACAGCCGGTTATGTACATAGCTGTTTCTGTATTAGATGTCAGTAGGTATTTCATTCCACTTTATCTCTTGATCAGGGTTTTTACCATGAGACTCTGATCTTATGTAATATAGCCACTGCATATTATTTCTTTGGCTGTGCTAGCTTTGTCATTCCATACCTACTGTTTACCCATTCCAGTGTATCTATACACTTTATGGCCACAGGTATCCTATGCCTTAGTTACTATTGTATAGGGGTGTTTTTGTACATGGTACTGTGTTTTAAATGTTTTTATCATGTTTGTTGTTGTGGTGTTTGAATAAACATTATTGTGTTATTTTTTGATATTTGGTTGTGCGGGCCTTTTTGTAGTCCATTCTTTTCTCTTGTTCAGTTCACTTTCACTTTCAATCACAGCAATCGTAATATTTCACCAATGAATATTGGTGAAATATTACAATCCAGCCATGGCCGATGCTGCAATATCATTGGCCATGGCTGGAGACCATGATCTGCACCCTCCACCGCCACCGATCTCCTCCTCTCCGTCCTCTGTCCTGTCCTTGTCCTATGCTCCGCTCCCCTCCATCCTCCTGTCCACTCTCCATGCTCTGATCCAACCCCCCGTGCTCCGATCTCACCCCCCATACTTATCGAGCTCCGGTGTCCCTCCTGGTGTCTGACCATCTTCTCCATGGGCGCCTCCATCTTCCAAAATGGTGGGCGCATGCGCAGTGTGCCCACCGAATCTGCCAGCCGGCAAATTCATTACGGGTAAATTTTGATCACTGTGATAAAACCTATCACAGTGATCAAAATACAAAAAATAGTAAATGAACCCACCCTTATCACCCCCATAGGTAGCAACAATAATAAAATAAAGAAAATATATATTTACTTTTATTTTTCCACTAGGGTTAGGGTTAGAACTAGGGTTAGGGATAGAACTAGGGTTAGGGTTGCAATTAGGGTTAGAATTAGGGTTAGAATTAGGCTATGTGCACACGGTGCGGATTTGGCTGCGGATCCACAGCGGATTGGCTGCTGCGGATTCGTTGCACTTTTCCATCACATTTACAGTACCATGTAAACCTATGGAAAACCAAATCCGATGTACCCATGGTGCGGAAAGTACCACACAGAAACGCTGCATTGTATTTTCCGCAACATGTCAATTCTTTGTGAAGATTCCGCAGCGTTTTACACCTGTTCCTCAATAGGAAACCGCAGGTGAAATCCGCACAAAAAACACTGGAAATCCATGGTAAATCCGCAGGTAAAAACGCAGTGCCTTTTACCTGTGGATTTTTCAAAAACGGTGAGGAAAAATCCTCACACGAATCCGCAACGTGGGCACATAGCCTTAGGGTTGGAATCAGAGTAAGGGTTGGAATTAGGGATAGCATTGGAAATAGGGTTAAGATTAGGGTTACGGGTGTGTTGAGGTTAGGGTTAGGTTTGTGGTTAGGGTTATGGCTAGGGTTAGGATTAGGGTTAGGGGTGTGTTGGGGTTAGGGTTATGGTTAGGGTTGGGATTAGGGTTAGGGTTGGGATTAGAGTTAGGGGTGTGTTGGGGTTAGGGTTGTGGTTAGGGTTGCGATTAGGGTTAAGGTTGGGATTAGGGTTAGCTGTGTGTTGGGGTTAGGGTTGTGGTTAGGGGTGTGTGGGGTTAGGGTTGTGATTAGGGTTATGGCTAGAGTTGGGATTAGGGTTAGGGGTGTGTTGGGGTTAGGGTTAGAGTTAAAATTGAGGGGTTTCCGCTGTTTAGGCACATCAGAGGTCTCCAAACGCGACATGGTGCCACCACTGATTCAAGCCTATTTTGTGTTCAAAAATTCAAATGGTTCTCCCTCCCTTCCGAGCCCCGATGTGCGCCCAAACAGTGGTTTACCCAAGCATATGAGTATCAGCATACTCAGGAAAAATTGCACAACAACTTTGGGGGTCTAATTTCTCCTGTTACCCTTGAGAAAATAAAAAATGGCATCTAAAAAATTATTTTTGTGGGAAAAAAATATTTTTTACTTTCACAGCTCTGCATTATAAAATTCTGTGAAGCACTTGAGGGCTCAAAGTGCTCACCACTTATCTAGGTAAGTTCCTTGGGGGGTCTAGTTTCCAAAATGGGGTCACTTGTGGGGGGTTTCTACTGTTTAGGCACAACAGGGCCTCTGCAAACACGACGTGATGCCCGCAGACCATTCCATCAAATTCTGCCTTTCAAAACGTCACTACTTGCCTTCCGAGCCCCGACATATGCCCAAACAGTGGTTAACCCCCATGTATGGGGAATCAGCACACTCAGGACAAACTGGGCAACAACTATTGGCGTCCAATTTCTCCTGTTACCTTGTGAAAATAAAAAATTGCTTGCTAAAATATAATTTTTGAGGAAAGAAAAATGATTTTTTATTTTCATGGCTCTGCGTTATAAACTTCTGCGAAGCACTTGGGGGTTCAAAGTGCTCGCCACACATCTAAATAAGTTCCTTGGGGGTCTAGTTTCCAAAATGGGGTCACTTGTGCGGAGTTTCTACTGTTTAGGTACATCAGGACCTTTGCAAATGCGACATGGTGTCCGCTAGCGATTGGAGCTAATTTTTCATTCAAAAAGTCAAATGGCGCGCCTTCCCTTCCGAGCCCTGCCGTGTGCCCAAACAGTGGTTTACCCCCACATGTGAGGTATCAGTGTACTCAGGAGAAATTGCCCAATAAATTTTAGGTTACAATTTTATCCTGATGCCTATGTGGAAATGAACAAATTGAGGCTAAATACATTTTTTGGAAAAAAAGTACTTTTTTATTTTTACGGATCAATTTGTGAAGCACCTGGGGGTTCAAAGTGCTCACTATGCATCTAGATAAGCTCATTGGGGGTCTAGTTTCTCCAATGGTGTCACTTGTGGGGGAGCTCCAATCTTTAGGCACACAGGGGCTCTCCAAACGCGACATGGTGTCCGCTAAGGATTGGAGCCAATTTTTCATTGAAAAAGTCAAATGGCGCTCCTTCCCTTCCGAGCCCTGTCGTGCACCAAACAGTGGTTCCCCCCACATATGTGGTATTGGTGTACTCAGGACAAATTGTACAATAACTTTCCGGGTCCAGTTTCTCTTTTTACCCTTGGGAAAGTAAAAAAATTGTTGCTAAAAAATCATTTTTGTTACTAAAAAGTTAAATGTTTTTTTTCCTTCCATGTTGCTTCTGCTGCTGTGAAACACCTGAAGGGTTAATACACTTCTTGAATGTGGTTCTGAGCACCATGAGAGGTGCAGTTTTTAGAATGGTGTCAATTTTGGGTATTTTCAGCCATATAGATCCCTCAAACTGACTTCAAATGTGAGGTAGTCCCTAAAAAAAATGGTTTTGTAAATTTTGTTGCAAAAATGAGAAATCGCTGGTGAAATTTTAACCCTTATAACTTACTAGCAAAAAAAAAATTGTTTCCAAAATTGTGCTGATGTAAAGTAGACATGTGGGTAATGTTATTTATTAACTATTTTCTGTCACATAACTCTCTGGTTTACCAGAGAAAACATTCAAAATTTAAAAATTGCGAAATTTTCAAAATTTTAGCTAGATTTCCATTTTTTCTTAAATAAACGCAAAAATTATCTACCTAAATTTACCACTAGCATGAAGCCCAATATGTCACGAAAAAACAAACTCAGAATCGCTAGGATCCGTAGAAGCGTTTCTGAATTATTACCTCATAAAGGGACACTGGTTAGAATTGCAAAAAATTGCAAGGTCATTAAGGTCAAAATAGGCTGGGTCATGAAGGGGTTAAATTACAATATGTCAGAAGCATTTTTGAAGCTTCATGCCCTATGATGGTCATAAAAGGGTATCATAGTAGGAAAGAAGACTAAGTGATTTAAATACAGGAAAAATTATTATGTAAATGCCGCAATACATGTCCTGCTCCCTGCTCTTAAAAGTTGGGAGACATGTCCCTTTGTGACTGCACCAATGCGCTGCTATCCTTAATACTCCAACATTTTTTTTGGGTGGGGTCTTGATTTCTATGTATACTGCTTGGCATGGGTTTAGAGGGATGCCATTATTTCGATTGCAGGTAATACATGAAGATATTAATGGGTGTCTTATTAAAAATATAATGTTTTTTTCTGTTTCTTATCTTGCAACATACCACTTTATATTTCAAATCTGTGCTGGAAACTATCAGACAAACCATATGATTTTATTGTATAAAGAAAACTTTTAAATCTTGTAAATATAGTATTATTGTTAGATTCCATGCCTTGTTTTCTATCTTCCTGTCAAGAAATGAAAACAGTTATTGCTAACATTCGAAAGCAAAAATTGTTTCCTCACCCGGTCCTAATTATATGGCTGATGGAACTGTTCAGCTGTGTTCTCGCTGGGAATGAATAAAAATGGTAGATGGAAAAAAAATCAGTCATAACAGGAATTTTAATATGCAAAAGAGACCCTAAAAATTATAATTGGGCCAACTTTTAACCCCTTCCGGACCTTTGACGCATACGCTGCGTCATGAAAGTCGGTGCCATTCCGACCCATGATGAAGCATATGCGTCATGGAAAGATTGCGTCCCTGCAGATCGGGTGAAAGGGTTAACTCCCATTTCACCGGATCTGCAGGGACAGGGGGAGTGGTAGTTTAGCCCAGGGGGGGTGGCTCTGATTGGCTGTTGAAAGTGAAACTGCCAATCAGAGCGATTTGTAATATTTCACCTAAAAAAATGGTGAAATATTACAATCCAGCCATGGCCGATGCTGCAATATCATCGGCCATGGCTGGACACACTAATGTGCACCCACTCCACTCCTCCGATCGCCCCCCCAGCCCCCCGATCTGTGGTCTGCTCCCCTCGGTCCTGTGCTCCGCTCCCCCGTCCTCCTGCCCGCTCCCCCCATGCTCCAATCACACCCCCCGTGCTCCAATCAAACCCCCCCGCACTCCGATCCCCCCCCGCACAGCGATCCCCCCCCGCACAGCGATTCCCCCCCGTGCTCCGATCCACCCGCCCGCACAGCGATCCCCCACTCCGTGCTCCAATCCACCCCCCGTGTTCCGATCCACCCCCCCGTGCTCCGACGGCCCCCCCGTGCCCTGATCTCCCCCCCCTTATACTTACCTGGCCTCCCGGGGACCGTCCGTCTTCTTTCCTGGGCGCCGCCATCTTCCAAAATGGCAGGCGCATGTGCAGTGCGCCCGCCGAATCTGCCGGCCGGCAGATTCATTCCAGAGTGAATTTTGATCACTGAGATAAGTTATATCTCAGTGATCAAAATAAAAAAAAAAAGTAAATGACCCCCCCCCCTTTGTCACCCCCATAGGTAGGGACAATAAAAAAAATATTATTTTTTTTTCCACTAAGGTTGGGGTAAGAACTAGGGTTAGAGTTAGGGTTAGGGGTAGGGGTAGGGTTAGGGGTAGGGTTAGGGGTAGGGTTAGGGTTAGGGTTAGGGGTAGGGGTAGGGTTAGGGTTAGGGTTAGGGTTTCGGTATGTGCACACGTATTCTGGTCCTCTGCGGATTTTTCCGCTGCGGATTTGATAAATCCGCAGTGCTAAACCGCTGTGGATTTATGGCGGATTTACCATGTTTTTTCTGCGCATTTCAATGCGGTTTTACAACAGCGATTTTCTATTTGAGCAGTTGTAAAACCGCTGCGGAATCCGCAGAAAGAAGTGACATGCTGTGGAATGTAAACCGCTGCGTTTCCGTGCAGTTTTTCTGCAGCATGTGTACAGCGATTTTTGTTTTCCATAGGTTTGCATTGAACTGTAAACTCATGGGAAACTGCTGCAGATCCGCAGCGTTTTCCGCAGCGTGTGCACATAACTTTAGAATTAGGCTATGTGCACACGGTGCGGATTGGCCGCTGCGGATCCGCAGCAGAGTTCCATCAGGTTTACAGTACCATGTAAACATATGGAAAACCAAATCCGCTGTGCCCATGGTGCGGAAAATACCGCGCGGGAACGCTACGTTGTATTTTCCGCAGCATGTCAATTCTTTGAGCGGATTCCGCAGCGTTTTACACCTGTTCCTCAATAGGAATCCGCAGGTGAAATCCGGACAAAAAACACTGGAAATCCGTGGTAAATCCGCAGGTAAAACGCAGTGCCTTTTACCCGCGGATTTTTCAAAAATGGTGCTGAAAAATCTCATACGAATCTGCAACGTTGGCACATAGCCTTAGGGCTAGGGTTGGGTTGGAATTAGGGTTGTGGTTAGGGTTAGGGGTGTGTTGGGGTTACGGGTGTGTTGGGGTTAGGGTTGTGATTAGGGTTACGGCTACAGTTGGGATAAGGGTTAGGGGTGTGTTGGAGTTAGAATTGAGGGGTTTCCACTGTTTAGGCACATCAGGGGGTCTCCAAACGCAACATGGCGCCACCATTGATTCCAGCCAATCTTGTATTCAAAAAGTCAAATGGTGCTCCCTCACTTCCGAGCCCCGACGTGTGCCCAAACAGTGGTTTACCCCCACATATGGGGTACCAGCATACTCAGGACAAACTGCGCAACAATTACTGGGGTCCAATTTCTCCTGTTACCCTTGTGAAAATAAAGAAATGCTTGCTAAAACATCATTTTTGAGGAAAGAAAAATGATTTTTTATTTTCATGGCTCTGCGTTGTAAACGTCTGTGAAGCACTTGGGGGTTCAAAGTGCTCACCACATATCTAGATAAGTTCCTTGGGGGGTCTAGTTTCTAAAATGGGGTCACTTGTGGGGGGTTTCTACTGTTTAGGCACACCAGGGGCTCTGCAAACGCAATGTGACGCCCGCAGACCATTCCATCAAAGTCTGCATTTCAAAAGTCACTACTTCCCTTCTGAGCCCCGACGTGTGCCCAAACAGTGGTTTACCCCCACACATGGGGTATCAGCGTACTCAGGAGAAACTGGACAACAACTTTTGGGGTCCAATTTCTCCTGTAACCCTTGGGAAAATAAAAAATTCTGGGCTAAATAATTATTTTTGAGGAAAGAAAACGTATTTATTATTTTCACGGCTCTGCATTATAAACTTCTATGAAGCACTTGGGGGTTCAAAGTGCTCACCACACATCTAGATAAGTTCCTTTCGGGGTCTAGTTTCCAAAATGGGGTCACTTGTGGGGGGTTTCTACTGTTTAGGCACATCAGGGGCTCTGCAAATGCAACGTGACGCACGCAGAGCATTCCATCAAAGTCTGCATTTCAAAAGTCACTACTTCCCTTCTGAGCCCCGACGTGTGCCCAAACAGTGGTTTACCCCCACACATGGGGTATCAGCGTACTCAGGAGAAACTGGACAACAACTTTGGGGGTCCAATTTCTCCTGTAACCCTTGGGAAAATAAAAAATTCTGGGCTAAATAATTATTTTTGAGGAAAGAAAACGTATTTATTATTTTCACGGCTCTGCATTATAAACTTCTATGAAGCACTTGGGGGTTCAAAGTGCTCACCACACATCTAGATAAGTTCCTTTCGGGGTCTAGTTTCCAAAATGGGGTCACTTGTGGGGGGTTTCTACTGTTTAGGCACATCAGGGGCTCTGCAAACGCAACGTGATGCACGCAGAGCATTCCATCAAAGTCTGCATTTCAAAACGTCACTACTTCAATTCCGAGCCCCGGCATGTGCCCAAACAGTAATTTATCCCCACATATGGGGTATCACCGTACTCAGGAGAAACTGGACAACAAATATTGGGGAAAATGTGAAAAAAAAGTACTTTTTCATTTTTACAGATCAATTTGTGAAGCACCTGAGGGTTTAAAGTGCTCACTAGGCATCTAAATAAGTTTCTTGGGGGGTCTAGTTTCCAAAATGGGGTCACTTGTGGGGGAGCGCCAATGTTTAGGCACACAGGAGCTCTCCAAACGCGACATGATGTCCGCTAACGATGGAAATAATTTTTCATTCAAAAAGTCAAATGGCGCTCCTTCCCTTCCGAGCCTTACCATGTGCCCAAACAGTGGTTTACCCCCACATATGAGGTATCGGCGTACTCAGGAGAAATTGCCCAACACATTTTAGGATCCATTTTATCCTGTTGCCCATGTGAAAATGAAAAAATTGAGGCTAAAAGAATTTTTTTGTGAAAAAAAAGTACTTTTTCATTTTTACGGATCAATTTGTGAAGCACCTGGGGGTTCAAAGTGCTCACTATGCATCTAGATAAGTTCCCTGGGGCGTCTAGTTTCCAAAATGGGGTCACTTGTGGGGGAGCTCCAATTTTTAGGCACACGGGGGCTCTCCAAATGTGACATGGTGTCCGCTAAAGAGTGGAGCCAATTTTTGATTCAAAAAGTCAAATGGCGCTCCTTCCCTTCCAAGCCCTGCCGTGCGCCCAAACAGTGGTTTACCCCCACATATGAGGTATCAGCGTACTCAGGACAAATTGGACAACAACTTTCGTGGTTCAGTTTCTCCTTTTACCATTGGGAAAATAAAAAAATTGTTGCTAAAAGATAATTTTTGTGACTAAAAAGTTAAATGTTCATTTTTTCCTTCCATGTTGCTTCTGCTGCTGTGAAGCACCTGAAGGGTTAATAAACTTCTTGAATGTGGTTTTGAGTACCTTGAGGGGTGCAGTTTTTAGAATGGTGTCACTTTTGGGTATTTTCAGCCATATAGACCCCTCAAACTGACTTCAAATGTGAGGTGGTCCCTAAAAAAAATGGTTTTGTAAATTTCGTTGTAAAAATGACAAATCACTGGTCAAATTTTAACCCTTATAACTTCCTAACAAAAAAAAATTTGTTTCCAAAATTGTGCTGATGTAAAGTAAACATGTGGGAAATGTTATTTATTAACTATTTTGTGTCACATATCTCTCTGGTTTAACAGAATAAAAATTCAAAATGTGAAAATTGCGAAATTTTCAAAATTTTCGCCAAATTTCCTTTTTTATCACAAATAAACGCAGAATTTATTGACCTAAATTTACCACTAACATGAAGCCCAATATGTCACGAAAAATATTCTCAAAACCGCTAGGATCCGTTGAAGCATCCTGAGTTATTACCTCATAAAGGGACACTGGTCAGAATTGCAAAAAACGGCAAGGTCTTTAAGGTCAAAATAGGCTGGGTCATGAAGGGGTTAAACCGTAACAATCTGATACAAGATGATTTAAAAAGGACCTGTCACTAGAGATGGGCAAAGTTCGGGGTCCATACCAAAACACCTAGTGTCCGTGCACGGACCCGGAACACGGACTTCTCCAGGAAGTCCATGTTGCTGTTTGGGTTCAGCAACCCGCACATCACCTGTTTACAGCATTGTCATTTAGGTGACGGCGTGTGAAACACCAGCAGCTCTGATCGACGTTAAGATCATTACCACCGGTCAGAGAGCTGCAAGTTTCCATGCTGTCAGATGACAACGTGAGCAAGCAGCTCTGACCAGAAGTAAAAAAGTCACTGCCAGTCACAGGTGTTGGCTGATGAGACAGAACTACCCTCATCAGCGTACGCATGCTGTAGCTGATAACCGCAAGAATAGACGCTGCTGATAGGAGTATTGATCAGCCGGCACATCTGCTATACAGGTCCTGCTCAAAAAATTAGCATATAGTGTTAAATTTCATTATTTACCATAATGTAATGATTACAATTAAACTTTCATATATTATAGAATCATTATCCACCAACTGAAATTTGTCAGGTCTTTTATTGTTTAAATACTGATGATTTTGGCATACAACTCCTGAAAACCCAAAAAACCTGTCTCAATAAATTAGCATATTTCACCCATCCAATCAAATAAAAGTGTTTTTTAATAACAAACAAAAAAACCATCAAATAATAATGTTCAGTTATGCACTCAATACTTGGTCGGGAATCCTTTGGCAGAAATGACTGCTTCAATGCGGCGTGGCATGGAGGCAATCAGCCTGTGACACTGCTGAGATGTTATGGAGGCCCAGGATGCTTCAATAGTGGCCTTAAGCTCATTCAGAGTGTTGGGTCTTGCGTCTCTCAACTTTCTCTTCACAATATCCCACAGATTCTCTATGGGGTTCAGGTCAGGAGAGTTGGCAGGCCAATTGAGCACAGTAATACCATGGTCAGTAAACCATTTACCAGTGGTTTTGGCACTGTGAGCAGGTGCCAGGTCGTGCTGAAAAATGAAATCTTCATCTCCATAAAGCATTTCAGCCGATGGAAGCATGAAGTGCTCCAAAATCTCCTGATAGCTAGCTGCATTGACCCTGCCCTTGATGAAACACAGTGGACCAACACCATCACTGACTGTGGGTACTTGACACTGGACTTCAGGCATTTTGGCATTTCCTTCTCCCCAGTCTTCCTCCAGACTCTGGCACCTTGATTTCCGAATGACATGCAAAATTTGCTTTCATCAGAAAAAAGTACTTGGGACCACTTAGCAACAGTCCAGTGCTGCTTCTCAGTAGCCCAGGTCAGGCGCCTCTGCCGCTGTTTATGGTTCAAAAGTGGCTTTACCTGGGGAATGCGGCACCTGTAGCCCATTTCCTGCACACGCCTGTGCACGGTGGCTCTGGATGTTTCCACACCAGACTCAGTCCACTGGTTCCCCAAGGTCTGGAATCGGTCCTTCTCCACAATCTTCCTCAGGGTCCGGTCTCCTCTTCTCGTTGTACAGCGTTTTCTGCCACATTGTTTCCTTCCAACAGACTTACCATTGAGGTGCCTTGATACAGCACTCTGGGAACAGCCTATTTGTTGAGAAATTTCTTTCTGGGTCTTACCCTCTTGCTTGAGGGTGTCAATGATGGCCTTCTTGACATCTGTCAGGTCGCTAGTCTTACCCATGATGGGGGTTTTGAGTAATGAACCAGGCAGGGAGTTTATAAAAGCCTCAGGTATATTTTGCATGTGTTTAGAGTTAATTAGTTGATTCAGAAGATTAAAGTAATAGGTCGTTTAGAGAACCTTTTCTTGATATGCTAATTTTTTGAGACAGGTTTTTTGGGTTTTCAGGAGTTGTATGCCAAAATCATCAGTATTTAAACAATAAAAGACCTGACAAATTTCAGTTGGTGGATAATGATTCTATAATATATGAAAGTTTAATTGTAATCATTACATTATGGTAAATAATGAAATTTAACACTATATGCTAATTTTTTGAGAAGGACCTGTATATGAATAAAAAAATGATTTGGGGTCTCTTCTCTTCTATTTTTTGATAAGCCATGCAGGCAAAACCAACAGCTGCAGGCGGCAACTCTCAGCTGTTAGCTTTATCATGGTTGCATATTAAGAATAAAGGGCTTCCAAGCTGTATTTTTTTTATATTTTAATATTTAAAAAAATATTTTAAGAAAACTGCATGGTGTCCCCCTACAAAAAAAAACAATTTAAAAATGGCACCCCCCGCGCCTTTGCAGTAGCTGCTATCGGTGTCTGCTGCAATGATCCGATAGCTGCAACTGCGTAAGCGCCGGAGGCACCATCTTACTGGAGAAGTAGAGAAAAATTCCTCCTCCAAATTTTTTTTTTTAAGCGGTCTGAATGCTTTCCATACCTACTGTACACTCATAGAATAGAGAGATATATCGATGTCCAGTGACATATATATATATACATATATATATATATATATATATATATAAAACAAGAAAATGATAAAGGTGCCCGTACTTATGCACCTGTCAAATTTTGTTTGAATGCAGATTGCACATTTTCTGTTAGTACAATAAACCTCATTTCAAGGCAGAAACATTACTGTGTCCAACAGTTATTAGATATATGAAACTGAAATAGCTGTTGCAAAAAACACCAGTTTTTAGAAAACATTAAGCTTAAGATTAATAGGGGTGCCCAAACTTTTTCATATAACTGTGTGTGTATATATATATATATATATATATATATATATATATACTAGCTATTGAACCCGTTCTACGCCCGGGTGGCGAGCATATATATTGGTATATGGTCTCCATCCTGGTATGTGCTGCTCCATCCTGCGTCCCCATCCTGTCATGTGCTGCACCCATCCTGCGTCCCCATCCTGTCATGTGCTGCACCCATCCTGCGTCCCCATCCTGTCATGTGCTGCACCCATCCTGCGTCCCCATCCTGGTATGTGCTGCACCCATCCTGTGTCCCCATCCTGCGTCCCCATCCTGTCATGTGCTGCACCCATCCTGCGTCCCCATCCTGTCATGTGCTGCACCCATCCTGCGTCCCCATCCTGTCATGTGCTGCACCCATCCTGCATCCCCATCCTGTCATGTGCTGCACCCATCCTGTGCCCCCATCCTGTCATGTGCTGCACCCATCCTGCGTCCCCATCCTGCGTCCCCATCCTGTCATGTGCTGCACCCATCCTGTGTCCCCATCCTGTCATGTGCTGCACCCATCCTGCGTCCCCATCCTGTCATGTGCTGCACCCATCCTGCGTCCCCATCCTGTCATGTGCTGCACCCATCCTGCGTCCCCATCCTGTCATGTGCTGCACCCATCCTGCATCCCCATCCTGTCATGTGCTGCACCCATCCTGCATCCCCATCCTGGTATGTGCTGTCCCCATCCTGTCATGTGCTGCACCCATCCTGCGTCCCCATCCTGGTATGTGCTGCACCCATCCTGCGTCCCCATCCTGCGTCCCCATCCTGTCATGTGCTGCACCCATCCTGCGTCCCCATCCTGGTATGTGCTGCACCCATCCTGCGTCCCCATCCTGCGTCCCCATCCTGTCATGTGCTGCACCCATCCTGTGTCCCCTTCCTGTCATGTGCTGCACCCATCCTGCGTCCCCATCCTGGTATGTGCTGCACCCATCCTGCATCCCCATCCTGCGTCCCCATCCTGTCATGTGCTGCACCCATCCTGCGTCCCCATCCTGGTATGTGCTGCACCCATCCTGCGTCCCCATCCTGTCGTCTGCTGCACCCATCCTGCGTCCCCATCCTGGTATGTGCTGCACCCATCCTGCATCCACATCCTGTCATGTGCTGCACCCATCCTGCGTCCCCATCCTGTCATGTGCTGCACCCATCCTGCGTCCCCATCCTGTGTCCCCATTCTGGTATGTGCTGCACCCATCCTGTGTCCCCATCCTGTCATGTGCTGCACCCATCCTGCGTCCCCATCCTGCGTCCCCATCCTGGTATGTGCTGCACCCATCCTGCGTCCCCATCCTGTCATGTGCTGCACCCATCCTGCGTCCCCATCCTGCGTCCCTATCCTGGTATGTGCTGCACCCATCCTGTGTCCCCATCCTGTCATGTGCTGCACCCATCCTGCGTCCCCATCCTGCGTCCCCATCCTGGTATGTGCTGCACCCATCCTGCGTCCCCATCCTGTCAAGTGCTGCACCCATCCTGCGTCCCCATCCTGTCATGTGCTGCACCCATCCAGGGGCCTGAGCAGGCGGGGACACCGGCGCGCTGTGGGGGTCAGGTGCCGGTATCGCCGCCAGCTCAGGCCCCCCAGCACTTACTATATTCACCTGTCCTCCGTTCCACCGCTGGGCGCTGCCATCTTCCCGGTCTCCTGGCTGTGACTGGTCAGTCAGAGGGCGGCACCGGCACGCATTAAGCGCGTCATCGCGCCCTCTGAACTGAAGGTCACAGGCCGAAGACCGGGAAGATGGCGGCACTCAGCGGTGGAACGGGACAGGTGAATATGGCCGATACTCACCCTCCTGGCGGTCCCTGCTTCTCTGTTGGAGACCGCGGTGTGCGTTCAGTGTTTACGCATACCGCGATCTCCCGGGAGCGTCACTCTGTGAGGCCCAGACTGCGCCGGCGCTTGCGCCTGCGCAGTCTATAAAGGCTTCGGACAGAGTGACGCTCCCAGCTCCCAGCTCTGGCAAAAATTAAGAGACCACTGCAAAATTTTCAGTTTGTCTGATTTTTCTCTTTATAGGTATATTTTTGAGTAAAATGTAAATTGTTCTTTTATTCTATAAACTTCCGACAACATGTCTCTGATAGTGATGAGCGAATATACTTGTTACTCATGATTTCTCGACCACGCTCGGGTGTCCTCCGAGTATTTTTTAGTGCTCGGAGATTTAGTTTTTCTTGCTGCAGCTGAATTATTTACATCTGTTTGCCAGCATAAGTACATGTGGGGATTCCCTAGCAACCAGGCAACACCCCCATGTACTTATGCTGGCTAACAGATGTAAAGTACAATTCAGTTCAGTTTTGTGGAATAACCATGATTTTTAATCACAGCTTTCATGTGTCTTGGCATGCTTTCCACCAGTCTTTCACACTGCTTCTGGCGCAAAAAATTTAAACAGTTCTTCTTTGTTTAATAGCTTGTGACTATCCATCATACTCTTGATTACATTACAGAGGTTTTCAATGAGGTTCAGGTATGGAGATTGGGCTGCCCATGACAGGGTATTGATGTGGTGGTCTCTTAATTTCGCCAGAGCTATATATATCTACTATATAATTTTCTAAGGGTCACTTCTGTCTGTCTGTCTGTCTTTCCGTCTTTCTGTCATGGATATTCATTGGTCGCGGGCTCTGTCTGTCATGGAAATCCAAGTCGCTGATTGGTCGTGGCAAAACTCCCACGACCATTGCCACGACCAATCAGTGACGGGCGCAGTCCGGCGGCAACATAGCCACTCCTTCCTCCCCGCAGTCAGTGCCCGCTCCATACTTTCCTCCAGTCAGCGCTCACACAGGGTTAAAAGCAGCGCTAATGAACTGCGTTATGCCACGGTGTAACGCACTCCATTAACGCTGCTATTAAACCTGTGTGACCAACTTTTTTACTATTGATGCTGCCTATGCAATACACAGACAGGATATTTGTTGCTGTTTATTTGATATGGTAGGCAACAAGATCTATGGCAGTGAAGGGCCAGCACTTGCAGCCCTGGCAGCAGCACAGAATATATGACATGTAGGACATTGAGTAAATGCCCAAATGGGCATAGGCTATCAGTATTTGTGACAGAGGAACAGTGTGGAAACCAATAGAGAGGCAGGCAGATGCTATTGCCTATGGATACATAAACCCTATAGTGCATTGTCCTCCTGTGTACTACAGCACACTCTTTTTAATGTACCATAATTCTCAACTATTTTATGCCTTTATCTTCCTATATTTCTCGATGGGCTGTTTACACTGACCTCCAATCCCTAGGTTGTAAAACTTTAAAATTGCCAATGCTTCCCTGTCTCATATTTAAATGGAACCTATCACCAGAAAAAAACATTGCAAACCTGCAGATATGGGTTTCATCTGTAGGCTAATAGCTTTATTAGCCTGCCCTGTGCCCGCATTTAGCCGAACATTGCGGAGAGAAATTTAACTTTATTCCCCCTGCAGTGTTCAGGTATCAGTCTCAGGGATGATGCCAGCACTGGTTTAACCACGCTCCCGGCACTGACTGACAGTGGGCCCAAATGCAGAGCCAGTGTCAGTCATTGCTGAGGGTGTTGTAACAGCCACTCCTCTGGATACTCAAAGCAGAGACTGAACCAGTGTCCTCAACACCCCCGTAATTGAAATCAAAACACAGATTAACCCCATATCTGCAAGTTAGAAGGGTTTTTTCTGGTGACCGGTTCCCTTTCAGTTACTACTATAATCCTTCCTAATATAAGATAACTGCAAGGCATTATGGGGAACTCCACGTAACCGTGACTGAAGCCATGTGATTCCACTCTCTGGCTGATTCAATCTCAGTGCAAAATGCTGCCAGTTTTTGTCTGTTTATGCAAACTGAATCACAAATTGTTCTATTCCACTGGAACCTGAAATTTTTGCGAAATTCAACTACAAGTTTTTTTTGTGCCAAATTGATTTTATCATCTGTAGTGATAACAAGTAGAGATGAGAGGATCATTTGAAAATTGTAATTGTGAAATTTGGTGAATTTCTCTCAAAAATTTGATTCACAGAAAGAGTGAGATATTTTGAATTCTGACCAATTGTACTGAAGGATGTGAGTCATTTGATTACAAATGCAGAAACTCAAATTGACCTTTTCACTAATCAATTAGACTTGCATTTCAATAATCAATAATCAATTACACTGCCACTATTGAGCTATCTCTCTCTCCCTACTTATTCAAGCTATTATTGCAGTTGATCTGCATATATCTGAATAGAGTATGTGGCTAATGGCTTAGGGTTTGTCTCCCTGTACCGATTGCTAAGTTCTCACGTCCTCACGTCCTCACGTTAGGCTAGAACCACCCTATAATGGATGCTGGATTCCTTGCCTAGTGTTTTGTACATGGTCTGATACTCCCATCGATTGGCTACATGGACCAGTGTTTAGGAAATTTGACTTGGAGTTGATTCTTCATAGATCAATCTGCTCAACTCTCGTAACAAGTACAAAGTCAGATAGCCCAAATCTTCAGCTTCTTTTCTTACTCAGAATCAATCCATCGTGCCCTGCTCTTTCTGAGATTTCAGATGGAATGGGTAAATGTGCCAGGTTGGTAACAGGACAGATGAGACAAAATAACACATGACTGATTGATGAGACTGACAGGAACCAGGAACCTAAGTTCGGGCAGGAAACAGGAGGAGGATTTGCCTATTATATACTCTGCTGGCAGGGGATAGGCTGGGGAAACAAAACCCTGCAGGACACAGCAGGGTTAAATGCCTACTTTATGTGACTGCAGACTTGTGAATCATCACATCGTGTGCACTGTATGCTCTGAGGATTCTCTAGGAATGGTGGTCATGTAAGTGCAAGTATGTGATATGCATACTCCCGACTTTCTTACAACTAGACTGTTTCTGGTATTGTACTTGCATTGTGCCAGGCAGCGCCAATCTAGTCGGAATATGGCCGGGAGCACACATATTGCATACTTGCAGTTACATGGCCGCCACTCCCCTATGACTGCACTAAGGCTAAGATCCCAGGATGAGCTTTGGGTGAGTTCTTGATGTTGCAGATTTTGTGCCTCATTTCTGTACCCATTAAGTAAAATAGGTTATTTGCATTTTTTTTTTTAGAAAATACTCACCAAAAACACATTGTGGGAACATAGGCTAAGGGCAGAGACAGACTGACGTATTTCTCATGAAAGAATCACATCGTAAACCTTATACTGGCTGGTGACTCTCCTCACCTGAGCTTGACAGCTGCATAGTAATCCATCACGCTGTCTTGCTCAGGTCAGGAGAGGTGCCAGGTTAGTCCGTGCCATGCGAGGTGATTCTCGCACGAGAAATACGGTAGTCTGTCTCAGCCTTAAGACTGAGATAACATTAGCATATAGCATCTGATGCTAATGACACTCAACTCAACCTCTGCTGTGAGCGTCAGCCAAGTGTCATGCTACTGTGCTCCAATCATCTCCTAGGAGAGAATCGCAGCACAGGTGAAGAGGAGATGAGGAAAGCAGTTTCTACATCTCCTCTATTGCCGACATCCGCGACAATAGATGTTTTACACGCATCCATTGACTTGAATGGGTGCACACCGTGCAAGATCTGCTGCCAATCACAGCATGCAGCTATTTTTTTTTGTCATGGCAATCCGGCATGAGAAAATGGAAGCTGTTTGGCACTGCTCCATAGTATAACATTGGAGCTAGTACCATTCCATGAATCATCGCACAGCATTCGTCCAGGTTTTATGCTGCCAGTCTGAGTGATCCTTAACATTAAAACATTATCGCACCACAGCTCAGATGGGGGAATTCCACTCCCTTCATTACATATCGCCAGCCCTACAACATTTGCTAACAGAGGGAGTTAATCTAAGCAATACGATAAACTTAGTTTAGGATATAGATCAATGATGTGATGCATAATTTATGCTTTTTGTTTTGTTTTGGTTCTAATGGTCAGCTAATATGTCTGTCTCTCTGTGCATAAATAATAACCTCGGAGTAATGCTTTTCTGATCCTCTTTCCTGTACCTTACCCCTCTCCCTTTCATGCTTCACTCTGCCTCTTAACATAAGAATAAGTGGCAGAAAAGCCAGATTTAGACACAGGTGAACAAAGACCTTAGAGAGTGATTGCACAGAACATTTTTTCTATCCTGTTAAATCAAATTCTTTTCTTTTATCAAAGACAAAAGGGAGGGGGAAATTAATAAAATCGTGATAGACTTGGATTATAGGGATGAAATCTAGAGCACACAGTCATATAAGATGAACGCACTAGCTGTAATAAGGGCAGGTTTGATTGCTTGATTCAGAAAATACTAATCCGAGTTTCATAACTGACATATTTAGCAGAAAGCATAGAATGAATTAAGATTCAGCAATCCTGACCTATTTAAACTAAGCTAGCATTCAGAACAGCAGCTGTGTATCTAGCATTGTGCACTTGTACTTAGCTTGATTAAGTATACTGATTGCTTTTAGATATAGTTTGCATTCTCTCCCATACATGTATACCTAATACCCACATTGAAAGCAGAGCTGTAATTTCCCAAAATATGAATTTAAAGGGAAAGACATCATAAAGAACATGGTGGCATCTATTTAACCGAACAACAACATTAAAATATTGCATTCAAATCTGCATATCCTACGCAATCTAAATCTGAAGACACCGAGCGAAAAAAATAAATAACAGGAGACGTCTGAAATCTGAAATAAAATCCTTATTTGTGGAACATAAGACCGCAAGTATCTGCAAGACATATCTAATCTTAATATACCGTACAATATCCATATTTTCTACAGGATGACATACCATCTGTTCACGGAACTAAAAATAGTCAGATTATGTTAACCTAAGATTTACCCTGTAGATTCCAGAAATTAACCATTAAGAGTGCCGCAGAAGCAGAGGTATTCCTGTCTTGCCTTGCAAAGCAGAAATCAATGCATCACACAGGGACATACATAGCATTTACCCTGTTCTATTAATACTGGAAGTCTAGCTATAGAGGTTACAATAAAGAACTCTGGCTTGCAAGCTTAAACATAATGCAAAAACAACTCAGTGAAGCAGTCGGGTGTGGATTACATGCTATAATGCATGTGAGGAGCCTGAAATAAATGAGCTAAAAATATATTGCAAAGGAAAGTAAAAAAAAAAATCTTGGATACAGTAACCACGTATACAAGAACAAGGGGAGAGAATAATACTACAATAATGTATTTTAACCCTAAGTCATCGAGACTGAAAAGGCCTTGATTACTTTGGGTTTGTTTTATGCGTGGGGAAAAAAATTATTATTTTTAGAGTTGTCTTGGGGTACATATAAATTATTGCGTGTGTAATTTAAATAATTTTTGCCAGGCAAATAAAGAAAAAAAATGTTGGTTTTGCATCTCTTGCATATATATTTTTTTACTGTTCATTTGTCACACCAAATCAGATGTTGAATGCATTCTCCACCTTTTTTATGAAGGTGAGGATGCCTAATACATGTTTTCGTTTTTTTTTTTTAGATACAGTTCTGTCAAAAATTAATAGACCACCACATCAAAACCCTGTCATGGGCAGCCCAATATCCAGACTTTAAGCCCATTGAAAACCTCTGGAATTTAATCAAGAGGATGATGGATAGTCACAAGCCATCAAACAAAGAAGAACTGCTTGCATTTTTGCGCCAGGAGCAGTGTGAAAGACTGGTGGAAAGCATGCCAAGACGCATGAAAGCTGTGATTAAAAATCATGGTTATCCCACAAAATATTGATTTCTGAACTCTTCCTGAGTTAAAACATTAGTATTGTTGTTTCTAATGGATTGTGAACTTGTTTTCTTTGCATTATTTGAAGTCTGAAAAAAACTTTTTTTTTTTTTTTTTTGACCATTTTTCTTTTTCAGAAAAAAAATACAAAATGTACTGCTTGGAAATTCGGAGACATGTCAGAAGTATATAGACTAAAAAATAATTTACGGTACATTTTACTCAAAAATATACCTATAAAGAGCAAAATCAGACAAACTGAACATTTTGCAGTGGTCTTTTAACCTCTTTCTGACATTAGACGCACTATCACGTCGAGGTGGGGTTGGTCCGTATGCCCACCGACGGGATAGTACGTCATAGCGATCGGACGCGCTCACGGGAGGAGCACGGCCGATTGTGGCCGGGTGTCAGCTGACTATCACAGCTGATATCTGGCACTATGTGCCAGGAGCAATCACGGACCACCCCAGGCACATTAACCACCGGCACACTGTGATCAAACATGATCGCAACATTCCGGGGGCATAGGGAAGCATCATGAAGGAAAGTGGTCCCCTGCGGGCTTCCTTGAGAACCTCGGTACAAGGTATGTGCTCACCTTGTACCGAGCGTCTCCTCCCTGCAGGTCCCGGATCCAGAATGGCCACGGGGCTGCATCCGGGTCCTGCAGGGAGGTGGCTTGCAAGCGCCTGCTCAGAGCAGGTGTCGGGAAGCTTCCCTGCTGTGCCTGTGTGATCGCTAATCTGACACAGTGCACAGCAAAGTGTCAGATCAGCGATCTGTCACTTTATTGTGATGTCCCCCACTGGGGCAAAGTAAAAAAGCAAAAAAAAAATATTTACATGTGTTAAAAAAAAAATTCCTAAATAAATAATAAAAAAAAAATATTGTTCCAATAAATACATTCCTTTATCTAAATAAAAAACAAACAATAAAAGTACATATATTTAATATCGCCACATCCGTAACGACCCGACCTATAAAACGGTCCCACTAGATAACTCCTTCAGTGAACACCGTAAAAAAAAAAAAAAAAAAAACGAGGCAAAAGACAACCCTTTATTATCATACCGCTGAACAAAAAGTGCGATAGCATGCGATCAAAAGGACAGATGTAAATAACCATGGTACCACTGAAAACGTCATCTTGTCCCGCAAAAAAAAAACAAGCCACCATGCAGCATCATCAGTGAAAAAATAAAAAAGTTATAATCCTCAGAATAAAGCGATGCAAAAATAATTATTTTTCTATAAAATAGTTTTTATCGTACAAAAGCGCCAAAACATAAAAAATCTAAATGAGGTATCGCTGTAATCGTACTGACCTGAAGAATAAAACTGCTTTATCCATTTTACCAAACACGGAACAGTATAAATGCGCCTCTCAAAAGAAATCCATGAATAGCTGGTTTTTGGTCATACTGCCTCACAAAAATCAGAATAAAAAGTGATCAAAATGTTGCATGCCTGAAAATGTTACCAATAAAAACATCAACTCGTCACGCAAAAAACAAGACCTCACTCACATGACTCTGTGGACCAAAATATGGAAAAATTTTAGCTCTCAAAATGTCAGTCATAAAAATCCGCTAAAAAACCCGTTATAAAAGTAAATCAAACCCCCTTCATCACTCCCTTAGTTAGGAAAAAATAAAAAAAATAAAAAAATGTATTTATTTCCATTTTCTCATTAGGGTTAGGGTTGGGGCTAGGGTTAGGGTCAGGACTAGGATTAGGGCTAGGGTTAGGGCTAGGGTTAGGGATGGGGCTAGGGTGGGGGCTAGGGTTAGGGTTAGGGCTAGAGTTAGGGTTAGGGTTGGGGCTAGGGTTGGGGTTAGGGTTGGGGCTAGGTTTAGGGTTGGGGTTTGGATTACATTTACGGTTGGGATTAGGGTTAGGGGTGTGTCAGAGTTAGGGGTGTGGTTTGAGATATGGTTGGGATTAGGGGTGTGTTTGGATTAGGTTTTCAGTTATAATTGGGGGGTTTCCACTGTTTAGGCACATCAGGGCTCTCCAAACGCGACATGGTGTCCGATCTCAATTCCAGCCAATTATGCGTTGAAAAAGTAAAACAGTGCTCCTTCCCTTCCGTGCTCTCCGTGCGCCCAAACGGGTTTACCCCCACATATGGGGTATCAGCATACTCTGGAAAAATTGGACAACAATTTTTGGGGACCAATTTCTCCTGTTGCCATTGGGAAAATACAAAACTGGGTGTTAAAGACAATTTTTAGGGAAAAAAATGTTTTTTTTTTAATTTTCACGGCTCTGCGTTATTAACTGTAGTGAAAAACTTGGAGGTTCAAAGTTCTCACAACACATTTAGATAAGTTCCTTTGGTGTCTAGTTTCCAATATGGGGTCACTTGTGGGGGGTCTACTTTCCAAAATGGTGTCACTTGTAAGGGGTTTCAATGTTTAGGCACATCATGGGCTCCCCAGCCAACATGGCATCCCATCTCATTTCCAGCCAATTTTGCATTGAAAAGTCAAATGGCGCTCCTTCCCTTCCGAGCTCTGCCATGCACCCAAACAGCAGTTTCTGATTGCCTGTAGCCTAGAGTTCTCCATTGCAATGGTAACAAGAATGATTATAGGGATAGCATTGGTCTGGCAGGTATGTATGCAGTGTTTTTATTTTATGATAGGAATAGGAGTTATTAAATCCTGAACATAAATCACAAAAGGCGTCCTAAACTGCAAAGAACATTGGTACTTCTCTAAACGTATACAACCAAAGCAGCAGCAATTATGTTGCTAGCTCAATGAAGTTCACCAATCACGAGAACATTTAAAATTGAACATTTATTATTTTAATCATATAAAAAATCCAAGAAACCACTCAAATATTTGAACACGAAAAGATACCCCAAGTCAGAGGGGAACAACCAACCAAAACATTGCACGTATAGGTAAATAAATATAAAAAATACCAATATCAATGGGCAAAGAAAGGTAACATTTTAAAACAGACAAAGCCCAACCATGTTAAACCTATAGCAATAGTCACAACCATAGGACACCTATCATGAAAAGCAGTAAGGAGGGTTTATTTATATGGGGCCATAGCCAATGAGAATGCCTGCAGTGAAGATCATGTCCATCTGTGTCGGTGGTGTTCACTTTGAGTATGGCTGTCTTTTGGAAAAGGACATTTCCATCTTATTCTAGGAAAAGAACTGAAGAATATAACTTTTAAATTATGATTTTCTTTGAAATGCCCAACTTTTCAGAGTGAAACTAACCTACTGAAATCGTATAGCCAGTGCTGCTAGTGGATCAGGCAGCATGTATCAGCTGTCATCTTCCTTGACAAGAACCTATATTTTCTTATGGAATGTGTTTTGTAGTAAATATGTGTGTATTTCATGAAATTAGCAATGAAGCATCATTTCAAATAACGCTACATATGTTGTTCCATTGTTATTACCACCTGATACTTGAAACTCTGAAACACTGGTATTGTGCAATCTGGGTAGGGATATACTGCTTTCACAAGGGTAAGTTTTCATGCAACTCCATGGGGAATTACAGAGGAACAACAGATTACACACTTCTAAGAAAAGGTGTCCAGAATTATTAAACTGAGAATCCAAGTAGTTACTGTAACAGAAAGGTCAAAAGTGTTAATATGCTATGATAGTAAAGACACCATCACAAATTCACTATTTTGTCAGTTTTTTACCTTAGTATTTGTAAGTCAAAATCAGAAGTGGAACAATCAGAAGAAAAGTACAATATAAGCATATGCACCACTTCTGTATTTTTCATCCCCCTCCAAATTTTGATTACAAATACTGGTAGAAAAAACTAACCAAATGTTGAAGTTGTGACCATGGTCTAACTGTCCAGGTAACCCCCTTGCTTAACCCCTTTACCCCCAAGGGTGGTTTGCACGTTATGGACCGGGCCAATTTTTACAATTCTGACCACTGTCCCTTTATGAGGTTATAACTCTGGAATGCTTCAACGGATCTGGGTGATTCTGACACTGTTTTCTCGTGACATATTGTACTTCATGATAGTCATAAAATTTCTTTGATATTACCTGCGTTTATTTGTGAAAAAAATGGAAATATGGCGAAAATTTTGAAATTTTCGCAATTTTCCAACTTTGAATTTTCATGCAATTAAATTACAGAGATATGTCACACAAAATACTTAATAAGTAACATTTCCCACATGTCTACTTTACATCAGCACAGTTTTGGAACCAAAATTTTTTTTAGTTAGGGAGTTATAAGGGTTAAAATTTGACCAGCAATTTCTCATTTTTACAACACCATTTTATTTTAGGGACCACGTCTCATTTGAAGTCATTTTGAGGGGTCTATATGATAGAAAATAACCAAGTGTGACACCATTCTAAAAACTGCACCCCTCAAGGTTCTCAAAACCACATTCAAGAAGTTTATTATCCCTTGAGGTGTTTCACAGGAATTTTTGGAATGTTTAAATAAAAATTAACATTTTACTTTTTTTCACAAAAAAATTACTTCAGCTCCAATTTGTTTTATTTTACCAAGTGTTACAGGAGAAAATGGACCCCAAACCTTGTTGTACAATTTGTCCTGAGTACGCCGATACCCCATAAGTGGAGATAAACCACTGTTTGGGCGCATGACAGAGCTTGGAAGCGAAGGAGCGCCATTTGACTTTTCAATGCAAAATTGACTAGAATTGAGATGGGACGCCATGTTGCGTTTGGAGAGCCACTGATGTGCCTAAACATTGAAACCCCCCACAAGTGACACCATTTTGGAAAGTAGACCACCTAAAGAACTTATCTAGAGGTGTGGTGAGCACTTTGACCCACCAAGTGCTTCACAGAAGTTTATAATGCAGAACCGTAAAAATAAAAAATAATTTTTTTTTTCACAAAAATTATATTTTCGCCCCCAATTTTTTATTTTCCCAATGGTAAGAGAAGAAATTGGAACAAAAAAATTGTTGTACAATTTGTCTTGAGTACGCTGATACCCCATAAGTGGAGGTAAACCACTGTTTGGGCGCATGATAGAGCTTGGAAGCGAAGGAGAGCCATTTGACTTTTCAATGCAAAATTGACTGGAATTGAGATGGGACGCCATGTTGCGTTTGGAGAGCCACTGATGTGCCTAAAAATTGAAACCCCCCACAAGTGACACCATTTTGGAAAGTAGACCCCCTAAAGAACTTATCTAGAGGTGTGGTGAGCACTTTGACCCACCAAGTGCTTCACAGAAGTTTATAATGCAGAACCGTAAAAATAAAAAAACATTTTTTTTCACAAAAATTATATTTTCGCCACCAATTTTTTATTTTCCCAATGGTAGGAGAAGAAATTGGAACCAAAAAGTTGTTGTACAATTTGTCCTGAGTACGCTGATACCCGATATTTGGGGGTAAACCACTGTTTGGGTGCATGGTAGAGCTCGGAAGGGAAGGAGCGCCGTTTGACTTTTCAATGCAAAATTCACAGGAATTGAGATGGAACGCCATGTTGCGTTGGGAGAGCCACTGATGTGCCTAAACATTGAAACCCCCCACAAGTGACAGCATTTTGGAAAGTAGACCCCCTAAGGAACTTATCTAGATGTGTGGTGAGCACTTTGACCCACCAGGAGCTTCACAGAAGTTTATAATGCAGAGCCATAAAAATAAAACAAAAATTTTTTCCCACAAAAATTATTTTTTAGCCCCCAGTTTTGTATTTTCCCGAGGGTAACAGGAGAAATTGGACCCCAAAAGTTGTTGTGCAATTTGTCCTGAGTGCGCTGATGCCCCATATGTGGGGGGAACCACCGTTTGGGCGCATGGGAGGGCTCGGAAGGGAAGGAGCGCCATTTGGAATACAGACTTAGATGGAATGGTCTGCAGGCGTCACATTGCGTTTGCAGAGCCCCTAATGTACCTAAACAGTAGAAACCCCCCACAAGTGACCCCATATTGGAAACTAAACCCCCCACGAACTTATCTAGATGTGTTGTGAGAACTTTGAGCCCCCAAGTGTTTCACTACAGTTTATAACGCAGAGCCGTGAAAATAAAAAATCCTTTTTTTTCCCACAAAAATTATTTTTTAGCCCCCAGTTTTGTATTTTCCCAAGGGTAACAGGAGAAATTGGACCCCAAAAGTTGTTTTCCAATTTGTCCTGAGTACGCTGATACCCCATATGTTGGGGTAAACTCCTGTTTGGGCACACGGGAGAGCTCGGAAGGGAAGGAGCACTGTTTTACTTTTTCAACGCAGAATTGGCTGGAATTGAGATCGGACGCCATGTCGCATTTGGAGAGCCCCTGATGTGTCTAAACAGTGGAAACCCCCCAATTATAACTGAAACCCTAATCCAAACACACCCCTAACCCTAATTCCAATGGTAACCCTAACCACACCTCTAACCCAGGCACACCCCTAACCCTAATCCCAGCCCTATTCCCAACCGCAAATGTAATCCAAACCCTAACCCTAACTTTAGCCCCAACCCTAACTGTAGCCTTAACCCTAGTCCCAACCCCAGCCCTAACCATAACCCTAGCCCCAACCCTAACCCTAGCCCTAACCCTAGCCCTAGCCCTAACCCTAGCCCTAGCCCTAACCCTAACCCTAGCCCTAACCCTAACCCTAACCCTAGCCCTAACCCTAGCCCTAATGGGAAAATGGAAATAAATACATTTTTTTAATTTTTTTATTTTTCCCTAACTAAGGGGGTGATAAAGGGGGGTTTGATTTACCTTTATAGTGGGTTTTTTAGCGGATTTTTATGCTTGGCAGCCGTCACACACTGAAAGACGCTTTTTATTGGAAAAAATATTTTTTGCATTACCACATTTTGAGAGCTATAATTTTTCAATATTTGAGTCCACAGAGTCATATAAGGTCTTGTTTTTTGTGGGACGAGTTGACGTTTTTATTGGTAACATTTTCGGGCACGTGACATTTTTTGATCGCTTTTTATTCCGATTTTTGTGAGGCAGAATTACCAAAAACCAGCTATTCATGAATTTCTTTTGGGGGAGGCGTTTATACCGTTCCGCGTTTGGTAAAATTGATAGAGCAGTTTTATTCTTCGGGTCAGTGCAATTACAGCGACACCTCATTTATATCATTTTTTATGTTTTGGCGCAATTATACGATAAAAACTATTTTATAGAAAAAATAATTATTTTTGCATCGCTTTATTCTGAGGACTATAACTTTTTTATATTTTTGCTGATGTTGCTGTATTGCAGCTCGTTTTTTGCGGGACAAGATGACGCTTTCAGCGGTACCATGGTTATTTATATCCGTCTTTTTGATCGCGTGTTATTCCACTTTTTGTTTAGCGGTATGATAATAAATCATTGTTTTTTGCCTCGTTTTTTTTTTCTTACGGTGTTTACTGAAGGGGTTAACTAGTGGGACAGTTTTATAGGTCAGGTCGTTACGGACGCGGCGATACTAAATATTTTTTTTTTTTATTTAGATAAAGAAATGTATTTATGGGAATTATATATATATTCTTTTCATTATTTAGGATTTTTTTTTAATTTTTTTTACACACTCGTAAAATTTTTTTTTAACTTTTTTACTTTGTCCCAGGGGGGACAATACAGATCGGTGATCTGACAGTTTGCAGAGCACTCTGACAGATCACCGATCTGTCAAAGAGCGCTGCAGCGTTACCAAGTGCCTGCTCTGAGCAGGCACTTGGTAAGGCACCTCCCTCCCCGCAGGACCCGGATCTGCGACCATCTTGGATTGCTGCGGGGGTCTCAGGGAAGCCCGCAGGGAGCCCCCTCCCTTCGCGATGCTTCCCTGCACCGCCGGCACATCGCGATCATGTTTGATCGTGGTGTGCCGGGGGTTAATGTGCTGGGGGCGGTCCGTGACTGCTCCGGGCACATAGTGATGGATGTCAGCTGCGATAAGCAGCTGACACACGGCCGCGATCGGCCGCGCTCCCCCCGTGAGCGCGGCCGATCGCCTATGACGTACTATTCTGTCCTTGGGAAGTAGGGCCCACCCCACATGGATGGAATAGTACGTCTAATGGCAGAAAGGGGTTAAAGCAAACCTGTCAGAATGATTTTGCTAAGATATCAACAGGCATTGTCAGGTTGCCTCTGATATACTGATTAAAATGATGCCTCAGGTGAAGACATCCATCTTGTTGATTTTCCTGGCTTAGAGCAAGAAGATAAGATTCTGCCTACAGTCATGCCCTGGAGCACAGGCATATCATTAACTGAAAACTTCTAACACTTAATACACAAGAACTACAAGACAGATTATTCACTCCAGGTATCCTTTTAATCAGTTTAACACTGCCAACATGACAATGCATGTAGTTTACTTAAGGTACCGTTACACTAAACGACTTACCAACGATCACGACCAGCGATACGACCTGGCCGTGATCGTTGGTAAGTCGTTGTGTGGTCGCTGGGGAGCTGTCACACAGACAGCTCTCTCCAGCGACCAATGATCAGGGGAACGACTTCAGCATCATTGAAACTGTCTTCAACGATGCCGAAGTCCCCGGGTAACCAGGGTTAACATCGGGTTACTAAGTGCAGGGCCGCGCTTAGTAACCCGATATTTATCCTGGTTACCATTGTAAAAGTTAAAAAAAAAACACTACATACTCACATTCCGATGTCTGTCACGTCCCCCGCCGTCAGCTTCCCTGCACTGACTGTCAGCGCCGGCCGTAAAGCAGAGCACAGCGGCCCTGCGCTTAGTAACCCGATATTTACCCTGGTTACCAGTGAACACATCGCTGGATCGGCATCACACACGCCGATCCAGCGATGACAGCGGGTGATCAGCGACCAAAAAAAGGTCCTGATCATTCCCCAATGACCAACGATCTCCCAGCAGGGGCCTGATCGTTGGTCGCTGTCACACATAATGAGATCGTTAGCGGGATAGTTGTTACGTCACAAAAAGCGTGACGTTGCAACGATATCGTTAACGAAATCGTTATGTGTGAAGGTACCTTTAGCAAAATCCTGCTGACAGGTTTGCTTAAAGGATTTATTCACACATCAGTATTTTTGATCAGTATTTCATCAGTATTTGTAAGGCAAAAGCAGAGGTGTCTCCAAAACACAGACCATTTGGCAATCTTTCAAATTTAGTTTTTCTTGTAAGTTTCAATCATGCTTCTGATGCAAAATACTGACCTAATACTGTCATGTGAATAAACCCTTGTGGAAGACACAATGGTAAGAGAAAGGTACCATCAACAGCAAGACATCCTGCAATTAACTGGTTATGCTGCATATTAAAATTTCACAGATTCCATATCAAGCAAAAGGACATTAATTGGGTTTACCTTCAGTTCTTTCTACATACCTAGACCTCGGATAATGCATTTTGATATCTTTGTGCGTTATACTAAATACCAAACTTAAATCTGCACCGAAACATCTGACCCTGTAGAGAAAAGCTTATATTCCACTGTCAGGGACAGCAGTCATAATGATTATTATTAATGTATTTTCCCTTTAAGGAAAGTGAAGGAAGAACTTTATTGATTTGTTAATCCTTCTAGCAGAACAGAATAGCTGCAAACACATAATAAGCACTTTTTTTTCCAATTTCTAAAAGCTTCTTTCTATTTCCACTCTGCATCATAACTCCATAAAGCCAGCCCAAGAGTGAAAATATGAAAGTAGTTAGTACTGTATGCTTTTTAATAAACTCCATGAATAATTAAGCACTTAGAGTTAGAGAGACTCCGTAATGGCACTGATAAGATGCCATTACTGACAGTTACTTCTAATGTCTCCGATGAACTGTATCGTAAGTGAACGTTAAACACCCTCCATGTCCTGTAACGTGAACTTGGTTCTTAAAGACAAGCCGCAACTTTATTCGGAAGTTGAATATTATTGTCGGCTGCTCTTCACTGCAGTGGGTGTAATGTGATGTAACTAGTATTAATAGTGACATGAAAATAAGTGAATGCCTGATACTTTCCATTAGTATTTATTGTGTCAAATGTTAAACAATGTGTTTATTGCTGCTCTGACTACTGTGGCAGCCGCGACAATATAAGAGCTAACATTAACTATGAATCTTTTGTCACAATAGTATTTGTAAATGCCACTCATAGAGAATTATTTCTTTTAGTATTGTCATTCTTGAAAATAGTTTGTATTGGAGAAAAAAAAAACACAAAATAAATTTGCACAAGTGCAATACAATCATTTTCTGTATCTTCTGACAATATTTACATTAGTCTCTGTGTCTTATGTAACTGAAAAGTTCAATTTTTTATTTATTTATGATAAAGATAAAGCTCTAAAATGGAATTATAAATCATCAGTATTAAAAGGTGCAAGCTGCTGCACTGAAAAATGTGCATTATATGTTGCAGCTGATTGGTTTTTTACTTAGCATCACCATATTCCATGACTGTTTATGTTATTTTATATATAGAGATGAATTTATCAAACAGTTTTCACCATTATTCTCAAATCAGACTGTTTTAAATCTCACAAAATTTTTGTACAGTAATTTTCAACCTACATAGACAACTTTTTTGGAAAGCGAATAAATTGTAGCCAGAAAAGGGCATGGCCAAGAGCGGCAAAAAAAATAATTGTAATTTATATAGAAAAAGTGATGTATATTTTTTGTGATGGTACATGGCACTAAGTGGAGCATGCCTCCTAAAAATTTTGGGGCATCTTACTCCAGTGCACTCTTAATGAAGAATGGTATGTAAAACACCACACCTGATAATTGAGACCATAAAGCTTTATAATGTCTTGAGTTTTTGCAATGTCTAGATCCAGTTTTCTTGGGTACCATAAATTATGTATTTATTTATGCTGATTATTAAAACAATGTCTTTGTTTTGGCTCTTTTATGCTATTTGTTCTTTGAAGCAGACAGAGAAATATTGATACCTTTGAAATGTGGTGCTGGAGATGAATTTTTTGAATCCCATGGACAGCTAGGATCACCAAGAAAGATGTTCTTCATCATGCTAACTCAATATTGCACTGATAGGCAGGATCACAAGCAGCGTCGGACTGGAGCACCTTGGGCCCACCAGAGAAAATCATTCTTGGGGCCCACTATATAGCTACATAGAAATAAATTCAAGACCATCAATTGTGTAGTAAAACACACTAATATCAGGGCATAATATAAGGTAGTACACAATTTAATTATGTAGCAGGGGTTGGGGTAGCCCTTCATAGAATATAAAGTAGCCCCCTCATAGAATATAATGTAGTCTCCCATAGAATATAATGCAGCCCCCCATAGAGTATAATGCAGCTCCCTCATAGAATATAATGTAGCCTCCCTCATGGAATATAATACAGCCCCCTCATAGGGTATAATACAGCACCCCACAAAATATAATGCAACCCCCTCATAAAGTATAATGCAGCCCCCTATAGAATATAATGTAGCTCCGTCATATGGCATAATGCAGCCCCTCCACAAAATATAATGTAGTCCCTCAGAGTATAATGCAAACCCCTCATAAGGCAGCCCCCCATAGAATATTCTGTAGCCCCCTCATAGGGCATAATGCATCACCCCTCATATAGTATGATGTAGCCACCTGAGAGAATAATGCAGTCCCCACATATAATATAATGCAGCCCCTCCACAGAATATAATGAAGCCCCCTCAGAGTATAATGCCAACCCCTCATAAGGCAGCCCCCCATAGAATATACTGTAGCCCCTCATAGGGCATAATGCAGCTCCCCTCATATAATATGATGTAACCACCTGAGAGAATAATGCAGCCCCCATATAATATAATGCAGCCCCTCCACAGAATATTGTGTAGCCCCCTCAGAGTATAATGACAACCCCTCATAAAGCAGCCCCCCTTAGAATTATAATGTAGCCCCCTCATAGGGTATAATGCAGCCCCCCTAAAAGGGTATAATGCAGCCCCCTCCACCATCATCATTGTTCTCCCCCTCCACCATTGTACTCATTACCACCTCCATCATTGCCTCCTCCCCCACTACCTTTGTCCTTTCCACCACTACAATTTTTGTCCTTTACACCACAACCATCATTGCTTTCTTCCCAACCACCATCATCATTGCCTCCCCACCACCATCATCACTGCCTCCTCCACCACCACAATCATTGCCTCCCCCACCACCATTGATTCCCCACCACCACCATCATCATCATTGCCTCCCCCACCACCATCATTGACCCCACCACCATCATCATTGCCCCCACCACCATCATCATTGCCTCCAGCACCATCATCATTGCCCCCACCACCATCATCATTGCCCCACCACCATCATCATTGCCTCTGGCACAATCATCATCATTGCCCCACCACCATCACCATTGCCTCCAGCACCATCATCATCATTGCCCCTACTACCATCATCATTGCCACCAGCACCATCATCATCATTGCTTCCCCCACCACCATAATCATCATCATTGCCCCACCACCATCATCATTGCCCCACCACCATCATCATTGCTCCCACCACCATCATCATTGCCTCCAGCACCATCATCATCATTGCTTCCCCCACCATCATCATCATCATTGCCCCACCATCATCATCACTGCCCCCACCACCATCATCATTGCCTCCAGCACCATCATCATCATTGCCTCCCCTCCACACACAGCTGCACACACAGAGGCAGGGACACACACGCAGGCAGGCAGAGATGCACACACAGACACACACACAGCCGCACACACGCAGGCACACACACACAGACACACAGCCGCACACATACACACAGCACCCACTCACCTCTCCGCACGTTCCCAGCAGCCGCAGCACATCCCGGCAACTTTCTCTCTGAAACAGCCGTGCTGATTGATGACGTCATTCAGCTGCGCTGATTCAGACAGGAAGTGCCGGGCAGGAAGTAGGACGGCGTGGATCCCTGCAGCTCTGCTCTGGTCCAAAGCTGCAGGGATCGCAATCAAGTATCACCGCCCTTTAGGGGCCCACCTCCAGGGCCCCCATTCAGCAGCAGTGGCAGGCAGTGTTAGCCTCAGCCTGCGGCTAATGCTGTCCGCCATTAAAGTGAAATGGTATTCACACATCTCCATGCCCATGGGGGTGTGGGGAAGCGTGAATATTCAGTTCTCTTTAGCAGTGGGGACAGGCTCCTGTCCATCTGCTGCTCTCTGGCACCAGGAGGGCCCCCCTTGACACAGGGGCCCCATAGCAGCTGGGTGTGCCACTATTAGCGACACTCCACTGGCTGGGGGCCCCTGGAACAGTGGGGGCCCTAGGCAGCTGCTGGCCAATATGCCAGCAGGTGTTAGTGCCTTGGCCCACCGGAGAATCCTCCGGTTCTCCGGTGGGCCAGTCCGACACTGATCACAAGGCAGAAACATTTTGGACAGGTGATGATGGTAAATTCATTAGAAAAGGAGTTACTTCTCAAAATGGCCAGTGGTAAAAAGAAGCAGGGGTTGGCTGGATACCATCAAGAATGACATTGGCGTGAACGTAGAGTAATTGAACGAAGCCATGGAAAACAGGGAGACATGGTGAGAACTGGCCTACAAAATATATAAAAGTCGGACACAACTGAATGAATGTGGTCAGAAATCCATAGATATTGAAATGCTTAAACATCTAAGGGGTTATTTAATTTATAAATGTAAATGTTATAGGCCCTAAAATGGAAAATCTTTCCTATAATTAAGAGAGATTATCAGGACAGATCCAACACCCGTCACTCATACCAATCAGTTGAAACCTGGTGACATGGCCACTGCATCGCAGCTGCAGTACCCTGAGAGACCACTAGGTATTGTACGAAGATGAAGTATCCTGGCTCGTTACTGTAACATCCCTGCTGGCATCACTGCATGGCTTCCCATCTTCCATCTTACTCACCACTCTGGGCCACGCTGTGAGTTCTGTCTTCTGCCGTCTCCTTGCTCTGGGCCTCATGTCCTGCCTGCTGTTTGCATACTTCCTGGCTGTGTGCTTAGGGGGGTGGCGCCGGCCCTCCCTGATTCTAATAGGGACAGGCTTTATACCCAGGCCTGAATCCTTGGTCTTGAACTTGTTCCCGTGTCTGTCCTTGTCCGAACTAAGTCCTATACCTGTTTCCGTTTATATCCTTGTCTGTAATCTTCCCTATCCCGCTGTATGTTTCCTTGTGTTCATTCCTTCTGCTCTTTGCTCCGCATCCTGTAGCTCTGCTCTTTTCTCCGCATCTTGCGGCTCTGCTCTTTGCTTCGCAACCTGCTGCTCTCCTTTTTGCTCTGCCACCTTGCAGCTCTTCTCTTTGCTCTGCAACCTGCGGCTCTCCTCTTTGCTACACATCCTTCTGCTCTTCTCTTTGCTCCACATCCTGTGGCTCTGCTCTTTGCTCCACAATCAGTGGTACTGCTCTTTACATCGCAACCTGCAGCTCTGCTCTGCTGCGCACCTTACAGTTCTGCTCTGCATCCTGCGGCTCTGCTTTGCTCCGCATCCCACAATTCTGCTTTGCACTGCATCCCGCGGTTCTACTCTGCACCACATCCCGCAGCTCTGCTCTGCTCTGCATCCCACGGTTCTGCTCTGCTCCGCATCCTGTGATTCTGCTTTGCTCCGCATACTGTGGTTCTGCTCTTCTCCCGCTCCACTCCCTGAGGTTCCTGCCCATTTAGTCTGTACTGGCTCCAACCAGTTCCTGTCCCTCCAGTCTGAACTGGTTCCTCTCTGTTCCTTTTTCTCACTCGTACCTGGCTATGTTCCTGTCCTACCTGAACCAGTTCCAGTCCCGCTAGCCGCGTCCGCCTGCCTGCCAAAAGCGCTAGCTGTGCCCGCCTGCTTGCCAAGATTGCCAGCCGTGCTCGCCTGTCTGCCAAGAGTGTCAACTGTGCCAGTAATGCTCATCTGTACTTGCCTGCACCTATTATTAATGTTTAGTCCCTAAGTGGAAACAGCTGCCACAGCCAGACACCGCCCTGGAGTGGTACCTGGCAGCTACCTGTCGCACAAGCCTGACCTCACCATCAGAGGCTCCAGTGAACACTAAGGTAGCTGCTTAGCCACACCCCTTCCAGGGTAGTCTGGTTTATGGCACAGTGAATTCCCACGCTTGCACTACCCAGTCAAGGTGTGAGCATTACAGTTACACCTTATTTCTGGCTGTCATTGCACTTGGTGGCAGTTGATTGTTGTAAGTGCCAAACCATTATCAAACTGATTTTAATGTTATATTAATGACTAGTGTTGAGCATTCCGATACTGCAAATATCGGGTATCGGCCGATATTCGCTGTACCGGAATTCCGATACGGAGTTCCGATTTTTATGCGATATTGGATACCGGAATCGGAAGTTTCCATAGTGCAATGATTAACTATAATGGAGTGTGGGCGGTGCGTGGGCAGAAACTGCATGTGTGTGTGTGGGCGGGGTCTGTGCATGACCGTGGGGGCTCTGTGCGTGCCTGCCAGGGCTCTGTGCAGCCTGCCGTGGCTCTGTGCGGCCTGCTGGGGCTCTGTGCGGCCTGCCTGGGCTCTGTGCATGCCTGCCGGGGCTCTGTGCGTGCCAGCCGGGGCTCTGTGCGGCCTGCCGGGGCTCTGTGCGACCTGCCGGTGGCTCTGTACGGGCCTGCCGGGGCTCTGTGTGGCCTGCCGGGGCTCTGTGCGTGCCAGCCGGGGCTTTGTGCGGCCTGCCGGGGGCTCTGTACGGGCCTACCGGGGCTCTGTGCGGCCTGCCGGGGCTCTGTGCGGCATGTTAGGGCTTTGTGCGTGTCTGCCAGGGCTCTGTATGGGCTGCCTGGAGTCTGTGTGGGCTGCCAGGGCTCTGTGCGGAGTGCCAGGGCTCTGTGCTGGCTTGCCAGGGGTCTGTGCGGGCTGCCGGGGGTCTGTGCGGGCTGCCGGGGGTCTGTGCGGGCATCATCCAATGGGACTACAAGTCCCATCGGACGATGCCTGCAACAGTGACAGTGATTGACACATTAGCCAATGATGGGACAGTAGTAGTAGTATTAAATGTAAAAAAAAAAGATACTACATACATACTGCATACATACTACATACATACTACATACATACATACATACTACATACATACTACATACATACATACTACATACATACTACATACATACATACTACATACATGCTACAAACTACATACATACTACACACATACTACATACATACATACATAGATACTACATACATACTTCACACATTACATTCATACATTACATACAATACATACATACATACAGACATACAGTAGATTAAACATAGAGTACATACTCACCATTACTTGTCACTTTGTTCCCTGAAGCCAGTGTCATCTGTAATAAAGATTAAAATAACAAACAAACACTATACTCCCTGTCCGCAGAAATCCACGAATGTCCCACGACAATCTCCCGTGGAGAACGGCAGCATCAGCTGATGCGACCGCTCTCTCTAGGGGCTCGAGGAATACAAAAACGGGAGGAAGGTATCCTTCCGCACTGTATTCCTCCACCGCTGTAAAAAAATAGTCCCTAGTCTCCCTTTTGGCATTGCTGTGTGAGAAATTTTCCCACGCAGCAATTGCCATAAAGTGAGACTTTGTCATAAGGTAACCTCTCAGTGATGCACTACAGGAGCCATTGTCTCCTGTCAGTGTGTCACTGAAGGTCCATTAGAGCAGTGATATCACCCGATGTCACTGTTCTATAGGGGAGATCAACGTGGGACACTCGTTAATAATTGGAGTACAGCGGACAGGTAGTATACGGTTTATTAGTTTACGTTTGTATTGTATGTAATGCATGAATGTAATGTATGTAGTGTGTATGTTGTATGTATGTTTTATTTTTTTCTTTCAACACATTAGCCGGATGATGGGACTGCTACTGTCCCATCATTGGCTAATGTGTAAATTACTGTCATTGTTGCAGGCATCGTCTGATGGGACTTGTAGTCCCATCGGACAATGCCTGCACAGACCCCTGGCAGCCCGCACAGAACCCCGGCAGCCCGCACAGAGCCCCGGCAGCCCACACAGAGACCAGGCAAGCCCGCACAGAGCCCTGGCAGCCCACACAGAGCCCCGGCAAGCCCACACAGAGCCCTGGCAGGCCACACAGAGCCCCAGCAGGCCACAAAGAGCCCTGGCAGGCATGCACAGAGCCCCAGCAGGCACGCACAGAGCCCCGGCAGCCCGCACAGAGCCCCAGCAGGCTGCATACACCCCCGAGACACCCGTACAGATCCACAGCAGGCCCGCACAGACCCCCCCGCACTCACAGACACACACAGTGTCCGACCACGAACCACCCGCACTCTTCCCCCCTCCGGAACAGGATGTAGAAGGACAGAAAGGGCTTATTTACATTCCGATATTTGTGTCCCATTGACTTGCATTGGTATCGGGTATCGGTATCGGCGATATCTGATATTTTTTGGATATCGGCCGATCCAATCCAATACTGATACTTCTTGATATCGGAAGGTATAGCTCAACAATATTAATGACCTGTCCTATTGAAAAGCATAGGACAGCTATACTACACCTGTCAACCATGCAGTTATCCTAGGATGTATCTGAAGATGAGATGTCACCAAGACAACCCCTTTCATGTAAAATCTTACCCAAGCAATATGGATATCAAGCAAGTTATTGTTCTGTTAAATGAGAGCATTTTCTTACAGTCAGTAATATACTTAATAATTACAGAGTTTATCAACTTTGTCTTTTGGGGTTTGCATGCCTTAAATTGGTATCATATTGAAAAAATGTATTATAGCAATATAGTTGGCTGTTTCCTTAATGCATTTATTGATGAGTTAATTAATCATAAAACAGCAGAAACAGGAATATTTTCCAAACTGTTTAATAATCACTGGAGTCCTAATCAATATGAATAAAGTAGAGTGTGGATTTTCCCTAAAGATGCAATTATATTGGTTCAAAATAGCATTAAAATTAAAAACAATATGAGCAAATGTGCATATGTCATTATATATCTCCCCTAGAGACGGCTAGCGATAAAAAGCATCATTAAAAATGTGAGGCTACAGATCAGCCTCATGTACCAACAGAAAAAAAAAATAACACTCCAAAAAAAATTATAATCTTAATTTATAAATTGATACATGCTTCCAATTTCTGCTTTAACTTGGTTCCATGTTACTGCTATTGATTTTTATATTCCCAATGGCAGCAAAATATAGTATAACAGAGCATTAATGTAAAGATGCAAACATATAGAAGTAAAATAAACCAGAAATAGGAATTTAGGATTGGCTGGTCATTCCCTGCCAGGTCAAGGTCATGAGAGGTCAAAGTAAAAAAACAAAAAGTAGTATAAAAAATTGTCATATTAATGAGTAGACTGATTTTTTTAATTTATAAAATGGGAGACACATAAACACATGTTAAAGCAACTTAATTAAAAAAATGAGCTGTTTCTTTTGTGTGAATATAGAATCAAGTGATTAAACAGGTTAATCGGGCTTTTAAAGCAAAATATCTTCCTCCAACATCATGTACAGAAAAGAGAATAAAAAATATCTAGGCAGAAAATAAAAAGGTTTAGCAAAAATAATAAGTTTTAATTATTGAAAATCAAAATGGGCACTACCTTCCATATTGTATAGGTATAACAATACTGTTTAATATGGCTATAACGTTCTACCAAGTTATTTAGATTTCGTATTGATGGCATATTGTCTGTGGCCACTTACACAGTTGCTTTTATATTACAATTATTTCCTTGTAGTCTACAAAATCTTCTTGTATAATATTTTCTTGGTACACAGGTTACTTGCGTAAAACAAGTTAGCTTTTTTTTTTTCGTTCCACACTAGATATCTATTTGCGGAATGCTGAATAAGGAAAATGCTAGAAGGGAATTTGTCTAAAGGCTTCCTTATACAGAAACGTACTGTGTGAAGTACAGCCTGACCCGTGAAAAGCCTATTCCTGAGTTAGAACATGACTGACAGCACTGACACAGATTCTTTTCAGTGAGCAGTTACGGCAAATGTCAGAATGCAAGAGAATTCACTGACAGGCAGGATCTGAGGGTGAAGCAATGCAGACTCAGGCCAGAAAGTGAGCAGGTGGTCCATGGTTTCCCCGCAAGAAACAAGGATGCAATATGGCTAGAATGTTGACTACCCCTACACTCCAATAGAAGATCTAATAATGATCTATGATAGAACTGTATAGAGCCAGTGAAGTAATTGACATCCATTATAAATCTATCATTTTGTGTTTTCAGAAGTTTGTAGAAAATTGTGATTTTTTTTTTACCAAACTTGCCACCTAGCCTATCCTACTTTTAGGAGTAACTGTGAACCAGGCAAACTTTCTTGGTATATTATTATATATCAAACTTAGTACACACTTTCTGAATCCTATAGCATGATGTATCAGGACATGGTAAAAAAAAATGGTCCTTAGAAGGTCTTAAATCCTTCCTGACCTATGGTGTACATGTGTACAAGAAGTTTCCACAGCACGCTGTATATATACGAGTTGTTGAGGTAGAGCTTGCTCCCACGCAGAGCCAACACCACAAGCAACAGGTTCGACCTGAATGTTATAGCTGACATTCTGCTGCAATGGCTGAAATCAGTGCTACCACTGGTTGGGTCTGTTTAACTCCCTAGATGGTATGTCGATAATGTCAGTGGGATACAGATAGTTAATAGAGAGAAGATGCTTCTTCTTTAAACCCTTCACCTCCGGGAGATTTTCTGTTTTTCATTTTTTCCTCCCTTTCCTCCAAGAGTCATAACTTTTTTTTTCATCCACATAGCTGTATGAGTACTTGTTTTTTGCAGGATGAGTTGTACTTTTGAATAACACTACTCATTTTATCATGTGATTCCAAGTGCATTGAAATTGCAAAAAGAAGTGCAAATCCACAATTGTTTTTCTATTTATAACTAGATGGTGGCCCGATTCTTACGCATCGGGTATTCTAGAATATGCATGTCCACGTAGTATATTGCCCAGCGACGTAGTATATTGCCCAGCCACGTAGTATATTGCCCAGTGACGTAGTATATTGCCCAGCCACGTAGTATATTGCCCAGTCACGTAGTATATTGCCCAGCAACGTAGTATATTGCCCAGTCACGTATTATATTATCCAGCCACATAGTATATTGCCCAGTGACGTATTATATTGCCCAGTCACATAGCATATTGCCCAGCCACGTAGTATATTGCCCAGCCACGTAGTATATTGCCCAGTCACGTAGTATATTGCTCAGCCACGTAGTATATTGCCCAGCAACGTAGTATATTGCCCAGCCACGTAGTATATTGCCCAGCCACGTAGTATAATGCCCAGTCACATAGTTTATTGCCCAGCCACGTAGTATGTTGCCCAGTCACGTAGTATATTGCCCAGTCATGTAGTATATTGCCCAGCCATGTAGTATATTGCCCAGTGACGTAGTATATTGCCCAGTCACGTAGTATATTGCCCAGCCACGTAGTATATTGCCTAGCGACGTATTATATTGCCCAGTCACATAGTATATTGCCCAGCCACGTAGTATATTGCCCAGCCACATAGTATATTGCCCAGTTAGGTAGTATATTGCCCAGCCACGTAGTATATTGCCCAGCAACATAGTATATTGCCCAGCCACGTAGTATATTGCCCAGCCATATAGTATAATGCCCAGTCACATAGTTTATTGCCCAGCCACGTAGTATATTGCCCAGTCACGTAGTATGTTGCCCAGTCACGTAGTATATTGCCCAGCGACATAGTATATTGCCCAGTCACGTAGTATATTGCCCAGTCACGTAGTATATTGCCCAGTCATGTAGTATATTACCCAGTGACGTAGTATATTGCCCAGTCACGTATTATATTACCCAGCAACATAGTATATTGCCCAGTGACGTATTATATTGCCCAGTCACATAGTATATTGCCCAGCCACGTAGTATATTGCCCAGCCACATAGTATATTGCTCAGTCACGTAGTATATTGCCCAGCCATGTAGTATATTGCCCAGCAACGTAGTATAATGCCCAGCCACATAGTATATTGCTTAGTCACGTAGTATATTGCCAAGCCATGTAGTATATTGCCCAGCAACGTAGTATATTGCCCAGCCACATAGTATATTGCCCAGCCACGTAGTATAATGCCCAGTCACATAGTTTATTGCCCAGCCACGTAGTATATTGCCCAGTCACGTAGTATGTTGCCCAGTCACGTAGTATATTGCCCAGTCATGTAGTATATTGCCCAGCCGTGTAGTATATTGCCCAGCGACGTAGTATATTGCCCAGTCACATAGTATATTGCCCAGCCACGTAGTATATTGCCCAGCGACGTATTATATTGCCCAGTCACATAGTATATTGCCCAGCCACGTATACCCAAATTTATAGACCAACTAATGTACAAGGCGTACCTCCAAAATAACATATACCCAAACGAAGAGGGAAGTAACATACCAGAAATAAAATATAAAAGAATTTTTATTTAACAATTTTAAAAGACAAAAATACGAATAATACATACAAGAAGGGGATGAAAGCACGGCAAAGTGGACCCAAGGCAGTCTATACAATATGACACTATATATACATACAAATATAATAGTAATTGACTGGTGTCTTAGTGTACATGCCACAGCAGGCTCTGGATTGCAAAGAAAAAATGACCAAAATTGAGGCGTAGCTGTAACCAGTAAAAAAGAATTTGTCTTTCTCCATGAATCTCAGCAAATTATATATTTAGAGAAATCTCAAGATGATATATGAGAATAAAGGAGTATAGAATGTGCCTACTAAAGGCTACTAATGTATAAGGCAATATACTAATACCTATAAAAAATTGACAGATGGTGCTCTAAAACTATGCCAACAAATAAAGTAACAGACCAATATATGGAAGTCAAAGAGTGGCACGTGAACCTACTAAAGACTGCGGGTATATAAGGCCATATGCTGGTATCTATGAATGGTAGCTAAATAGTATAAGGCTGTGAGGCAATGCCATCAAGTAAAGTGTCAGTGCATAATGCTGATATGGTGAATGCCCAAATGTGCCTATACAAAGGCTATATAGAAAGGTCACTGATAGAGTGTTTGCGCTGTGCTCATACCTGCTGATGGACGAATCTGCTGTGGGACAGGAAAACCCAGCCACGTAGTATATTGCCCAGCCACATAGTATATTGCCCAGTCACGTAGTATATTGCCCAGCCACGTAGTATATTGCCCAGCCACGTAGTATATTGCCCAGCCATGTAGTATAATGCCCAGTCACATAGTTTATTGCCCAGCCACGTAGTATATTGCCCAGCCACGTAGTATATTGCCCAGCCATGTAGTATAATGCCCAGTCACATAGTTTATTGCCCAGCCACGTAGTATATTGCCCAGTCACGTAGTATATTGCCCAGCGACGTAGTATATTGCCCAGCGACGTAGTATATTGCCCAGCCACGTAGTATATTGCCCAGTGACATAGTATATTGCCCAGCCACATAGTATATAGCAGAGCCACGTAGTACGGTATATTGCCCAGTCAAGTAGTATATTGCCCAGCCACATAGCATATAGCAGAGCCACGTAGTATATTGCCCAGCACAGAGCCACGTAGTATAGAGACTTAAAAAAAACATATACTCACCTTCTGAAGGCCCATTAAAGTCCTGCCCTACTCACCATCCGCCGCTTTTCCCGCTCCTCGCCACACTCCCGGGATCGCTCCATTGCAAGCGTCAGCTTCCGGTCCCAGGGCTGGTGTGAGCAGGACCTATGATGACGTCGCGGTCACATGACCGTGACATCACGGCAGGTCCTTGTCGCACACCAGCCCTGGGACCGGAAGCTGCCGATTGCAATGGAGCGGTCCCGGGAGCGTGGCGAGGAGCGGGAAAGGCGGCAGAGGGTGAGTACAGCAGGTTTTTTGTTTTTTTTATTATTTTTAACATGACCTATTTTTACTATTGATGCTGCATAGGAAGCATCAATAGTAAATAGTTGGGGGACACAAAGGGTTAATAGCAGCAGTAACGGAGTGCCATTAACCCTGTGTGAGCGGTGAGTGGAGGGGATTACAGAGCGGGCGCCGGGCAGTGAGTGCAGGGGAGTAGGGGAGGGACTAATCGGACTGTGCCTGTCACTGATTGGTCGCAGCAGCCATAACAGGCAGCTGCCGAGACCAATCAGCGAATGAATTACCGTGACAGAAGGACAGACAGACAGACGGAAGTGACCCTTAGACAATTATATAGTAGATGTTTATTGGATGGTAAAACTGACCTGGCAATATGTTCTGGAAATTAGTGAGAAAAAACATTTGCTTTTTTCACTATGTTCTGTGACCTGAACTGTTTTAATTTTTTGGGATATGGGGCTGTTTGCACTCTGAGCTGACATTATTACTGATACCATTTTGGGGTAGGTAACATGATTTGATCTCCTCTTATTGCATATTGTTCAAAGTTTTGGCAGCCAAAAAAACATAATTTTGCCTTTCTGATTTATTTTTGTCACGCCGTTTATCAATCAGAATTATTTACTTTATAATTTTGCTAGGTTGGACTTTTACAAATTGAGCAAATTCCTTATCAAGAACAGAGGTGTCACAATGCCATTTTAGCTATAAACATGTACAGTAAAATACACATGCGCTGCACTAATGATCTCACGTTTATTACGTTGAACGGGGGCAGGCAGATGAATACTCTCATCAGCCTCACCTGCTCTTGCTGATAGGTAGTACTCATCAGCTGATGCCTTACCGGCAGTATCTTTTTCACCGCTGATCACAGTTGCTGGCTCACAAGCTGTCATCTGTGTGACAGCGTGGGAAGTGCAGTTCTGTGACCGGCGGTATCGTGAAGGGTTGGTGCCAATCAGAGTCAATGTTTCTCGTGCTGTCAAACACTGGAATGTTAATGCCCCCTATTCATTTGAATGGGTTCCAGATTCAGGTTCGAGTTTGAATACCATTCTGTTCAGCCGAACCGGACAGACCTGAAGATCCACGGATATGCCCATCTGTAGTTGTGTTATCACTTTCACTGTATGTTAAATGGCATAAAAAAATTTAGATAATTCCTGAACTGCTGTTTATTTATTCATTGTGACAAAAAAACAGAGTAAAAATCAATAAATGTTATGTATTTCCAAATACGGTAGTCCCAATAAAAACTTCAACTTATCCTGCAAAAATCAAGTCCTTCTTCAGATTTGTTGTTCCTTAACAGAAAAAGAAAGTTTTTCCACATGACTAGTAGCTCAATGTAAAAGCGAAATGACTCCCAAAACCTTTCAAACCCAAATGCTGACCCCCCTTACTGAGCCTTGCAGTGTGTGCTAAACTAGTTTTCCAAAATTGACATATATAGTATTGCCTCAGAGGGGAAAACCCACTTTATGTATATCGCAAGAGTTTATGATTGATGAACTATCTCTTGGATAGGTCCTTAATATAAGATTAGTGGTGATCTGACAACTGGTACACCCACCAATTAGTGAAAAACTGGTCCAGTAGTGACGGTATGTAATAGAGGTGTGGCCAGAACACAGCGGCCTCATACACAGCTTAACCCCTTAATCCCATATGACGTACTATCCCGTCCAGGTGACCTGGGACTTAATTCCCATGGACGGGATAGTACGTCATATGCGATCGGCCGCGCTCACGGGGGGAGCGCGGCCGATCGCGGCCGGGTGTCAGCTGCCTATCGCAGCTGACATCCGGCACTATGTGCCAGGAGCGGTCACGGACCGCTCCCGGCACATTAACCCCCGGCACACCGCGATCAAAGATGATCGCGGTGTGCCGGCGGTGCAGGGAAGCATCGCGCAGGGAGGGGGCTCCCTGCGGGCTTCCCTGAGACGATCGGTACACGGTGATGTGCTCACCGTGTACCGAGCGTCTTCTCCCTGCAGTCCCCAGATCCAAAATGGCCGCCGGGCTGCATCCGGGTCCTGCAGGGAGCACTTCCGGGTCAGGATCAGGCTGCAGCTGCAGCTCTAATCCTGCCCGGCTGTATGTCAGATCACCGATCTAACAGAGTGCTGTGCACACTGTCAGATCGGTGATCTGTGATGTCCCCCCCTGGGACAAAGTGAAAAAGTAAAAAAAAAAATTTCCACACTTGTAAAAAAATAATAAAAAAAAAATTCCTAAATAAAGCAGAAAAAAAAAAATATTATTCCCATAAATACATTTCTTTACATAAAAAAAAAACAAAAAAAACAATAAAAGTACACATATTTAGTATCGCCGCGTCCGTAACGACCCGACCTATAAAACTGGCCCACTAGTTAACCCCTTCAGTGAACACCGTAAGAAAAAAAAAAAAAAAACGAGCCAAAAAACAACGCTTTATTATCATAACGCTGAACAAAAAGTGGAATAACACGCGATCAAAAAGACGGATATAAATAACCATGGTACCTCTGAAAACGTCATCTTGTTTCGCAAAAAACGAGCTGCCATATAGCATCATAACCAAAAAAATAAAAAAGTTATAGTCCTGAGAATAAAGCGATGCCAAAATAATTATTTTTTCTATAAAATAGCTTTTATCGTATAAAAGCGCCAAAACATAAAAAAAATGATATAAATGAGGTATCGCTGTAATCGTACTGACCCGAAGAATAAAACTGCTTCATCAATTTTACCAAACGCGGAACGGTATAAACGCCTCCCCCAAAAGAAATTCATGAATAGCTGGTTTTTGGTCATTCTGCCTCACAAAAAATCGGAATAAAAAGCGATCAAAAACTGTCACATGTCCGAAAATGTAACCGATAAAAACGTAAACTCGTCCCGCAAAAAACAAGACCTCACATGACTCTGTGGACCAAAATATGGAAAAATTATAGGTCTCAAAATGTGGAGACGCAAAAACTTTTTTGCTATAAAAAGCGTCTTTTAGTGTGTGACGGCTGCCAATCATAAAAATCCGATATAAAAAACTCGCTATAAAAGTAAATCAAACCCCCCTTCATCACCCCCTTAGTTAGGCTAGGTTCACATTGCGTTAATGGGTTAACGCTAACGGACAGCGTTGCACGGCGAAAATGTCACAATTAACGCCGTGCAACGGGTCCGTTAGCACAACCATTGACAGCAATGTGATTTTCGGGTGTAGCGCATCGCTAGAGCGTGCCATTTTCGGCTCGCGCTAGCAAGGTGCCGTTCTTTTGTGGCGCGCCTCAGACGCTGCTTGCAGCGTCCGCGGCGCGCCCGAGGTCCGATCCCCGATCTTCCAGAGCGGGGACGTTAACGCGACCACTAAACACGACACCTAAAAAGACATTGCGTTAGCGCAATCCGCTAGTGCTAAACGGATTTCCCTAATGCAATGTGAACCTAGCCTTAGGGAAAAATAATAAAATTAAAAAAAATGTATTTATTTCCATTTTCCCATTAGGGTTAGGGTTAGGGCTAGGGTTAGGGCTAGGGTTAGGGTTAGGATTTGTATTACATTTACGGTTGGGATTAGGGTTGGGATTAGAATTAGGGGTGTGTCAGGGTTAGGTGTGTGGTTAGGGTTACAGTTGGGATTAGGGTTAGGGGTGCGTTTGGATTAGGGTTTCAGTTATAATTGGGGGTTTCCACTGTTTAGACACATCAGGGGCTCTCCAAACGCGACATGGCGTCCGATCTCAATTCCAGCCAATTCTGCATTGAAAAAGTAAAACAGTGCTCCTTCACTTCCGAGCTCTCCCGTGCGCCCAAACAGGGGTTTACCCCAACATATGGGGTATCATCGTACTCGAGACAAATTGGACAACAACTTTTTGGGTCCAAGTTCTCTTGTTATCCTTGGGAAAATAAAAATTTGGGGGGCTAAAAATCATTTTTGTGGGAAAAAAAAGGATTTTTTATTTTCACGGCTCTGCGTTGTAAACTGTAGTGAAACACTTGGGGGTTCAAAGTTTTCACAACACATCTAGATAAGTTCCATGGGAGGTCTAGTTTCAATATGGGGTCACTTGTGGGTGGTTTCTACTGTTTGGGTACATCAGGGGCTCTGCAAATGCAACGTGACGCCTGCAGACCAATCCATCTAAGTCTGCATTCCAAATGGCGCTCCTTCCCTTCCGAGCTCTGCCATGCGCCCAAACAGTGGTTCCCCCCCACATACGGGGTATCAGCGTACTCAGGACAAATTGAACAACAACTTTTGGGGTCCAATTTATTCTGTTACCCTTGTAAAAATACAAAGCTGGGGGCTAAAAAATCATTTTTGTGAAAAAAAAAAAGAATTTTTATTTTCACGGCTCTGCGTTATAAACTGTAGTGAAACACTTAGGGGTTCAAAGTTCTCACAACACATCTAGATAAGTTCCTTGGGAGGTCTAGTTTCTAATATGGGGTCACTTGTGGGGGGTTTGTACTGTTTGGGTACATCAGGGGCTCTGCAAATGCAACGTGACTCCTGCAGACCAATCCATCTAAGTCTGCATTCCAAATGGCGCTCCTTCCCTTCCGAGCTCTGCCATGCGCCCAAACAGTGGTTCCCCCCCACATATGGGGTATCAGCGTACTCAGGACAAATTGGACAACAACTTTTGGGGTCCAATTTATTATGTTACCCTTGTGAAAATACAAAACTGGGGGCTAAAAAATAATTTTTGCGAAAAAAAAAAAAAAATTATTTTAACGGCTCTGCGTTATAAACTGTAGTGAAACATTTGGGGGTTCAAAGCTCTCAAAACACATCTAGATAAGTTCCTTATGGGGTCTAGTTTCCAAAATGGTGTCACTTGTGGGGGGTTTTAATGTTTAGGCACATCAGGGGCTCTCCAAACCAACATGGCGTCCCAACTTAATTCCAGTCAATTTTGCATTGAAAAGTCAAATGGCGCTCCTTCCCTTCCGAGCTCTGCTATGCACCCAAAAAGTGGTTTACCCCCACATATGGGGTATCGTCGCACTCAGGACAAATGGCACAACAACTTTTGTGGTCTAATTTCTTCTCTTACCCTTGGGAAAATAAAAAATTGGGGGCGAAAAGATCATTTTTGTGAAAAAATAAGATTTTTTATTTTTACGGCTCTGCATTATAAACTTCTGTGAAGCACTTGTTGGGTCAAAGTGCTCACCACACATCTAGATAAGTTCCTTAAGGGGTCTACTTTTCAAAATGGTGTCACTTGTGAGGGGTTCCAATGTTTAGGCACATCAGGGGCTCTCCAAACGCAACATGGCGTCCCATCTCAATTCCAGTCAATTTTGCATTGAAAAGTCAAATGGCGCTCCTTCCCTTCCGAGCTCTGCCATACGCCCAAACAATGGTTTACACCCATATATGGGGTATCAGCGTACTCAGGACAAATTGGCCAACAATTTTTGAGGTCCAATTTCTTCTCTTACTCTTGGGAAAATAAAAAATTGGGGGCGAAAAGATCATTTTTGTGAAAAAATATGATTTTTTATTTTTACGGCTCTGCATTATAAACTTCTGTGAAGCAATTGGTGGGTCAAAGTGGTCACCACACATCTAGATAAGTTCCTTAGGGTGTCTACTTTCCAAAATGGTGTCACTTGTGGGGGGGTTTCAATGTTTAGGCACATCAGTGGCTCTCCAAACGCAACATGGTGTCCCATCTCAATTCCTGTCAATTTTGCATTTAAAAGTCAAATGGCGCTCCTTCCCTTCCGAGCTCTGCCATGCGCCCAAACAGTGGTTTACTCCCACATATGGGCTATCAGCGTACTCAGTACAGATTGTACAACAATGTTTGGCATCCATTTTATCCTGTTACCCTTGGTAAAATAAAACAAATTGGAGCTGAAATAAATTTTGTGTGAAAAAAAGTTAAATATTCATTCTTATTTAAACATTCCAAAAATTCCTGTGAAACCCCTGAAGGGTTAATAAACTTCTTGAATGTGGTTTTGAGCACCTTGAGGGGTGCAGTTTTTAGAATGGTCTCACACTTGGGTATTTTCTATCATATAGACCCCTCAAAATGACATCAAATGAGATGTGGTCCCTAAAAAAAAATGGTGTTGTAAAAATGAGAAATTGCTGGTCAACTTTTAACCCTTATAACTCCCTAACAAAAAAAAATTTTGGTTCCAAAATTGTGCTGATGTAAAGTAGACATGTGGGAAATGTTACTTATTAAGTATTTTGCGTGAGATATCTCTGTGATTTAAGGGCATAAAAATTTAAAGTTGGAAAATTGCGAAACTTTCTAAATTTTCGCCAAATTTCCGTTTTTTTCACAAATAAACGCAAGATATATCGAATAAATGTTACTACTAAAATGAAGTACAATATGTCACGAGAAAACAATGTCAGAATTGCCAAGATCCGTTGAAGCGTTCCAGAGTTATAACCTCATAAAGGGACAGTGGTCAGAATTGTAAAAATTGGCCCGGTCATTAACGTGCAAACCACCCTCGGGGCTTAAGGGGTTAAAGTACTGCAGTTTATTTCTCAATTAAGGTCAGGGTCACACTTGCGAGTGCAATGCAAGAAACTCGCACGAGTCTCTCGCATCAATACCTGGCACTGTCGCCCGCACTCGGGAGCGGAGCGTGCGGCTGCATAGAAATACGTGCACACTCCATTCCTAAGTGCCAGCGGCAGTGTTGGGTATTGATGCGAGAGACTTGTATGAGTTTCTCGCATTGCACTCGCAAGTGTAACCCTGACCTTAGGCTATGTGCACACGCTGCAGGTTTTGCTGCGAATCCACAGCAGGTTTGACTCTGCGGATTTGCAGCAGTTTTGCATGAGGTGTAAAGTACCATGTAAACCTATGGAAAAGAATATCCGCAGTGCACATGCTGCTGAAAATAACACGCGGAAACGCAACGGTTTATACTCTGCAGCATGTCAATTCTTTGTTCGGATTCCGCAGCGTTTCCTCAATAGGAATCCGCATGTGTAAAACCGCAGGTGGACTGCTCACAAAAAACGTGGAAAAACCATGGTAAATCTGGGGTAATTCCGCTGTAAATCCACAGTGCAGTTTACCTGTGGATTTACCAAAATCAGTGAGGAAAAATCCGCACACCATTCGGCAGCGTGTGCACATAGCCTGACCGTACTGCAGTTCTCATTGTAAGGCTAGGCTACGTTACTGCTGTTTTTAGCTGATCCATTGGGGAATCGGACCTTACTGATCTTATACTGAGATAAGTCATATGGTTTTAATATCTTGATAGTTTTTTTTGAGATTATACTTTTGCCAAAATGTTTTCTCCAGTATATTTGATTAAAATAATTAGCACCTTTTATTCAATTCCTTCAGCTAAAATATGAGTTAATTGCACCTCATGAGAATCCTTTGACATCACCAATACAGAAAAATGAAGAAAAAAAAACAACTTTATTATATCCACATATAGAAAACCTAGTGATAGTAATTCAGTTTTGGAAGCCCAATCGTGCCATCCATCCCACATTGTTAAAAACATTCCAGAAGGAGAACTCCTAAGCACAAAAAGAAACTGTTCTGAACATAACTGCTACAAAGAGGGATTTCAGAAAGTACTTACAACATTGCAGAGTAGAGGATATTCCAAGGGGATTTTAATCAGAGCAGATTCGATAGCAAATGGCATAGTTTGACAAGTTTAATTATATATAAAAAGAAACAAAGAGATAGGAACAAATTCAAACATTATGTCACGTTTTCAATCAATATCATCAATATCAAGAATTTATCACTGTCATCAAAAAATATTTACCAATTCCCAATCAGGACAGTAGACTCTCTGAAATAATACAGAACAATGAAATCAGATTTGTTGGAATAAAAATCTCCCACATTGGTACAATTTTCGCACCCAGTCTCTTTTAGAACAACACGCAATCTCATAAACCGACTTGCCTTTCATCTAAGCGGTTCTTTGGATGTGAACACACACAGTGTATAACCCGTAAACATGCATTTAAATGTCAAAGATATTTGTCGTTTACAACAGGACAACAATTCCCGATATATAGCTTTGTCAATTGCAAAACAATAGGGGTTATTTAGTTGATAGACTGCAAAACATGAAAAAACAATATGTAGGGCGCACTACCAGCTCTTAAAAAAAACGCATCACACGTCATTTGCATGATGCTTCTTATCTGGCAACAGGTAATATGTCTGCAGCCTCTAGACATTTTTCATCGATACATAAGGGGGACACGACATCGTTGAGATTTGCAGGTTTTCAAACCTATCAGAAGGGCGAATTTAAAGAGGAAAATACTAAACAGAGAATCATATTGGAACTATAAACTTCAAGCCAGAATACCACCTGGTATGAGCATTAGACAAGATTAAATTCTTCAATACTAATAGCTTGTTTTATTCTGATACAACTCCCTGTATTAACCCTTCAATCATCAGCCCTGGAAAACTAAAGGGTTCGTATTATCTTATATTAACGAATAGTTTAGCTAAACGTATCAGGATTCCTCACTATTTGTAAGATCTCTGCTTGCTGTCAGTGAATGAGTCTAACCACTTTATCCATAAAACACTTTTTTCTTTTACAATAAACAGTGCAGAGCGTGCAATGACTCGGAGCCTGTGAGTGTGACTTTACATACAAGATCTATAATATAACGCTAGGAGCGTCACTCTGTCCAAAGCCTTTATAGACTGCGCAAGCGCAAGCGCCGGCGCAGTCTGGGCCTCACAGAGCGACGCTCCCGGGAGATCGCGGTGTGCGTTCACACTGAACACACACCGCGATCTCCACCGCAGAAGCAGGGACCGCCAGGAGGGTGAGTATCGGCCTATATTCACCTGTCCCCGTTCCATCGCTGAGCGGCGCCATCTTCCCGGTCTTCGGTCTGTGGACTTCAGTTCAGAGGGCGCGATGACGCGCTTAATGCGCGCCGGCGCCGCCCTCTGACTGAACAGTCACGGCCAGGGGACCGGGAAGATGGCGGCGCTCAGCGATGAAACGCCGGACAGGTGAGTATAGTAAGTGCTGGGGGGGACTGAGCTGGCGGCGATACCGGCACCTGACCCCCACAGCGCGCCGGTGTCCCCGCCTGCTCAGGCCCCCCAGCACTCGGCGCCGATCGGGTCAGAGGCAGTATGGGGACGCAGGGTGGAGCAGCACACAAGGATGGGGACGCAGGATGGAGCAGCACATAAGGATGGGGACGCAGGATGGGAGCAGCACATAAGGATGGGGACGCAGGATGGAGCAGCACATAAGGATGGGGACGCAGGATGGAGCAGCACATAAGGATGGGGACGCAGGATGGAGCAGCACATAAGGATGGGGACGCAGGATGGAGCAGCACATAAGGATGGGGACGCAGGATGGAGCAGCACATAAGGATGGGGACGCAGGATGGAGCAGCACATAAGGATGGGGACGCAGGATGCAGCAGCACACAAGGATGGGGACGCAGGATGGAGCAGCACATAAGGATGGGGACGCAGGATGGGAGCAGCACATAAGGATGGGGACGCAGGATGGAGCAGCACATAAGGATGGGGACGCAGGATGGAGCAGCACATAAGGATGGGGACGCAGGATGGAGCAGCACATAAGGATGGGGACGCAGGATGGAGCAGGACACAAGGATGGGGACGCAGGATGGAGCAGCACATAAGGATGGGGACGCAGGATGGAGCAGCACATAAGGATGGGGACGCAGGATGGAGCAGCACATAAGGATGGGGACGCAGGATGGAGCAGGACATAAGGATGGGGACGCAGGATGGAGCAGCACATAAGGATGGGGATGCAGGATGGAGCAGCACATAAGGATGGGGACGCAGGATGCAGCAGCACATAAGGATGGGGACGCAGGATGGAGCAGCACATAAGGATGGGGACGCAGGATGGAGCAGCACATAAGGATGGGGACGCAGGATGGAGCAGCACATAAGGATGGGGACGCAGGATGGAGCAGCACATAAGGATGGGGACGCAGGATGGAGCAGCACATAAGGATGGGGACGCAGGATGGAGCAGCACATAAGGATGGGGACGCAGGATGGAGCAGCACATAAGGATGGGGACGCAGGATGCAGCAGCACATAAGGATGGGGACGCAGGATGGAGCATCACATAAGGATGGGGACGCAGGATGGAGCAGCACATAAGGATGGGGACGCAGGATGGGAGCAGCACATAACAGGATGGGGACGCAGGATGGAGCAGCACATAAGGATGGGGACGCAGGATGGGAGCAGCACATAAGGATGGGGACGCAGGATGGAGCAGCACATAAGGATGGGGACGCAGGATGGAGCAGCACATAAGGATGGGGACGCAGGATGCAGCATAAACATAAGGATGGGGACGCAGGATGCAGCATGAACATAAGGATGGGGACGCAGGATGGAGCAGCACATAAGGATGGGGACGCAGGATGGAGCAGCACATAACAGGATGGGGACGCAGGATGGAGCAGCACATAAGGATGGGGACGCAGGATGGGAGCAGCACATAAGGATGGGGACGCAGGATAAAGCAGCACATAACAGGATGGGGACGCAGGATGGAGCAGCACATAAGGATGGGGACGCAGGATGGGAGCAGCACGTAAGGATGGGGACGCAGGATGGAGCAGCACATAAGGATGGGGACGCAGGATGGAGCAGCACATAAGGATGGGGACGCAGGATGCAGCATGAACATAAGGATGGGGACGCAGGATGCAGCATGAACATAAGGATGGGGACGCAGGATGCAGCATGAACATAAGGATGGGGACGCAGGATGCAGCAGCACATAAGGATGGGGACGCAGGATGCAGCATGAACATAAGGATGGGGACGCAGGATGGGAGCAGCACATAAGGATGGGGACGCAGGATGCAGCAGCACATAAGGATGGGGACGCAGGATGCAGCATGAACATAAGGATGGGGACGCAGGATGGGAGCAGCACATAAGGATGGGGACGCAGGATGCAGCAGCACATAAGGATGGGGACGCAGGATGCAGCAGCACATAAGGATGGGGATGCAGGATGCAGCATGAACATAAGGATGGGGACGCAGGATGCAGCAGCACATAAGGATGGGGACGCAGGATGCAGCAGTACATAAGGATGGGGACGCAGGATGGAGCAGCACATAAGGATGGGGACGCAGGATGCAGCAGCACATAAGGATGGGGACGCAGGATGCAGCAGCAAATAAGGATGGGGACGCAGGATGCAGCAGCACATAAGGATGGGGACGCAGGATGCAGCAGCACATAAGGATGGGGACGCAGGATGGAGCAGCACATAAGGATGGGGACGCAGGATGGGAGCAGCACATAAGGATGGGGACGCAGGATGGAGCAGCACATAAGGATGGGGACGCAGGATGCAGCAGCACATAAGGATGGGGATGTAGGATGCAGCAGCACATAAGGATGAGGACGCAGGATGCAGCAGCACATAAGGATGGGGACGCAGGATGGAGCAGCGCATGACAGGATGGGGACGCATGATGGAGCAGCGCATGACAGGATGGGGACGCAGGATGGAGCAGCGCATGACAGGATGGGGACGCAGGATGGGAGCAGTGCATCACAGGATGGGAGCAGCGCATCACAGGATGGGGAAGCAGGATGGGAGCAGCGCATGACAGGAAAGGGAACGCAGGATGGAGCAGCACATGACAGGATGGGGACGCAGGATGGAGCAGCGCATGACAGGATGGGGACGCAGGATGGAGCAGCACATGACAGGATGGGGACGCAGGATGGAGCAGCGCATGACAGGATGGGGACGCAGGATGGAGCAGCACATACCATGATGGAGACAATATACCAATATAAATGCTCGCCACCCGGGCGTAGAACGGGTTCAATAGCTAGTAAATATATAAAAAGATTACTGTAGCGCGGTTTTATATGGCGCACACACAGCTCCAGTCTGCAGCTTTAGTCTGATGCTTTTAATCTGGCAACAGCTATATGTCTGCAGCATTTAGAAATTTTTCATTAATATATAAGGGGGATATGACATCGTTCAGACTTGCAGGTATTGAAAAAGACTTTTTTTTCAGAGGAGGAGATTTAAAGAGGAAATTACTAAATAAAGAATTATATGGGATCTATGAAAACTTAAACAGAATACTGATTGCTATGAATATTAGGCAATATTTAATCATCTAGTACTAATTGTTTGTTTCATTTTGTGTTTTTATTGTGTTTTCAGCTTTTTAATGCATCCAGCTTGGATAAAATTAAATATTATTTGGCACACAGGTGCTAAATAATCAACTGATGAACACATGTTTATTAGCTTAGCTAGATACTTGTTTCTGTATTCAGTTCGCCCGGAGGTGGGTCCATTCCTCCTGCGGTGTCCTCCATATCCTCCCCCTCATGCCTTCTTTGACCTAGGAAACTCCACACATAACCGATGAGAACCAAACTCGTATCCATTGCATCCAAACACTAGGTCCTTCGCATCCTGCAGATGCTGGAAGCTGATGAAGATTAACAGTGCAATGCTGCTTCCATTTCGATTCTTCTGCTCGATCGTATGGATCCGCCTGTACTGTTGGAACAACTCCAACTTTTTCTTCTCCTTAAATCGCCCAGTATATTTCCCACGTAAATGCACCCATTCTCTGAGTGCTGACGACCAGCCTGATAGATGACCACTTTGCGGCCAGGTACATGGTGTTTGGAGGAGACAATGTCTCGGCTGACCAGGGTGATGGAAGACCCAGTGTTCCAAGATCCTTGGGCCAGAATATAACAGACCTTGACTGTCTGGATGTAGCGATAGAGGTTGGTTGAAGTAGCGTGGTGAATCTGCCATATAGTGTTGACAGGGTATATCACTTCAACCCCTGCTGGTGTTCCCCAGGGGTAGCGTCTCTCAGACCCTGATAGCTTGTCTTGGCAGACGTTCACCAGCTGGGCAAGCAGACAAAATCCAGGCATGGGGCCCTGGTCCTGTAGCCAATCTATGGCCATGTGTCCAAGGTGTCTACATGTGTAACAGTGCCTTGATTTTGGCAAATCACAGATCCTGTTTGTAAACTTTTGTACTGGTGGGGTTTCTGCTGAGTAGCGGGATAGTCCAGCTTGAATGGCTGGTGGTTGCTGCAATTATTGGTTGAGAGGTCTCCTGGGATCGGTTGGCAAATCAGGTCTCCAGTGGGGTCAATTAGCTGTTAACTCGTCGACCAATTGGGCTGCTTGCTCTGGGGTGTCAAACTTTCTGTCGGCTACCAACTCTCGTATTTTTGAGGTAATTTTTCTCCATAAATTGTTTGAGGTTGATCACTTTCTGGGGTGCCGCAGTGAAGTGGGCCAACCATCGAACCAGCGGTTGCAGTGCCATTGGAGTTGACTGCCAAAAACTACATAGAAGACCCCCAAGCGAGACAAAGTCTGGAACTTGGTGCAATATCTTTCAGGAATGATGGTAAAAAAGGCAAACAGGGTGTCCTTACTAGTCCTATAGTCCAGGCAATCCTGAGGCCCAATCAACTGGACAGCATCTAATGCCCAGTCAGTCAAACTAGTCCACAGTTGTGGGCACCTGGTGCATCAGTATCATGGGTCTCAAAGCTTTGCAGATGTTCATCAACTTCTGTGTTTGACTCCTTAAACATTGGCACATCTCTATAGTGCAGATGATTTCCTAGGCAGTGAGCCATCATGGAGGTAGGGTCAGGCCCTGGTGGTAGGGGTACTGGAACTCCCAAAACCAATTTTATTCATTGATTGTTGGCTCTGGGTCCCAATGCAATAAAAAATTCCTGGATTTGGACAGTTTGGGACTGGATATTTTATTCCAGACTACCACAGGATCATTGATTTGGCAAGCAGTTTAATTCCTCTGGGTCCATCTCAGGGAAGTTTTCACCATCCTCCACAATGTTCTGGACATCTCAATGGACCTATTCAACGATCAAATCTGACCGAGTGTCGGTGGCCCAGTTTTCAATCCATCTAAGTTGGAACAGCTCCTGTAGTAGCAGTAAAACTTGTCACTTTAGAGGACACGTGGTCAAAATTGTGAGTTTATTTACAGTAGATTAGTCCGTAGATAACTACTGGTAGATATGACTTTTCTGTCTCATATGGACTTTCATTAGATAAATGCTGTATTTGTTGTAATGGAGTTACATACCAAGCCTGGCATGCCAATGTTAGGAAACTAGTAAGCCTTGCAATGCTCCTCTGGGAAATTAAGTATGCAAATTTCTTATTCAGAGAGGAGAGGATTAAAAGTTTAGTGCCACATATTGGAAGCAGCAATCCTAAAAGTCAATATTGACCCTTAAATGACCTTTGTCACATGACTTAGGATAAAAGCCAAACAAGAATCTCAAATTGCAGACATTACATTTTGTGGTGCTGCTCCTCATCTGTGCAAAGTGTGAAATCTGGTTTGGCTGGATGAGAGGCCAAGGGGTAATGTTTATCCTTTTGGAGACTGACATGCAAAGCCTGGCATGCTAATGTGAGGAGACATTTAAGCTTTGCAATACTTCTCTGGGAAATTAAGTATATAGAGAGGAGAGGACTAGAACTCTACTGACACCTATTGGAAAGAGCAATCCTAACAGTTAGTATTGACCTTTCAAAGACCCTTTCCGCATGACTTACTGCAAAAGCTTAACTAGAATCTCAATTTACAGACATGATATGATGTTTCAGGGGGGCTGCCTCTCATCAGTGCAAAGTGTGAGATCTAGATTGGCTGAGTGAGAGACATCTGAGCACGATCCAAGGGGTATCGTTTCTCCTTTTGGAGAGTGACATGCCATTCTGTGTGTATGTGCATGCATGCATGTGTCTTCATACATGTGTCTGTATGTAAATTATGCATGTCTCTGTATGCCTGTGCACACACGTCTCTATTTGTATTTGCATGCATGCATCTGTATATATGTGCCTGTTCATGCGCGTCTCTATATGTATGTGAATGCATATATCTGTATGCATGTGCTGCATGTATGCATATGTCTCTATGCATGTGCTCTGTGTATGCATGCATCAACTCTTTGAATACATATATGTGCGTGTATGTGCTCGGTGTATACATGTGTGTGCTATATATATATAAACATATGTAAGTGTAACAATCAATGTTTGTGTCATATAATGTGTGTAGCATCAGCATTTTTAAATTCTGGCAGCAAAGACGAGCGTTCATATATGTAAACATCACCCAACGAACAAGAAAAATGCTGCTCATTCATTGGGGAATTAGATTGTTTACACTGGACCAAAAATCATTGTTATCAGCGACACATTGTCTGGTGTAAACTGCAGATGTGCTGCTGATAACTTGATATTGTATGGCGACAGATTGAGGTACTAGTGATCATTCGGAGATGAGAATTCTTTGTCAAACTGTATAAATAAGGGCCAAAAACTTTAATATTGTCATTCATGTTCATTTAACAGTCTGAACTCAGCTCTTGTAAATTAAACCGAAATGTTTCTTTGTGATTGTGCAATATGTTAGCATTTGGGGCCTCACTTTAAACTTTTGCTAAGGGCCCTACTTTGTCTAAAACTAGTCCCATGTGGTATATTCTAAGAGGAGAGGCTAATGGTCTGCAGTCGTGGCCGGGTGTTCAATCTATTCAATGATTTCTAGTAGGAACCGGAGCATGTACAGTGAACTCCTTGGTCTGCTTGTGTTCAGAAGCCTTAGGCTGGGTTCACATTGCGTTACTGGGTGTCCGCTAACGGAATCCGTTACATGGCAAAATTGGCGCAATTAACGCTATGTAACGGATCCGTTAGCGCACCCATTGACCGCAGTGGGCTAATGCATCGCTAACGCATTGCTAACGCATCGCTAACGTATGCCATTTTTGGCATGCGTCAGCGATGTCCCGATATATTCGGATGGACCTCAAACGCTGCGTGCAGCGTTCAGGGTCTGTTCTTCGCTAGCACAGATCGGGCATCTGCGCTAGCGGGATCGCCAAACGCAATCCCTTTTTGGACATTGCGTTAGCGCATTCCGTTAGCATATGCACTAAACGGATTGCACTAACGCAATGTAAACTTAGCCATAACCTAGAGTGAAGACCAGACGATGAAAGCAATATGATGGAGGTGTAAAGTACTGGACAGAGGACAGGAAGCAGTGAGAGCAGCTGGAGAGGTGAGAGATTAGGTATATTTTTTCACCTTTTTGCTGGCCCTTCACAGTTCAGCAAGATTGTTGCTGCAGCTGGCCTCCATCTTGCTGAATTTATGCGGAATAAAACCCACATTCTTCATAACGATGCTTTCTGCAAAATTCAAGTATAACTCAATTGCATTCGAATAAATCTGCCCATATCTAAATAGCACCTACATAAAGAAATCTCGGAGCTCTTAGCAGAGCTATTGCTTCATTTGTGAATGTTTTTACACTGCAGCCACAGCAAGGAGAAACTTTGAAAGAGAGGGACGGGAAAAATCATAGGCCTTCAGTGGACCTGGGACCTAGACAGGTACAAAAGTTAGTTTTGGAGACCAATACTGTTAAGGATCAGTGAACATTGGAGGAAATTTGGAGATTTTTGATTAGATTTCAGGAGCTTCAAGTTACTGTACTTGAGTGAGACCTGTATAGAGAGAGACATAAAGCGAAAGAAATATAGAGACAGACACATTGAGAAAGCGAGAAAGAGCAAAGCAACTATTCATAGCTACAAATAAAATGTTCTGCTTCCATTAATAGACTGATTGACCAACAGCGTGAGACATTCCTCGCTGAAGGAGATTATCGTTGGATGTTTTTCCACACAGTTTTTCCATCAATAAAATGCATTTTATAAAGGCCTTCACATTTTATTAAATCACTTTTCATGGTGTCGATTGCTCATAAACATTTGTAGCAGCTCGGATTATTTTTCCTCTGAATAATTTAATATTACCCACGATCAAATCTTTAAAATGTTGAGATGGATTATTTGATGCCGTCACTCGGTTTTACAGAATGTGTTCCTATAAAACCAAGCATTTAATATTCAACGGTTTACTGTAAATCCTTAACACAGAGGAGTTGTGCACTGCAAAGGGAAGACAAACACTTCTGGGGGTGCATTATTATGATGGCTTATGCTAATTAAATTGAAGCATCGTTGCTTAATTTATACATTATCAGCAAGTGCAAGGGGACAAACCTCTTTCTTAAGTCAAGCTTTATCTTGTTAAGAGGATTTACCTCACTATTTCCTGTAATAAAGAGCTATTTTTTTCTCCAACTATACTGGGAAGGCAATGCACAGTCCCACACAGCGCTCCTGCTAGTTGCCATGGAAGTCTGGATCTCTACTCTAAGCTCAATATATTGGCTGCAATTAGGTTAATTAGAACATTATCTCAAAGTACACAGCTATTGTATGAAAACATTCTTATTAGATGTACTGCCTACGCTGCAATAAAACAATTCCTAAAACTATTATATTTTTCTAATTACAAATCATATTTCTTTCTCTTCAGGATGATCAAGATAGTGATGTTAATTATATCTTTTAAAGGAGCGCTCGTTCGGATGTCTGGATGTCTCGCTCCTGAAAATGTAAATCTTGCAGGCCACATTTTAATATTTCTGCTACGGTAACTTTTAAGATACTTCCTTTCCATAGGAAGTTAAAATAAATCAATGCTGAATGTTTTATTGTAAAAGACTGAGAGGAGTACCATTTATCTCCAGAGTTGGGAACATATAATTTTCTCCAGCTTGCATTATTCTGTTTACTGTCGGAAATGTTCCTATTAAATAATTATGGGATACAATGGTTTGCTGTTTACATCTTTTAGTGAGTGCACAAGGAGGTAATGCTTTTTTTTTTAATTGTTTTCAACAAAAAGAAGTAATGCTTTTGAGGCAGTCAACCACAAACATGTAATTTATCTCCATTAGACCTTATAGAGGTATAGCTTTTCAAGGATATTAATACCACTCTCAGTACCGCCAAGGAAATCAAATCTGTTACTATACAAACTAAGAGACAGGTAGCCAAATAAAGCAGAACAAAACCCCCAAATAGTTTTGTTTAAAATATATAAATACAAAAAAAATCAAGATCTAAACATAGCCAAATAGGAGTTTAGAAGAGTTGGTCCTTGAGAAGCAAGAGAAGACAAAATTACATCTGGGCTGTTTAGCATACACACTCTCTCTTTTCCCTCCTCCTCTTTCTCTCTCTCTCTGTATAAATATGTATGTGTGTATCAATACAAAAAAAGTGTAGTTGAAGATAGCAATGCCTTTGCAAATAGATTTAGCTCAAACTTTGTTATAGAAGTCCCCACTTAAAGGGAAACTGTCACCTGAATTTGGAGGGAACAATCTTCAGCCATGGAGGTGGGGTTTTGGGGTTTTTGATTCACCCTTTCCTTACCCGCTGGCTGCATGCTGGCTGCAATATTGGATTGAGGTTCATTCTCTGTCCTCCATAGCACACGCCTGCGCAAGGCAAGATTTCCATGTGCAGGCATGTACTACGGAGGACAGAGAATGAACTTCAATCCAATATTGCAGCCAGCATGCAGCCAGCGGGTAAGGAAAGAGTGAATCAAGCACCCGAAAACCCCGCCTCCATGGCTGAAGATTGTTCCCTCCAAATTCAGGTGACAGTGTCCCTTTAAGTTTTTTTTTTCACTAAATGCGTATATATAGTTGAATGTATGAGGGTTAATATACTCACTCACAGCCGCCTTGTCCGGTATGCATCTCCGTTCTGCTTCTCTTCTCAGTGATGTCATCGCTCTTCAGAATCTCCAGGTCATGCTATGCTCTCAGTGACCCAGGTGTGGCGTATACAATGTTAAGCCTATGGATTATCAGAACGAGACTTCATAGACTTACATTGTAAAAGAGAATTTTGGCTCAGGCACAGAGGTATAGAGTGAACTGGATCATCAGAAGAGCTGTGACATCACTCAGAACAGGAGTAGAACAGTGCTGGATACCAGAAGGCGGAAATATTAACACATACACATACAAATAGATTTAGTGAAAAAAATAAGTAGTGTGCTTATTAAATAGATGCTATGCGAATAAAGCTTTAGGACTGAGTAGATCACACCAAAGAGTCCTTGAAGAACTTTTCATAAGTATACTACAAACTGGAACTGCGCTTAGGTGGTGCAGGTAACTCACCCCTACTCGCAGGGGTGCAGTAAACCTGAGTACAGCAATGAATGCAGACACTGAAATGACCCACTGCGGATAGTGTGCTAAGTGCGCCACAGAACAACAAACTGCCCACCTGACGGTAGCGATATAACTGCACACTGTATAAGCAACAATCCTCGCTCCTCCAATATAAATGATACCAGCCGGCGCGGCGGCCGTACACGCTATAATAGTGATAATAGGAATGTGGCCCTTACCGTATACTGAATAAACTGGAACGCCCGGCTGGTCCTAGTAAACGTAGGGAGGGTGTGCGATACTCCTACCTTTTTTTTTTTTTGTTAGGGCGTAATATTTTCGCCTTTGGCCATGTCAGTGCGTTTTTAAAGTGTTTTTAATATGTTTTACTATTAAAGTTATAATTTTATGTATAGGGCTTTTGTTTTTGGTTACTCGTATTTTTTAGAGAGCTGGTGGACGCCTATCCATACGTACAAATATCGGGTTATATGCCCAATTAATATTTAATAGTTAGGGATCAGTTGTTCTCCAATTTGAGGGATTAATACTATGATGTGCTGATGTGCTTTTATTATAGTTGCACGGCCATTGTATTGACTGGGGCGGGTCTAGAGTTCTGGTGGGTGGGCCCATAGAGGTGGCAAGGGCATATATAGAATAGGAGTCACCGCTGGGCTGTAACCCTGAGGAAGAAGGGCGTTTTCCCTTCGAAACGCGTCAGTTAGTCTTTTTGGTCCCAGCGAGGCTCCCTTGGCCTGTGACGTCACATGCTGCCAGTCAGCGGCGGACACCTTGGTTTCTAAGTGCAACTAGGGACGCCTCCGGCCGGGACGTTCCCTGGCTCTGCACTTACCTGAGTCTCTTTGTCCTGGTCTCGCCTGAGCACACACCAGTGTGCCTACCCTCCGGACACCACCTTCACACTCGCCCCGCTTCTGATTCCGCCTCGGCCATAAGTAGGAGTATCGCACACCCTCCCTACATTTACTAGGACCAGCTGGGCGTTCCAGTTTATTCAGCATGCAGTAAGGGCCACATTCCTATTATCACTATTATAGCGTGTACGGCCGCTGCGCCGGCTGGTATCATTTATATTGGAGGAGCGAGGATTGTTGCTTATACAGTGTGCAGTTATATCGCTACCGTCAGGTGGGCAGTTTGTTGTTCTGTGGCGCACTTAGCACACTATCCGCAGTGGGTAAATTCAGTGTCTGCATTTATTGCTGTACTCAGGTTTACTGCACCTCTGCGAGTAGGGGTGAGTTACCTGCACCACCTAAGCGCGGTTCCAGTTTGTAGTATATTTGTTTCGTTCTTACAGAATTGGCACATATTCTGAGGATACCAGCAGCTAGGGAGTATTTTACCAGTGTCTCCCACATACTCAGTAGGCATCAGTGTTGAGCGCCAGTGTTATTGTTTTGTATAACTTTTCATAAGTAATTTTTTGTAAATCTGTTTTTTTATGTAGATATTCTATAGTAACGTGTAAGTGCGAAAAAATGGGGCAAGGAATAGTTTTTTAATGGCTCTATTAATCACCTAGGAAATTATAGGCATGTAAGTATATCCTTGATTATGCGAAAAAAATGTAAGGACATTTTAAGAAAATGCTAAAAAAAGGAATAACTAGCATAATTAGCATCACACAGTTTTTACTAAGATCAGACCAACATGATATGTTTTCATAAGGAGGTAGGTAGAAGCCTTGGCAGAATGGAAATGTGGAGACAGTGTTTTTGGACTTTGCAAAATCATTTTCTGCTGTCACAGTCGACTTGTTGATTAATTAGAATATTAGGTGTTTTGAAGAACATATTGTCATTAGATCAAAAAATATCAAAAGAACAATATCCAGAGTATTTTGTTAAATAACCCCTAGCCTCAAAAATCCAGTGTTAACCCCTTTACCCCCAAGGGTGGTTTGCACGTTATGGACCGGGCCAATTTTTACAATTCTGACCACTGTCCTTTTATGAGGTTATAACTCTGGAATGCTTCAATGGATCCCAGTGATTCTGACAATGTTTTCTCATGACATATTGTACTTCATGATAGTGGTAAAATTTCTTTGATATTACCTGCGTTTATTTTTGAAAAAAATGAAAATTTGGCGAAAATTTTGAAAATTTCGCAATTTTCCAACTTTGAATTTTTATGCAATTGAATCACAGAGATATGTCACACAAAATACTTAATAAGTAACATTTCCCACATGTCTACTTTACATCAGCACAATTTTGGAACCAAAATTTTTTTGTTAGGGAGTTATAAGGGTTAAAAGTTGACCAGCAATTTCTCATTTTTACAACACCATTTTATTTTAGGGACCACATCTCATTTGAAGTCATTTTGAGGGGTCTATTTGATAGAAAATACCCAAGTGTGACACCATTCTAAAAACTGCACCCCTCAAGGTTCTCAAAACCACATTCAAGAAGTTTATTAACCCTTCAGGTGCTTCACAGGAATTTTTGGAATGTTTAAATAAAAATTAACATTTAACTTTTTTTCACAAAAAATTTACTTCAGCTCCAATTTGTTTTATTTTACCAAGGGTTACAGGAGAAAATGGACACCAAACGTTGTTGTACAATTTTTCCTGAGTACGCTGATACTCCATATGTGGGGGTTACCCACAGTTTGGGCGCATGGCAGAGCTCGGAAGGGAAGGAGCGCCATTTGACTTTTCAATGCAAAATTGACTGGAATTGAGATGGGACGCCATGTTGCGTTTGGAGAGCCACTGATGTGCCTAAACATTGAAACCCCCCACAAGTGACATCATTTTGGAAAGTAGACCCCCTAAGGAACTTATCTAGAGGTGTGGTGAGCACTTTGACCAACCAAGTGCTACACAGAAGTTTATAATGCAGAACCGTAAAAATAAAAAATCTTTTTTTTTCACAAAAATTATCTTTTCGCCCCCAATTTTTTATTTTCCCAATGTTAAGAGAAGAAATTGGACCACAAAAGTTGTTGCACAATTTGTCCTGAGTACTCTGATACCACATATGTGGGGGTAAACCACTGTTTGGGCGCATGGGAGAGCTCGGAAGGGAAGGAGCGCCGTTTGACCTTTCAATGCAAAATTGACAGGAATTGAGATGGGACGCCATGTTGCGTTTGGAGAGCCACTGATGTGCCTAAACATTGAAACCCCCCACAAGTGACACCATTTTGGAAAGTAGACCCCCTAAGGAACTTATCTAGAGGTGTGGTGAGCACTTTGACCCACCAAGTGCTTCACAGAAGTTTATAATGCAGAACCATAAAAATAAAAAATCATTTTTTTTCACAAAAATTATCTTTTCGCCCCCAATTTTTTATTTTCCCAATGGTAAGAGAAGAAATTGGACCACAAAAGTTGTGGCACAATTTGTCCTGAGTACGCTGATACCCCATATGTGGGGGTAAACCATTGTTTGGGCGCATGGCAGAGCTTGGAAGGGAAGGAGCGCCGTTTGACCTTTCAATACAAAATTGACAGGAATTGAGATGGGACGCCATGTTGCGTTTGGAGAGCCACTGATGTGCCTAAACATTGAAACCCCCCACAAGTGACACCATTTTGAAAAGCAGACCCCCTAAGGAACTTATCTAGATGTGTGGTGAGCACTTTGACCCAATAAGAGCTTCACAGAAGTTTATAATGCAGAGCTGTAAAAATAAAACAAAAAATTTTTCCCACAAAAATAATTTTTTAACCCCCAGTTTTGTATTTTCCCGAGGGTAGCAGGAGAAATTGGACCCCAAAAGTTGGTGTGCAATTTTTCCTGAGTGCGCTGATACCCCATATGTGGGGGAGAACCAGCGTTTGGGCGCATGGGAGGGCTCGGAAGGGAAGGAGCGCCATTTGGAATACAGACTTAGATGGAATGGTCTGCAGGCGTCACATTGTGTTTGCAGAGCCCCTAATGTACCTAAACAGTAGAAACCCCCCACAAGTGACCCCATATTGGAAACTAGACCCCCCAAGGAACTTATCTAGATGTGTTGTGAGAACTTTAAGCCCCCAAGTATTTCACTACAGTTTATAACGCAGAGCCGTGAAAATAAAATAAAAAATTTCCCCTCAAAATTATTTTTTAGCCCCCAGTTTTGTATTTTCTCGAGGGTAAAAGGAGAAACTGGACCCCAAAAGTTGTTGTCCAATTTGTCCTGAGTGCGTTGATACCCCATATGTGGGAGGGAACCAGCGTTTGGGCGCATGGGAGGGCTCGGAAGGGAAGGAGCGCCATTTGGAATACAGACTTAGATGGAATGGTCTGCAGGCGTCACATTGCGTTTGCAGAGCCCCTAATATACCTAAACAGTAGAAACCCCCCACAAGTGACCCCATATTGGAAACTAGACCCCCCACGAACTTATCTAGATGTGTTGTGAGAACTTTGAGCTCCCAAGTGTTTCACTACAGTTTATAACGCAGAGCCGTGAAAATAAAAAATCTCTTTTTTTCCCACAAAAATTATTTTTTAGCCCCCAGTTTTGTATTTTCCCAAGGGTAACAGGAGAAATTGGACCCCAAAAGTTGTTGTCCAATTTGTCCTGAGTACGCTGATACCCCATATGTTGGGGTAAACTCCTGTTTGGGCACACGGGAGAGCTCGGAAGGGAAGGAGCACTGTTTTACTTTTTCAATGCAGAATTGGATGGTATTGAGATCGGTCGCCATGTCGCGTTTGGAGAGCCTCTGATGTGTCTAAACAGTGGAAACCCCCCAATTATAACTGAAACCCTAATCCAAACACACCCCTAACCCTAATCCCAATGGTAACCCTAACCACACCTCTAACCCAGACACACCCCTAATCCTAATCCCAACCGCAAATGTAATCCAAACCCTAACCCTAACTTTAGCCCCAACCCTAACTGTAGCCTTAACCCTAAACCTAGCCCCAACCCTAGCCCTAACCCTAGCCCCAACCCTAGCCCCAACCCTAACCCTAGCCCTAACCCTAGCCCTAACCCTAACCCTAGCCCTAACCCTAACCCTAGCCCTAACCCTAACCCTAGCCCTAACCCTAACCCTAGCCCTAGCCCTAACCCTAACCCTAACCCTAGCCCTAACCCTAGCCCTAACCCTAACCCTAACCCTAGCCCTAACCCTAACCCTAGCCCTAACCCTAGCCCTAACCCTAACCCTAGCTTTATTCTGAGGACTATAACTTTTTTATTTTTTTGCTGATGTTGCTGTATGGCGGCTCGTTTTTTGCGGGACAAGATGACGCTTTCATCGGTACCATGGTTATTTATATCCATCTTTTTAATCGCGTGTTATTCCACTTTTTGTTCGGCGGTACGATAATAAAGCGTTGTTTTTTGCCTCGTTTTTTTTTTTTTTTCTTACGGTGTTTACTGAAGTGGTTAACTAGTGGGACAGCTTTATAGGTCGGGTTGTTACGGACGCGTCGATACTAAATATGTGTACTTTTATTGTTTTTTTTTATTTTATTTAGATTTAGACAATATTCAAAAAGGGCTCTAAAAGTGAACCTGGAAATTATAGGCCAGTAAGTCTAACCTCTATTGTTGGTAAAATATTTGAAGGGTTTCTGAGGGATGTTATTCTGGATTATCTCAATGAGAATAACTGTTTAACTCCATATCAGCATGGGTTTATGAGAAATCGCTCCTGTCAAACCAATCTAATCAGTTTTTATGAAGAGGTAAGCTATAGGCTGGACCACGGTGAGTCATTGGACGTGGTATATCTCGATTTTTCCAAAGCGTTTGATACCGTGCCGCACAAGAGGTTGGTACACAAAATGAGAATGCTTGGTCTGGGGGAAAATGTGTGTAAATGGGTTAGTAACTGGCTTAGTGATAGAAAGCAGAGGGTGGTTATAAATGGTATAGTCTCTAACTGGGTCGCTGTGACCAGTGGGGTACCGCAGGGGTCAGTATTGGGACCTGTTCTCTTCAACATATTCATTAATGATCTGGTAGAAGGTTTACACAGTAAAATATCGATATTTGCAGATGATACAAAACTATGTAAAGCAGTTAATACAAGAGAAGATAGTATTCTGCTACAGATGGATCTGGATAAGTTGGAAACTTGGGCTGAAAGGTGGCAGATGAGGTTTAACAATGATAAATGTAAGGTTATACACATGGGAAGAAGGAATCAATATCATCATTACACACTGAATGGGAAACCACTGGGTAAATCTGACAGGGAGAAGGACTTGGGGATCCTAGTTAATGATAAACTTACCTGGGGCAGCCAGTGCCAGGCAGCAGCTGCCAAGGCAAACAGGATCATGGGGTGCATTAAAAGAGGTCTGGATACACATGATGAGAACATTATACTGCCTCTGTACAAATCCCTAGTTAGACCGCACATGGAGTACTGTGTCCAGTTTTGGGCACCGGTGCTCAGGAAGGATATAATGGAACTAGAGAGAGTACAAAGGAGGGCAACAAAATTAATAAAGGGGATGGGAGAACTACAATACCCAGATAGATTAGCGAAATTAGGATTATTTAGTCTAGAAAAAAGACGACTGAGGGGCGATCTAATAACCATGTATAAGTATATAAGGGGACAATACAAATATCTCGCTGAGGATCTGTTTATACCAAGGAAGGTGACGGGCACAAGGGGGCATTCTTTGCGTCTGGAGGAGAGAAGGTTTTTCCACCAACATAGAAGAGGATTCTTTACTGTTAGGGCAGTGAGAATCTGGAATTGCTTGCCTGAGGAGGTGGTGATGGCGAACTCAGTCGAGGGGTTCAAGAGAGGCCTGGATGTCTTCCTGGAGCAGAACAATATTGTATCATACAATTATTAGGTTCTGTAGAAGGACGTAGATCTGGGGATTTATTATGATGGAATATAGGCTGAACTGGATGGACAAATGTCTTTTTTCGGCCTTACTAACTATGTTACTATGTTACTATGTTACTATGTATTTATGGGAATAATATTTTTTTTTTTTTCATTATTTAGGATTTTTTTTTTTAATTTTTTTTGCACACTTTGAAATTTTTTTTTTAAATTATTTTACTTTGTCCCAGGGGGGGGACAATACAGATCGGTGATCTGCCAGTTTGCACAGCACTCTGACAGATCACCGATCTGTCTCAGAGTGCTGCAGCATTACCAAGTGCCTGCTCTGAGCAGGCACTTGGTAAGCCACCTGTTGTGAATTCTGTGGCGGAGCTCCCTCCTGTGGTCACAAGTGGTACTTCGGCTGATTCTCTCTGGGAGCTTCCGTTTGTGGAGGAAACTGGTACTGCTGCTTCTGAGTTTCCTTCCTCAGGTGATCTGGTGAGGTCGTTAGGTGCTTCTCTACTTAACCCCACCTAATGCTTTGATTCATGCTTCCTGTCAATGTTCCAGTGTTGGACTTGTGTTTCTCTGGATCATTCCTGTGGCCTGCTGCTCTGCATAGCTAAGTGCTTCTTTGCTATTTGTTGCTATTTTTTCTGTCCAGCTTGTCTATTTGTTTTGCTGGAAGCTCTGGGACGCAAAGGGTGTACCTCCGTGCCGTTAGTTCGGTACGGAGGGTCTTTTTGCCCCTTTGCGTGGTTTTCTTTAGGGTTTTGTGTAGACCGCAAAGTTATCTTTCCTATCCTCGTTCTGTCTAGAATATCGGGCCTCACTTTGCTGAATCTATTTCATCCCTACGTTTGTCTTTTCATCTTACTCACAGTCATTATATGTGGGGGGCTGCCTTTCCCTTTGGGGTATTTCTCTGAGGCAAGGTAGGCTTATTTTTTCTATCTTCAGGCTAGTTAGTTTCTCAGGCTGTGCCGAGTTGCATAGGTAGCGTTAGGCGCAATCCACGGCTGCCTCTAGTTGTGTTTGGAGAGGATCAGGGATTGCGGTCTGCAGAGTTCCCATGTCTCAGAACTCGTTCTATTATTTTGGGTTATTGTCAGATCACTGTATGTGCTCTGACCTCCATGTCCATTGTGATACTGAATTGCCTCGCATAACAGTACAGGAAGCCCCAAGTACTAATGATTCTCAATAGAGGGAAAAAAGAAGTTCTGAGACCATTTTTTTTTCTTGGCTTTGTGTTTTGTCTTTTTTTTTCCCCTAGACATTTGGGTGGTTCAGTACACAGGTGTAGCGATGGACATTAGAAGTCTGTCTTCATTTGTGGATCAGCTCTCGGCAAGAGTACAAAAGATTCAAGACACTATTGATCAGAAATCTATGTTAAAACCAAGAATTCCTATTCCTGATTTGTTTTTTGGAGATAGAACTAAGTTTCTGAGTTTCAAAAATAATTGTAAGTTATTTCTGGCCTTGAAACCTCGTTCCTCTGGTGATCCAGTTCAACAGGTTTTGATTATTATTTCTTTTTTGCGCAGCGACCCTCAGGACTGGGCATTTTCTCTTGCACCAGGAGATCCTGCATTGAGTAATATCAATGCGTTTTTCCTGGCGCTCGGATTGCTGTACGATGAGCCTAATTCAGTGGATCAGGCAGAAAAGAATTTGCTGGCTCTTTGTCAGGGTCAGGATGAGATAGAGGTATATTGCCAGAAATTTTGAAAATGGTCAGTGCTCACTCAATGGAATGAATCTGCGCTGGCAGCTATGTTCAGAAAGGGTCTCTCTGAAGCCCTTAAGGATGTCATGGTGGGATTTCCTATGCCTGCTGGTTTGAATGAGTCTATGTCTTTGGCTATTCAGATCGGTCGACGCTTGCGTGAGCGTAAATCTGTGCACCATTTGGCGGTATTACCTGAGCTTAAACCTGAGCCTATGCAGTGCGATAGGACTTTGACCAGAGTTGAACGGCAAGAACACAGACGTCTGAATGGGCTGTGTTTCTACTGTGGTGATTCCACTCATGCCATCTCTGATTGTCCTAAGCGCACTAAGCGGTTCGCTAGGTCTGCCACCATTGGTACGGTACAGTCAAAATTTCTTCTGTCCGTTACCTTGATCTGCTCTTTGTCATCATATTCTGTCATGGCGTTTGTGGATTCAGGCGCTGCTCTGAATTTGATGGACTTGGAATATGCTAAGCGTTGTGGGTTTTTCTTGGAGCCCTTGCAGTGTCCTATTCCATTGAGAGGTATTGATGCTACGCCTTTGGCCAAGAATAAGCCTCAATACTGGACCCAGCTGACCATGTGCATGGCTCCTGCACATCAGGAGGATATTCGCTTTCTGGTGTTGCATAATCTGCATGATGTGGTCGTGTTGGGGTTGCCATGGCTACAAGCCCATAATCCAGTATTGGATTGGAAATCCATGTCGGTGTCCAGCTGTGGTTGTCAGGGGGTACATGGTGATGTTCCATTTTTGTCAATTTCGTCATCCACCCCTTCTAAGGTTCCAGAGTTCTTGTCTGATTACCGGGATGTATTTGATGAGCCCAAGTCCGATGCCCTACCTCCGCATAGGGATTGTGATTGTGCTATCAATTTGATTCCTGGTGGTAAATTCCCAAAAGGTCGACTGTTTAATTTATCCGTGCCTGAGCACACCGCTATGCTCAGTTATGTGAAGGAATCCCTGGAGAAGGGGCATATTCGCCCGTCATCGTCGCCATTAGGAGCAGGGTTCTTTTTTGTAGCCAAAAAGGATGGTTCGCTGAGACCTTGTATAGATTATCGCCTTCTTAATAAGATCACTGTTAAATTTCAGTACCCCTTGCCTTTGTTATCTGATTTGTTTGTTCGGATTAAGGGGGCTAGTTGGTTCACCAAGATTGATCTTCGTGGTGCGTATAATCTGGTGCGAATCAGGCGAGGCGATGAATGGAAAACTGCATTTAATACGCCCGAGGGTCATTTTGAGTATCTAGTGATGCCATTCGGACTTGCCAATGCTCCATCAGTGTTTCAGTCCTTTATGCATGACATCTTCCGAGAGTACCTGGATAAATTCCTGATTGTGTACTTGGATGACATTTTGATCTTCTCGGATGATTGGGAGTCTCATGTGAAACAGGTCAGAACGGTTTTTCAGGTCCTGCGTGCTAACTCTTTGTTTGTGAAGGGATCAAAGTGTCTCTTTGGTGTGCAGAAGGTTTCATTTTTGGGGTTCATCTTTTCCCCTTCTACTATCGAGATGGATCCTGTTAAGGTCCAAGCCATCCATGATTGGACTCAGCCGACATCTCTGAAAAGTCTGCAAAAGTTCCTGGGCTTTGCTAATTTTTATCGTCGCTTCATCTGCAATTTTTCTAGTATTGCCAAACCATTGACCGATTTGACCAAGAAGGGTGCTGATTTGGTCAATTGGTCTTCTGCTGCTGTGGAAGCTTTTCAAGAGTTGAAGCGTCGTTTTTCTTCTGCCCCTGTGTTGTGTCAACCTGATGTTTCTCTTCCGTTCCAGGTCGAGGTTGATGCTTCTGAGATTGGAGCAGGGGCTGTTTTGTCGCAGAGAGGTTCTGATTGTTCAGTGATGAAACCATGCGCTTTTTTTCCAGGAAGTTTTCGCCTGCTGAGCGGAATTATGATGTGGGCAACCGAGAGTTGCTGGCCATAAAGTGGGCATTCGAGGAGTGGCGTCATTGGCTTGAAGGAGCTAAGCATCGCGTGGTGGTATTGACTGATCATAAGAACCTGACTTATCTCGAGTCTGCTAAGCGTTTGAATCCTAGACAGGCTCATTGGTCGCTGTTTTTCGCCCGTTTTGACTTTGTGATTTCGTACCTTCCGGGCTCTAAAAATGTGAAGGCGGATGCTCTGTCTAGGAGTTTTGTGCCCGACTCTCCGGGTTTATCTGAGCCGGCGGGTATCCTCAAGGAGTAATTGTGTCTGCCATCTCCCCTGATTTGCGGCGGGTGCTGCAAAAATTTCAGGCTAATAAACCTGATCGTTGTCCAGCGGAGAAACTGTTTGTCCCGGATAGGTGGACAAATAAAGTGATCTCTGAGGTTCATTGTTCGGTGTTGGCTGGTCATCCTGGAATCTTTGGTACCAGAGAGTTAGTGGCTAGATCCTTTTGGTGGCCGTCTCTGTCGCGGAATGTGCGTTCTTTTGTGCAGTCCTGTGGGATTTGTGCTCGGGCTAAGCCCTGCTGTTCTCGTGCCAGTGGGTTGCTTTTGCCCTTGCCGGTCCCGAAGAGGCCTTGGACACATATCTCTATGGATTTTATTTCAGATCTTCCCGTCTCTCAAAAGATGTCAGTCATTTGGGTGGTCTGTGATCGCTTTTCTAAGATGGTCCATCTGGTACCCTTGTCCAAGTTGCCTTCCTCCTCTGATTTGGTGCCATTGTTCTTCCAGCATGTGGTTCGTTTGCATGGCATTCCAGAGAATATCGTTTCTGACAGAGGTTCCCAGTTTGTTTCGAGGTTTTGGCGAGCCTTTTGTGGTAGGATGGGCATTGACTTGTCTTTTTCCTCGGCTTTTCATCCTCAGACTAATGGCCAGACCGAACGAACCAATCAGACCTTGGAAACCTATCTGAGATGCTTTGTTTCTGCCTATCAGGATGACTGGGTGTCCTTTTTGCCTTTGGCTGAGTTCGCCCTTAATAATCGGGCCAGCTCGGCTACCTTGGTTTCACCATTTTTCTGCAATTCTGGGTTCCATCCTCGTTTCTCTTCAGGACAGGTTGAGTCTTCGGACTGTCCTGGTGTGGATACTGTGGTGGACAGGTTGCAGCAGATTTGGACTCATGTAGTGGACAATTTGACCTTGTCCCAGGAGAAGGCTCAACGTTTCGCTAATCGCAGACGCCGTGTGGGTCCCCGCCTTCGTGTTGGGGATCTGGTTTGGTTATCTTCTCGTCATATTCCTATAAAGGTTTCCTCTCCGAAGTTTAAACCTCGTTTCATTGGTCCTTATAGGATTTCTGAGGTTATTAATCCTGTGTCTTTTCGGCTGACCTTCCCAGATTCTTTTTTCATACATAACGTCTTCCATAGGTCATTATTGCGGAGATACGTGGCACCTATGGTTCCATCTGTTGACCCTCCTGCCCCGGTTTTGGTGGAGGGGGAATTGGAGTATATTGTGGAGAAGATTTTGGATTCTCGTGTTTCAAGACGGAAACTCCAGTATCTGGTTAAATGGAAGGGTTATGCTCAGGAGGATAATTCCTGGGTTTTTGCCTCTGATGTCCATGCTCCCGATCTTGTTCGTGCCTTTCATGTGGCTCATCCTGGTCGGCCTGGGGGCTCTGGTGAGGGTTCAGTGACCCCTCCTCAAGGGGTGGGTACTGTTGTGAATTCTGTGGCGGAGCTCCCTCCTGTGGTCACAAGTGGTACTTCGGCTGATTCTCTCTGGGAGCTTCCGTTTGTGGAGGAAACTGGTACTGCTGCTTCTGAGTTTCCTTCCTCAGGTGATCTGGTGAGGTCGTTAGGTGCTTCTCTACTTAACCCCACCTAATGCTTTGATTCATGCTTCCTGTCAATGTTCCAGTGTTGGACTTGTGTTTCTCTGGATCATTCCTGTGGCCTGCTGCTCTGCATAGCTAAGTGCTTCTTTGCTATTTGTTGCTATTTTTTCTGTCCAGCTTGTCTATTTGTTTTGCTGGAAGCTCTGGGACGCAAAGGGTGTACCTCCGTGCCGTTAGTTCGGTACGGAGGGTCTTTTTGCCCCTTTGCGTGGTTTTCTTTAGGGTTTTGTGTAGACCGCAAAGTTATCTTTCCTATCCTCGTTCTGTCTAGAATATCGGGCCTCACTTTGCTGAATCTATTTCATCCCTACGTTTGTCTTTTCATCTTACTCACAGTCATTATATGTGGGGGGCTGCCTTTTCCTTTGGGGTATTTCTCTGAGGCAAGGTAGGCTTATTTTTTCTATCTTCAGGCTAGTTAGTTTCTCAGGCTGTGCCGAGTTGCATAGGTAGCGTTAGGCGCAATCCACGGCTGCCTCTAGTTGTGTTTGGAGAGGATCAGGGATTGCGGTCTGCAGAGTTCCCACGTCTCAGAACTCGTTCTATTATTTTGGGTTATTGTCAGATCACTGTATGTGCTCTGACCTCCATGTCCATTGTGATACTGAATTGCCTCGCATAACAGCCACCTCCCTCCCTGCAGGACCCGGATCCGCGGCCATCTTGGATCCGGGGCTCGAGCAGGGAGGGAGGTGAGGAGACCCTCGCAGCAACGCGATCACATCGCGTTGCTGCGGGGGTCTCAGGGAAGCCCACAGGGAGCCCCCTCCCTGCGCGATGCTTCCCTGCACTGCCGGCACATCGCGATCATCTTTGATCGCGGTGTGCCGGGGTTAATGTGTCGGGGGCAGTCCGTGACCGCTAATGGCACATAGTGCCAGATGTCAGCTGCGATAAGCAGCTGACACCCGGCCGCGATCGGCCGCGCTCCCCCCGTGAGCGCGGCCGATCGCGCTGGACGTAATATTCCGTCCTTGGGAATTAAGGCCCGCCCCACATGGACGGAATATTACGTCCAATGGCAGAAAGGGGTTAATAGAAGTTTTAGAAACAGAATTTTGCTTTTTGCCGTTGACCCTAAGCTATTGAGTATACTGCTATCAAGGAAAGATAACAATGATGATTAGTAGATGATGATATTAATACACTCACACTACATTATATGCACATACAAACTTTTCAGGTTTTTTTTAAGTGCACTGGCAAAAAATGTGGCTCAAACTTCCCCATAAAACCAAATTAATAAACAGGAACACGCAATGAGCTCTTTATTGCAGTTCAGAAATGTTTTGCTATGATTTACCTAAATTTCACAAGAAAAAATACTTCTCATTATGCTCCGCAATGTGCTTTCCTTCATAGCAATATAATTTTTACTAAAAACTGGTGGCACATTTCTTTTATTAGTATGAAGCCAGACTTCATAAACTAAGCCCCCATCTATATACAAGTTTATTAGTACCTTTAAAAAGCAATATCTGGATATTCTATTGTTGTCACTTTCCTGTTTTGGAAGTGTCACCCAAGAAGTAGAAGGTCAACTTATTTCTGTATTCATTCCCAGGCTGATAAATCCTCCGGCTATAAAAAATATTGAAAAAGGAAAGACCAACATACAACAGCCAAAATCAAACAGCGGAATGAACACTGCATTCATAACAATTATGCTGACACAAAAGTCATACAACACTCTCAATTTATTTTTAACTTTTAAAATATTTTTTCCTTGGCTTATACAAAATAGATAAATGTTAAGTCGGGTGAAGCATATATCCTAAATAGCTTCTTTATGAGAGGGACTATTCATTCATTTAAACGTATCACATTACAGGCAAATAATATGCAATGATAATGGATCTTGTGAATTGTGATGCCTAGCACACAGTAGGGGGGATAGACTGCTCACATCAATATTTTTATTATTCCATTTCTGTATTTTCAGCTGTCTCACTGACATTCTTTGTAATTCAAAATTGTGTATAGATATAAAGCTTTTTTCCCCTGCATACCATAAAAGCATTATTGTGAGAAGTGATATTTTTCCCATTGTAAGCGCTTATGGGTTAAATTTATCATGACAATACCGAGTAAAGATGCAAAAGAAAAACTGAATTTCCCGTACCATCCAGTGATTGATACCAGCTAAGCAGACAGTAAATTTAAAATGAAATGACATTTTGAAGTGAGGATGGATTTCTTCCCATGGTTTTCATTATAACAGACTTCACTAATTAAACACTTTGAAAGTCAGATTATAAAAGTTCAGTACATTTTCCAAATATAGAATTAAAATGAACAGCTTACTTTGGTTTTCATATAAGTGAACCATGGAGCAGTTGTGTCAATGTAAAGTATGTTCACCACAAATTGCTATTTAATAGGGCACATGGAAAATAATAGAACTGATATAATGCATCTGCTCTTATTTTGAAGTACCTGCATAAAGTACAGTGTGTCCGTAAAGTCATGGTGCACTTTTAGGCTGCCGTCACACTAGCAGTATTTTGTCAGTATTTTACATCAGTATTTGTAAGCCAAAACCAGGAGTAGAACAATTAGAGGAAAAGTATAATAGAAACATATGCACCACTCCTGGTTTTGGCTTACAAATACTGATGTAAAATACTGACCAAATACTGCTAGTGTGAAGGCAGCCTTATAGTTTACATTTTGGGGCCCTTTCTCTGGCCCAATCATATCAGACCTGTTCATGAAGAGAGATAACAAGAACCAATCAGACAACACAAACCCATTTAAGCTGTTGCTGAGCCCCAGTCAGATTAACCCCTGATAAACTAAACTCTGATTAACACACTGCCAGGTCTGTGACATCATGCAACCACAAACTAATGCTATTGTATGTATTGTATGTGTGTAAGGCAACAAATGGAGCCCACATCCAACTTCACTGTATAGGTATGAAACTGGGAGAGTTTTTCTTTTATTTGGAGCAGAGTTTACATTTCTATCGTTTTTTGTTGCTTTCCAGTGACTGGTCAAAAGTGCACCATGACTTTACGGACACAATGTATATGAAATATTTGGGGTATTAATGGCAAATTTCATGCCACCACTTATGATTCACATAATGAGACCTGTTGAATACTTTGATTACTTATGGTATTCTAAGACTACATTCACATTTATATACCTGCAGAGATATGAAGTATGCGTAGAACATACGTATACACCAAAAATGTATGCAAGCGTGTGCCACACATCAAGTCGAAGTACGTCTGTCTGTATTTTGATGCATACCTCATCTCCATCCACCAACAGCTACAGTATATACTTTTTTTTAAGCATCCATTTTTTCTTCAATTCTTGTATCAACTATATTACAAAAGGTACAGACAGGAAGATATATATGTTTTAGATATATTGAAACATACTGCTTCACTGTTCAATAAGTTTACTGTTGGGAAAAACATTCATACAGTTTTCGGGGAATCAAAAAAGTGGTCAACTAATTTTTTTTGTGCCTCCAAGATTAAAAAAACTATGAATACGCTACCATATTTATCTGAATACAGTTTTTTGAAGTTTGTGTGTACATGTACAGTAAAATACACTATACAAATGTAGACAAAGCATAGTATGAAAGTTTCACTGCCTAAATTTATTTCCAGTTGCTACTCTGCTGTTATCTGCTACCATGAGCACAGAGTGTAGAAAGTGCAGACATGCTAGCCAGAGAAATTCTGCTCCTTCCTATTAAATATGTTTTGGTAAGGACAGAATTCTGATACTTACACAATAAGCAGATTTATCAGTTTATCCATTTGTGACTCTTTTGCGGGATACAGAGTTTAAGTGTTAGGTTATCATTATGTACCTAGTCATTATGACTGGTTCCTGTCTTTCCTTGGTCTGACTTGCTCATGTCCAATTTCTGATTTATCTTGATTATTCTTATTGTGAGACTCGCAATGATAAATGTAAGGAATATTTTTCCCAATACTGTTCCAGGTTTATTTTCAGGTCTTCACCCCTTGTTAGGTTGCTACTAGGTATGGGCGAACCCCTAGATGTTCGAGTCCAGCGGGTTCAGCCAAACAAATAAAAAATTTAGTTTGGTTACCAGAACAGTACCCAAACCTGAACCCATAACCTATTCAGAGAGCTGCAATATCCATGTTGTCAGATGACAGCGTGAGCCAGCAGCAGTGATGGCAGTTATACAGTTTACCTCTGATCATAGAGGTGTTGGTGAATAAGAGAGTACTACTCCCATCAGCCTACGCCGCTATTAACAAAAAGAGCAGGTAGCGGCTGATGGGAGGATTCATAAGCTGGCGCCTGTGCTGTAAATAAATAATAAAAATGATTTTGGGTCTTTCTATTTCTGATAACCTGCATGGAAAAACTGACAGGCAAGCTAAAGCAAACAGCTGGGGGCTGGTGTTAGGTTTCCGCTGCTGCACATGGGGAATATCAAACTATGTCTGCTGCAGTTTCCCATTCTCCTCCAGCCGCAGTGAAACCTGCTCAGCGGAGACGTCAGTCCCAGCGTCTGGCTCAGCCTGATACTGTGCGAATGGTTACTGCTGCCTTTCCAGGCTCTTCCTTTGTAGCCAGCACTGGTCAGTGGCGAGCAGGCTTTTCTGGGACTAAGTCCTGCTTTTCATGCACTGAGCATGCCCACAGGAGGACCTCTCAATGGAGGTCGGGGGTCACACGCTCAGGACCTGTAGCAGCTCCCATTAGTCCACCAGGAAGGTCCTGAAACAGCTGCAACTATAAAAGGTTTGCATGGCCGCACGGCTAAGCTCTATTATCAAATGTGTTTGGCTTATGCAAGTGGATACTATACCACTCTGTACATATGTGGTGTGAGGCTGTAGCTTTGGGACTGTACACTCAGGCAGGCAGCTAGCGTCAGTGGGGGCAATTAGCCTTGGCTTATCATCTGGTTCCTTCATGCATACGGTTAGCACAGATGAGTCCCAGAGCAAGCACAACCCTTAGTTAGGGCAATATTTTTACAGCACGACTGTGAGTCAACAGAGATCGCTTCCAGTTCACACTGGGTGAAGCTTAACCCATGTGTGAGCTCAGAGGTTATCTGCCATTACTTTGCAGCAGATATCTCTGCACGGTGGACCCCCGGCTGTGAACGCACCTTGTAGCTACTTATCTATACTCGGTGCATTTCGCTAGCCCTAACAGCTGGCATTCTCAGGTTGGTAAGGCCTGACCTAAAATCAACAGCCTGCAACCGCCCCAGAAAAGATGCATCTATTAGATGTGCCAATTCTGGTGCTTTGCCCAGCTATTTCTACTTGCCCTGTGGTGGTGGCGGCTAGTGGGGTCCATATTTGTAGGTTTGATGTCACCTTTGTATTTTCAGGTGACATGAAGCCCAGTAGTTAGTTATGTAGAGGTCATCTACAAGACACCTCTCCATTACTAACCCCATAGTCATATTGTCAATAAAAATAACACCCAGAAAAAAGTATTTTATTTGAAAAAAATTAATATCCCAAATATTTAATATACTTTATGCAGGTACTCCAAAATAACAGGAGATGCATTATATCAGTTCTATTATTTTCTATGTGCAGTATTAAATTTTTCAAATTAGCCTAAAATAACAAACACAGTTATACTGCCCATTGAGTTGGATTGTCAATGTAACCCTCTTCTCCCACTCTTGACACAGATAGCAACACCGCAGAAGAAATGCTAGCACATGCTTCCAGTATCTGTTGTTTCAGATGCTGCACATCTCGTATCTTTGAAAAAAAAAAAGAAAAGGAAAATCCAGTCCTGTTGAGCCAGACTCCAATTTTCTATTTACCTTGATCTGAGGCCAGGGCGAGGCGTCGTCTGGGCCCCAGGTGGATGAACATAGAGGAACTGGGTGAGCTGTAATCAAGTTTCAATTACTGTGCCCATCTAGTTGATACGTGAGATATGTGACTGCATGTATGCAAATCACATATTTGATATCACAAGCCCGCGCTCCAGGCACAGTGCTCTCGATTCGAGGATGCAGACTTGAAGCTTGAGACTGAACTACCCGTTTAAGAGCAACAATCATTGAGGTGTCTAAGCGAAGAAACACAGGCAATCCTGAGGAAGCTCGAATTATAGGTTACAATTTTACTTTAAGCCACTAAATGTATTGTATATATAGTTTAAGAAGAATTGGTAAAACTTATTCACAGATCACTTTGCAGTGTTTACACATAAAATCTTCTATATAATGTTAGATGCATTAAACATCACTGTAAGAGACCGAATGACCCTTTATTGGAATATAAACAATAGCTAAAATTCCCAAGGAAACTGAAGTGTTCTTGCCATTATTATTGACCCCTAATATGTAGAAAAGCTCTTGAATTCCGTCAAATGCTGACACTGTCATTTTCATCACTGAAGGTCAGAAAAGAACTGTGTTAAGATCTTACTTTTCAAGGCAAACTAACAAGCTCAGCAGTATGATTCTATATATACTGAGCAATGAGTTTGTGTGAATGACAATATACGCCATTTTTTTATTGTAGAAGTTTATTGTCATTATTGTAAACGTTCTAATCACTGTCTACAGGATTCCAATTTCACAAAAGATTAATTTTAACAATCTTTTCTCTTTCCTCGCCCCATTATTGTAATTTTATGAGCATTTCCTTGTAATTCGAAGAAGATAGAATCTTTTTTTATTCCCATGTTATCTTTAAAAAATGATTTAGGTGTTAATGAGGAGGATTTGTTCAATACTGTAAATCTTACTGACATACTCACACTGACATACAACACGTTCCAATAAAATAGTTCTTATCTTTCTACCTATCTCAGTTTGTATTTAAATGTCAGAAGTATAACATTCAAAAGATTTAAATGATAGCGATTTGGAGAGGCTAAAGCTCACTATTCACAGAAAGACGTGTCTTCCGAGTGACATTGGAGCATAACTTTTTTCAAAGTGTTGCTAAATTGCATTTTGTGGTGGTTTGAATTGGGAAACTCCAATGATCACAAGAATGGGGCTGGATGGTATCGTTTAAATGGAACATATACATCAATGCTCATTTGATGCCTATGCCATTGCTGAGATAGTCAAGCGCTAAAGTCACCAAAAGCCAAGAAACCAAGAGACCACGAATAGCACAGTATTGCACTTGTATTGAACATGCTCCATTAAAAACAGATACTCTATATCCCTGTTCTCAGTTCAGCAGGTGTACAAGGGAAGACCCGGCTAATCAAAAAGATATTATCACCTTGTGGATGGGTGATTACTTGATCATTTACTATTTCTCCATTAAAAAATTGTATCTTATTACCACAATTATTTTATAAACTACCTTAAAGATATTGGTTTGAATGCATAGACATGAAGACGGGACTGAAAATGTGACATGCAGCCTTGATGTATCTTCTAACTTTTTAGATTAAGAATCCAAGTATGCTTTTTTGAGCGTTTTTTTGTTGTTTGTTGTATATTTGCTTTAGCCTCAGACACTGTGATGTGGCATTGTAATATATAGTGGATAGCATCCTTAGTAGCAGACACTTCTCCAGCTCTGAGACAAACATTTCTCCTTGAAGTGAGAATTAAATTAAGGAAGAGAGATTTATAAGCCAAAGTTATAAGGCAAGTTAAAAAGTTATGCCTGTAGCCTATTTACAAGAAAATGAACAAGGCTATGAGTGGCACCTATTGTGAGTAGAAATTATATAAGTTAATATCGACTTTTTAAAAAGCCTTGACATGACTTAGGATATAGCCAAACCAAAATCTTCTCCAAAAGAAAATTAACTCTATTTGCAGACAGCAGTTTTAATTTTCTTGCCCTTCAGTAGTGCAAAGTAGGAAACTGTTTGTACACAGCTTTAGGCACCAAGTCTCTCCTTGAGGAAAGCACTAAGCTGGCATAGAAAGAATTTGTTTTGGGGCTTTGCCCCTCACCAGTCACCCTTTACTAAAAGCCTCTCAGTCGCCCACTTTTCATTAATGAGAGTTCTATCACTTATGACTAACATATTGGTTTGGCAGTCTATCCAGAGGCACGTGGAACTGACTTCAAGAATTGCAATTTCCTATACGTAGCACTAGAGACCATGGCGTCTTCTACTTTTAAATAGGCTATTTGCATAACTTTGTGTAAAGGCAACACTGCCTTCACTATAAGTGTCCCTCTAATAGCTTGGTGCTCTTCACATTGAAAACCTTTATACCAACAACGAAACTTCACAAAGGCCTCTTACCCAGTCTACGAGTTGCTTATTTTTCAATGATAAAGTGCAATAACTCTGAAACAGCTTTCTGCAAATGAACAATATTCTAGTTTGGTTTTATATGATATATCATGTAGCAAAACATTATAAATTGTCAATATTGTTTCCCAGTATTGCTCTAATCAATAGGTTGAACTAAAAAAACTATACTTCCTCTTGAAGATGCTATTTGCCGACAGTTTGGTATTATCAGAAAGATAATCAGTTGCCATGCAGAAAAAGAGGCCTTAGATGAATTGAGCCATTGTGTTGAATGACTCCACATAACCATCTACAATTATTTATCATATTAGGATGCCAAGAACTATTTCTCCAAAGCATCAATGAAATGAGAGCTCCATTAACTCAAGAATAATGCACACGGTGACTGGTTTTGTGTATTAGTGCCAAAGACATCTTGATACTCTATAATACTGTAGAAGTCTTATTAGGTAAGGCAGTTATTAGGTATATTGCCATATTGAAAGGAACATCTGTATCTGTAATTATGAAACAATACAGATAATATAATGGTTATTTGCAACTTTTCTTTACTACTTCCCTAAATTAAGACAGAGTTGTAGATCGAGAAAGATTGTCATATTTTTTTTTCATTTTCATGACACAAACAAGTGCCACAAAATAAATGTTGCTATGAGCATATTTCTAACACTATTGCTACCTATCTTAAAAGGAGGTTGTCCACTTATGGAAAACCCCTACTTAACAGCTAAAGCATAAAATAAAAGTCACATGACATTGACGTTGCTAGTTGCCACTAATCGTGTGTATCATGTAATCCCATTAAAAATATCTTTAATAAGAAAAAGTATTAAAAATACCCCCCCCCCAAGTGCAAAACAACACAATACAATATATGGGCTAACCATAACCTACAAAAACCCTAATCTTGCCCTTCCTATCAGCCGGGGTTGGCGCCCTATAAGATACAGTTTTTGGCGCCCCCACTACACGGCGGCTGTCCCAAAAACTAGCCCTGACAATTCCCTAATGTGCTATAGGTGGGAAAACAGCAAGCAAATAAAAGAGATGAAGGGATTGTACTTATTGATAAAAGGAACATAGGTTATGCGCCAATTGGCACCCTTATATATCCATAACACGTACTAGGTAACTCTTATGGGACCCATAGAACATAGATATTCATCATGGTCCCTTTACAGCACCTCTATAGCGAGGCGCTAATTCACTACGGTGCATACTAACAAAAGAATATGGCACAGGCGCACTAAGGTACTTTGGCAAAAAGCAGTGTCTGGTCCACGCTATAGCGGGACACACTTCCTTGCAACAGGAAGTCTTACGACGTTTATCCACACAGTGCAGGAGGTTGTTTGCGTTCCAGGTTGGAACGCACAGCGCGTCTACAGGTATCTGTTCCATCTAGTCTCTAAATTAAAAAAAAATGTATCTTATAGGGCACCAACCCCCGCTGATAGGAAGGGACAGTAGGCAAGATTAGGGTTTTTGTAGGTTATGGTTAGACCATATATTTTATTGTGTTGTTTTGCACTGGGGGGGTATTTTTAATACTTTTTCTCATTAAAGATATTTTTAAAGGGATTACATGATACACACTTTAATTTTTTTCCCTGGCATTATATGTTAATCTGATTAGATTATCAGTTGCCACTAATCACCTGCAGACTTCAATATTCTATGCGAGGTGAAGTCCGCTCTAACAATGTCACGTGGAAAAAAAGCACTGACACAACATATTATATTGACGACTAAGAGATTCAGCATGACATCAGTGAATGAACAGGAGACAAGTACTCCTGACGAAGCCCCAGTGGTGAAATGCGCGTCGAGGTGCCCGACAGCATGGCAGCAAGTGAGATCCACTAGTTCCAGCGATGGCCACAGGTACTACATGAATGTTTTAATATCATGATTGGTTATGATGTCTTTACAGGCTGGTGACTGCATCTGGATAATGGTTTATTAAAAACCAGTCCATTATTATTATGTGTCCTTGCTACAGCCCTCTTACTTGCCTGTTATAATTTGTTATCTGAAGAAAGCCTCTCATGTATATTTATTTATATATTTTATTATGGATATATAAACTTTTTCCTCATATTGAGGTAATTCATGTCTACCATCTTTAGTGCCTCTGGCTTATGGACGTCCTTGTTTAGTGGCTATCTTTTTTGTCTTGGTCTTGGATTGCCCTTTTGTATCTTCTCACAAAAATAATCTTTTTATGTGATTTTGTTTATTATTAGATTTATCTAATAAAATTTGTTACATTTTGATACATATATATAGACTACCCTATTGTCTCCTTTTTATCTATGTAGCCCGGTATGCATTAACAACATTACTATGTTGTGGCATATATAGGACTATATGGTTATAGGTAACAGGAGACAAGTACTATGACTGTTTGTTTTTTATATATGATGGAAAACTTAGCTACTAAGTAGAGGATGTTGTCAAGTGCTGGAACACCCTTGAAATAACATTCAAAATCTTATGTAAATGAATGTATGGTTATTTGCGCAAACAATATCCCTTTAGTGTCTTAAAAAATCCCAACGTTTCAGATATATAGCCACTCAGAGCAATGCTTCAAGATCATACCAAAAAATACACCGTAATACTGGATAAAAGTCAGGTAATTTACCTTACTGGTGAATAGGTATCCGTAGCTCTGAAGTGGCTCACTGAGTGGAGTGGCAGTTGTGAGAAAGAGAAAGCCGTCTGGTTATAGAAGGCTTCTGTAAGTAAATCTGCCTGAGCGCTGCCCCAGCCGGTGGAAGATGCTCCACCGCTCCTGATTCTCACGTTGCACTAGTGTGTAGTCGAGTAGTGCAGACTCTCTCAGTCTGCAATTGCTGCAGGACCTTCCATGATGTCAGCGGTCACGTGGTATACTTGGGGCGTGTATCGGACCAATAGCTTCCAACTAGTTTCGGAAAGAACACGGTTTCCTTCATCAGGGATCAATCAAAATCTATAACATTTGAATTTAGGCACCATTCAGGAAATGTCATGGAATTATGAAAATCACTGGATCAATAGACATGTTAATGATATGTAAATTAGGAGACAAATGGAAACATATTTTTCGAAACGTCTCGATTTATTCAGCATCGAGTCCAATCACTATATGCAGAAATGAACTTACACACCTTAGCAAGCTATCAATTTATTAATCTCATGCCAATGCTTTCCATTAATAACCTGCACTATTATAGTGCAATGCAAGACAGCAAAAGAGGAAGGAATGGAAGTCTATCCTCTTCAGCAATGATTCCTGCTTTTGACTTGGATGCAATGACAGTCAGAGATTGGTCTGGAGACCAGGAGGAATGCCACAACAGTCCTATTCACAGGTTTGTGGTCTATGGTAGCATAAAAAACCCTTTGGTCTTAATACCTTATACACTAACAGTTCACAGTTACAAAAATGTAGTCATTGAATCAGTTGCCATGAGCTGTTATTTTAATATGATATTGCCAGAATGCATGTTGCTTATGGCACTTTAAGCAGCCTGTGTGGCCTAAATGTCCTACTATGGCATGCAGCATCTCCAGACTTGTCTACCATGAAGCAAATCTGGAATATAATTTTTCAATAGTTGCAAAAGGATCTGTCAGAAGTTGAACGTGATGATTGTCAGCTTTTGAGCAGGGTCCTCGCTCCTCTTGGTATCTGATTAATTACATAGTAACACAGTAACAGTAGCATAGTTAGCAAGGCTGAAAAAAGACATTTGTCCATTCAGTTCAGCCTATATTCCATCAGAATAAATCCCCTGATCTAAGCCCTTCTAAAGAACCTAATAACTGTAAGATACATTATTGTTATGCTCCAGGAAGACATCCAGGCCTCTCTTGAACCCCTTGACTGAGTTATCCATCACCACCTCCTCAGGCAAGCAATTCCAGATTCTCACTGCCCTCACAGTAAAGAATCCTCTTCTATGTTGGTGGAAAAACCTTCTCTCCTCCAGACGCAGAGAATACCCCCTTGTGACCATTACATTCCTTCGTATAAACAGATCCTCAGAGAGATATTTTTATTGTCCCCTTATATTTATACATAGTTATTAGATCACCTCTCAGTCAAATTTTCTCTAGACTAAATAATTTCAATTTTGCTAGTCTCTCTGGGTATTGTAGTTCTCCCATCCCCTTTATTAATTTTGTTGTCCTCCTTTGTATTCACTCTAGTTATATCTTTCCTGAGCACTGGTGCCCAAAACTGTACACAGTACTCCATGTGCGGTCTAACCAGAGATTTGTACAGAGGCAGTATAATGTTCTCATCATGTGTATCCAGACCCCTTTTAATGCACCCTGTTTGACTTGGCACTGGCTGCTCCACGTAAGTTTATCATTAACTAGGATCCCCAAGTCCTTCTCCATGTCAGATTTATACAGTGGTTAGCTGTTCAGTGTGTTTTGGTAATAAAGAGTCCTTCTTCCCATGTATATAACCTTACATTTATCAATGTTAAACCGCATCTGCCACCTTTCGGCCCAAGTTTCCAACTTATCCAGATCCATCTATAGCAGAATACTATCTTCTGTTGTACTGACAGCTTTACATAGTTTTGTATCATCTGCAAATATCAAAATATTACTGTGTAAACCTTCTACCAGATAATAAATAAATTTGTTGAAGAGAACAGGTCCCAACACAGACCCCTGCAGTACCCCACTGGTCACAGTGACACAGTTAGAGAATATACCATTTATAACCACCCTCTGCTTTCTATCACTAAGCCAGTTACTTACCCATTTACACACACTTTCCCCCAGACCCAGCAATCTCATTTTGTGTACCAAACTCCTGTGTGGCGCGGTATCAAACGCTTTGGAAAAATCAAGATATACCACGTCCAATGACTCACCGTGGTCCAGCCTATAGCTTACCTCTTCATAAAAAACTGATTAGATTGTTTTGACAGCAGCGATTCCTCATAAACCCATGCTGATATGGAGTTAAACAATTATTCTCATTGAGATAATCTAGAATATTATCCCTCAGAAACCCTTCAAATATTTTACCAACAATAGAGGTTAGACTTACTGGCCTATAATGTCCAGGTTCACTTTTAGAGCCTTTTTTGAATATTGGTACCATGTTTGCTATGCGCCAGTCGTGTGGAACAGACCCCATTGCTATAGAGTCCCTAAGTATAAGGATGCTAATTATGCAAATTATCTCTTCGTAGAGGAAGAGAGCTAGAACTCTAGTGCCACCTATTTGAAGGTAGCAATCTTACAAGTCAATGTTGACCCTTTAATACATGACTTAGGATAATAGCCAAACCAGAATCTCAATTTGCAGACACTGTGATTCGAGGTACTGCCCCTCATCAGTGCAAAGCGGAAATCTGGTTCGGCTGTGTGAGAGGCGTCAGACCGTTATCCAAGAAATATCATTTATCCTTGCAGAGATCGACATGCTAAGCATGCTGAGATGAGGAGACTTAAAGCTGCAATGCTCCTCTGGGTAATGTGCTAATTATGCATATTGTCTCTTCAGAGAGGAAGAGAGCTAGAACTCTAGTGCTACCTATTGGAAGATAGCAATCCTAAATATAAGAAATAATGGATTGTCTATTACATTACTCAGTTCTCTTAGTACTCGTGGGTAGTGTTGAGCATTCTGTTACTGCAAATATCGGATATCGGCCGATATTCGCTGCATTGGAATTCCGATACTGAGTTCCGATACTTTTGCGATATCGGATACCGGAATTGGAAGTTGCTGTAGTGCAATGATGCAATATAATGGAGTGTGGGCGGTGTGTGGGTGAAGACTGCATGTGTGTGTGCGGGTGGGGTCTGTGCGTGATCATGGGGGGTCTGTGCATGCCTGCTGGGGGTCTGTGCGTGACTGCTGGGGGTCTGTGCGTGTCTGCCCAGGGTCTGTGCGCACCTTTTGGGGGTCTGTGCGGGCCTGCCGGGGCTCTGTGCGGCGTGGCGGGACTCTGTGCAGCATTCCGGGGCTCTGTGCGTGTGTTCCGGGGCTCTGTGCGGCGTGCCTGGGCTCTCTGCAGCATGCCGGGGCTCTGTGCGTGTGTGCCGGGGCTCTGTGCGGCGTGCCGTGGCTCTGTGCAGCATGTTGGGGCTCTGTGCATAAGTGCCGGGGCTCTGTACGTGTGTGCCAGGGCTCTGTGCGGCATGCCGGGGCTCTGTGCGGCATGCCGGGGCTCTGTGCGTGTGCCGGGGCTCTGTGCGGCGTCCTGGGGCTCTGTGTGGGCTGCCGGGGCTCTGTGTGTGTGTGCTGGGGCTCTGTACGGGCTGCCGGGACTTTGTGCGGCGTGCTGGGGCTCTGTGCGGCCTGCCGGGGCTCTCTGCATGTGTGCAGGCATCGTCCGTGGGGACTACAAGTCAGACGATGCCTACTACAGTTACAGTGATTGACACATTAGCCAATGATGCGACAGTAGTAGTCCCATCATCCAGCTAATGTGTTGAATGAAAAAAACAAAAATACATTCATACATTACATGCAATACATTCATACATTACATACAAAATATACATACAGATATACAGTATATATAACATAGAGTACATGCTCACCATTACTTGTCACTTTGCTCTCCGAAGCCAGTGTCATCTGTAAAAAAATATGAAAATAACAAACAACCAATATACTCCCTGTCTGCAGAAATCTACGAGTGTCCCACGACGATCTCCCGTGGAGAACGGCAGCATCAGCTGATGCAACCGCTCTCCAGGGGCTCCAGGAATACAATGACGGGAGGAAGGTATCCTTCCGCACTGTATTCCTCCGCCGCTGTAAAAAAAATAGTCCCTAGTCTCACTTTTGGAATTGCTGTGTGAGAAATTTTCCCACGCAGCAAATGCCATACAGTGAGACTTTGTCCTAAGGTAACCTCTCAGTGATGCACTGCAGGAGCCATTGTCTCATGTCAGAGTGTCATTGAGGGTCCTATAGAGCAGTGACATCACCCAATGTCACTGTTCTATAGAGGAGATTGTCGTGGGACACTCGTTAACAATTGGACTACGACGGACTGGTAGTATGCGGTTTATTATTTTACATTTATTGCAGGCGCTGAAGTATGGTAAGTATGGTTAAATGAAGGATATTAAAATACTTTTTTCCTTATGTGTGTGTTTTATTACCCCTTTATTGCTATTGGATTAATAATGGATAGGCGTCTTATTGACGCTTAATGTCACCTTACAATAGAAGTTGATGCAGGCTTTGATGCAGTTTTTGGTACAGTTTTTGGTGCCATTTTGATGTGTTTTTGATGCAGTTTTGGTGCAGTTTTGATGCAGTTTTTGGTGCGGTTTTTGCACGGTTTTGATGCAGTTTTTGGAAATACATAAATAAATAAATGGAAAGTGTGCATGATTTGAATGGAAAGATGCATGAAAAACGGATTTGGAGGTCGGATTTGGATATGTATCTATAGATATATCTATCTATAAATATATCTATAGATAGATATATCCATAGATATATAATAGAAAGGCCAATGTTTCTAAGGCTACTTTCACACTTGCGTTTTTAGCAATCCGTCGTTTTGGGAAAAAAAGGATCCTGCAAATGTTCTCGCAGGATGCGTTTTTTACCCATAGACTTGTATTAGCAATGGATCGCGACGGATGGCCACATGTCGCGTCCGTTGTGCAATGGATCCGTCGTGTTTTGGCGGACTGTCGGCACGAAAAAACGTTCAAGTGAACGTTTTTTTGTCCATCGCATCCGCCATTTTCTACCGCGCCTGCGCCGCCGAAACTCTGCCCCCTCCACAGCCGCCCAAGAAATGGCGCATCTGTGAGATGCGCCAAATCAGGCACTTAGCCTCTCTCTTCCCACTCCCATGTAGCGGTGGGATATGGGGTAATAAGCGGTTAATGTCACCTTGCTATTGTAAGGTGACATTAAGCCGGTAAATAATGGAGAGGCGTCAATGAGACGCCTATTCATTATTAATCCTAGAGTAGTGAAAGAATTAAAAACAAAATAAAGACACAGCCAGAAAAAAGCATTTTAATATTCTTAATTTAACCATACTTCAGCACCTGCAAAAAGCATAAAATAATAAACCATATACTACCTGTCCGCCATAGTCCAATTAATAACAAGTGTCCCACGACGATCTCCCCCATAGAACAGTGACCTCGGGTGATGTCACTGCTGTATAGGACCAAAGTTGCTGTGCAATTTGACCTGAGTATGCTGATGCCCCATATGTGGGGGTTAACCACTGTTTGTGTGCATGGCAGAGCTTGGAAGGAAAGGAGCACCATTTAACTTTGCAATGCAAAATTGACTGGAATTGAGGTGGGACGCCATGTCATGTTTGGAGAGCCCCTGATGTGCCTAAACATTGAAACCCCCACAAGTGACACCATTTTGGAAAGTAGACCTCCTAAGGGACTTATTTAGGTGTGGGGTGAGCACTTTGAACCCCGAAGTGTTTCACTACAGTTTATTACGCAGAGCCGTGAAAATAAAAATTCTTTTTTTCTTCACAAAAATAATTTTTTAGCTCCCAGTTTTGCATATTCCCAAAGGTAACAGGAGAAATTAGACCCCAAAAATTTATGTCCCATTTTGTCCTGAGTACGCTGATACCCCATATGTGGGAAATCACTACTGTTTGGGCGCATGGCAGAGCTTGGAAGGGAAGGAGCGCCGTTTGGAATGCAGACTTAGATGGAATGGTCTGCAGGCATCACATTGCGTTTGCAGAGCTCCTGATGTACTTAAACAGTAGAAACCCCCACAAATTACTCCATATTGGAAACTAGACCCACCCAAAGAACTTATTTAGATGTGTTGTGAGAAATTTGAACCCCCAAGTGTTTCACTACAGTTTATAATGCAGAGCCGTGAAAATAAAAAATCATTTTTTTCCACACAAATTATTTTTAGCCCCCAGTTTTGTATTTTCCCAAGGGTAACAGGAGAAATTGGACCCCAAAAGTTGTTGTCCAATTTGTCCCGAGTATGCTGATACCCCATATGTTGGGGTAAACCCCTGTTTGGGCGAACGGATGAGCTCGGAAGGGAAGGAGCACTGTTTTACTTTTCCAACGCAGAATTGGGTGGAATTGAGATCGGACGCCATGTCTCATTTGGAGAGCCCCTGATGTGCCTAAACAGTGGAAACACCCAATTCTAACTGAAACCGTAACCCAAATACACCTGTAACCATAATCCCATCCCTATCCCTAACTACACCCCTAACCCTAATCCCATCCCTAATCCCAACCATAAATATAATCTAAACCCTAACTTTAGCCCCAACCCTAACCCTAACTTTAGCCCCAACCGTTACCCTAACTTTAGCCCAACCCTAACCCTAACTTTAGCCCCAATCCTAACCCTAGCTTTAGCCCCAACCCTAACTTTAGCCCCAACCCTAACTTTAGCCCCAACCCTAACCCCAACCCTAACCCCAACCCTAACTGTAGCCCTAACCCTAACTTTAGCCCCAACCCTAACCCTAACTTTAGCCCCAACCCTAACTTTAACCCCAACCCTAACCTTAACTTTAGCCCCAATCCTAACCCTAACTTTAACCCCAACCCTAAATCTAACCCTAATGGGAAAATGGAAATAAATACATTTTTTAAAAATGTTATTATTTTTCCCTAACTAAGGGTGTGATGATGGGGGGTTTGATTTACTTTTATAGCGTTTTTTTTAGTGGATTTTTATGATTGGCAGCCGTCACACACTAAAAGACGCTCCACATTTTGAGAGCTATAATTTTTCCATATTTTGGTCCACAGAGTCATGTGAGGTCTTGTTTTTTGCGGGACTAGTTGACATTTTTATTGGTACCATTTTTGGGCATGTGACTTTTTTTATTTCTTTTTATTACGATTTTTGTGAGGTAGAATGAACAAAAACCAGCTATTTATGAATTTCTTTTGGGGGGCGCTTATACCGTTCTGCGTTTGGTAAATAATAAAGCAGTTTTATTCTTTGGGCCAGTACGATTACATCCATACCTCATTTATATTTTTTTATGTTTTCGGCGCTTTTATACGATAAAAACTATTTTATATAAAAAATAATTATTTTTGCATCGCTTTATTCTGAGGACTATAACTTTTTTATTTTTGAGTTGATGATGCTGTATTGTGGCTCATTTTTTGCGGGACAAGATGACGTTTTCATCAGTACCATGGTTACTTATATCCGTCTTTTTGATCGTGTGTTATTCCACTTTTTGTTTGGCAGTAATGATAATAAAGCGTCGCTTTTTGCCTCATTTATTTACGGTGTTCACTGAAGGGGTTAACTAGTGGGACAGTTTTATATGGTGGGTCGTTACTGACGTGGCAATACTAAATATGTATACTTTTATTGTTTTTTTATTTAGATAAAGGAATGTATTAATGGGAATGATATTTTTTTTTCTTTATTTTGGAAATTTTTTTTTTTTTTTACACATGTTACTTTTTTTTACATTTCCCCAGGGGGGACATCACTATATATATGATCAGATCGCTGATCTGACACTTTGCAGTGCACTGTCAGATCAGCGATCTGACCGGCACTGCAAAGACGCTTCCCGGGGCCTGATCTGAGCAGGCGCTTGAAAGCCACCAGGAGGAGGTAGGAGACCCTCGGAGCAATGAGATCACATTGCGTTGCTCCGAGGGTCTCAGGGAAGCACGCAGGGAGCCCCCTCCCTGCGCAATGCTTCCCTGTGCCACCAAAACGCTGCGATCATCTTTGATTGCAGCATTCTGGGGGTTAATGTGCCAGGAGCGGTCCGTGACCGCTCATGGCACATAGTGCCGGATATCAGCTGTGATGTATCCTAAAAGATGAGAAAAAGAGGTTAGATTATACTCACCTGGGTGGACGGTCTGATCCGGTGGGCATCGCGGTCTGGTCTGGGGCCTCCCATCTTCAAAGGATGACGTCCTCTTCTGGTCTCCACACTGCGGCCCCAGCGCAGGCGCACTTTGCTCTGCCCTCAACAGAGCAGACAAAGTACGCCTGCTCTGGAGCTGCAGCGTGAAGACCAGAAGACATCATCTGATGAAGATGGGAGGCGCCGGACCGGACCGCAGCACCCATCGGACCGGACCGCAGCGGGGACCGCCCCAGGGTGAGTAAAATTTAACCTCTTTTTCTTATCTTTTAGGATACATCGCGGGCTTATTTACAGCATTACAGAATGCTGTAAATAAGCCCTTGATCCTGGTGGGCTTAGCTCACCCTCGATTTTGGGGGTGAGAGGTTCGCTTTAAGTACATTATTGTAAAATAAAAGTAGCTATTATTTTATTGTCATTTATATCAGATAATCCACAATGCGGAACACACTTTGTAATTATTTAAATGATTTTCTCTCCTTAATAAGGCTCACAATTTTCTCTATCTCAGACATACATACAGTTTTCTCAATAGGTAACTAACCACCTCTTGTAATGTAGCAGGAAACAAAAATAAGCTTTGTAAGAATTTCAGTAATCAGAATCCCAATGCTGTAAGATACAGCTCTGACCAATAAGTCTTGATGCTGGCAACATTAAAATGAGATATATGTATAATCATATCTATAAACTATTTACCTGTACAAATCTGACAGCAATAACAAATGATAAATTCCTGTAATATATCAATTTCCATTCTTTGGTTAGTAACTCCTGAGGGCATCCATTTATAAAATAGTAATACAACCAATTCACAGCACTGTGTACAATGAAGCTAAACTAATTAATTTACTCTACTACTGTGTCAAATATAAAATATAACAGATTTTTTCAAGATTCCTTTTTATTTATATGTAGTTATATTAAATATATTAGATGCCATCAACATTCCTGAGTTTATTTAGATTTTTTTTTTCTTGACTAAAACATTTCCTACTGGGATAGAGAGGCATGTAAAAAGTTTGGTCACCCTTGGTCAAAATTACTGCTCTTGTGAACAGTTAAGCAAGTTGAAGATGAGATGATCTCTAAAAGGGCTAATTTAAAGATAACACATTCCATTTGCGTTTTAAGCAAGCAAAAATTATATTGTAATTTTTTAACATTTTAAAAATTACAGAAAGATAAATGGAAAGATTCAAAAGTTTGGGCACGCTTGGAGATTTGTGTGCTCAGATAACTTTGACCAAGGTTTTAAACCTTAATTAGTCTTTTAGGGTTATGGCCTTCAAAGAAGAGCTTTCAGAAGAAACCTTCTCCTGCATCCTCACCATAAAATTCAGCATCAGAGGTATGAAAAAGAACAACTAAACAAGCTTGTTAAGTGTGTGGCCTGGCTGGGCATGTAGCAGGACATGCATTGTGTAATCTGGTCTTATCTGCTGCTCACCTGGGAGCATGGCAGCTCGGAGACATGGTAAATTGTCCTCTGTGATGACAAGGCAAGATAAAAAGCAGAAGCAAGGGACTGCTCTGATTGAGTCTGGCATCCAAGATGGCGACACAGCCTCACTTAGCACAGTAGCAATGGAGGAGGGTAAACGACCGGACATAGCAGCATGCCTGGAAAAATATGCCAGATCACCAGGACCAGAAGTAACACACAGACAGCCGTGAGCATTTCCTCATCCATAAAAGAGCTGCAGATAAGAGATAATCTGGCCTTGAAGTAATCCATCAAAGGGTTAACAAGTCAAGTTGACAATGGGGACCCGTACTAATGCACCAGCCCAGCTGTAAACCACTGCAGAATGATTGATTTAATCTCTGTGCAGCCTCCACGGCTGAACAGACATGAACTGATAAGAGCGGGAAAATTTCCCACGCTAACGAGTTCATCTCCGGTCGGCTGGGGAGTCCACGCAGCCGCAGTCATTACCGAACGAGTTCACCCGAGCAGCACGAGCTACTTTTGGATGAAATTGTTATACAATTAACGGTGTCGCTTTTCGGCCCCGTTCATTGCATCGGTGGCCGCGGTTTAGAGCAGCCACATGTAAGGACATGTATGGGGCAATATAGGGACATGACATGGTGCTAAATGAATTAATAACCACTGGCCACCAATGAAAATTATTTTGGGGGGACTAATTTAATATTTAATAAATAATTAATGGGGCAATTTAGAGACATGGGCCAAGAGAAATTAGAAACCACTGGTCACCAACGAAAATTATTATTAGGGGACAATGTAAGGGGGAAATATTAGGAAATTTAATTAGAAAAATGGGGGGAGGGGGGCGCAGCTAAATTCGGACATAAAAATAAAATAAAAAGTGATGGGGATGTGATGGGAAATACTGCCCCCATTGAGCTGAGCCTGCTGACATGACTGTTAGGGAACAGACTTAGGCCGATGGGAGTAGTAGTCTCATCGGCCTATGTCAGACAACACACATACACCACAAATACAACACACACCACACAGACACAAAGACATACACACACTTACAACACTGATCATCAGCGGCACATCCAGGTCCATCAGGTCATACCACTCCATGTTGGCAGCCATCATCCAGGAAGATGGGAATGATCTGGGAGTCTCGTTTTCCTTGATTATGGGATGCACATGGCATGATAGGATGGCCATTATGGGAAGGACATTATGTCATTTTCTGTTTGCTGTGTTTTAAACCGCAGCAAATACGCTTGAAATACACAAATATTTTTATGTTTGCGGATTTCAAGTTTTCCAATACTAGTCTATGGGTGCGGAAAATTAGCGATTCCGCAAAATAAATGAACATGCTATGTTTTTTTCTGCAATGCGTTTTTTTCACGGAAAAAAATGAAACATTTGCACAACATATGCGGAATACATTGAAAATAATGGGATGCATATGTAAGTGTTTTTTTGCATTTTTATCACGTTTTTATAGCGAAAAAATGCAAAAAATACTGAACAAGTGCACATAGCCTGAAAGTGGTTCCTCCCCCACTTGCAGTCTCTCAGACCTGACACTTGGGGATGTATTTCAGGCTATAAGCCAGTACTGTGCTGCTCTTACTGATATGAAAGGTCATATGGGATCATTAAAGATGGACATGTCTTAAATTAGACAAGATAAGCAAAAAATGGGTGACCACATGTTTGCTGCTGAAGGCCTTGTGATTGAAGTGGAATATATGCTACCACCATTATCCAAAGAAGTTAAAATTGTGGCCCTATTAAACAAAACTGATGATCTGTAAAATCATCTCTGGAGCAACAATATCCGTTTGTTGGGAGTTCCGGAAAGAAGAGGAGTGCTCCAGCAGAATTCTTTGAAAAATGGCTGAACTCCATGTTTGGTAAAGAGCAACTCTCCAACTTGTTCACTATTGAAAGGGCACACAGAGTGTTATCCAGGCCGCTGCCACCAGGAGCACTGCCAAGATCAGTTTAATTAAGCTCCTGCATTTTAGGGACAGGGTCAAAATCCTGAAGCTTGCACGCACATCTCAGCATCTCAGGATATCTGTATTGCAGGTTCAAAGGTGTTAGTTTTCCTGGATTTCTCCTCAGAATTGCAGAAAACGATGGGCACAGTTTCTGGATCTGAAGAGATGATTGAGCCAATTACAAGTGCAATATGCCATGTTGTATCCTGCAGAGTAGAGAATGGCTGCATTTAATGAGATGCATTTCTTTGATGAACCCAAGCAGGCACTGCATTGGCTGGACTCCCACAAGCGCCAATTGAAGTCCCGCTGACATTTTTGTCTGTTTTGCTTCTGTCTGGTGCTATGGAGAGCTTGTTCCTTTTAGACTACTTTCACACTTCCGTCGGTACGGGGACGTCGCAAACCGTCGGCCCTACGTACCGACGGACATTGTGCTAAATTTAGCACAACGTGGGCAGCGGATGCAGTTTTACAATGCATCCGCTGCCCATTGTGATGAGCGGGGAGGAGAGGGCGGAGTTCCGGCCATGCATGCTTGGTCGGAAATGGCGGACACGTTGCACAAAAAAACGTTGCATTGAATGTTTTTTGTGAAGATGGTCCACAAATTATTGACGCATCCAGTGCACGACGTATGGACACACGTTCCATACGTCGTGCACTGGATGCGTTGGTAATACAAGTCTATGTACAAAAAACGCATCCTGCGGACAACTTTGCAGGATGCGTTTTTTGCACAGAACGACGCATTGCGATGTCTTTATAAAGACGGAAGTGAGAAAGTAGCCTTAATCATTTTTGCTATATCACAGTTTGATTATACATGTTTATGCAAAAACTGATAGCTGCTTTAAGGGAGGGCTGTGTTAGGATGAGCCCAATAAAAGATCAGCAATTTTTAAGATACTTCAAGGTTTTGAAACAGCTGTGATTTGTGTTCAGGAGACTCATACAGCCCCTGAAAGTGCACAAACTCTTATTAAATTTATGGAGGGCTGTCCTTTCATTTGTCATACAGCTCATACACCAGGGGCATTAGTATTTTTATCTACCGCAATCTTTCCTTTACATGTGTAAAGCCACAATAGATCCTGGAGTCAGGTTTATGTCCTTGGTATGCCTGCTTTATGGCATATGGGTGCACATAGTAGCATTATATATTCATCCACCATTCTTAATGGAAACTATACCGCTGATAATCCAGTTGCTGATGGATAACCCAGATACGCCAGCTATTATTATTGGGGATTTCAATATGTATCTCAATGTGGCTCTAGATAAATACCGGGGAGACTTGTTTGTTGGGGGGAGTGAGGACACAGCGTTGGTCAAGGTATTACGGGAGATGCAGTTGTTTGCTATCTGGAGGACTAAATTCCTATATACACAACAATATTCTTGCTTTTCAGCATCATACTCTTCATCTAGGATACACCTGGCCATAGGTAATCAGTTCTTATTGCCGATGGTGGGAAAGGTGAATTATCTCACGAGATGGTTGTCAGACCACTCCCCATTAAGGGTTTTCTTAACATTCTTCTCCTATCTAATATATCGAGAGGACTGTGGAAGCTCAACCCATCTTAGCAGGCAATATTGAAGGACAGAGAAGGATTAGCTGGGAAGCTGAAGGCCTTTTTTCAAGATAACATTAGCTCAGCATCACCCATGATATTTTGGGATATAATGTAGGCCTTTTTAAGAGGGGTTGTGAATTGTGATTAACCCTTTAAACCCAGGAGCTTTTTTCGGTTTTGAGTTTTCATTTTTTGCTACAGTCCCCTTTTTCTCAGAGCCATAACTTTTTTATTTTTCCATTAATATGGCCATGTGAAGGCTTGTTTTTTGTGGAATGAGCTATACTTTTGAGCAAAACCATTGGTTTTATCGTGTTGTGTACTGGAAAATAACAAAAAATTCCAAGTGCAGTGAAATTTGCAAAAAAGTGCAATCCCACATTTGTTTTTTTTTTTTTTTTTTTTTTTTTTAATAGGTTCATTAAATGCTAAAACTGACCTGCCATTATGGTTCTCCAGGTCATTATGACCGTGAGCACTACTAGAGAAGGGGTGCTAAGGACAGGTTCCCAAACCATATAGATTAACAATAAGAAACCTAGCACTCAACTTTAGGTAAGATGCAGCAGGAAAAATTTATTGTAGTAAATACAGGAAAACGTTTCGGTCAATTGTGACCTTCATCAGTTACAGGAGGTTATTAAATGAAAGCCGGTAAAAGGAATTATAATCGCTGCACAATCATATATCAAAATTAGTTCAGCATGGTTGTTGTAGGCAAACCTGCTATGAGCTAATAGGAAGATTCCTGGAGCTGCAGTGCTCTCTGACGCGGCATTCACCGCTTGTCTGTGCAGCGATTATAATTCCCGTTACCGGCTTTCCAGTAACAAACGTAATCGCACCTGTCCCACGTCCTCTGCGTTTGCATGCACCATCATCAGCACTTCCACTTCTCAATCCATTGCAGCATGATTTACACATTTTCTAATTGCTAGGCCTCGGAAAACCAAGTTTCCTTATTAATTGTATCTAAACTTTTATTATTAAGAGAAAAGTAAAAAATAAGTCAGCTCACCCATTGAGGAATCCAAAGTCAAGAAAACCAGCAGTGCAACAGGATTAAGAATTGAATGCAGAAAAACTAATATATATATATATATATATATATTTATATATATACAGTACAGACCAAAAGTTTGGACACACCTCATTTAAAGATTTTTCTGTATATTCATGACTATGATTTATACATTCACACTGAAGGTATCAAAACTATGAATTAAAAAATGTGGAATGATATACTTAAAAAAAAGTGTGAAACAACTGAAATTATGTCTTATATTCTAGATTCTTCAGAGTAGCCACCTTTTACTTTGATGACTGTTTGCACACTCTTGGCATTCTCTTGATGAGCTTCAAGAGGTAGACTCCGGGAATGGTCTTCCAATAATCTTGAAGGAGTTCCCAGAGATGCTTAGCACTTGTTGGCCTTTTTGCCTTCACTCCGCGGTTCAGCTCACCCCAAACCATCTCGATTGGGTTCAGATATGGTGAGTATGGAGGCCAGGTCATCTGGCATAGCACCCCATCACTCTCCTTCTTGGTCAAATAGCCCTTACACAGCCTGGAGGTGTGTTTGGGGTCATTGTCCTGTTGAAAAATACATGATGGTCCGACTAAATGCAAACAGGATGGAATAGCATGCTGCTGCAAGATGCTGTGGTAGCCATGCTGGTTCAGTATGCCTTCAATTTGAATAAATCCCCAAGAGTGTCACCAGTAAAGCACCCCTACACCATCACACCTCCTCCTCCATGCTTCATGGTGGGAACAGGCATGTAGAGTCCATCCGTTCACCTATTTTGCGTCCACAAAGACACGGTGGTTGGAACCAAAGATCTCAAATTTGGACTCATCAGACTAAAGCACAGATTTCCACTGGTATAATGTCCATTCCTTGTGTTCTTTAGCCCAAACAATTTTCTTCTGCTTGTTGCCTGTCCTTAGCAGTGGTTTCCGAGCAGCTATTTTACCATGAAGGTCTGCTGCACAAAGTCTCCTCTTAACAGTTGTAGTAGAGATGTGTCTGCTGCTAGAACTCTGGGTGGCATTGCCCTGGTCTCTAATCTGAACTGTTGTTAACCTGCGATTTCTGAGGCTGGTGAATTGGATAAACTTATCCTCAGAAGCAGAGGTGACTCTTGGTCTTCCTTTCCTGGAATGGTCCTCATGTGAGCCAGTTTCTTAGTAGTGCTTGATGGTTTTTGCCACTGCACTTGGGTACACTTTCAAAGTTTTCCCAATTTTTCGGACCGACTGACCTTCATTTCCTAAAGTAATGATGGCTACTCATTTTTCTTTACTTAGCTGCCTTTTTCTTGCCATAATACAAATTCAAACAGTCTATTCAGTAGGACTATCAGCTGTGAATCCACCAGACTTCTGCACAACACAACTGATGGCCCCAACCCCATTTATAAGGCAAGAAATCCCACTTATTAAACCTGACAGGGCATATCTGTGAAGTGAAAACCATTCCCGGTGACTACCTCTTGAAGCTCATCAAGAGAATGCCAAGAGTGTGCAAAGCAGTCATCAAAGAAAAAGGTGGCTACTCTGAAGAGCCTAGAATATAAGACATAATTTCAGCTGTTTCACGCTTTTTTGTTACGTATATCATTCCAAATGTGTTAATTCATAATTTTGAGGCACTATGAATATCTGGTGATGCCCTTCGGGCTCTGTAATGCCCCAGCCGTTTTCCCAGACTTTGTGAACGATATCTTCCGGGATATGCTCTCCACCTCGGTTGTAGTCTACCTGGATGATATTCTCATCTACTCTCCAGATATAGACTCCCACCGGAGAGATGCTTCCAGAGTCGTTGACCTCCTACTGGCTAATTCCCTCTATGCCAACTTGGAGAAGTGTGTGTTTGAGCAGGAGTCTTTGCCTTTCCTGGGCTATATCATCTCGGCCCAAGGATTGGCTATGGATCCTGCCAAACTACAGGCTGTGATGGACTGGCAGGAACCCCATTCTCTCAAAGCGGTGCAGCGCTTTATGGGGTTCATTAATTGCTATTGCCAGTTCATTCCCCACTTCTCAACTTTGGTAGTTCCTTTGGTTGCTGTAACGCTCGCGCCCAGACTGGATGGCGTGGGCAAATGGGGGTGTGGCTCCACTGGATCACAGACCAAACTTCCCTGGAAGGGGTGTAACTGAGTAGCTTCCTAGGTGTTCGCTGGAGCCTCTGATGGTGAGGTCAGACTTGTGCAATAGGAAGCTACCAGGTGCCACTCCAGGGTGGAGTCTGACTGTGGATAGTGATCCCACCGGGGACAAGACACAGGCAGGCACGACTGTGACACTGGCTGACGGATGGGTACGGCAGAGACCCTGAAGGGCAGACTGGCTTGACAGAGATACAGGCAGACAGACGGGCAGACAGGGTTGAAACCAGGGATTCAAGCTTGAGGAGGCTAATTTGCATATTCCAGGTGCCTTTTGGGAAAAGCGAAGAGTCTCCCTAAGCTAGAAGATCGTTGGGTACAGCCGGGACCAGCTGCTTGGAAAGCATCACCAAACCAGGGATTCAAGCTTGAGGAGGCTAATTTGCATATTCCAGGTGCCTTCTGGGAAAAGCGAAGAGTCTCCCTAAGCTAGAAGATCGTTGGGTACAGCCGGGACCAGCTGCTTGGAAAGCATCACCAAACCAGGGATTCAAGCTTGAGGAGGCTAATTTGCATATTCCAGGTGCCTTCTGGGAAAAGCGAAGAGTCTCCCTAAGCTAGAAGATCGTTGGGTACAGCCGGGACCAGCTGCTTGGAAAGCATCACCAAACCAGGGATTCAAGCTTGAGGAGGCTAATTTGCATATTCCAGGTGCCTTCTGGGAAAAGCGAAGAGTCTACCTAAGCTAGAAGATCGTTGGGTACAGCCGGGACCAGCTGCTTGGAAAGCATCACCAAACCAGGGATTCAAGCTTGAGTAGGCTAATTTGCATATTCCAGGTGCCTTCTGGGAAAAGCGAAGAGTCTCCCTAAGCTAGAAGATCGTTGGGTACAGCCGGGACCAGCTGCTTGGAAAGCATCACCAAACCAGGGATTCAAGCTTGAGGAGGCTAATTTGCATATTCCAAGTGCCTTCTGGGAAAAGCGAAGAGTCTCCCTAAGCTAGATGATCGTTGGGTACAGCCGGGACCAGCTGCTTGGAAAGCATCACCAAACCGCGCGCCTTACGGCACGTGAATTTTTGCCTGTAGGACATTATTGCAAGAGAGCTTGGCTGAGTAGATTACACAAGAAGGAAAACACACAGCAAGTCAGCAGGATCTAGGAGCAACATGGCAGATGTGACAACCTACATGGTGAGCTGCAGCATGTGCTACATGTTCACAGATCGACCAGAAGAAGAATCAAATTTCACCTGTCATAAGTGTAGACTAGTGGCCCTTTTAGAAGAAAAGGTGCGGGGTCTGGAAGAAAGAATAGCAACTTTGAAACTCATCAAAGAGAATGAAGACTTTCTAGACAGAACAGAAGCAGCTCTACTGGTCACAGAAGGTGAAAAAAGTGTCAGAGAACCTCCAAAAGCAGATGAGTGGAAGCATGTGACCAAAAGAAGCAAGAAGACCATGGAGAAATCACCAACCACACAACTGAAGAACCGATATCAAATCTTTGTAGAGGATGAAGATGGCACACCTAAGGATGAAGCAATACCAGCAAGCAAAAAAGAAAAGGGCACACAGCAACAAGTGACAGCAAAAAGTACAGCCAAGAAGCAACGAAGAGTGGTGGTGGTGGGAGACTCACTACTGAGAGGCACAGAAGCAGCCATCTGCAGACCGGACATAACTGCAAGAGAAGTATGCTGCCTTCCAGGTGCGATGATCAAGGATGTGACCGATAGGATACCAAAGCTCTTCAGCTCCAAGGACGTCCACCCATTTCTTCTGATACATGTTGGCACCAATGACACGGCAAGGAAGGACCTACCGACAATCTGCAAAGACTTTGAAGAGTTGGGGAAGAAAGTAAAGGAACTGGATGCACAGGTAGTTTTTTCTTCTATCCTTCCAGTAGATGGGCATGGCACCAGGAGATGGAACAGGATCCTTGATGCAAACAACTGGCTAAGACGATGGTGCAGACAACAAGGATTCGGATTCCTGGACCACGGTGTGAATTACTTGTACGATGGACTCCTCGCCAGAGACAGACTACACCTCAACAAACCTGGGAAACACACATTCGCCAGAAGACTCGCTACACTCATCAGGAGGGCGTTAAACTAGAAGAAGAGGGGACGGGAAGAAAAGCATTAGACTTGAACAAAGAAGATCCAGGAAAACATACTCAGAAGGGAGGTAAGAACATTTCTAAAACAATCCACAGCGAGGAGATTGGAACAAAACAAAATCCTCTAAACTGCATGCTCGCAAACGCCAGAAGCCTGACAAACAAGATGGAAGAACTAGAAGCAGAAATATCTACAGGTAACTTTGACATAGTGGGAATAACCGAGACATGGTTAGATGAAAGCTATGACTGGGCAGTTAACTTACAGGGTTACAGTCTGTTTAGAAAGGATAGTAAAAATCGGAGAGGAGGAGGGGTTTGTCTCTATGTAAAGTCTTGTCTAAAGTCCACTTTAAGGGAGGATATTAGCGAAGGAAATGAGGATGTCGAGTGTTATGTCTGCTAATGAAAGGTGTAATGAAGGCAATCCAGAGACACAGTGTGCCTAGCGATCCGAGCGCACACAGTGATCTGACAAATACCCAAAAATAAAAGAACGAGCTCTGAGACGTGGAAACTCTGTAGACTACACACCTAATCATAACCTAAACACAACTAATAGCGGCTGTGGATTGCGCCTAGCAACTACCTATGCAACTCGGCACAGCCTAAGAAACTAGCTAGCCTGAAGATAGAAAAATAGGCCTAACTTGCCCCCAGAGAAATACCCCAAAGGAAAAGGCAGCCCCCCACATATAATGACTGTGAGTAAGATGAAAAGACAAAACGTAGGGATGAAATAGATTCAGCAAAGTGGGGCCCGATATTCTTAGACAGAGCGAGGATAGTAAAGCGAACTTTGCAGTCTACAAAAAACCCTAAAGCAAAAACCACGCAAAGGGGGCAAAAAAGACCCACCGTGCCGAACTAACGGCACGGCGGTACACCCTTTGCTTCTCAGAGCTACCAGCAAAACAAAAGACAAGCTGGACAGAAAAAAAACAACAAAATAGCAAAAAAGCACTTAGCTATACAGAGCAGCAGGTCACAGGAACAATCAGGAGAAGCTCAGATCCAACACTGGAACATTGACAAGGAGCAGGGATAGCAGCATCAGGCGGAGTTAAGTAACGAAGCAGTTAACGAGCTCACCAGAACACCTGAGGGAAGAAGCTCAGAAGCTGCAGTACCACTTGTGACCACAGGAGTGAATTCAGCCACAAAATTCACAACAGTACCCCCCCCTTGAGGAGGGGTCACCGAACCCTCACCAGAGCCCCCAGGCCGACCAGGATGAGTCGCATGAAAGGCACGAACAAGATCGGGAGCATGAACATCAGAGGCAAAAACCCAGGAATTATCTTCCTGAGCATAACCCTTCCATTTAACCAGATACTGGAGTTTCCGTCTAGAAACACGAGAATCCAAAATCTTCTCCACAATATACTCCAATTCCCCCTCCACCAAAACCGGGGCAGGAGGCTCAACAGATGGAACCATAGGTGCCACGTATCTCCGCAACAACGACCTATGGAATACATTATGTATGGAAAAGGAGTCTGGGAGGGTCAAACGAAAAGACACAGGATTGAGAACCTCAGAAATCCTATACGGACCAATAAAACGAGGTTTAAATTTAGGAGAGGAAACCTTCATAGGAATATGACGAGAAGATAACCAAACCAGATCCCCAACACGAAGTCGGGGACCCACACGGCGTCTGCGATTAGCGAAAAGTTGAGCCTTTTCCTGGGACAAGGTCAAATTGTCCACTACCTGAGTCCAGATCTGCTGCAACCTGTCCACCACAGAATCCACACCAGGACAGTCCGAAGACTCAACCTGTCCTGAAGAGAAACGAGGATGGAACCCAGAATTGCAAAAAAATGGAGAAACCAAGGTAGCCGAGCTGGCCCGATTATTAAGGGCGAACTCAGCCAACGGCAAAAAGGACACCCAATCATCCTGGTCAGCAGAAACAAAACATCTCAGATATGTTTCCAAGGTCTGATTGGTTCGTTCGGTCTGGCCATTAGTCTGAGGATGGAAAGCCGAGGAAAAGGATAGGTCAATGCCCATCCTACCACAAAAGGCTCGCCAAAACCTAGAAACAAACTGGGAACCTCTGTCAGAAACAATATTCTCAGGAATGCCATGCAACCGAACCACATGATGAAAGAACAAAGGTACCAAATCAGAGGAGGAAGGCAATTTAGCCAAGGGCACCAGATGGACCATTTTAGAAAAGCGATCACAGACCACCCAAATGACTGACATCTTTTGAGAAACGGGAAGGTCAGAAATGAAATCCATCGAAATATGTGTCCAAGGCCTCTTTGGGACCGGCAAGGGCAAAAGCAACCCACTGGCACGAGAACAGCAGGGCTTAGCCCTAGCACAAATCCCACAGGACTGCACAAAAGTACGTACATCCCGTGACAGAGATGGCCACCAGAAGGATCTAGCCACTAACTCTCTGGTACCAAAGATTCCAGGATGACCAGCCAACACCGAACAATGAACCTCAGAGAGAACTTTATTCGTCCACCTATCAGGGACAAACAGTTTCTCCGCTGGACAACGATCAGGTTTATTCGCCTGAAATTTTTGCAGCACCCGCCGCAAATCAGGGGAGATGGCAGACACAATGACTCCTTCCTTGAGGATACCCGCTGGCTCAGATAAACCCGGAGAGTCGGGCACAAAACTCCTAGACAGAGCATCCGCCTTCACATTTTTAGAGCCCGGAAGGTACGAAATCACAAAGTCGAAGCGGGCAAAAAATAACGACCAACGGGCCTGTCTAGGATTCAAGCGCTTGGCAGACTCGAGATAAGTCAAGTTCTTATGATCAGTCAATACCACCACGCGATGCTTGGCTCCTTCAAGCCAATGGCGCCATTCCTCGAATGCCCACTTCATGGCCAGCAACTCTCGGTTGCCCACATCATAATTACGCTCAGCGGGCGAAAACTTCCTGGAAAAGAAAGCACATGGTTTCATCACTGAGCAATCAGAACCTCTCTGTGACAAAACTGCCCCTGCTCCAATCTCAGAAGCATCAACCTCGACCTGGAACGGAAGAGAAACATCTGGCTGACACAACACAGGGGCAGAACAAAAACGACGCTTCAACTCCTGAAAAGCTTCCACAGCAGCAGAAGACCAATTAACCAAATCAGCACCCTTCTTGGTCAAATCGGTCAATGGTTTGGCAATGCTAGAAAAATTACAGATGAAGCGACGATAAAAATTAGCAAAGCCCAGGAACTTTTGCAGACTTTTCAGAGATGTCGGCTGAATCCAATCCTGGATGGCTTGGACCTTAACTGGATCCATCTCGATAGTAGAAGGGGTAAAGATGAACCCCAAAAATGAAACTTTCTGCACACCGAAGAGACACTTTGATCCCTTCACAAACAAAGAATTAGCACGCAGGACCTGAAAAACCATTCTGACCTGCTTCACATGAGACTCCCAATCATCTGAGAAGATCAAAATGTCATCCAAGTAAACAATCAGGAATTTATCCAGATACTCACGAAAGATGTCATGCATAAAAGACTGAAACACAGATGGAGCATTGGCAAGTCCGAACGGCATCACTAGATACTCAAAATGACCCTCGGGCGTATTGAATGCAGTTTTCCATTCATCTCCTTGCCTGATTCTCACCAGATTATACGCACCCCGAAGATCTATCTTAGTGAACCAACTAGCCCCCTTAATCCGAGCAAACAAGTCAGATAACAATGGCAAGGGATACTGAAATTTAACAGTGATCTTATTAAGAAGGCGGTAATCAATACACGGTCTCAGCGAACCATCCTTCTTGGCTACAAAGAAGAACCCTGCTCCCAGTGGTGATGATGATGGGCGAATATGTCCCTTCTCCAGGGATTCCTTCACATAACTGCGCATAGCGGCGTGTTCGGGCACGGATAAATTAAATAATCGACCTTTAGGGAATTTACTACCAGGAATCAAATTGATAGCACAATCACAATCCCTATGCGGAGGTAGGGCATCGGACTTGGGCTCTTCAAATACATCCTGATAATCAGACAAGAACTCTGGGACCTCAGAAGGGGTGGATGACGAAATCGACAAAAATGGAACATCACCATGTACCCCCTGACAACCCCAGCTGGATACCGACATGGAATTCCAATCCAATACTGGATTATGGGTTTGTAGCCATGGCAACCCCAACACGACCACATCATGCAGATTATGTAGCACCAGAAAGCGAATAACTTCCTGATGTGCAGGAGCCATGCACATGGTCAGCTGGGCCCAGTACTGAGGTTTATTCTTGGCCAGAGGTGTAGCATCAATTCCTCTCAATGGAATAGGACACCGCAAAGGCTCCAAGAAAAACCCACAACGTTTAGCATAATCCAAATCCATCAGATTCAGGGCAGCGCCTGAATCCACAAACGCCATGACAGAAAACGACGACAAAGAGCATATCAGGGTAATGGACAGAAGGAATTTGGACTGTACAGTACCAATGATGGCAGACCTAGCGGACCGCTTAGTGCGCTTAGGACAATCAGAAATAGCATGAGTGGAATCACCACAGTAGAAACACAGCCCATTCAGACGTCTGTATTCCTGCCGTTCAACTCTGGTCATAGTCCTATCGCACTGCATAGGCTCAGGTTTAACCTCAGGCAATACCGCCAAATGGTGCACAGATTTACGCTCGCGCAAGCGTCGACCGATTTGAATGGCCAAAGACAAAGACTCATTCAAACCAGCAGGCATAGGAAATCCCACCATGACATCCTTAAGAGCCTCAGAGAGACCCTTTCTGAACAAAGCTGCCAGCGCAGATTCATTCCACTGAGTGAGTACTGACCATTTCCTAAATTTCTGACAATATACTTTTATATCATCCTGACCCTGGCACAAAGCCAGCAAATTTTTCTCAGCCTGATCCACTGAATTAGGCTCATCGTACAGTAATCCGAGCGCCAGGAAAAACGCATCGACACTACTCAATACAGGGTCTCCTGGCGCAAGAGAAAATGCCCAGTCTTGAGGGTCGCCGCGCAAAAAAGAAATAATAATCAAAACCTGTTGAATAGGATTACCAGAAGAATGAGGTTTCAAGGCCAGAAATAGCTTACAATTATTTTTAAAACTTAGAAAGTTAGTTCTATCCCCAAAAAACAAATCAGGAATAGGAATTCTTGGTTCTATCATAGATTTCCGATCAATAGCATCTTGAATCTTTTGTACATTTATAACGAGATTATCCATTGAAGAGCACAGACCCTGAATATCCATGTCCACACCTGTGTCCAGAATCACCCAAATGTCTAGGGGGAAAAAAAAAATGCACACAGAGCAGAAAAAAAAAAAAAATGATGTCAGAACTTTTTCTTTCCCTCTATTGAGAATCATTAGTTTGGCTCCTTGTACTGTTATGTCTGCTAATGAAAGGTGTAATGAAGGCAATCCAGAGACACAGTGTGCCTAGCGATCCGAGCGCACACAGTGATCTGACAAATACCCAAAAATAAAAGATCGAGCTCTGAGACGTGGAAACTCTGTAGACTACACACCTAATCCTAACCTAAACACAACTAATAGCGGCTGTGGATTGCGCCTAGCAACTACCTATGCAACTCGGCACAGCCTAAGAAACTAGCTAGCCTGAAGATAGAAAAATAGGCCTAACTTGCCCCCAGAGAAATACCCCAAAGGAAAAGGCAGCCCCCCACATATAATGACTGTGAGTAAGATGAAAAGACAAAACGTAGCAGACAAAATGTCTAGTGATAAAAATTCCCAATTAAATGTCACCTGCTTAACCCAGCAGGAAGTGCGGCGGCGTCTAAAAATCACTAAAATTGACAAATCTCCGGGCCCGGATGGGATACACCCTCGAGTACTGCAGGAATTAAGTACAGTCATTGATAGACCATTATTTTTAATCTTTAAAGACTCCATAATAACAGGGTCTGTGCCACAGGACTGGCGTATAGCAAATGTGGTGCCAATATTCAAAAAGGGAACAAAAACTGAACTCGGAAACTATAGGCCAGTAAGCTTAACCTCTACTGTGGGTAAAATCCTGGAGGGCATTCTAAGGGACGCTATACTGGAGTATCTGAAGAGGAATAACCTCATGACCCAGTATCAGCACGGGTTTACTAGGGACCGTTCATGTCAGACTAATTTGATCAGTTTCTATGAAGAGGTAAGTTCCGGATTGGACCAAGGGAACCCAGTGGATGTAGTGTTTATGGACTTTTCAAAAGCTTTTGATACGGTGCCACACAAAAGGTTGATACATAAAATGAGAATAATGGGGATAGGGGAAAATATGTGCAAGTGGGTTGAGAGCTGGCTCAGGGATAGGAAACAAAGGGTGGTTATTAATGGAGCACACTCGGACTGGGTAGCGGTTAGCAGTGGGGTACCACAGGGGTCAGTATTGGGCCCTCTTCTTTTTAACATATTTATTAATGACCTTGTAGGGGGCATTCAGAGTAGAATTTCAATATTTGCAGATGACACTAAACTCTGCAGGGTAATCAATACAGAGGAGGACAATTTTATATTACAGGATGATTTATGTAAACTAGAAGCTTGGGCTGATAAATGGCAAATGAGCTTTAATGGGGATAAATGTAAGGTCATGCACTTGGGTAGAAGTAATAAGATGTATAATTATGTGCTTAATTCTAAAACTCTGGGCAAAACCGTCAATGAAAAAGACCTGGGTGTATGGGTGGATGACAAACTTAAATTCAGTGGCCAGTGTCAGGCAGCTGCTACAAAGGCAAATAAAATAATGGGATGCATTAAAAGAGGCATAGATGCTCATGAGGAGAATATAATTTTACCTCTATACAAGTCACTAGTTCGACCACACTTAGAATACTGTGCACAGTTCTGGTCTCCGGTGTATAAGAAAGACATAGCTGAACTGGAGCGGGTGCAGAGAAGAGCGACCAAGGTTATTAGAGGACTGGGGGGTCTGCAATACCAAGATAGGTTATTACACTTGGGGCTATTTAGTTTGGAAAAACGAAGACTAAGGGGTGATCTCATTTTAATGTATAAATATATGAGGGGACAGTACAAAGACCTTTCTGATGATCTTTTTAATCATAGACCTGAAACAGGGACAAGGGGGCATCCTCTGCGGTTGGAGGAAAAAAGGTTTAAGCATAATAACAGACACGGATTCTTTACTGTAAGAGCAGTGAGACTATGGAACTCTCTGCCGTGTGATGTTGCAATGAGTGATTCATTACTTAAATTTAAGAGGGGACTGGATACCTTTCTGGAAAAGTATGATGTTACAGGGTATATACACTAGATTCCTTGATAGGGCGTTGATCCAGGGAACTAGTCTGATTGCCGTATGTGGAGTCGGGAAGGAATTTTTTTCCCCAATGTGGAGCTTACTCTTTGCACATGGGTTTTTTTTGCCTTCCTCTGGATCAACATGTTAGGGCCTGTTAGGTTAGGCTATGGGTTGAACTAGATGGACATATAGTCTTCCTTCAACCTTAATAACTATGTAACTATGTAGGGATGAAATAGATTCAGCAAAGTGGGGCCCGATATTCTTAGACAGAGCGAGGATAGTAAAGCGAACTTTGCAGTCTACAAAAAACCCTAAAGCAAAAACCACGCAAAGGGGGCAAAAAAGACCCACCGTGCCGAACTAACGGCACGGCGGTACACCCTTTGCTTCTCAGAGCTACCAGCAAAACAAAAGACAAGCTGGACAGAAAAAAAACAACAAAATAGCAAAAAAGCACTTAGCTATACAGAGCAGCAGGTCACAGGAACAATCAGGAGAAGCTCAGATCCAACACTGGAACATTGACAAGGAGCAGGGATAGCAGCATCAGGCGGAGTTAAGTAACGAAGCAGTTAACGAGCTCACCAGAACACCTGAGGGAAGAAGCTCAGAAGCTGCAGTACCACTTGTGACCACAGGAGTGAATTCAGCCACAAAATTCACAACAGTCGAGTCCATATGGGTCGAAATTCATGGAGGGAAAAATTGGTAACAAAATTCTCATTGGGGTCTGTTACAACCCCCCAAATATAACAGAAACCATGGAAAGTCTACTTCTAAAGCAGATAGATGAAGCTGCAACCCATAATGAGGTCCTGGTTATGGGGGACTTTAACTACCCGGATATTAACTGGGAAACAGAAACCTGTGAAACCCATAAAGGCAACAGGTTTCTGCTAATAACCAAGAAAAATTATCTTTCACAATTGGTGCAGAATCCATCCAGAGGAGCAGCACTTTTAGACTTAATACTATCTAATAGACCTGAGAGAATAACAAATCTGCAGGTGGTCGGGCATCTAGGAAATAGCGACCACAATATTGTACAGTTTCACCTGTCTTTCACTAGGGGGACTTGTCAGGGAGTCACAAAAACACTGAACTTTAGGAAGGCAAAGTTTGACCAGCTTAGAGATGCCCTTAATCTGGTAGACTGGGACAATATCCTCAGAAATAAGAATACAGATAATAAATGGAAAATGTTTAAGAACATCCTAAATAGGCAGTGTAAGCGGTTTATACCTTGTGGGAATAAAAGGACTAGAAATAGGAAAAACCCAATGTGGCTAAACAAAGAAGTAAGACAGGCAATTAACAGTAAAAAGAAAGCATTTGCACTACTAAAGCAGGATGGCACCATTGAAGCTCTAAAAAACTATAGGGAGAAAAATACTTTATCTAAAAAACTAATTAAAGCTGCCAAAAAGGAAACAGAGAAGCACATTGCTAAGGAGAGTAAAACTAATCCCAAACTGTTCTTCAACTATATCAATAGTAAAAGAATAAAAACTGAAAATGTAGGCCCCTTAAAAAATAGTGAGGAAAGAATGGTTGTAGATGACGAGGAAAAAGCTAACATATTAAACACCTTCTTCTCCACTGTATTCACGGTGGAAAATGAAATGCTAGGTGAAATCCCAAGAAACAATGAAAACCCTATATTAAGGGTCACCAATCTAACCCAAGAAGAGGTGCGAAACCGGCTAAATAAGATTAAAATAGATAAATCTCCGGGTCCGGATGGCATACACCCACGAGTACTAAGAGAACTAAGTAATGTAATAGATAAACCATTATTTCTTATTTTTAGGGACTCTATAGCGACAGGGTCTGTTCCGCAGGATTGGCGCATAGCAAATGTGGTGCCAATATTCAAAAAGGGCTCTAAAAGTGAACCTGGAAATTATAGGCCAGTAAGTCTAACCTCTATTGTTGGTAAAATATTTGAAGGGTTTCTGAGGGATGTTATTCTGGATTATCTCAATGAGAATAACTGTTTAACTCCATATCAGCATGGGTTTATGAGAAATCGCTCCTGTCAAACCAATCTAATCAGTTTTTATGAAGAGGTAAGCTATAGGCTGGACCACGGTGAGTCATTGGACGTGGTATATCTCGATTTTTCCAAAGCGTTTGATACCGTGCCGCACAAGAGGTTGGTACACAAAATGAGAATGCTTGGTCTGGGGGAAAATGTGTGTAAATGGGTTAGTAACTGGCTTAGTGATAGAAAGCAGAGGGTGGTTATAAATGGTATAGTCTCTAACTGGGTCGCTGTGACCAGTGGGGTACCGCAGGGGTCAGTATTGGGACCTGTTCTCTTCAACATATTCATTAATGATCTGGTAGAAGGTTTACACAGTAAAATATCGATATTTGCAGATGATACAAAACTATGTAAAGCAGTTAATACAAGAGAAGATAGTATTCTGCTACAGATGGATCTGGATAAGTTGGAAACTTGGGCTGAAAGGTGGCAGATGAGGTTTAACAATGATAAATGTAAGGTTATACACATGGGAAGAAGGAATCAATATCACCATTACACACTGAATGGGAAACCACTGGGTAAATCTGACAGGGAGAAGGACTTGGGGATCCTAGTTAATGATAAACTTACCTGGAGCAGCCAGTGCCAGGCAGCAGCTGCCAAGGCAAACAGGATCATGGGGTGCATTAAAAGAGGTCTGGATACACATGATGAGAGCATTATACTGCCTCTGTACAAATCCCTAGTTAGACCGCACATGGAGTACTGTGTCCAGTTTTGGGCACCGGTGCTCAGGAAGGATATAATGGAACTAGAGAGAGTACAAAGGAGGGCAACAAAATTAATAAAGGGGATGGGAGAACTACAATACCCAGATAGATTAGTGAAATTAGGATTATTTAGTCTAGAAAAAAGACGACTGAGGGGCGATCTAATAACCATGTATAAGTATATAAGGGGACAATACAAATATCTCGCTGAGGATCTGTTTATACCAAGGAAGGTGACGGGCACAAGGGGGCATTCTTTGCGTCTGGAGGAGAGAAGGTATTTCCACCAACATAGAAGAGGATTCTTTACTGTTAGGGCAGTGAGAATCTGGAATTGCTTGCCTGAGGAGGTGGTGATGGCGAACTCAGTCGAGGGGTTCAAGAGAGGCCTGGATGTCTTCCTGGAGCAGAACAATATTGTATCATACAATTAGGTTCTGTGGAAGGACGTAGATCTGGGGATTTATTATGATGGAATATAGGCTGAACTGGATGGACAAATGTCTTTTTTCGGCCTTACTAACTATGTTACTATGTTACAGGGTTCATACTCTGGTACAAACTGGTATACAGGTGGGTGTATGAAAACAGGTAAGAACCTGTTCAGACTGGAGAGTATATGGAAACAGGTAGAGACCTGTACGGCAAGTTGCTGAACAGAAATATAGCAAGAGCAGATGCAAAGCAGACCACAGGAGGTGGAGTAAGAGCAGGAAGGAGAAGGCAGAGCAAAAAGCAGAGAAGGAGAAGGCAGAGCTAACAGCTGAGAAGGAGATGGCAGAGCTAAGAGCAGAGAAGGAGAAGGCGGAGCTAAGAGCTGGAGGCGGAGCCATGTGCAGAAATGCAGGAGGCGGAGACACATGCAGAAACGCAGGAGGCGGAGCCAATGCCAAGAGACGTAGAACCGCAAGGAGCTGAGCCGCAGAGTGAGAGCTGAGCAGAGCCACAGAACAAAGCCACAAAGTGCAGAGCAAGGTTACAGAGAGCACAGTTGAGATCAAGCCACAGAGTGCAGAGCTGAGAGAAATGCCGAGAGACACAGATGTTGTGAATTCTGTGGCCAAGCTCCCTCCTGTGGTCGTGAGTGGTACTGCGGCTGGTTCTGTCTATAAGCTTCCTTTGGTGGATGAGAGTGGTACTGCGGCTTCTGAGTTTCCTTCCTCAGGTGATGAGGTTAAGTCGTTAGGTGCTGCTCTATTTAACTCCACCTGGTGCTTTGATCCTGGCCTCCAGTCAATGTTCTAGTATTGGTCTTGCTTCCTCCTGGATCGTTCCTGTGGCCTGTCTCTCCTGCATAAGCTAAGTTCTGCTTATGTTATTTTTGTTTGCTATATTTTCTGTCCAGCTTGCTATATTGGTTTTTCTTGCTTGCTGGAAGCTCTGAGACGCAGAGGGAGCACCTCCGTACCGTTAGTCGGTGCGGAGGGTCTTTTTGCCCCTCTGCGTGGTTGTTTGTAGGTTTTTGTGTTGACCGCAAAGCTATCTTTCCTATCCTCGGTCTATTCAGTAAGTCGGGCCTCACTTTGCTAAATCTATTTCATCTCTGTGTTTGTATTTCATCTTTGCTCACAGTCATTATATGTGGGGGGCTGCCTTTTCCTTTGGGGAATTTCTCTGAGGCAAGGTAGGCTTATTTTTCTGACTTCAGGGCTAGTTAGTTTCTCAGGCTGTGCCGAGTTGCATAGGGAGCGTTAGGCGCAATCCACGGCTACCTCTAGTGTGGTGTGATAGGATTAGGGATTGCGGTCAGCAGAGTTTCCACGTCTCAGAGCTCGTCATATGTTTTTGGTAAATGTCAGGTCACTTTGTATGCTCTGAACTTCAAGGTCCATTGTGGTTCTGAATTACCTGTTCATAACAGTACTGGAGGCCCAAAGTACTAATGCTTCTCAATAGAGGGAAAAGAGAAGTTCTGAGACCATTTTCTTTTCTTTGCACTGTGTTCTGTCTTTCTTTTCCCCTATACATCAGGGTGGTTCAGAACACAGGTGTGGACATGGACATTCAGGGTCTGTCCTCTTTGATGGATAATCTCACTATAAGAGTACAGAACATTCAAGATTTAGTGGTTCAGAATCCTATGTTAGAACCTAAAATTCCTATTCCTGAGTTATTTTTTGGAGATAGAGCTAAGTTTTTGAATTTTAAAAATAATTGTAAACTATTTCTGGCTTTGAAACCCCGCTCCTCTGGTGACCCAGTTCAACAAGTTAACCCCTTCCCGACCTTTGACGCCACGTAGGCGTCATGAAAGTCGGTGCCAATCCGACCCATGACGCCTATGCGGCGTCATGGAAAGATCGCGTCCCTGCAGATCGGGTGAAAGGGTTAACTCCCATTTCACCCGATCTGCAGGGACAGGGGGAGTGGTAGTTTAGCCCAGGGGGGGTGGCTTCACCCCCTCGTGGCTACGATCGCTCTGATTGGCTGTTGAAAGTGAAACTGCCAATCAGAGCGATTTGTAATATTTCACCCATTATAACGGGTGAAATATTACAATCCAGCCATGGCCGATGCTGAAATATCATCGGCCATGGCTGGAAATACTAGTGTGCCCCCACCCCACCCCTCCGATCGCCCCCCCACCCCCCCGATCTGGCCGGTACACTGCTCCGGCTCCCCTCCGCCCTGTGCTCCGCTCCCCCCCGTGCTCGTGTCCGCTCCCCCCGTGCTCCAATCACCCCCCCGTGCTCCAATCACCCCCCCTGCACTCCGATCCACCCCCCCCGTGCTCCGTTCCACCCCCCCGTGCTCCATTCCAGCCCCCCCGTGCTCCGTTCCACGCCCCCCGCGCTCCGTTCCACCCCTCCCGCGCTCCGATTCCCCCCCCCGTGCTCCGATCCCCCCCCCCGTGCTCCGATCCCCCCCCCCGTGGTCCCCCCCCACCCTATCATACTTACCGATCCAGCCGTGGTCCCGTCCGTCTTCTCCCGGGCGCCGCCATCTTCCAAAATGGCGGGCGCATGTGCAGTGCGCCCGCCGAATCTGCCGGCCGGCAGATTCGTTCCAAAGTGCATTTTGATCACTGAGATATAATCTATCTCAGTGATCAAAATAAAAAAAATAATAAATGACCCCCCCCCTTTGTCACCCCCATAGGTAGGGACAATAAAAAAATAAAGAAATTTTTTTTTTTCCACTAATGTTAGAATAGGGTTAGGGTTAGGGGTAGGGTTAGGGTTAGGGGTAGGGTTAGGGGTAGGGTTAGGGTTAGGGGTAGGGGTAGGGTTAGGGGTAGGGGTAGGGTTAGGGGTAGGGTTAGGGTTAGGGCTAGGGTTAGGGGTAGGGTTAGGGGTAGGGTTAGGGTTAGGAATGTGCACACGTATTCTGGTCCTCTGCGGATTTTTCCGCTGCGGATTTGATAAATCCGCAGTGCTAAACCGCTGCGGATTTATGGCGGATTTACCGCGTTTTTTTCTGCGCATTTCACTGCGGTTTTACAATTGCGATTTTCTATTGGAGCAGTTGTAAAACCGCTGCGGAATCCGCACAAAGAAGTGACATGCTGCGGAATGTAAACCGCTGCGTTTCCGTGCAGTTTTTCCGCAGCATGTGTACAGCGATTTTTGTTTCCCATAGGTTTACATTGAACTGTACACTCATGGGAAACTGCTGCGGATCCGCAGCGTTTTCCGCAGCGTGTGCACATACCTTTAGAATTAGGCCATGTGCACACGGTGCGGATTTGGCTGCGGATTCGCTGCAGTGTTCCATCAGGTTTACAGTACCATGTAAACATATGAAAAACCAAATCCGCTGTGCCCGTGATGCGGAAAATACCGCGCGGGAACGCTGCGTTGTATTTTCCGCAGCATGTCAATTCTTTGTGCGGATTCCGCAGCGTTTTACACCTGTTCCTCAATAGGAATCCGCAGGTGAAATCCGCACAAAAAACACTGGAAATCCGCGGAAAATCCGCAGGTAAAACACAGTGCCTTTTACCCGCAGGTTTTTCAAAAATGGTGCGGAAATATCTCACACGAATCCGCAACGTGGGCACATAGCCTTAGGGTTAGGGTTGGAATTAGTGTTGTGGTTAGGGGTGTGTTGGGGTTAGGGTTGTGATTAGGATTATGGCTACAGTTGGGATTAGGGTTAGGGGTGTGTTGGGGTTAGTGTTGGAGTTAGAATTGAGGGGTTACCACTGTTTAGGCACATCAGGGGTCTCCAAACGCAACATGGCGCCACCATTGATTCCAGCCAATCTCGTATTCAAAAAGTCAAATGGTGCTCCCTCACTTCCGAGCCCTGACGTGTGCCCAAACAGTGGTTTACCCCCACATATGGGGTACCAGCATACTCAGGACAAACTGCGCAACAATTACTGGGGTCCAATTTCTCCTGTTACCCTTGTGAATCTAAAAAAATGCTTGCTAAAACATAATTTTTGAGGAAAGAAAAATGATTTTTTATTTTCACGGATCTGTGTTGTAAACGTCTGTGAAGCACTTGGGGGTTCAAAGTGCTCACCACATATCTAGATAAGTTCCTTGGGGGGTCTAGTTTCTAAAATGGGGTCACTTGTGGGGGGTTTCTACTGTTTAGGCACACCAGGGGCTCTGCAAACGCAACGTGACACCCGCAGACCATTCCATCAAAGTCTGCATTTCAAAAGTCACTACTTCCCTTCTGAGCCCCGACGTGTGCCCAAACAGTGGTTTACCCCCACATATGGGGTATCAGCGTACTCAGGAGAAACTGGACAACAACTTTTGGGGTCCAATTTCTCCTGTAACCCTTGGGAAAATAAAAAATTCTGGGCTAAATAATTATTTTTGAGGAAAGAAAACGTATTTATTATTTTCACGGCTCTGCATTATAAACTTCTATGAAGCACTTGGGGGTTCAAAGTGCTCACCACACATCTAGATAAGTTCCTTTCAGGGTCTAGTTTCCAAAATGGGGTCACTTGTGGGGGGTTTCTACTGTTTAGGCACATCAGGGGCTCTGCAAACGCAACGTGACGCCCGCAGAGCATTCCATCAAAGTCTGCATTTCAAAACGTCACTACTTCAATTCCAAGCCCCGGCATGTGCCCAAACAGTAGTTTACCCCCACATATGGGGTATCACCGTACTCAGGAGAAACTGGACAACAAATATTGGGGTCAAATTTCTCCTGTTACCCTTGGGAAAAATAAAAAACTCTGGGCTAAATAATTATTTTTGAGGAAAGAAAACGTATTTATTATTTTCACGGCTCTGCATTATAAACTTCTATGAAGCACTTGGGGGTTCAAAGTGCTCACCACACATCTAGATAAGTTCCTTTGGGGGTCTAGTTTCCAAAATGGGGTCACTTGTGGGGGGTTTCTACTGTTAAGCCACATCAGGGGCTCTGCAAACGCAACGTGACGCCCACAGAGCATTCCATCAAAGTCTGCATTTCAAAACGTCACTACTTCACTTCCGAGCCCCGGCATGTGCCCAAACAGTGATTTACCCCCACATATGGGGTATCAGCGTACTCAGGAGAAACTGGACAACAACTTTTGGGGTCAAATTTCTCCTGTTACCCTTGGGAAAATAAAAAATTGCAGGCTAAAAGATCATTTTTGAGAAAATAATTTTTTTTTTTTTTTTCATGGCTCTGCGTTATAAACTTCTGTGAAGCACTTGGGGGTTCAAAGTCCTCACCACACATCTAGATTAGTTCCTTTGGGGGTCTAGTTTCTAAAATGGTGTCATTTCTGGGGGATCTCCAATGTTTAGGCACACAGGGGCTCTCCAAACGTGACATGGTGTCCGCTAATGATTGGAGCTAATTTTCCATTTAAAAAGCCAAATGGCGTGCCATCCCTTCCGAGCCCTGCCGTGCGCCCAAACAGTGGTTTACCCCCACATATGGGGTATCAGCGTACTCAGGACAAACTGGACAACAATATTTGGGGTCCAATTTCTCCTATTATCCTTGGCAAAATAGGAAATTCCAGGCTAAAATATCATTTTTGAGGAAAGAAAAATTATTTTTTATTTTCATGGCTCTGCGTTATAAACTTCTGTGAAGCACCTGGGGGTTTAAAGTGCTCAATATGCATCTAGATAAGTTCCTTGGGGGGTCTAGTTTCCAAAATGGGGTCACTTGTGCGGAAGCTCCAATGTTTAGGCACACAGGGGCTCTCCAAACGCGACATGGTGTCCGCTAACAATTGGAGCTAATTTTCCATTCAAAAAGTCAAATGGCGCGCCTTCTCTTCCGAGCCCTGCCGAGTGCCCAAACAGTGGTTTACCCCCACATATGAGGTATCGGCGTACTCGGGAGAAATTGCCCAACAAATTTTATGATCCATTTTATCCTACTGCCCATGTGAAAATGAAAAAATTGAGGCGAAAAGAATTTTTTTGTGAAAAAAAAGTACTTTTTCATTTTTACAGATCAATTTGTGAAGCACCTGAGGGTTTAAAGTGCTCACTAGGCATCTAAATTAGTTCCTTGGGGGGTCTAGTTTCCAAAATGGGGTCACTTGTGGGGGAGCGCCAATGTTTAGGCACACAGGAGCTATCCAAACGCGACATGGTGTCCGCTAACGATGGAAATAATTTTTCATTCAAAAAGTCAAATGGCGCTCCTTCCCTTCCGAGCCTTACCATGTGCCCAAACAGTGGTTTACCTCCACATGTGAGGTATTGGTGTACTCAGGAGAAATTGCCCAACACATTTTAGGATCCATTTTATCCTGTTGCCCATGTGAAAATGAAAAAATTGAGGCTAAAAGAATTTTTTTGTGAAAAAAAAGTACTTTTTCATTTTTACGGATCAATTTGTGAAGCACCTGGGGGTTCAAAGTGCTCACTATGCATCTAGATAAGTTCCTTGGGGCGTCTAGTTTCCAAAATGGGGTCACTTGTGGGGGAGCTCCAATTTTTAGGCACACGGGGGCTCTCCAAACGTGACATGGTGTCCGCTAAAGAGTGGAGCCAATTTTTGATTCAAAAAGTCAAATGGCGCTCCTTCCCTTCCAAGCCCTGCCGTGCGCCAAAACAGTGGTTTACCCCCACATATGAGGTATCAGCGTACTCAGGACAAATTGGACAACAACTTTCGTGGTTCAGTTTCTCCTTTTACCATTGGGAAAATAAAAAAATTGTTGCTAAAAGATAATTTTTGTGACTAAAAAGTTAAATGTTCATTTTTTCCTTCCATGTTGCTTCTGCTGCTGTGAAGCACCTGAAGGGTTAATAAACTTCTTGAATGTGGTTTTGAGTACCTTGAGGGGTGCAGTTTTTAGAATGGTGTCACTTTTGGGTATTTTCAGCCATATAGACCCCTCAAACTGACTTCAAATGTGAGGTGGTCCCTAAAAAAAATGGTTTTGTAAATTTCGTTGTAAAAATGACAAATCGCTGGTCGAATTTTAACCCTTATAACTTCCTAACAAAAAAAAATTTTGTTTCCAAAATTGTGCTGATGTAAAGTAAACATGTGGGAAATGTTATTTATTAACTATTTTGTGTCACATATCTCTCTGGTTTAACAGAATAAAAATTCAAAATGTGAAAATTGCGAAATTTTCAAAATTTTCGCCAAATTTCCGTGTTTATCACAAATAAATGCAGAATTTATTGACCTAAATTTACCACTAACATGAAGCCCAATATGTCACGAAAAAACAATCTCAGAACCGCTAGGATCCGTTGAAGCGTTCCTGAGTTATTACCTCATAAAGGGACACTGGTCAGAATTGCAAAAAACGGCAAGGTCTTTAAGGTCAAAATAGGCTGGGTCTTGAAGGGGTTAAAATTATTATTTCTTTATTACGTGGCGACCCTCAAGACTGGGCATTTTCCCTTGCGCCAGGAGATCCTGCATTATGTAATATTGATGCGTTTTTTCTGGCGCTCGGATTGCTGTACGACGAACCTAATTCAGTGGATCAGGCAGAGAAAAATTTGCTGGCTCTGTGTCAGGGTCAGGATGAGATAGAGATTTATTGTCAGAAGTTTAGAAAGTGGTCCGTGCTCACTCAATGGAATGAATGTGCACTGGCAGCTATTTTCAGAAAGGGTCTCTCTGAAGCCCTTAAGGATGTCATGGTGGGATTTCCTATGCCTGCTGGTCTGAATGAGTCTATGTCTTTGGCCATTCAGATCGGTCGACGCTTGCGCGAGCGTAAATCTGTGCACCATTTCGCGGTATTGTCTGAGCATAAACCTGAGCCTATGCAGTGCGATAGGACTTTAACCAGAGCTGAAAGGCAAGAACACAGATGTCAGAATGGGCTGTGTTTCTACTGTGGTGATTCCACTCATGCTATCTCCGATTGTCCTAAGCGCACTAAGCGGTTCGCTAGGTCTGCCACCATTGGTACGGTACAGTCGAAATTTCTTTTGTCCGTTACTTTGATCTGCTCTTTGTCTTCCTATTCTGTCATGGCATTTGTGGATTCAGGCGCTGCCCTGAATTTGATGGACTTGGAGTTTGCTAGGCGCTGTGGGTTTGTCTTGGAGCCCTTGCAGTGTCCTATTCCTTTGAGAGGAATTGATGCTACGCCTTTGGCCAAGAATAAGCCTCAGTATTGGACCCAGCTGACCATGTGCATGGCTCCTGCGCACCAGGAGGATATTCGCTTTCTGGTGTTGCATAATCTGCATGATGTGGTCGTGTTGGGGTTGCCATGGCTACAAGTCCAATAACCCAGTATTAGATTGGAAATCAATGTCTGTGTCCAGCTGGGGTTGTCAGGGGGTACATGGTGATGTTCCATTTCTGTCTATCTCATCATCCACCCCTTCTGAGGTCCCAGAGTTCTTGTCTGATTACGGGATGTATTCGATGAGCCCAAGTCCAATGCCCTACCTCCGCATAGGGATTGTGATTGTGCTATCGATTTGATTCCTGGTAGTAAGTTTCCTAAGGGTCGACTGTTTAATTTATCTGTACCTGAGCACGCCGCTATGCGGAGTTACGTGAAGGAGTCTTTGGAGAAGGGTCATATTCGCCCGTCATCGTCGCCATTGGGAGCGGGGTTCTTTTTTGTGGCCAAGAAGGATGGTTCGCTGAGACCTTGTATTGATTACCACCTTCTAAATAAAATTACGGTCAAATTTCAGTACCCCTTGCCGCTGCTGTCTGATTTGTTTGCTCGGATTAAGGGGGCTAGTTGGTTCACCAAGATAGATCTTCGTGGTGCGTATAATCTTGTGCGTATTAAACGGGGCGATGAATGGAAAACAGCATTTAATACGCCCGAAGGCCATTTTGAGTACCTGGTTCTGCCATTCGGACTTTCTAATGCTCCATCAGTGTTTCAGTCCTTTATGCATGACATCTTCCGAGAGTACCTGGATAAATTCCTGATTGTATACTTGGATGATATTTTGGTCTTCTCGGATGATTGGGAGTCTCATGTGAAGCAGGTCAGAATGGTGTTCCAGGTCCTGCGTGCTAATTCTTTGTTTGTGAAGGGGTCAAAGTGTCTCTTTGGTGTTCAGAAGATTTCATTTTTGGGGTTCATTTTTTCTCCTTCTACTATCGAGATGGACCCTGTTAAAGTTCAGGCCATTTATGATTGGACTCAGCCTACATCTCTGAAGAGTCTGCAGAAGTTCCTGGGCTTTGCTAATTTTTATCGTCGCTTCATCGCTAATTTTTCTAGCATTGCTAAACCGTTGACTGATTTAACCAAGAAGGGTGCTGATGTGGTCAATTGGTCTTCTGCTGCTGTAGAAGCTTTTTAGGAGTTGAAGCGTCGTTTTTCTTCTGCCCCTGTGTTGTGCCAACCAGATGTTTCGCTTCCGTTCCAGGTCGAGGTTGATGCTTCCGAAATTGGAGCAGGGGCTGTTTTGTCGCAGAGAAGTTCTGATTGCTCGTTGATGAAACCATGCGCCTTCTTTTCCAGGAAATTTTCGCCTGCTGAGCGAAATTATGATGTTGGCAATCGAGAGTTGCTAGCCATGAAGTGGGCATTCGAGGAGTGGCGTCATTGGCTTGAAGGAGCTAAGCATCGCGTGGTGGTCTTGACTGATCACAAAAACTTGACTTATCTCGAGTCTGCCAAACGGTTGAATCCTAGACAGGCTCGTTGGTCGCTGTTTTTCTCCCGTTTTGCCTTTGTGGTTTCGTACCTTCCGGGCTCTAAAAATGTGAAGGCGGATGCCCTGTCTAGGAGTTTTGTGTCCGATTCTCCGGGTTTGTGTGAGCCGGTGGGTATTCTCAAAGAGGGGGTAATTTTGTCAGCCATCTCCCCTGATTTGCGGCGGGTGCTGCAAAAATTTCAGGCTAATAGACCTGGCCGTTGCCCAGCGGAGAAACTGTTTGTCCCTGATAGGTGGACGAATAAAGTTATCTCTGAGGTTCATTGTTCGGTGTTGGCTGGTCATCCTGGAATCTTTGGTACCAGAGATTTGGTGGCTAGATCCTTTTGGTGGCCGTCTCTGTCGCGGGATGTGCGTTCTTTTGTGCAGTCCTGTGGGATTTGTGCTCGGGCTAAGCCCTGCTGTTCTCGTGCCAGTGGGTTGCTTTTGCCCTTGCCGGTCCCGAAGAGGCCTTGGACACATATCTCTATGGATTTTATTTCGGATCTCCCCGTCTCTCAAAGAATGTCGGTCATTTGGGTGGTTTGTGATCGCTTCTCTAAGATGGTCCATTTGGTGCCCTTGTCTAAATTGCCTTCCTCCTCTGATTTGGTGCCGTTGTTTTTCCAGCATGTGGTTCGTTTACATGGCATTCCAGAGAACATTGTTTCTGACAGAGGTTCCCAGTTTGTTTCGAGGTTTTGGCGAGCTTTTTGTGCTACGATGGGCATTGATTTGTCTTTTTCCTCGGCTTTCCATCCTCAGACAAATGGCCAGACTGAACGAACATATCAGACCTTGGAAACATATCTGAGATGTTTTGTTTTTGCTGATCAGGATGATTGGGTGTCCTTTTTGCCTTTGGCTGAGTTCGCCCTTAATAATCGGGCCAGCTCGGCTACTTTGGTTTCGCCGTTTTTCTGCAATTCTGGGTTCCACCCTCGTTTCTCTTCAGGGCAGGTTGAGTCTTCGGACTGTCCTGGTGTGAATACTGTGGTGGATAGGTTGCAGCAGATTTGGACTCATGTAGTGGACAATCTGACTTTGTCCCAGGAGAAGGCTCAACGTTTCGCTAACCGCAGGCGTTGTGTGGGTCCCCGACTTCGTGTTGGGGATTTGGTTTGGTTGTCATCTCGTTATATTCCTATGAAGGTTTCCTCTCCTAAATTTAAGCCTCGTTTCATTGGTCCATATAGGATTTCTGAGGTTCTTAATCCTGTGTCTTTTCGTTTGACTCTTCCAGCTTCTTTTTCCATCCATAACGTGTTCCATAGGTCATTGTTGCAGAGATACGTGGCACCTGTGGTTCCATCTATTGATCCTCCTGCTCCGGTTTTGGTTGAAGGGGAATTGGAGTATATTGTGGAGAAGATTTTGGATTCTCGTGTTTCGAGACGGAAACTCCAGTATTTGGTTAAATGGAAGGGTTATGGTCAGGAAGATAATTCCTTGGTCTTTGCCTCTGATGTCCATGCTGCCAATCTGGTTCGTGCCTTTCATGTAGCTCATCCTGGTCGGCCTGGGGGCTCTGGTGAGGGTTCGGTGACCCCTCCTCAAGGAGGGGGTACTGTTGTGAATTCTGTGGCCAAGCTCCCTCCTGTGGTCGTGAGTGGTACTGCGGCTGGTTCTGTCTATAAGCTTCCTTTGGTGGATGAGAGTGGTACTGCGGCTTCTGAGTTTCCTTCCTCAGGTGATGAGGTTAAGTCGTTAGGTGCTGCTCTATTTAACTCCACCTGGTGCTTTGATCCTGGCCTCCAGTCAATGTTCTAGTATTGGTCTTGCTTCCTCCTGGATCGTTCCTGTGGCTTGTCTCTCCTGCATAAGCTAAGTTCTGCTTATGTTATTTTTGTTTGCTATATTTTCTGTCCAGCTTGCTATATTGGTTTTTCTTGCTTGCTTCCAGCTCTGAGACGCAGAGGGAGCACCTCCGTACCGTTAGTCGGTGCGGAGGGTCTTTTTGCCCCTCTGCGTGGTTGTTTGTAGGTTTTTGTGTTGACCGCAAAGCTATCTTTCCTATCCTCGGTCTATTCAGTAAGTCGGGCCTCACTTTGCTAAATCTATTTCATCTCTGTGTTTGTATTTCATCTTTGCTCACAGTCATTATATGTGGGGGGCTGCCTTTTCCTTTGGGGAATTTCTCTGAGGCAAGGTAGGCTTATTTTTCTGTCTTCAGGGCTAGTTAGTTTCTCAGGCTGTGCCGAGTTGCATAGGGAGCGTTAGGCGCAATGCACGGCTACCTCTAGTGTGGTGTGATAGGATTAGGGATTGCGGTCAGCAGAGTTTCCACGTCTCAGAGCTCGTCATATGTTTTTGGTAAATGTCAGGTCACTTTGTATGCTCTGAACTTCAAGGTCCATTGTGGTTCTGAATTACCTGTTCATAACACACAGAACTACAGGTTGTGGTAGAACTGAGCAGAGAGAAGCAGAGCCACAGACAGTGGCGAACAGAGCAGAAAGGTAAGGCGGAGGTACACACAGCAGAGTGGGAAATGACTAAAGACAAAGGAGGAGAAGGGAACGGACATAGACCAGAGTTCAGACAGGAATGGACATAGAAACAGAACTCAGATTAAGGCCTGCAATTGCAGCCCTCAGAGACAGGAAACAGACATGACCTGGCATTTCAGTAGCAAGTGCTAACTGAGGGAAATAGTTTGCTCAGGCATCCTCCAATGGGTGAGGATGCCTTAAGTATCAGAGGCCTCAAGGCTATTGGCCAGGAGCACCTTAGGGAGGTGCACAGAGTCTCAATAAGAATCCGGAGTTGCTGGCACCGCCCCCCTATGCACACCGCCAGGAAGTGTACACAGAGTAAGCAGCCATGGAGCACATGGCATGAAGCCGACAGCAGGCAGATATCACAGCATGGCACAGGGTGAGTGAGTAGATGTAATAGGCAGGTGGGAAATGGAAGGCTATGCAGTGATGCCGGCAGGGTTGTTACAGTACATCCTCCTTTGGTACCCCCTCCTTTACGCCCCCTCTTCTTCAAACCCACCAGAATGATCTGTAGAACAAGAAAGAGACCTCTCACAGTCCAAGCCATCATTACATCAAAGTAGGATAAGACAAACGGGTAAACAGGAATCTCAGAAAAGAAAATCTTTGTGCTCAACAGGGGTAGCTTCACCAGGAATCTCAGAAAGCGCAGTCTCTTTGTGCTCAACAGGGTGAGCTTCACCAGGAATCTCAGAAAGCGAAGTCTCTTTGTAAACAATAGGGTTGGCTTCCACAATGGACTGGACTATTTCCTCCGGGTAGACAAGAAGCAGGAACTTGGATTCTACCAACTTGATATCTTCACCAGCCGGCCACATGGAAGCCGAAGGAACACTCACAGGATACATCTTCTGCTCGTTATCCAGAGGCAAACCTTCAGGTAGCAGAGATTTTCTGGAGTACTGAGCACAGGAAAAATCATTGGAGCTGAGGGTGGAAAACAACAACTCCACCGGATCAGGAAAAATCTGAGAGGAAAAAACTTCTGTTTCGGAATCTTCATCAACTGGCCATATGCACGATGAAGGTACCCACATAGGAACCAACTTCTGCCTGTTATCCAGAAGAAAACGTCCAAAAGGCGGGGATGCTTCCATGAACAGGTTACAGGTATAGTCATTAAAGACGTGTGGAGGGATAATCACCGCTTCTCCATCTTTGGTGACGTCCGCCCACTTTGACTTGATGACTAACAGACAAGCAGAAGAAGAAGACAACATAATTGACTGTCTTTGACACATGGGGACCAGACACCTTTCATGACTGGGTAAATTCAAACAAAGCATTTTGCAGGAACTCTTGACCAGAGCGGGTGGTAGAGTCCTAGGCTCAGAATGACCCATGGGCATAACAGACAGCATACGGAAGACAAACCTCTTCGTGTATAAGGCTCCAACTTGGAGCTGTAGTTTTCCTTGCAGGACTAGACTGCTCTTTAGCAGGGCTCGGCCATTATCAGACAACGCCCACACCGGGTTCTGGAGCTGTAGAACAGAGACCAAACCCCGACTCCGTCTGGCAGGCGACTTTACCATGCCAAAGCTCCCGGAAAACAGAGACACAGTCTTTGATTTTGATGGAGAGGAAGTACTCTCACCTAGGGCAGTCTCTCCTGCTGGCCCAGGGTTTTGGAGTTTTAGATCTTCAGGGAAAAGACCGTCTGGATGTTCCTTGCAACACCCAGTGATACCGCGTTCCCTTCTTGCAGCTGCATTTGGGCTGCTGCTTTGCCAGCCCACTTTTATCAGCCTTCTGGGGTTTTGCTTGGGTAGCTGCTGGGACAGGTAGAGGAACAGGCGGATTTTGGACGGACTTGATCAGACGTGGCAGTTTCTTTGGAGGATTCGCTTGTCTGGAACGCCTCTGGGATCTGGTGAGGGAAGACTTTGCAGGAGGAGCTGGCTTAGGTGCTTTGAAGGCTTTAAAGAAGGCCATTAGGAAGGCCTCAAGGTTTGAGAGGATAGGATCCCTTGCTTCCAAGAGAGGGTTAATCCAATTCAATGCATCTCATGCTAAGTAGGACATCAGAAATCCCATCTTGGTCCGATCAGAGGTGAAATCGGACGCATTCTTTTCGATATACATCAGGCTACACTTCAGGAACTCCATGCACTCCTCTGGATCTCCATAGAATCTTGGCGGAGGCTTAGGAAGGAGTTCTTTATAAGCAAGGTGATAATACATCTCATCAGAGACTATGAGTTGACCACCTGGAGTAAGTGTAGGCAGTCTGTAATGCTCACGCCAAGACTGGATGGCGTGGGCGTCTGGGGGTGTGGCCCCATTGGACCACAGACCAAACATCCCTGGAAGGGGCGTAACTAAGTAGCTTCAGAGGTTTTCGCTGGAGCCTCTGATGGTGAGGTCAGACTTGTGCAATAGGAAGCTACCAGGTGCCATTCCAGGGTGGAGTCTGACTGTGGATGGTGATCCCACCAGGGATAAGACACAGGCAGGCAGGCACGACTGTGACACTGGCTGACGGATGGGTACGGCAGAGACCCTGATGGGCAGACTGGCTTGACAGAGATACAGGCAGACAGACGGGCACAGCTGGCACTCAGGCAGACAGGCGGGCACGGCTGGCACTCAGGCAGACAGGGTTGATACTCTGGTAGAAACTGGTATACAGGCGGGTGTATGAAAACAGGTAAGAACCTGTTCAGACTGGAGAGTATATGGAAACAGGTATAGACCTGTACGGCAAGTTGCTGAACAGAGATACAGCAAGAGCAGATGCAAAGCAGAACCACAGGAGGCGGAGTAAGAGCAGGAAGGAGAAGGCAGAGCTAAGAGCAGAGAAGGAAAAGGTAAAGCTAAGAGCAGAGAAGGAGAAGGCAGAGCTAAGAGCTGAGAAGGAGAAGGCAGAGCTAAGAGCAAAGAACGAGAAGGTGGAGCTAAGAGCTAGAGGCGGAGCCACGTGCAGAAATGCAGGAGTCGGAGCCAAGAGCAAGAGACGTAGAACTGCAAGGAGTGGAACCGCAGAGCGTAAGCTGAGCAGAGCCGCAGAGCAAAGCCACAGAGTGCAGAGCAAGGTTACAGAGAGCAGAGCTGAGAGCAAGCCACAGAGTGCAGAGCTGAGAGATAAGCCGAGAGACACAGAACCACAGGTTGTGATAGAAATGAGCAGAGAGAAGCAGAGCCACAGGCAGTGGCGAACAGAGCAGAAAGATAAGGCAGAGGTATACACAGCAGAGTTTGAAATGACTAAAGGCAAAGGAGGAGCAGGAACGGACATAGACCAGAGTTCAGACAGGAACGGACATAGAAACAGAACACAGATTAAGGCCTGCAATTGCAACCCTCAGAGACAGGAAACAGACACGACCTGGCAGCTCAGTAGCAAGTGCTAACTGAGGGAAATAGTTTGCTCAGGCATCCTCCAATGGATGAGGATGCCTTAAGTATCTGAGGCCTCAAGGCTATTGGTCAGGAGCACCTTAGGAAGGTGCACAGAGTCTCAATAAGAATCCAGAGTTGCTGGCGCCGCCCCCTTTGCACACGCCAGGAAGTGTACACAGAGTAAGCTGCCATGGAGCACATGGCATGAAGCCGGCAGCAGACAGATCTCACAGCATGGCACAGGGTGAGTGAGTAGATGTAATAGGCAGGTGGGGAATGGAAGGCCATGCAGTGATGCCGGCAGGGTTGTTACAGTTGCCCTCACCAAAAAGGAGCAAATCCCAAATTGTGGTCGGAGGACGTCTCCAAGGCCTTCCTCTCTATTAAGTCCCACTTTTCTACTACTCCCATTCTACATCACCCCGATGTAGATAAACCTTACATATTGGAGGTGGATGCCTCATCTGTGGGTGCTGGAGCTGTCCTTTTCTAAAAGGATGCTCAAGGTCGGAAGCATCCTTGCTTCTTTTTGTCTAAGACCTTCACACCGGCGGAGAGGAATTATTCCATCGGGGACAGGGAGTTGCTAGATATAAAGTTGGCCTTCTCGGAGTGGAGACACCTCCTGGAGGGGGCTCGCTTTCCCTTCCAAGTTTACACCGACCACAAGAACTTTGTCTATATTCAGACTGCCCAGCGGCTAAATTCTCGCCAGGCCAGATGGTCCCTGTTCTTCTCCCGTTTCCATTTCACCCTCCATTTCCTCTCCGGGGAGAAGAACATTTGTGCGGATGCTCTCTCCCGCTCCATAGTGTCATCAGCGGAGGAGGAATCTCGGCTTATTGTCCCTTCTGAGAGCCTGAGGACCGTGGCTCCTTTTTCGCTTGAGTCTGTGCCCCAGGGCAAGACCTTTCTGCCATCTAATTTGTGACTGGAGGTTCTCTCTTGGGCTCACTCGTCCAGGGTGGGTGGACTCTTTGGGACCAAAGGACATCTGAACTTCTGGCGAGGACGTACTGGTGGCCGCATATGGCCCATGATATTGGAGACTATATTCGGGCATGTGTCTCCTGCGCCAAAAATAAGTTTCCTCGACAACGGCCAGCTGGGTTATTTTATCCCCTGCTGGTGGCAGACAGGCCCTGAGAGATGGTCGAGATGGACTTTGTGGTGGGCTTACCCAAGTCCCGTGGCTGCACCATCATTTGGGTAACCACCAACCATTTTTCTAAAATGGTGCACTCGGTGCCGCTTCCACGGCTACCTTCTGCACAGGCCTTGGCAGCGTTGTAGATAAAACACATTTTCCACCTACATGACATGCCGGATAAAATTGTCAGTGACCGGGGTCCCCAGTTTGCATCTCGGTTCTGGAGAGAGCTTTGTCATCACCTCAGCATGGAGTTCAATCTCCCTTCAGCATACCTTCCCAAGATTAATGGGTTGGTAGAGAGGGCTCACCAACACAAAAAAAGGACTTAAAAATCCTCCAAAAAATTCAAAAAAGTCACAGAAAAAAGCAGAGATGTTTTACCTGCTGAAGCCTCCAACCAAATGCACCAGCAGGGCGCAGCGGACCCGATAAATGATGGTAAACACACAGGTGCAAAAAATACCAATGAAACAACCACTTTCAATCCAGTGTTGGCTGTTTGGCATTAGTGCACAAAAAGATAAAAGATACTAGTCTGTATATGGCATAATTCACACAAACAATGCAGAGCATCTGGTTTACAGCCCGCCTGTATGTGCGTTACTAATAGGCTGTAAACCAGATGCTCTGCATTGTTTGTGTGAATTATGCCATATACAGACTAGTATCTTTTATCTTTTTGTGCACTAATTCCAAATAGCCAACACTGGATTGAAAGTGGTTGTTTCATCGGTATTTTTTGCACCTGTGTGTTTGCCATCATTTATCGGGTCCGCTGCGCCCTGCTGGTACATTTGGTTGGAGGCTTCAGCAGGTAAAACATCTCTGCTTTTTTCTGTGACTTTTTTGAATTTTTTGGAGGATTTTTAAGTCCTTTTTTTGTGTCGTGAGCTTTTATTCAATGTAAAGCGTAAGGACTGGCAAATTGTAAGGACCCTTGACGTGGGTTGCCAGCTTACGTATTGAGTCCCCAATATAAACTAATACCTTACATACATTGATATGTGGTTTTCTTTTTGCACTTTATCTTGCAGGGCGCAGTCGGATCAAGATGGCTCTGTAAACTATTGGCCCCTGTTCGCACAGCATGCATTTTGTAGCACTGGGCAGCCCGCCTGTATGTGCGTTACTAATAGGCTGTAAACCAGATGCTCTGCATTGTTTGTGTGAATTATGCCATATACAGACTAGTATCTTTTATCTTTTTGTGCACTAATGCCAAACAGCCAACACTGGATTGAAAGTGGTTGTTTCATCGGTATTTTTTGCACCTGTGTGTTTGCCATCATTTATCGGGTCTGCTGCGCCCTGCTGGTGCATTTGGTTGGAGGCTTCAGCAGGTAAAACATCTCTGCTTTTTTCTGTGACTTGGTTGGTAGAGAGGGCAAACCAGACCTTGGACACATATCTGCAACATTTTGCTTCAGCCAGGCAGGATGACTGGGCATTCTTGCTACCATGGGTGGAGTTTGCGCTGAACAACTCCGCAGCCGACTTTACTGGGCAGACCCCATTCCTTCTTAACTACGGTCAGCATCCGTGGGTTCCTGTGCCTATGCCCGTGTCTTCTGCTGACTCCAGGGTGGCAGACTGGGCTGTGGAGGCACAGGACATTTGGGACCGCACTCAGGATGCCATCCGGGCCTCCAAAAAGGTAATGAGGTCCTCCGCCGATACACATCGGTGCCCCGCTCCAACCTTTTCTCCTGGCGACGTAGTGTTGCTCTCTGCGAACCCTTCAAGGTCCTCAAACAGGTTAACTCTGCAGTCTACCGTCTGGCCCTTCCACTACACCTAGATATCACCGACACCATTCATGTGACCCTCTTGAAGCCCGTTTACATGTCCCAGTTTTCCAAGTCATCTGCTAGGACATCGGGTTCATCTACGGACGATTACAAGGTGAACGCTATTTTGGGGTGCAAGGTGGTACGTGGCAAGAAATTTTATTTGGTGGACTGGAAGGGTTATGGCCCAGAGGACAGGTCTTGGGAGCCTGCTGAGCACATTCGAGCTCTGCAGCTCATTGCAGCCTTCGAGCATAGTGAGGGGGCCTAGGAGGGGCTAATATTAGGGGTCGAGTTCATGCCTCTGCACAGGGGAGTCTCAAACAATCTCTGCTTCGGTCTCCCATTCTTCTCCAGCCGCAGAGGAGCCTGCTCAGCGGAGACGTCGGTCTCAGCGTCTGGCCCAGCCTGATACTGTGCAGATGGCTACAGCTGCCTTTCCAGGCTCAGCCATTGTAGCCTGTACTGGTCAGCGGCGAGCAGACATCCATGGGACTAAGTCCTGCTTTTCCCCTTCTGAGCATGCCGAAGGTAAGACCTCTCATTGGAGGTCAGGCGTCACATGCTCAGGTACTGCAGCAGCTCCCATTGGTCCTCTCGGAAGGTCCTGAAGTTGCTGCAGCTGTAAAGGGTTTGCATGGCAGCACGGCCATGCGCTAGGATCAGCTTATGTCATGAGCTTTTGCTATTCAGTGGTCTGGTCTGCTTGTGGTCAGGGTCCGGCTGAAATAAGCCACTAGAATACTGGCACCTCCGATGAGGAGTTTTGTGTGGTGAATTCAGGGCTGGCGTAAAGCCATTAGAATTCCGGCTCCACTGGAGAGGAGTTGTTTGTGTGCTTGCTACTCCCTGACCACTGATTGCTTTTGCTCTGTAAGGCTGGTTTCACACTTGCGTTTTTGAACGCATGCGTTTTAAAAAAAAACACATGGTGCAAAAACGCATGTAAACTCTGCGTTTTTTTGACGCACGCGTTTAACGCGTGCGTCAAAAAACCGCAGCATTTACATGCATTTACATGCGTTTTTGCATGCGTTTGCATTTTTTTGAGCATTTTCCAAAAAAATAAAAAAATAAAAAAAAGGTTACCAGACACAACCAATGGGAATAGAGAGGGCGTATATGATTGGCTCTCAATATATAGACCCTAGGGGTACAGAAATTTTCAGAGCTTGCTACTGTTTCCGGTGTCATGATGGATCTTTCAATGGAGAACTTTTATTTCAAACTGGAGTTCAGCTTCAAGATTTTCCTTGCCTGTGTTTTTGCTTGGGAGCAAGATCGAAACCACCAAAGATGGAGAAGGAGACAGCGTCGGCGTTTTTGGAGGCACCCCATCATTGAAGTGCGTGAGACCCGTGGAGCATATCACACGCTCTATGCGGAGCTGAATGCCAACCCGGAGAAATTCCAGGATTACACGAGAATGTCTCAAGAATCTTTCTGGGATTTACTGTCTCGTGTCGAAGGAACCATACGGCGACAGGACACATGGCTCCGTAGAGCAATTCCACCCGAGGAACGTCTCTTAGTGACATTACGGTACGTTCCAAAACTAAACCAATGACAGTCCAATTTTTTTGTTATGACATGTATTTTTTGTTGTTTTTTTTTTTTCTTATTTAAACACACCATTAAGAGCCGATTTTAAATGTTTTTTTTGTTTCTTTTTCTTCTAGATTTCTTTCCACAGGAGAGAGTTTATCTTCCCTGCACTTCCAATACCACCTTGGAATATCAACCCTGTCCGGAATTGTTGTGGACACCTGTCGTGCGTTATGGAATGTACTCCGTGAGGAGTTTATACCCGTACCCACCGTGGACATGTGGCGGGAAATTTCAAATACATTTTTGAACGTGTGTGATTTCCCCAACTGTTTAGTGGCGGTGGATGGAAAGCACATCCGCATTGTCAAACCTGCCAGAACCGGATCTGAGTTTTATAATTATAAAAAATATTTTTCGGTAGTGCTCATGGCAATAGCGGATGCAGAGTGTCGCTTCATCGCCGTGGATATTGGAGGTTTTGGCCGTGGCAATGATTCCCAGACCTTCAAGAGCTCGGATATGGGCCGTCGGGTGTATGGCAACAATTTTAATTTTCCCCCTCCACAGCCTCTCCCCAACACTCAAGGCCCACCGCTGCCATTTGTTATGGTTGGGGATGAGGCCTTCCAGATGTGTGAAAATCTCCTGAAGCCCTTTTCTAGTAGGGACTTGGACCACACTAGAAGAATATTCAACTACAGACTGACCAGGGCCAGAAGAACCATAGAGTGCAGCTTTGGCATTCTGGTTGCTAAATGGCGCATTCTTGCAACAGCCATCAATCTAAAAGTGGAAACAGTGGACGAGGTGGTCAAAGCCTGTGTGGTTCTACACAATTATATAATGGGTAAGGAGCGACCCCACATTGAACTTGATGAACCAGTTTCACACCCATTGCCTGATTTTCAGCATCACCCGATGCGGTCAACTGCAGCCGTTGGTCTTATGCGGGACCAATTTGCGGCCTATTTTGTTTCCGATATTGGACGGGTGTCATGGCAGGACAATGTTGTGTAAATGTCCTGTTGTATGTTTATGTTTACCAATTATTAAATACTGATACAAATTTTTCTAATTAATAAACTTTAGTGTTGGTTGTGTTGACCATGTCTCCTATCTTTTTCCTCTGTAAACAAAGGTTGACCAAAGATGGGCAGTAGATATGTATATCATATTTTGTAATCCAAAACCAGGAGTGGATGATAGTTGATGAGGTAATAATTTTTATTTTTTCATCATAATTGACCTCTGTTGCACTCCCTATTTTGCTTTACAAAGAATGATATAAAACACGGGCCGCATACTTATAATAATGGAACAAAATTTTTATTTATTTATTTGTAATCTTCTTGACGTCATTGTGTCAAGACTGTCACGCTCTCTATACCCATCAAGTCAAGTGTAAGAAATGATGAATTCATGATAAACATATACATGATCATGAATTCACAATTTCTTACACCTGGCCAGGTGAGCATAGATATGTAGCGTGTGACAACCATTGTCCCATCAGTTTGACAACCATTGTCACATAATGTGCTATATAGAATATGGTGAATATACAAGGCAGTAATCAACTAAACAGTAGGGTTGAGCGAAACGGGGCGTTCATTTTCAAAAGTCGCCGACTTTTGGCAAAGTCGGGTTTCATGAAACCCGATCCGACCCCTGTGCGGGGTCGGCCATGCGGTACGCGACTTTCGCGCCAAAGTCGCGTTTCAATGACGCGAAAAGCGCCATTTCTCAGCCAATGAAGGTAAACGCAGAGTGTGGGCAGCGTGATGACATAGGTCCTGGTCCCCACCATCTTAGAGAAGGGCATTGCAGTGATTGGCTTGCTGTCTGCGGCGTCACAGGGGCTATAAAGGGGCGTTCCCGCCGACCGCCATGTTACTGCTGCTGATCTGAGCTTAGGGAGAGGTTGCTGCCGCTTCGTCAGAAGCAGGGATAGCGTTAGGCAGGGTTCATTAACCACCAAACCGCTTGTGCTGTAGCGATTTCCACTGCCCAACACCACCTTCGGTGTGCAGGGACAGTGGAAGCTACATTTTTTTTTTTTTTTCCCCTCAGCGCTGTAGCTCATTGGGCTGCCCTAGAAGGCTCCCTGATAGCTGCATTGCTGTGTGTACGCCGCTGTGCAAACCAACTGCTTTTTTCAAAGCACAAATCCTCTTGTTCCTTCCTTTCTGCACAGCTATCTTTTTTGTTTGTACACACTTTTTATTTAATTTGTGCATCAGTCCACTCCTTATTGCTGCCTGCCATACCTGGCTGAGATTACTGCAGGGAGATAGTAATTGAAGGACACTCCCTGTTTTTTTTTTTTTTTTTTGTGGGAGATTAAGATTGACATTTCTGCTAGAGTGCCATCCCTGTGTGTGCCATCTCTCACTCAGTGGGCCATAGAAAGCCTATTTATATTTTTGCTTGATTTGGGTTATAAAATCTACCTGAAAAAATCACTACATCAATCAGTGGGAGAAATATATTGGCCTCAGGGCTTGTGTGCCACTCTTGACTCCTGTGTGTGCCATCTCTCAGTCAGTGGGCCATAGAAAGCCTATTTATTTTTTTGCTTGATTTTGGTTCTAAAATCTACCTGAAAAAATCACTACATCAATCAGTGGGAGAAAAATATTGGCCTCAGGGCTTGTGTGCCACTCCTGACTCCTGTGTGCATCATCACTCACTCAGTGGGCCATAGAAAGCCCATTTTTTTTTTTTTTGCTTTATTTGGGTTCTAAATTCTACCTGAAAAAATCAATAAATCAATCAGTGGGAGATTAATATTGGCCTTTGGGCTTGTGTGCCAGTCCTAAACGTGCCATCTCTCTCTCAGATAGTGGACCATAGAAAGCCTATTTATTATTTTTTTTATTGGGTTTATAAATTTTCCCTGGAACCAAAAAAAAAAAAGTGGGAGATTAATATTGGCCTCTGGGCTTGTGTGCCAGTCCTGAGCGTGCCATCTCTCTCACAAATAGTGGGCCATAGAAAGCCTATTTATTTTTTTGCTTGATTTGGGTTCTAAAATGTACCTGAAAAAATCACTACATCAATCAGTGGGAGAAAAATATTTGCCTCAGGGCTTGTGTGCCACTCCTGACTCCTGTGTGCATCATCATTCACTCAGTGGGCCATAGAAAGCCCATTTTTTTTTTTTTTGCTTTATTTGGGTTCTAAATTCTACCTGAAAAAATCAATAAATCAATCAGTGGGAGATTAATATTGGCCTTTGGGCTTGTGTGCCAGTCCTAAGCGTGCCATCTCTCTCTCTCAGATAGTGGGCCATAGAAAGCCTATTTATTTTTTTTTTTATTGGGTTTATAAATTTTCCCTGGGAAAAAAAAAAAAAAGTGGGAGATTAATATTGGTCTCTGGGCTTGTGTGCCAGTCCTGAGCGTGCCATCTCTCTCACAAATAGTGGGCCATAGAAAGCCTATTTATTTATTTTTTTTTTGTTTTATAAATTCTCCCTTAAAAAAAAAAGGGAGATTAATATTGGCCTTTGGGCTTGTGTGCCAGTCCTAAGCGTGCCATCTCTCTCTCTCTCTCAGATAGTGGGCCATAGAAAGCCTATTTATTATTTTTTTTATTGGGTTTATAAATTTTCCCTGGAACAAAAAAAAAAAAGTGGGAGATAAATATTGGCCTCTGGGCTTGTGTGCCACTCCTGACTCCTGTGTGCGTCATCTCTCACTCAGTGGGCCATAGAAAGCCTTTTTTTGTTTTATTTGTTTTCTAAATTCTCCCTGAAAAAATCATTTTATTTTATTTGGTTTCTAAATTCTTCCTGAAAAAATCATTTTATTCTATTATTTTTTTTTTCCTAAAGTCTCCCTGAAAAAAAAAAAAAAAAAAAAATCAGTGGGAGATTAATCTTGCCCTTTCTGCTTGTGTGCCAGTCTTGACTCCTGGGTGTGCCATCTCTCTCTCTCTCTCCAATTGTGGGCCATAGAAAGCCTATTTTTTTTTAGCTTGATTTGGGTTCCAAAATCTACCTGAAAAAATCACTACATCAATCAGTGGGAGATAAATATTGGCCTCTGGGCTTGTGTGCCACTCCTGACTCCTGTGTGCGTCATCTCTCACTCAGTGGGCCATAGAAAGCCTTTTTTTGTTTTATTTGTTTTCTAAATTCTCCCTGAAAAAATCATTTTATTTTATTTGGTTTCTAAATTCTTCCTGAAAAAATCATTGTATTCTATTATTTTTTTTCCCTAAAGTCTCCCTGAAAAAAAAACAAAAAAAAACAAATCAGTGGGAGATTAATATTGCCCTTTCTGCTTGTGTGCCAGTCTTGACTCCTGGGTGTGCCATCTCTCTCTCTCTCTCCAATTGTGGGCCATAGAAAGCCTATCATTTTTTTAGCTTGATTTGGGTTCCAAAATCTACCTGAAAAAATCACTACATCAATCAGTGGGAGATAAATATTGGCCTCTGGGCTTGTGTGCCACTCCTGACTCCTGTGTGCGTCATCTCTCACTCAGTGGGCCATAGAAAGCCTTTTTTTGTTTTATTTGTTTTCTAAATTCTCCCTGAAAAAATCATTTTATTTTATTTGGTTTCTAAATTCTTCCTGAAAAAATCATTTTATTCTATTATTATTTTTTCCTAAAGTCTCCCTGAAAAAAAAAAAAAAAAATCAGTGGGAGATTAATATTGCCCTTTCTGCTTGTGTGCCAGTCTTGACTCCTGGGTGTGCCATCTCTCTCTCTCTCTCCAATTGTGGGCCATAGAAAGCCTATTATTTTTTTAGCTTGATTTGGGTTCCAAAATCTACCTGAAAAAATCACTACATCAATCAGTGGGAGATAAATATTGGCCTCTGGGCTTGTGTGCCACTCCTGACTCCTGTGTGCTTCATCTCTCACTCAGTGGGCCATAGAAAGCCTTTTTTTGTTTTATTTGTTTTCTAAATTCTACCTGAAAAAATCATTTTATTTTATTTGGTTTCTAAATTCTTCCTGAAAAAATCATTTTATTCTATTATTTTTTTTTCCTAAAGTCTCCCTGAAAAAAAAAAAAAAAACAAATCAGTGGGAGATTAATATTGCCCTTTCTGCTTGTGTGCCAGTCTTGACTCCTGGGTGTGCCATCTCTCTCTCTCTCTCCAATTGTGGGCCATAGAAAGCCTATTATTTTTTTAGCTTGATTTGGGTTCCAAAATCTACCTGAAAAAATCACTACATCAATCAGTGGGAGATAAATATTGGCCTCTGGGCTTGTGTGCCACTCCTGACTCCTGTGTGCGTCATCTCTCACTCAGTGGGCCATAGAAAGCCTTTTTTTGTTTTATTTGTTTTCTAAATTCTCCCTGAAAAAAATCATTTTATTTTATTTGGTTTCTAAATTCTTCCTGAAAAAATCATTTTATTCTATTATTTTTTTTTCCTAAAGTCTCCCTTAAAAAAAAAAAAAAATCAAATCAGTGGGAGATTAATATTTACATTTGTGCTTCAGTGACAGTCCTGCGTGTGTGGCATCTCTCTCATTTGTTGCCACCAACAACAGAGTGTGTAACATTGTGCCTGATTTTCGTTGTGGTCTCACTCACCTGTAAAGGGGTAGCTAAATCATACTGAAGTTATAGCTCACCGTGTAATTTGTGTGACAGCAACAAATACCGTTAGTTTGTTTACGTTTTTAAAACAATGAGGAAGTATGGTGGAAGAAGTCGTGGCCGGGGGCGTTCATTGTCAGCTGGTAATGAGGGTAGTGGTAGTGGTGGAGCATCAGCTGGTCGTGGGAAAAAAAATATTGCACCTAAGTCTGGAGCTGTGGAGCCAGGTTCGTCGTCTGGCTACACAAGGCCTCGAACGCTCCCTTTTCTGGGAGTAGGAAAACCGCTTTTAAAGCCGGAGCAGCAAGAGCAAGTTTTGGCTTATCTTGCTGACTCAGCCTCTAGCTCTTTTGCCTCCTCTCGTGAAACTGGTAAATGTCAAAGCAGCGCGTCGTTAGTGGATGTTCACGGTCAGGGACAAGTCATGAAAAAACAACACAAGAAATAGACCATAAAAGGGGATCACCCAAGGCAATGGATTAAATATGAAAATTACAAATTTTATTAGAATAACACTCATGGACATAGGAAACAACCACATGGAGCACACAATTAAAAGCATTTAAAATTGGTCACACATAGGACCTAGAAACATGAACAAATGGCCCATAATAGAACCCTCCTCCTAGATGCGATCCCTCCCCAAACACACTGTAATGGCTAATAATAATATATAGTACAGTGTAAGATGTCTGCTTGAACAGCACTATTGGAATATAGGGTAAAGCAACACAACCTAAGAAGTATAGTTGTGACCATGATATATAATGCACCAGTCTGAATACCTCACACCAGCAGGATTACCTATGTAACACAAATAAGCAGATATGCAAAAAAAAAAAAAAAAAAAACCTTTTTGCAATAACATAAGACATAGACAAAAGCTTAATAAAGCATACACAGTGAATCAGATTGATCCCAAACCACACATATAGCATGTAGGTCTACTCCATTAAGGTATAGAGTTGTATATAATGCAACGTTAGTTGTGTAGCGCTTCCACTGGTCTAGTCTAACGTGGTATATAACCTGTGCCATTAAGTTGCAAAAGCTCCCATAGTAAGGGAAATAAAAAGATCTGCTGAGGAGTGAGGATTCAGATCACCAATAACAAGAAACCAGTATGCAAACCCAGGAGCTGTTCAAGCTCTGTACATAGCCAAGGGGGGTATCAACAGGAGGAGCAGAGACCCTACGCGTGTCGCCACACCAGTGGCTTCGTCAGGGGTAGCTCCTATGGAGATCCTGCGTCCTTATCTAATCGAGTAATTGCAATTTAAGCAGTTGCAGCTGTGCTGCTTACCAGAGGCCGGCATGTGTTCCATCACCCAGTGATTCCAGAGGCGGTGCTTAGTGAGCTAAGCAAACATGTGAGCCTGGAGGGCTCCCCCCCTCCTCCTATCTTCGTCACCATGCCCTTGGAGTGGTTGCCATAGCACCATGTAAATACTGCAATCCCTGGATTAACCAGTGTGCACACGTCAGGAGATTCCTCCTGCTGTGTGTCGTCACACTTTCAGTCCTGTTACCATAGTCACCAGATGTATACAGAAACTGAGGAGCCCAGCAGCACCTGCAGAGTCTATACCAATATGTCTTGCCGCACCTTATCGCTTCAGTGTGAATCACACCACTACATACTGGCGGCACAGGAATATAAAAGAGCTCTCCCTGTTAAACGTCATACTGATTATAACGTGTTTTTGCAAGGTGATAATTAAACCGTGCAGCAGTCAGTGGACCCATCAGAGCGCATATGCAGAAGAGGATAACTACCATCTTTTATCATCACACCCTCAATACAAATGCCAAGATTCCTCATAGGCGCACAAAAGGGGCAAATTTAAGTGGATACAACCTCCTTAAGATTTCAGTAATGCGTGTGCCTATGGGGTTTCACCCCATTTGACCCCCATATTAGTTGGGGTTATTTAGCCATGGACCCCAATACCATCAGTGCAACACGCACTGAATATCACTCATGAACATTAGTGAGCTCATTGGTGTACACACGCCTGGTGGTCGCTCCCCACTTTATAGCATCATACCCCTGATACACTTGCCATAAACGCTTAGTGCGTGCCCAATACGGACAACCAAACACTGTACATATAGGTAAGCACAGCCTCCGCTACATTAAAACGGCACGAACACATAAAGAAAATCCTCAAGTTACAAGCCCTGATCAATGAAATTAAATAAACATGGACATTAGTATCACTGATATGGTATACAGTGTAGTAAGAATCCTCAGGAACCCATGTAAATCTCCACTACTTAGGGGTCAACCTTCATACAGTGGGGATACCAATTATCCAGCATATATTGAAACGGGGAAAGGACCGTCAATACAGTAGAGATAAATATGTGTACATAGAGGTAATGTTCATAATACAAACGGATCACGGCGAGCCAAATTGGATGTCCGTAAGCACTGGATACTGCTATTCTCAAATTACAAAGGGATTTTTTGAGGGTCAAATGTCTCCGAGAGTGGACAGACCGAGACTCCAACCAAGAAGTAACATCAGAGGAGATTGACTCCAGAGCCACATATTAGACTTCACTATCAAAGCCATGGGATTATAGACACCATAGTTACCACAGAACAGTTCAAAGGCGCATTTTTTTAGAGAACCTAGGTTTATTACCAAAACCAGCCACCAACTACCAATATGCAGGCCCCAATGTCCCCATATCTCATGGAGGATATAGAACACTCATATCATGGCAGGTGCAAATGTAGCTGGGGGTGGGAGGGTGTGGGGGGGGGGTTGAATACTATGCTGTTCACGCAGACATTTGGTCAGTTACCTCATACCACCCTTAAGAAGATCATACTGTTCATGCAGAGATCAAGACCTGGTAAACAGGGAGGTAAGATTACAAGCTTATCATGAACCTGCTCAGGCCTTCTTTCAATCCTGTACATATACGCTTGAGCATAGTCTCAGACAAAAGGGCTTCAATTGCTTATTCAAACCCAAAACCTATGGAATACGGTTTCAAGATTGTTTATAAAACCCTGTGAACAATAGATCTTCATTAAGTCCAAATGGGGTTTGACTATTCAAATTGAAAATCCATTTAGACTCTCGTCTGAGCAGTTCGAGCGTGATGTCTCCACCTCTGATGTCTGGTTGAACAGATTCCAGGCCCACGATCTTAATTCCTCTGCTCTGTGAATTATGTGTCGACAGAAAGTGCGATGCCACAGAGGACAATGTTTTGCCCTTTTCCAAGTCCTTCTTTGCCGTTGTTATAGTTGAAAGATGTTGTTGTATTCTTCTTTTTAACTCCTGTGTTGTTTGGCCAACATATGTCTTTGGGCATCACAATGGCTTTCTGTTCAGCCCTATTCAAATTTCTCCCCTTATTTGGGTCTAATTTTAGACTTTGTACTTATAAACAATCTTGAAACCGTATTCCATAGGTTTTGGGTTTGAATAAGCAATTGAAGCCCTTTTGTCTGAGACTATGCTCAAGCGTATATGTACAGGATTGAAAGAAGGCCTGAGCAGGTTCATGATAAGCTTGTAATCTTACCTCCCTGTTTACCAGGTCTTGATCTCTGCATGAACAGTATGATCTTCTTAAGGGTGGTATGAGGTAACTGACCAAATGTCTGCGTGAACAGCATAGTATTCAACCCCTCCCCCCACACCCTCCCACCCCCAGCTACATTTGCACCTGCCATGATATGAGTGTTCTATATCCTCCATGAGATATGGGGACATTGGGGCCTGCATATTGGTAGTTGGTGGCTGGTTTTGGTAATAAACCTAGGTTCTCTAAAAAAATGCGCCTTTGAACTGTTCTGTGGTAACTATGGTGTCTATAATCCCATGGCTTTGATAGTGAAGTCTAATATGTGGCTCTGGAGTCAATCTCCTCTGATGTTACTTCTTGGTTGGAGTCTCGGTCTGTCCACTCTCGGAGACATTTGACCCTCAAAAAATCCCTTTGTAATTTGAGAATAGCAGTATCCAGTGCTTACGGACATCCAATTTGGCTCGCCGTGATCCGTTTGTATTATGAACATTACCTCTATGTACACATATTTATCTCTACTGTATTGACGGTCCTTTCCCCGTTTCAATATATGCTGGATAATTGGTATCCCCACTGTATGAAGGTTGACCCCTAAGTAGTAGAGATTTACATGGGTTCCTGAGGATTCTTACTACACTGTATACCATATCAGTGATACTAATGTCCATGTTTATTTAATTTCATTGATCAGGGCTTGTAACGTGAGGATTTTCTTTATGTGTTCGTGCCGTTTTAATGTAGCGGAGGCTGTGCTTACCTATATGTACAGTGTTTGGTTGTCCGTATTGGGCACGCACTAAGCGTTTATGGCAAGTGTATCAGGGGTATGATGCTATAAAGTGGGGAGCGACCACCAGGCGTGTGTACACCAATGAGCTCACTAATGTTCATGAGTGATATTCAGTGTGTGTTGCACTGATGGTTAGTGTTGAGCATTCCGATACCGCAAGTATCGGGTATCGGCCGATATTTGCGGTATCGGAATTCCGATACTGAATTCCGATACTTCCCGCGTATCGGATACCGGAATCGGAAGTTCCCAGAATTCAAATTGAACGCAGCAGCCAATGAGGAATGAATGAAAGTGTGGGCACATCCTGTTTAGCATGGTGGGCATGTAAGTACTGGCAAGGCTGGGATTGGCTGCTGAAATGATGTCACTCTGCACTATAAAAAAGCGCTGCCGCCATTTTGCGCTCACTCTGCTGTGATTTCAGTTAGGGACAGGACGCTGTGTTCTAACTGAGGGCCAGTCGAGCTAGCTAATTGCTTTATTTTCCTTTCCAAAGGCTAATTTAGCAAAACGCTGTGTGTTCTTCACTGTTCACCTTGCTCTTGCCTTGCAGCGCTGTTTTAACAGCGTTCTGCAAGGTCTCTGTGTGTGTGTGTGTGTGTGTGCAGCTCACTCTGTAGTCTGTGTGCAGCCATATACCCGGTTGTATTCAGCTCAGGGGGGGTTCACACTGCCTCACACAGTTGTTCTTTTTTGCTCTTAGTGCAGCCTGCTGCACATTTTTTCTCAAATTTCCTATTAGTGTTTTTCCACCAGTCTACAGCTCTATTGTGGAAAAACACTACATAGGATAACCTAGAGGGGGGTTTTTGGGCCTTGCAGCGCCGTTTACGGCTGTCTGCACGGTCTCCGTGTGAGCCCAGCTCGCCCTGTAGTCTGTGTGCAGCCATAGCCGGTTGGATTCAGCTCAGGGTTCGTTACTGGCTCATACCTTGAGAAAAATTTTCCTTTTTTTCAAATAGTGCAGCCTGTTTAAAATTTGAAAAAAAAAATTCCTATTAGTGTCTTTCCACTCGTATCCAGCTAAATAGTGGAAAAACACTATATAGGATAACCTAGAGGAGGGTTTTTTGGCCTTGCAGCGCCGTTTACGGCTGTCTGCACGGTCTCCGTGTGAGCCCAGCTCGCCCTGTAGTCTGTGTGCAGCCATAGCCGGTTGGATTCAGCTCAGGGTTCGTTACTGGCTCATACCTTGAGAAAAATTTTCCTTTTTTTCAAATAGTGCAGCCTGTTTAAAATTTGAAAAAAAAAAAAATTCCTATTAGTGTCTTTCCACCAGTCTCCAGCTCAATTGTGGAAAAACACTACATAGGATAACCTAGAGGTTTTTTTGGGGGCCTTGCAGCGCCGTTTACGGCTGTCTGCACGGTCTCTGTGTGAGCGCAGCTCGCCCTGTAGTCTGTGTGCAGCCATAGCCGGTTGGATTCAGCTCAGGGTGCGTTACTGCCTCATACCTTGAAAAACAATTTCCTTTTTTTCAAATAGTGCAGCCAGTTTAAAATTTGAAAAAAAAAATTCCTATTAGTGTCTTTCCACTTGTATCCAGCTAAATAGTGGAAAAACACTATATAGGATAACCTAGAGGAGGGTTTCTTGGCCTTGCAGCGCCGTTTACGGCTGTCTGCACGGTCTCCGTGTGATTTAAACTAGCTCTGTAGCCCGATCTGCACCAAAAAAAAGGTTAAGTTCACCAAACACAACTTACACTTGTGTAGGCCACATTTGAAAAATAATAAAGTTTAGTCCACAATTTACAACATTAGTGTTTCTTACACCTGTTAGGAGGAGCATTACAGGAATAAGCACACTAAGGCCTTAGTACTTTTCTGCTTATCTTTATCTGTCAACCAAGATGAAGAGGGCAGGGAGTAAGGCACGTGGGCGTGGGCGCGGAGCAGGGAGAGGAGCAGGGAGAGGACGTGGTGATTCTGTGCCTGCTGCGGGCGCCGGTGACTCGTCGTCACTCAGTTTCAGCAGGGAACAGTCCTTCATGCGCAGCTTTGTCGGAGAGCGCCGTGCACCGCTGCTGCGTGAAGACCAAATTGAAGCCGTTGTCGGGTGGATGGCAGCTAACGCCTCGGCATCGACTTCAGTTAGTGCCACATCCTCTCAGGCACAGAGCACTGGAGAGCAGCCATCTGTCTCTTCACCACCTGCCAAATTGGCCAGGCAGTCAGAGAGCCCAGGACAGGAGCCGTCTCTACTTCTGTTCTCTGAATCTCTTGGCTTGGAAACAGGGGGCCAGCCAAGCAGCATTGGAGAAATGGAAGAAGAGGCAGTGTGCAGTGATGCCCAACACCTTTTTCTCTCTGACTCTGAAGAGGCAGGTGGGCCAGTGCCTCCGGTGACCACAGCGCAGTACGCATCTGATGATGAAACTCAGGTGCCGCTTTCTCGTGCGTACTGTGCTGCTGAGACTACCCAGGAGGAGCAGTTGGTGGCAGAGGGTAGTGGAGATGATGAGGTCCTTGACCCATCGTGGCGTGAGGAACAGGAAGGTGGTGGGAGCAGCTCAGAGGAAGAGCTTCCTCTTACGGGCCAAAGAGGGAGAGGGAGGGGGAAGACTGCGGAGCCTGTAGCCTCCACTTTGGCACCCGTTAGGAGCCTGTCTCTTTCCAAAGCCAAAAAGGGCGCTCCCAAGACTTGCAGTGCCTGGTCCTTTTTTGACACAGTTGCAGATGACATTTGTTTTGTCAAATGCAAGCTGTGTCATCATAAAGTAAAAAGAGGGAAAAATGTCAGCAACCTCAATACCACAAATATGTGGAAACATGTGCGGACCAGGCACGCGGTGGAGTTACAGAAACACACTGAAGATGTAGGCCAACCAACAGCGGCAGCTACCACCTCTTCAGCTCGTGTTGCCTCTTCCTCCAGCTCACGCACAGCTGGTTTGGCTTCCTCCCAGAGACCTTGTGTAATTCCACCCACAGCACCACCTTCCCAGTCATCCTCACACTCCCAGTCTACTCTACAGCCATCGGTAGTACAGGCATGGGAGAAAAGGCGGGCATTCTCGGCCAACCACCCCCGAGCACAGGCTCTGAATGCAGGCATTGCCAAACTGTTGTCCCTGGAAATGCTCTCGTTCAGGCTGGTGGAGACTGACAGCTTCCGTGACTTGATGGCATTGGCAGTCCCACAGTACAAGGTGCCCAGCCGCTTTTACTTCAGCAGGCAGGCTGTCCCTGCCCTGCACAGGCATGTTGAGGCAAACATAAAACATGCGCTACTGAACGCCGTCAGTAGCAAGGTCCACCTCACCACCGATGCGTGGACCAGTCAGCATGGACAGGGGCGATATGTTTCCCTCACTGCCCATTGGGTTAATGTTGTTGAGCCAGGTACAGATCGTGCGAGTGGCGCAGGACGTGTCCTGCCCACTCCAAGGATTGCAGGAATCCAGTCTGTACGCATCGACTCCTCCTCTTACACCAGTTCCTCTGATTCCTCTCTGCAGGATCCGTCACAGTCCACCCCCACATGGACCCGTGAACGTTTACCTATGACCGACATGAGCACAGCCGTGGCCAAACGTCAGCAGGCCGTCTTGAAACTAGTTTCATTGGGGCATCGAAGCCACACAGCGCAGGAGCTCTGGAATGCCATAAAGCAGGAGAGCGATGTGTGGTTACTGCCAGCGAATCTCCAGCCAGGCATGGTAGTGTGTGACAATGGCCGAAATCTGGTGGCAGCTTTGGCCCTTGGCAACCTCACTCACATCCCATGTCTGGCACATGTGCTCAATTTGGTTGTGCAGAGTTTTCTGAGGGACTATCCGGATCTTGATGCCCTGCTGCACAAGGTCCGCCTAGAGTGTGCTCACTTGCGGCGTTCCAGCTTGGCCAGATCCCGCATTGCTGCTCTGCAGCGCCGATTCCGCCTTCCGGAACACCGCATCATATGTGACCTACCTACCCGGTGGAATTCCACGTTACATATGTTGGAGCGGTTGTGTGAGCAGCAGCAAGCAGTTATGGAGTACCAGCTGCATCAGGCGCAAAGAAGTCGCAGTCAGCGCCGATCAGACTTCACAACCACAGAGTGGGCCACTATGAAGGACGTCTGCCAGGTTTTGCGTCCTTTTGATTATTCCACGCGGATGGCAAGTGCAGATGATGCACTAGTCAGCATGACTGTCCCCCTTATCTGCCTGCTTCAGCAAACTTTGCAAGGGTTAAGGGATGATGTGGTGGAAGAGGTGGAGGATGAGGAGTCACCTTTTCCATCAGCTTCTGGAGAGTCAGCGCCACGTGGTTCCTCACAAAGGGGTACGCAGGGGCCAATTTGTGAGGAGGATGAGGAGGAGTCAATGGAGGAGGAAGAGCTCCGTCCAGAGGAGGGAGCGACACAATTGTCCAGTGGTCAGTGTGTACAGCGAGGGTGGGGTGATGACGAGCGGGCAGAGATCATGTCTCAAGCAGGGGACAGCGTTTCTGGGCCGGTTGGCACTCTGCAGCACATGGTGGATTTCATGCTGCAGTGCCTGAGAAACGACCGCCGCATCGACCACATTCTCAACATGCCTGATTATTGGGTGTTCACCCTCCTCGATCCTCGCTACGGGACAACGTCCAAAACCTCATCCCTGCGTTGACCCGGGAGCGTAAATTGCGGGAGTACCACGACACACTGGTGAATTCCATCATCTTCTCCTGTCCAACTGAGAGGAGTGCTGCTAGTGCTTTACAAAGCAGCTCAGTGCGTCGAGGCAGTGGGGGAGGCTCTGCCCAAAGAGGGAGCAGAAGCAGTGCCTCTGCCCAAGGCAAGCCCAGTATGGCACAACTCTGGCACACTTTTGTGTGCCCGCCCCAAATGTCTACACCATCACCGGCGGCTCCAGTCAGCAGGAGGCAACGGTTCCGTCAGATGGTGACAGACTACATGGCTTGCCCTCTTACTGTACTCCCAGACGGCTCTTCCCCGTTCAAGTTTTGGGTCTCTAAGCTGGATACATGGCCAGAGCTAAGCCAGTATGCATTGGAGGTGCTGGCTTGCCCTGCGGCTAGTGTCTTATCGGAACGTGTCTTTAGTGCCGCAGGTGGTGTACTAACAGACCGTCGCATGCGACTATCCTCCGATAACGTTGACCGGCTTACTTTCCTGAAAATGAACCAGGCCTGGATCTCGCAGGAATTTGCCACTCCTCTGCCTGATTAAGTAATTGGGTGTCATCCAGGTCTCCTGCTGTGTTCATCTTTCTACCACCTGAACTGCTATTCCTGGGCTCCAACACCGCCAGTTGCGGCTCAGAAGTGCAGGCTGCACAGTAAAAACATACGACCCAGTGTTATTGGGTTTCAGTAACGTCAGCTGATCCCCAGCTGTGTAGCCGGCAATGTGTCCTGCGACCGCCACGCTGGCACAACAACCTAAATGTAAGGGAACCTGTCCCCCCCCCCCCCCCCCCCGTCGTTTGTTACTGAAAGAGCCATCTTGTGCAGCAGTAATGCTGCACAAGGAAAAGGTAGCTCTTTTTTTTTAGCTCTTTGCACACGCAGAACTTAACACTTATAAAATGTGTTCACTGATACCGTTATACCGTCCCGGAGCTGGGACTTTCCTTCGTAATGTGACGCAGCACAGCCGTCATTCCTACCCCCTTGGTGCCATGCGCTGCCTCCTCAGCGTTGTTTTAAGCTGTCACGGAGCCTGCGCTGTTCTGTTATCCCTTGGGCATGCCCTATTTGCGCTGCCTGTCTTCTGACATAATTTGGTGTCAGGCTGGCTGCGCCTGTGCGGCCGCGGTGCCCGAGATCCCGCCTCGCAGTGTCTTCTGATTGAGTCACACTGCGGGCCTGGGATCCATGGGCATGCGCAGTGCATATCTTCCCCTCGGGCTCTCGCTCATTTCCCTCCGCCTTCTTTAGACTGTGCGCCGTCAGCTGATCCCTAGCATGCCACGGCCGTGACACCGCACAGTCTGAAGAAGAGGGAAGGAGGGGAGTGAGAGTCGAGGTTATGCACTGTGCATGCCCATGGTTCCAAGGCCCGCAGTGGGATTACGTTAGATGAGACTGCGAGGTGGGATCTGGAGCAGCGTGGACGCACAGGCACTGACAGCCTGACACCAAATTATGTCAGAAGACAGGCAGCGCTAATTGGGCATGGCCAAGGGCTAACAGAACAGCGCAGGCTCCGTGGCAGCTTAAAACAACGCTGAGGAGGCAGCGCACGGCATCAAGGGGATAGGAATGACAGCTGTGCTGTGTCCCATTACGAAGGAAATTCGCACCTCCGGAACGGTTTAACGGTATAAAGGGACACATTTTTAGTGTTTACTTCGGTGTTTGCAAGGAGCATAATTAAAAGAGCAACCTTTTCCTTTTGCATCCTTAGTGCTGCACAACATGGCTCTTTCAGCTACAAACGTCTTGGGGGGGGGGGTTAAAGGTTTCCTTTCAACTTGCTCCAATCAGGCTTCGGCCTACACTCTGTTCCTCTGCTCCTCCTGCTGTCCCTGGGCTCTAACACCGCCAGTTGGTGCCTGGAAGTGCTGTGTGCACAGTCAACAGTCGCTCCTCTGTTATTGGGGTTCAGTAACGTCAGCTGATCCCCAGCTGTGTGTGCGGCAATACCTCCAATCTGCTCCTCCTGCTGTCCCTGGGCTCTAACACCGCCAGTTGGTGCCTGGAAGTGCTGTGTGCACAGTCAACAGTCGCTCCTCTGTTATTGGGGTTCAGTAACGTCAGCTGATCCCCAGCTGTGTGTGCGGCAATACCTCCAATCTGCTCCTCCTGCTGTCCCTGGGCTCTAACACCGCCAGTTGGTGCCTGGAAGTGCTGTGTGCACAGTCAACAGTCGCTCCTCTGTTATTGGGGTTCAGTAACGTCAGCTGATCCCCAGCTGTGTGTGCGGCAATACCTCCAATCTGCTCCTCCTGCTGTCCCTGGGCTCTAACACCGCCAGTTGGTGCCTGGAAGTGCTGTGTGCACAGTCAACAGTCGCTCCTCTGTTATTGTGGTTCAGTAACGTCAGCTGATCCCCAGCTGTGTATCCGGCAACGTGTCATGCGACCGCCACGCTGGCACAACTAAAATGTAAGGGGACCTGTCCCCCCCCCCCCCCCTAGGCGTTTGTTACTGAAAGAGCCACCATGTGCAGCACTAATACTGCACAAGGGAAAGGTCGCTCTTGAAATTATGCTCCTTGCAAACGCTGAACTACACACTCATGTAATGTGTCCCCTCACACCGTCCAACCGTCCCGGAGGTGGGACTTTCCTTTGTAATGTGACGCAGCACAGCCGTCATTGCTACCCCCTTGGCACCGTGCGCTGCCTCCTTAGCGTTGTTTGATTCCGTCATGGACCCTGCGCTGTTATGTTATCCCTTGGCCATGCACAGTTTGCGCTGCCCGTCCTCTGACATCATTTGTTGTCGTCCTGGCTGCGCCTGTGCGTCCACGCTGCCCGAAATCACACCTCGCAGTGTCGTCTAATGTGATCCCACAGTGGGCCTGGTATCCATGGCCATGCGCAGTGCATATACTAGCCTCTCACTCCCCTTCTTCACGCTTCTTCAGACTAGGCGGCGTCAGCTGATCCCTAATAGCATGCCACGGCCGTGACGCCGCACAGTCTGAAGAAGCAGGAAGGAGGTGAGTGAGAGGCGATGATATGCACTGCGCATGCCCATGGATCCCTGGCCCGCAGTGGGACTACATTAGATGACACTGCAAGGTTGGATCTCGGGCAGCTTGGACGCACAGGCACTGCCAGCCTGACACCTACATGATGTCAGAAGACGGGCACCGCTAACTGTGCATGGCCAAGGGATAACATTACAGTGCGGGCTCCGTGACAGAACCAAACAACGTTGAGGAGGTGGTGCCCGGCACCAAGGGTTTGGAATGACGGCTGTGCTGTGTCACATTACAAAGGAAAGTCCCACTTCCGGGATGGTTTGACGGTGTGAGGGGACACATTATATGAGTGTGTACTTCAGCGTTTGCAAGGAGCATAATTTTCGGAGCCACCATTTTCCATGTGCAGTATTACTGCTGTACAAGATGGCTCTTTCAGCAACAAATGCCTGGGGGGGGGGTTAAAGGTTCCCTTTCAACTTGCTCCACTGCAGGCTTCGGCCTACACTCTGCTCCTCTTTGATTCCCTGGGTTTCAACACTGTCAGTTGCCACCTGGAAGTGTTGTCTACACAGAAAAAAACACTAGGTGATGTGTCAGTGGGGTTCAGCACCGCCAGCTGTTCCCCTGCTGTGTAGTCGGCAACGTGTCCAGCACAAGCCACGCTGGCACAACAGAACAAAAGCTGCCACCAGTGCAGGCTTCGGCCTACACTCTGCTCCTCTCCTCCTCCTGCTGACCCTGGGCTCAAACACCGCTAGTTTTTGCCCGGAAGTGCTAGCTGCACAGAGAAAAACACCAGCCAATGTGTTAGTGGGGTTCAGCAACGCCAGCTGTTCCCCTGCTGTGTAGCCGGCAACGTGACCTGCAAACGCCATGCAGGCACAGGAACTGAAATTAAAAGGGAACCTGGCCCCACCCCCCCAGGTGTTTCTATGTATAACAGCCACCTAGTACAGCAGTACTGCTGCATTTGTACAAGGTGGCTGACTTTTTCTCCTTGCCCACGTGGAACTCAACACGTACAAAATGTGTCTCATTGAGACCATTCCACTGTCCCTGAGGTGTGACTTTCCTTTGTAATGATACGCAGCACCCCCCTTGGTAGCGTTTCCCGTCTTTTGTCATCATGGTTAGCTGGCTGCGCCTGTGCATCCGCCCTGCTAGAAACAACGCCCCTCGTTGTCATATTTATTTTGTCAGCGAGGGTGTGGTTTATGGGCACGAGCAGTGCATATGTTCGCCTGTCTTAACTCATCTCCTTCCGCCTTCTTCAGACTGTGCGGCCTCCTGGCCGTGGTAGGCGATAAGGGATCAGCTGAGGCCGCCCAGTCTGGAGCAGGTGTAAGGACATGTGTAAGCGGCAAACCTATTTACTGCACAAGGCCACGAATCCCAGCCACGCAGTGTGATTTTTTGAAAACACACTGTGGGTCTGGGATTCATGTCCATCGCTAACCGCAACGGCCGACATGAAATGAGGTCAGAAGACAGGAAGCGCTCACAGCGCATGGCCAAGGGATCACAATAGCGCAGACTCCTGTACAGCAAATAACAACGCTCAGGAATCTGCGCCCAGTACCTAGGTGCAAATTTTGACACCTGTGCTGCGTCTCGTTAAAAAGACAAGTCACGCCTCCACAACTGTTTGACAGTATAATGGGCTAAATAGTGTACGTGTTTTAGTCAGCGTGTGCAAGGAGCAAAACAAATAGAGCAACCTTTTACTTGTGCAGCATTAATGCTGCACAAGGTGTGGCTCTTGTACCTTGCAACACCTGAGGGGGGGGTTAAAGGTAACCTTTGAAATTGGTTCAACTAGGCTTCGGCCTACACTCTGCTCCTCTACTCCTCCTGCTGACCCTGGGCTCAAACACCGCTAGTTTTTGCCCGGAAATGCTAGCTGCACAGAGAAAAACACCAGCCAATGTGTTAGTGGGGTTCAGCACCGCCAGCTGTTCCCCTGCTGTGTAGTCGGCAACGTGTCCAGCACAAGCCACGCTGGCACAACAGAACAAAAGCTGCCACCAGTGCAGGCTTCGGCCTACACTTTGCTCCTCTCCTCCTCCTGCTGACCCTGGGCTCAAACAACGCCAGTTTCTGCCCGGACATGCTAGCTGCACAGAGAAAAACACCAGCCAATGTGTTAGTGGGGTTCAGCACCGCCTGCTGTTCCCCCGCTGTGTAGCCGGCATCGTGTCCAGCACAAGCCACGCTGGCACAACCGACCAAAAGCTGCCACCAGTGCAGGCTTCGGCCTACACTTTGCTCCTCTCCTCCTCCTCCTGCTGACCCTGGGCTCTAACACCGCTAGTTTTTGCCCGGACATGCAATCTGCACAGAGAAAAACACCAGTCAATGTGTCAGTGGGGTTCAGCAACGCCAGCTGTTCCCCTGCTGTGTAGCTTGCAACGTGACCTGCAAACGCCACGCAGGCACATGAACTGAAATTGAAGGGAGCCTGCCCCCCACCCACAGGTGTTTCTATGTATATCAGCCACCTTGTACAGCAGTACTGCTGCATTTGTACGAGGTGGCTGACTTTTTCTCCTTGCCCACGTGGAACTCAACACGTACAAAATGTGTCTCATTAGAGACCATTACAATGTCCCTGAGGTGTGACTTTCCTTTGTAATGACACGCAGCACCACCCTTGTTAGCGCTGCCCGTCTTTTGACATCATTGGTTAGCTGGCTGCGCCTGTGCATCTCCCCTGCTCGAAACAACGGCCCTCGGTGTCTTATTTTTTTGGACAGCGAGGGTGTGATTGATGGGCATGTGCAGTGCATATGTTTGCCTGTGTTCACTCATCTCCTTCCGCCTTCTTCAGACTGGGTGTCCTCATGGCCGCGGCAGGCGATAAGGGATCAGATGAGGCCGCCCAGTCTGAAGCAGGTGTAAGGACATGTGTGAGCGGCAAACATATTTAGTGCACCAGGGCACGAATCCCAGCACCGCAGTGTGATTTTTTAAAAACACACTGTGGGTCTGGGATTCATGTCCATCGCTAACCGCAACGGCCGACATGAAATGAGGTCAGAAGACAGGAAGCGCTCACAGCGCATGGCCAAGGGATCACAATAGCGCAGACTCCTGTACAGCAAATAACAACGCTCAGGAATCTGCGCCCAGTACCTAGGTGCAAATTTTGACACCTGTGCTGCGTCTCGTTAAAAAGACAAGTCACGCCTCCACAACTGTTTGACAGTATAATGGGCTAAATAGTGTACGTGTTTTAGTCAGCGTGTGCAAGGAGCAAAACAAATAGAGCAACCTTTTACTTGTGCAGCATTAATGCTGCACAAGGTGTGGCTCTTGTACCTTGCAACACCTGAGGGGGGGGTTAAAGGTAACCTTTGAAATTGGTTCAACTAGGCTTCGGCCTACACTCTGCTCCTCTACTCCTCCTGCTGACCCTGGGCTCAAACACCGCTAGTTTTTGCCCGGAAATGCTAGCTGCACAGAGAAAAACACCAGCCAATGTGTTAGTGGGGTTCAGCACCGCCTGCTGTTCCCCCGCTGTGTAGCCGGCATCGTGTCCAGCACAAGCCACGCTGGCACAACCGACCAAAAGCTGCCACCAGTGCAGGCTTCGGCCTACACTTTGCTCCTCTCCTCCTCCTCCTGCTGACCCTGGGCTCTAACACCGCTAGTTTTTGCCCGGACATGCAATCTGCACAGAGAAAAACACCAGTCAATGTGTCAGTGGGGTTCAGCAACGCCAGCTGTTCCCCTGCTGTGTAGCTTGCAACGTGACCTGCAAACGCCACGCAGGCACATGAACTGAAATTGAAGGGAGCCTGCCCCCCACCCACAGGTGTTTCTATGTATATCAGCCACCTTGTACAGCAGTACTGCTGCATTTGTACGAGGTGGCTGACTTTTTCTCCTTGCCCACGTGGAACTCAACACGTACAAAATGTGTCTCATTAGAGACCATTACAATGTCCCTGAGGTGTGACTTTCCTTTGTAATGACACGCAGCACCACCCTTGTTAGCGCTGCCCGTCTTTTGACATCATTGGTTAGCTGGCTGCGCCTGTGCATCTCCCCTGCTCGAAACAACGGCCCTCGGTGTCTTATTTTTTTGGACAGCGAGGGTGTGATTGATGGGCATGTGCAGTGCATATGTTTGCCTGTGTTCACTCATCTCCTTCCGCCTTCTTCAGACTGGGTGTCCTCATGGCCGCGGCAGGCGATAAGGGATCAGATGAGGCCGCCCAGTCTGAAGCAGGTGTAAGGACATGTGTGAGCGGCAAACATATTTAGTGCACCAGGGCACGAATCCCAGCACCGCAGTGTGATTTTTTAAAAACACACTGTGGGTCTGGGATTCATGTCCATCGCTAACCGCAACGGCCGACATGAAATGAGGTCAGAAGACAGGAAGCGCTCACAGCGCATGGCCAAGGGATCACAATAGCGCAGACTCCTGTACAGCAAATAACAACGCTCAGGAATCTGCGCCCAGTACCTAGGTGCAAATTTTGACACCTGTGCTGCGTCTCGTTAAAAAGACAAGTCACGCCTCCACAACTGTTTGACAGTATAATGGGCTAAATAGTGTACGTGTTTTAGTCAGCGTGTGCAAGGAGCAAAACAAATAGAGCAACCTTTTACTTGTGCAGCATTAATGCTGCACAAGGTGTGGCTCTTGTACCTTGCAACACCTGAGGGGGGGGTTAAAGGTAACCTTTGAAATTGGTTCAACTAGGCTTCGGCCTACACTCTGCTCCTCTACTCCTCCTGCTGACCCTGGGCTCAAACACCGCTAGTTTTTGCCCGGAAATGCTAGCTGCACAGAGAAAAACACCAGCCAATGTGTTAGTGGGGTTCAGCACCGCCTGCTGTTCCCCCGCTGTGTAGCCGGCATCGTGTCCAGCACAAGCCACGCTGGCACAACCGACCAAAAGCTGCCACCAGTGCAGGCTTCGGCCTACACTTTGCTCCTCTCCTCCTCCTCCTGCTGACCCTGGGCTCTAACACCGCTAGTTTTTGCCCGGACATGCAATCTGCACAGAGAAAAACACCAGTCAATGTGTCAGTGGGGTTCAGCAACGCCAGCTGTTCCCCTGCTGTGTAGCTTGCAACGTGACCTGCAAACGCCACGCAGGCACATGAACTGAAATTGAAGGGAGCCTGCCCCCCACCCACAGGTGTTTCTATGTATATCAGCCACCTTGTACAGCAGTACTGCTGCATTTGTACGAGGTGGCTGACTTTTTCTCCTTGCCCACGTGGAACTCAACACGTACAAAATGTGTCTCATTAGAGACCATTACAATGTCCCTGAGGTGTGACTTTCCTTTGTAATGACACGCAGCACCACCCTTGTTAGCGCTGCCCATCTTTTGACATCATTGGTTAGCTGGCTGCGCCTGTGCATCTCCCCTGCTCGAAACAACGGCCCTCGGTGTCTTATTTTTTTGGACAGCGAGGGTGTGATTGATGGGCATGTGCAGTGCATATGTTTGCCTGTGTTCACTCATCTCCTTCCGCCTTCTTCAGACTGGGTGTCCTCATGGCCGCGGCAGGCGATAAGGGATCAGATGAGGCCGCCCAGTCTGAAGCAGGTGTAAGGACATGTGTGAGCGGCAAACATATTTAGTGCACCAGGGCACAAATCCCAGCACCGCAGTGTGATTTTTTAAAAACACACTGTGGGTCTGGGATTCATGTCCATCGCTAACCGCAACGGCCGACATGAAATGAGGTCAGAAGACAGGAAGCGCTCACAGCGCATGGCCAAGGGATCACAATAGCGCAGACTCCTGTACAGCAAATAACAACGCTCAGGAATCTGCGCCCAGTACCTAGGTGCAAATTTTGACACCTGTGCTGCGTCTCGTTAAAAAGACAAGTCACGCCTCCACAACTGTTTGACAGTATAATGGGCTAAATAGTGTACGTGTTTAATTCAGCGTGTGCAAGGAGCAAAATTAAATAGAGCAACCTTTGACTTGTGCATCATTAATGCTGTTCAAGGTGTGGCTCTTGTACCTTGCAACACCTGAGGGGGGGGTTAAAGGTAACCTTTGAAATTGGTTCAACTAGGCTTCGGCCTACACTCTGCTCCTCTACTCCTCCTGCTGACCCTGGGCTCAAACACTGCTAGTTTTTGCCCGGAAATGCTAGCAGCACAGAGAAAAACACCAGCCAATGTGTTAGTGGGGTTCAGCACCGCCAGCTGTTCCCCTGCTGTGTAGTCGGCAACGTGTCCAGCACAAGCCACGCTGGCACAACAGAACAAAAGCTGCCACCAGTGCAGGCTTCGGCCTACACTTTGCTCCTCTCCTCCTCCTGCTGACCCTGGGCTCAAACAACGCCAGTTTCTGCCCGGACATGCTAGCTGCACAGAGAAAAACACCAGCCAATGTGTTAGTGGGGTTCAGCACCGCCAGCTGTTCCCCCGCTGTGTAGCCGGCATCGTGTCCAGCACAAGCCACGCTGGCACAACCGACCAAAAGCTGCCACCAGTGCAGGCTTCGGCCTACACTTTGCTCCTCTCCTCCTCCTCCTGCTGACCCTGGGCTCTAACACCGCTAGTTTTTGCCCGGACATGCAATCTGCACAGAGAAAAACACCAGTCAATGTGTCAGTGGGGTTCAGCAACGCCAGCTGTTCCCCTGCTGTGTAGCTTGCAACGTGACCTGCAAACGCCACGCAGGCACATGAACTGAAATTGAAGGGAGCCTGCCCCCCACCCCCCCCAGGTGTTTCTATGTATAACAGCCACCTTGTACAGCAGTACTGCTGCATTTGTACAAGGTGGCTGACTTTTTCTCCTTGCACACGTGGAACTCAACAAGTACAAAATGTGTCTCATTACAGACCATTACAATGTCCCTGAGGTGTGACTTTCCTTTTTAATGACACGCAGCACCCCCATTGTTAGCGCTGCCCGTCTCCTGACATCATTGGTTGGCTGGCTGTGCCTGTGCGTCCCCCCTGCCCGACACAACGCCCCCCGTTGTCTCATATATTTTGACTGCGAGGGTGTGATTGATGGGCACGAGCAGTGCATATGTTCCCCTGTTTTCACTCCCCTCCTTCCGCCTTCTTCTGACTGTGCGGCCTCATGGCCGCGGCATGCGATAAGGGATCAGCTGAGGCCGCCCAGTCTGAAGCAGGTGTAAGGACATGTGTGAGCGGCGAACATATTTACTGCACAAGGCCACGAATCCCAGCACCGCAGTGTGACTTTAGGAAAAGCCACTGTGGGTCTGGGATTTATGGCCATCGTTAACCGCACCGGCCAACATGAAATGAGGTCATGAGACGGCCTGCACTAACAGGGTATTGCCAAGGGATAACACAAGAGCGCAGTTTCCTGTACTGCAAATAACAACGGTAAGGAATCTGCGCACAGCACCTAGGTGTAAATTTGTACACCTGTGCTGCGTCTCCTTAAAAAGACTAGTAGTCACGCCTCCACTACTGTTTGACAGTATAATGGGCTAAATAGTGTACGTGTTTAATTCAGCGTGTGCAAGGAGCAAAATTAAATAGAGCAACCTTTGACTTGTGCATCAATAATGCTGTTCAAGGTGTGGCTCTTGTACCTTGCAACACCTGAGGGGGGGGTTAAAGGTAACCTTTGAAATTGGTTCAACTAGGCTTTGGCCAACACTCTGCTCCTCTACTCCTCCTGCTGACCCTGGGCTCAAACACCGCTAGTTTTTGCCCGGAAATGCTAGCTGCACAGAGAAAAACACCAGCCAATGTGTTAGTGGGGTTCAGCACCGCCAGCTGTTCCCCTGCTGTGTAGTCGGCAACGTGTCCAGCACAAGCCACGCTGGCACAACAGAACAAAAGCTGCCACCAGTGCAGGCTTCGGCCTACACTTTGCTCCTCTCCTCCTCCTGCTGACCCTGGGCTCAAACAACGCCAGTTTCTGCCCGGACATGCTAGCTGCACAGAGAAAAACACCAGCCAATGTGTTAGTGGGGTTCAGCACCGCCAGCTGTTCCCCTGCTGTGCAGCTTGCAACGTGACCTGCAAACGCCACGCAGGCACATGAACTGAAATTGAAGGGAGCCTGCCCCCCACCCCCAGGTGTTTCTATGTATAACAGCCACCTTGTACAGCAGTACTGCTGCATTTGTACAAGGTGGCTGACGTTTTCTCCTTGCCCACGTGGAACTCAACACGTACAAAATGTGTCTCTTTGAGACCATTCCACTGTCCCTGAGGTGTGACTTTCCTTTCTAATGATACGCAGCACCCCCCTTGGTAGCGCTTCCCGTCTTCTGACATCATTGGTTGGCTACTTGCGCCTGTTCGTCCGCCCTGCCTGAATAAAATGCTCCTCGTTGTCTTAATTATTTTGACTGCGAGGGTGTGATTGATGTGCACGAGCAGTGCATATCTTCGCCTGTCTTAACTCATCTCCTTCCGCCTTCTTCAGACTGTGCAGCCTCATGGCCGCGGCATGCGAGAAGGGATCAGCAGAGGCCGCCCAGTCTGAAGCAGGTGTAAGGACGTGTGTGAGCGGCCAAAATATTTACTGCTCAAGGCCACGAATCCCAGCACCGCAGTGTGGCTTTATGAAAAGACACTGTGGGTCTGGGATTTATGGCCATCGTTAACCGCACCGGCCAACATGAAATGAGGTCATAAGATGGGCAGCGCTAACAGGGCATTGCCAAGGGATAACACAAGAGCGCAGACTCCTGTACAGCAAATAACAACGCTCAGGAAGCTGCGCCAAGCACCAAGGCGTTATTTTGGACACCTGTGCTGCGTCTCATCAAAAAACCAAGTCACGCATCCACTACAGTTTGACTGTAGAATGGGGTAAATTGTGTATGTCTTTCATTCAGCGTGTGCAAGTAGACAAATTAATAGAGCAACCTTTCACTTGTGCAGCATTAATACTGCACAAGGTGTGTCTCTTGTACTTTGTAACACCTGAGGGGGGGGTTAAAGGTTTCCTTTGAAATTGGTTCAACTAGGCTTCGGCCTACACTCTGCTCCTCTCCTCCTCCTCCTGCTTCAACACGGGCTCTAACATCGCAAGTTTTTGCCCGCAAGTGCTAGCTGCACAGATAAAAACACACGCCATTGTGTTAGTGGGGTTCAGCAACGCCAGCTGTTCCCCCAGTGTGTAGCCGGCAAAGTGTCCTGCAAACGCAACGCAGACACAAAGCTGCCTCCAGTGCAGGCTTCGGCCTACACTCATCTCCCCCTGCTTACCCTTTGCTCCAACACCGCTAGTTGGGGCTCTAGGAAGACAATCTTTAATAGGCAAGGCAACGCATCCGGGTTCCAGCACCGCCAGCTGGTTCTCGGCAGTGTTCTTGTCACAGGTACTCCCTCGTGCCAAGCCTGGTTTCAGCACCGTCAGCTGTTTCCGGGTTGTGTCAACTTCACTGAGACGCCTATGCTTGCCCCGTCGTGGGGCGGTCGAGTTAGCCAACTCCAGGGTGCCTCCAGTTTAGGAGCTTCCTATGTGGGCTGCGTGAACTGGTAGTCAAGGCTGGTTCTGTAGTGCCAGTAGGCCCAGCTCCCCCTGTAGGACTGTTGGGGTTCGGTAACTGCGGCTGCCTCGCGGCCTAGCTGTTCTCTCCTCTCCTGTGGGCCTTGGGGTCCACCACCTGGTTCCAGCACCGTCAGCTGGTTCCGGGCCGAGCCTTTGGCTTAGGTGCCTCCTCCTGGGTATCCGAGTTCCGCCAACGCCAGGCGGTCCTTGGTAGTGCTTTTAAGCGCGGGCACCTACAGCTTAGTAACCGGGTTCCAGCACCGTCAGCTGGTCCTCGGTCGTGCCATTGGCTCTTGCACACTGGGGCAACGCATCCGGGTTCCAGCACCGCCAGCTGGTTCTCGGCAGTGTTCTTGTCACAGGTACTCCCTCGTGCCAAGCCTGGTTTCAGCACCGTCAGCTGTTTCCGGGTTGTGTCAACTTCACTGAGACGCCTATGCTTGCCCCGTCGTGGGGCGGTCGAGTTAGCCAACTCCAGGGTGCCTCCAGTTTAGGAGCTTCCTATGTGGGCTGCGTGAACTGGTAGTCAAGGCTGGTTCTGTAGTGCCAGTAGGCCCAGCTCCCCCTGTAGGACTGTTGGGGTTCGGTAACTGCGGCTGCCTCGCGGCCTAGCTGTTCTCTCCTCTCCTGTGGGCCTTGGGGTCCACCACCTGGTTCCAGCACCGTCAGCTGGTTCCGGGCCGAGCCTTTGGCTTAGGTGCCTCCTCCTGGGTATCCGAGTTCCGCCAACGCCAGGCGGTCCTTGGTAGTGCTTTTAAGCGCGGGCACCTACAGCTTAGTAACCGGGTTCCAGCACCATCAGCTGGTCCTCGGTCGTGCCATTGGCTCTTGCACACTGGGGCAACGCATCCGGGTTCCAGCACCGCCAGCTGGTTCTCGGCAGTGTTCTTGTCACAGGTACTCCCTCGTGCCAAGCCTGGTTTCAGCACCGTCAGCTGTTTCCGGGTTGTGTCAACTTCACTGAGACGCCTATGCTTGCCCCGTCGTGGGGCGGTCGAGTTAGCCAACTCCAGGGTGCCTCCAGTTTAGGAGCTTCCTATGTGGGCTGCGTGAACTGGTAGTCAAGGCTGGTTCTGTAGTGCCAGTAGGCCCAGCTCCCCCTGTAGGACTGTTGGGGTTCGGTAACTGCGGCTGCCTCGCGGCCTAGCTGTTCTCTCCTCTCCTGTGGGCCTTGGGGTCCACCACCTGGTTCCAGCACCGTCAGCTGGTTCCGGGCCGAGCCTTTGGCTTAGGTGCCTCCTCCTGGGTATCCGAGTTCCGCCAACGCCAGGCGGTCCTTGGTAGTGCTTTTAAGCGTGGGCACCTACAGCTTAGTAACCGGGTTCCAGCACCGTCAGCTGGTCCTCGGTCGTGCCATTGGCTCTTGCACACTGGGGCAACGCATCCGGGTTCCAGCACCGCCAGCTGGTTCTCGGCAGTGTTCTTGTCACAGGTACTCCCTCGTGCCAAGCCTGGTTTCAGCACCGTCAGCTGTTTCCGGGTTGTGTCAACTTCACTGAGACGCCTATGCTTGCCCCGTCGTGGGGCGGTCGAGTTAGCCAACTCCAGGGTGCCTCCAGTTTAGGAGCTTCCTATGTGGGCTGCGTGAACTGGTAGTCAAGGCTGGTTCTGTAGTGCCAGTAGGCCCAGCTCCCCCTGTAGGACTGTTGGGGTTCGGTAACTGCGGCTGCCTCGCGGCCTAGCTGTTCTCTCCTCTCCTGTGGGCCTTGGGGTCCACCACCTGGTTCCAGCACCGTCAGCTGGTTCCGGGCCGAGCCTTTGGCTTAGGTGCCTCCTCCTGGGTATCCGAGTTCCGCCAACGCCAGGCGGTCCTTGGTAGTGCTTTTAAGCGCGGGCACCTACAGCTTAGTAACCGGGTTCCAGCACCGTCAGCTGGTCCTCGGTCGTGCCATTGGCTCTTGCACACTGGGGCAACGCATCCGGGTTCCAGCACCGCCAGCTGGTTCTCGGCAGTGTTCTTGTCACAGGTACTCCCTCGTGCCAAGCCTGGTTTCAGCACCGTCAGCTGTTTCCGGGTTGTGTCAACTTCACTGAGACGCCTATGCTTGCCCCGTCGTGGGGCGGTCGAGTTAGCCAACTCCAGGGTGCCTCCAGTTTAGGAGCTTCCTATGTGGGCTGCGTGAACTGGTAGTCAAGGCTGGTTCTGTAGTGCCAGTAGGCCCAGCTCCCCCTGTAGGACTGTTGGGGTTCGGTAACTGCGGCTGCCTCGCGGCCTAGCTGTTCTCTCCTCTCCTGTGGGCCTTGGGGTCCACCACCTGGTTCCAGCACCGTCAGCTGGTTCCGGGCCGAGCCTTTGGCTTAGGTGCCTCCTCCTGGGTATCCGAGTTCCGCCAACGCCAGGCGGTCCTTGGTAGTGCTTTTAAGCGCGGGCACCTACAGCTTAGTAACCGGGTTCCAGCACCGTCAGCTGGTCCTCGGTCGTGCCATTGGCTCTTGCACACTGGGGCAACGCATCCGGGTTCCAGCACCGCCAGCTGGTTCTCGGCAGTGTTCTTGTCACAGGTACTCCCTCGTGCCAAGCCTGGTTTCAGCACCGTCAGCTGTTTCCGGGTTGTGTCAACTTCACTGAGACGCCTATGCTTGCCCCGTCGTGGGGCGGTCGAGTTAGCCAACTCCAGGGTGCCTCCAGTTTAGGAGCTTCCTATGTGGGCTGCGTGAACTGGTAGTCAAGGCTGGTTCTGTAGTGCCAGTAGGCCCAGCTCCCCCTGTAGGACTGTTGGGGTTCGGTAACTGCGGCTGCCTCGCGGCCTAGCTGTTCTCTCCTCTCCTGTGGGCCTTGGGGTCCACCACCTGGTTCCAGCACCGTCAGCTGGTTCCGGGCCGAGCCTTTGGCTTAGGTGCCTCCTCCTGGGTATCCGAGTTCCGCCAACGCCAGGCGGTCCTTGGTAGTGCTTTTAAGCGCGGGCACCTACAGCTTAGTAACCGGGTTCCAGCACCGTCAGCTGGTCCTCGGTCGTGCCATTGGCTCTTGCACACTGGGGCAACGCATCCGGGTTCCAGCACCGCCAGCTGGTTCTCGGCAGTGTTCTTGTCACAGGTACTCCCTCGTGCCAAGCCTGGTTTCAGCACCGTCAGCTGTTTCCGGGTTGTGTCAACTTCACTGAGACGCCTATGCTTGCCCCGTCGTGGGGCGGTCGAGTTAGCCAACTCCAGGGTGCCTCCAGTTTAGGAGCTTCCTATGTGGGCTGCGTGAACTGGTAGTCAAGGCTGGTTCTGTAGTGCCAGTAGGCCCAGCTCCCCCTGTAGGACTGTTGGGGTTCGGTAACTGCGGCTGCCTCGCGGCCTAGCTGTTCTCTCCTCTCCTGTGGGCCTTGGGGTCCACCACCTGGTTCCAGCACCGTCAGCTGGTTCCGGGCCGAGCCTTTGGCTTAGGTGCCTCCTCCTGGGTATCCGAGTTCCGCCAACGCCAGGCGGTCCTTGGTAGTGCTTTTAAGCGCGGGCACCTACAGCTTAGTAACCGGGTTCCAGCACCGTCAGCTGGTCCTCGGTCGTGCCATTGGCTCTTGCACACTGGGGCAACGCATCCGGGTTCCAGCACCGCCAGCTGGTTCTCGGCAGTGTTCTTGTCACAGGTACTCCCTCGTGCCAAGCCTGGTTTCAGCACCGTCAGCTGTTTCCGGGTTGTGTCAACTTCACTGAGACGCCTATGCTTGCCCCGTCGTGGGGCGGTCGAGTTAGCCAACTCCAGGGTGCCTCCAGTTTAGGAGCTTCCTATGTGGGCTGCGTGAACTGGTAGTCAAGGCTGGTTCTGTAGTGCCAGTAGGCCCAGCTCCCCCTGTAGGACTGTTGGGGTTCGGTAACTGCGGCTGCCTCGCGGCCTAGCTGTTCTCTCCTCTCCTGTGGGCCTTGGGGTCCACCACCTGGTTCCAGCACCGTCAGCTGGTTCCGGGCCGAGCCTTTGGCTTAGGTGCCTCCTCCTGGGTATCCGAGTTCCGCCAACGCCAGGCGGTCCTTGGTAGTGCTTTTAAGCGCGGGCACCTACAGCTTAGTAACCGGGTTCCAGCACCGTCAGCTGGTCCTCGGTCGTGCCATTGGCTCTTGCACACTGGGGCAACGCATCCGGGTTCCAGCACCGCCAGCTGGTTCTCGGCAGTGTTCTTGTCACAGGTACTCCCTCGTGCCAAGCCTGGTTTCAGCACCGTCAGCTGTTTCCGGGTTGTGTCAACTTCACTGAGACGCCTATGCTTGCCCCGTCGTGGGGCGGTCGAGTTAGCCAACTCCAGGGTGCCTCCAGTTTAGGAGCTTCCTATGTGGGCTGCGTGAACTGGTAGTCAAGGCTGGTTCTGTAGTGCCAGTAGGCCCAGCTCCCCCTGTAGGACTGTTGGGGTTCGGTAACTGCGGCTGCCTCGCGGCCTAGCTGTTCTCTCCTCTCCTGTGGGCCTTGGGGTCCACCACCTGGTTCCAGCACCGTCAGCTGGTTCCGGGCCGAGCCTTTGGCTTAGGTGCCTCCTCCTGGGTATCCGAGTTCCGCCAACGCCAGGCGGTCCTTGGTAGTGCTTTTAAGCGCGGGCACCTACAGCTTAGTAACCGGGTTCCAGCACCGTCAGCTGGTCCTCGGTCGTGCCATTGGCTCTTGCACACTGGGGCAACGCATCCGGGTTCCAGCACCGCCAGCTGGTTCTCGGCAGTGTTCTTGTCACAGGTACTCCCTCGTGCCAAGCCTGGTTTCAGCACCGTCAGCTGTTTCCGGGTTGTGTCAACTTCACTGAGACGCCTATGCTTGCCCCGTCGTGGGGCGGTCGAGTTAGCCAACTCCAGGGTGCCTCCAGTTTAGGAGCTTCCTATGTGGGCTGCGTGAACTGGTAGTCAAGGCTGGTTCTGTAGTGCCAGTAGGCCCAGCTCCCCCTGTAGGACTGTTGGGGTTCGGTAACTGCGGCTGCCTCGCGGCCTAGCTGTTCTCTCCTCTCCTGTGGGCCTTGGGGTCCACCACCTGGTTCCAGCACCGTCAGCTGGTTCCGGGCCGAGCCTTTGGCTTAGGTGCCTCCTCCTGGGTATCCGAGTTCCGCCAACGCCAGGCGGTCCTTGGTAGTGCTTTTAAGCGCGGGCACCTACAGCTTAGTAACCGGGTTCCAGCACCGTCAGCTGGTCCTCGGTCGTGCCATTGGCTCTTGCACACTGGGGCAACGCATCCGGGTTCCAGCACCGCCAGCTGGTTCTCGGCAGTGTTCTTGTCACAGGTACTCCCTCGTGCCAAGCCTGGTTTCAGCACCGTCAGCTGTTTCCGGGTTGTGTCAACTTCACTGAGACGCCTATGCTTGCCCCGTCGTGGGGCGGTCGAGTTAGCCAACTCCAGGGTGCCTCCAGTTTAGGAGCTTCCTATGTGGGCTGCGTGAACTGGTAGTCAAGGCTGGTTCTGTAGTGCCAGTAGGCCCAGCTCCCCCTGTAGGACTGTTGGGGTTCGGTAACTGCGGCTGCCTCGCGGCCTAGCTGTTCTCTCCTCTCCTGTGGGCCTTGGGGTCCACCACCTGGTTCCAGCACCGTCAGCTGGTTCCGGGCCGAGCCTTTGGCTTAGGTGCCTCCTCCTGGGTATCCGAGTTCCGCCAACGCCAGGCGGTCCTTGGTAGTGCTTTTAAGCGCGGGCACCTACAGCTTAGTAACCGGGTTCCAGCACCGTCAGCTGGTCCTCGGTCGTGCCATTGGCTCTTGCACACTGGGGCAACGCATCCGGGTTCCAGCACCGCCAGCTGGTTCTCGGCAGTGTTCTTGTCACAGGTACTCCCTCGTGCCAAGCCTGGTTTCAGCACCGTCAGCTGTTTCCGGGTTGTGTCAACTTCACTGAGACGCCTATGCTTGCCCCGTCGTGGGGCGGTCGAGTTAGCCAACTCCAGGGTGCCTCCAGTTTAGGAGCTTCCTATGTGGGCTGCGTGAACTGGTAGTCAAGGCTGGTTCTGTAGTGCCAGTAGGCCCAGCTCCCCCTGTAGGACTGTTGGGGTTCGGTAACTGCGGCTGCCTCGCGGCCTAGCTGTTCTCTCCTCTCCTGTGGGCCTTGGGGTCCACCACCTGGTTCCAGCACCGTCAGCTGGTTCTCGGCAGTGTCTTTTGCTCTTGTACCTTCTGCTCCCCATCCTGGTTCCAGTACCGTCAGCTGGTTCCGGGCAGAGCCTTTGGCTTAGGTGCCTCCTTCTGGGTATCCAAGTTCCACCAATGTCAGGTGGTCCTTGGTAGTGCTTTCAGGCACGGGTACCTCCTGCTTAGTAACCGGGTTCCAGTAACGTCAGCTGGTCCTTGGTAGTTCCATTGGCTCTTGGACATTCGGCTACCCATCCGGGTTCCAGTACCGTCAGCTGGTTCTCGGCAGTGTCTTTTGCTCTTGTACCTTCTGCTCCCCATCCTGGTTCCAGTAACGTCATCTGGTTCCGGGCAGAGCCTTTGGCTTAGGTGCCTCCTTCTGGGTATCCGAGTTCCGCCAACGTCAGGCGGTCCTTGGTAGTGCTTTTTAGCACGGGTACCTCCTGCTTAGTAACCGGGTTCCAGTAACGTCAGCTGGTCCTCGGTAGTTCCATAGGCTCTTGAACCTTCGGGTAGCCATCCGAGTTCCAGTTCCATCAGCTGGTTCTTGGCATTTTCTCAGCCTTCTTGTACCTTCTGCTACATTTCCAAGTTGAAGACCCTAACGTCGACAACCCGGAAGACCACCCCGATGACGACGACCCGGAAGACCACCCCGATGACGACGACGACGACGACGGCGGAGACGACGACGGCTGAGACGACGACGGCGGAGATGACGACACTGGAGACGAAGACCCTGGAGACGACAACATGGAAGACCGAGAAGCAGAAGAACAAGAGGCTGCAGAACAAAGAGCAGAAGAACATTAAGCATAAGACTTAATATCAGAGCAAAAGATATTATCTAAATTATATGCAGAAGAAGACTAAGCAGTGTATGGGGGTGAGTCCGTTCCTCCTCGTGGTGCCCCTGGATAAAGCCTGATGCTGCAGGCCAAACTGAACGCGGACAAATGTAACTTTTGTGACTGGCAGAACGGAAGGTGTAATCTTCCAACTTTTATAGATAACAACTACGGGAATGCCTGTCACAAATGAGAATATGATGAAGAAGTAGAATAGGAAGAATAATAACAGTGGAATAAAAAGAATATGTAGAATAGGAAGAATAATAATAGTTGAAGAAAATGAATATGAAGAATGTAATAAAAAAAAAAATAGGTAGAAGATGAAGAAGAAGATGAATAAGGTGAAGAAGTTGATGTCAAGGATGCTGATGATGATGAAGATGAAAGTGTGGGAAAAGAAAAAAAAAAAAAAGAAAAAAAAGAAGGGGAAGGGCGTGGAATAGTGAAACATCAATATCTGACAAAATAAAAAAAATTTACATACTCAATATCTTTTTCAATCCGAACTTCTTTAAAAAAAAAAAAAAACATGCTATTCTATTTGATTGGACTAATCCTCATTGCCTTTAATGTCTCCGCCACCTCCCCCATACATCCTACATTATTCTTAGTTGTTTTCCTTCAGGTAGAATGAACCTACAATGAAAGAAAGGGTTTATTTTAATTCCGATATTTTGGTCCCATTGACTTGCATTGGGATCGGGTATCGGTATCGGCGATATCCGATATTTTTTGAATATCGGCCGATCCAAACCGATACCGATACTTTCCGATATCGGAAGGTATCGCTCAACACTACTGATGGTATTGGGGTCCATGGCTAAATAACCCCAACTAATATGGGGGTCAAATGGGGTGAAACCCCATAGGCACACGCATTACTGAAATCTTAAGGAGGTTGTATCCACTTAAATTTGCCCCTTTTGTGCGCCTATGAGGAATCTTGGCATTTGTATTGAGGGTGTGATGATAAAAGATGGTAGTTATCCTCTTCTGCATATGCGCTCTGATGGGTCCACTGACTGCTGCACGGTTTAATTATCACCTTGCAAAAACACGTTATAATCAGTATGACGTTTAACAGGGAGAGCTCTTTTATATTCCTGTGCCGCCAGTATGTAGTGGTGTGATTCACACTGAAGCGATAAGGTGCGGCAAGACATATTGGTATAGACTCTGTAGGTGCTGCTGTGCTCCTCAGTTTCTGTATACATCTGGTGACTATGGTAACAGGACTGAAAGTGTGACGACACACAGCAGGAGGAATCTCCTGACGCGTGCACACTGGTTAATCCAGGGATTGCAGTATTTACATGGTGCTATGGCAACCACTCCAAGGGCATGGTGACGAAGGCAGGAGGAGGGGGGGAGCCCTCCAGGCTCACATGTTTGCTTAGCTCACTAAGCACCGCCTCTGGAATCACTGGGTGATGGAACACATGCCGGCCTCTGGTAAGCAGCACAGCTGCAACTGCTTAAATTGCAATTACTCGATTAGATAAGGACGCAGGATCTCCATAGGAGCTACCCCTGACGAAGCCACTGGTGTGGCGACACGCGTAGGGTCTCTGCTCCTCCTGTTGATACCCCCCTTGGCTATGTACAGAGCTTGAACAGCTCCTGGGTTTGCATACTGGTTTCTTGTTATTGGTGATCTGAATCCTCACTCCTCAGCAGATCTTTTTATTTCCCTTACTATGGGAGCTTTTGCAACTTAATGGCACAGGTTATATACCACGTTAGACTAGACCAGTGGAAGCGCTACACAACTAACGTTGCATTATATACAACTCTATACCTTAATGGAGTAGACCTACATGCTATATGTGTGGTTTGGGATCAATCTGATTCACTGTGTATGCTTTATTAAGCTTTTGTCTATGTCTTATGTTATTGCAAAAAGGTTTTTTTTTTTTTTTTTTTTGCATATCTGCTTATTTGTGTTACATAGGTAATCCTGCTGGTGTGAGGTATTCAGACTGGTGCATTATATATCATGGTCACAACTATACTTCTTAGGTTGTGTTGCTTTACCCTATATTCCAATAGTGCTGTTCAAGCAGACATCTTACACTGTACTATATATTATTATTAGCCATTACAGTGTGTTTGGGGAGGGATCGCATCTAGGAGGAGGGTTCTATTATGGGCCATTTGTTCATGTTTCTAGGTCCTATGTGTGACCAATTTTAAATGCTTTTAATTGTGTGCTCCATGTGGTTGTTTCCTATGTCCATGAGTGTTATTCTAATAAAATTTGTAATTTTCATATTTAATCCATTGCCTTGGGTGATCCCCTTTTATGGTCTATTTCTTGTGTTGTTTTTTCATGGCTTAGTATAGTATAGACCAGGTTGGATCCCCGTTTCCTATGTGGTGCCCCCGCTCTAGTTATTAGGTCAGGGACAAGTCGCTTCCTTGTCCTCTTCAGCAAAAACAACAACAGAGAAGAATGCAGCAGGCGACACAACGGGTTACTCCATGGAGCTCTTTACACATACCGTCCCTGGCTTAGAAAGTGAAGCAGTTAACAGTCCATGCCCATTACAAGTTGAATCTGACATGGAGTGCACTGATGCACAGCCACAGCCAGACTACTATGCTGGTCCTTTGACTCAGACCACAACATTGCCCTCGCAGGGTAATGATCAAGAATCAGACCCTGATGAGACTATGTTGCCCCATCACGAACGCTATACCACCGACCGACACGGTGACACAGACGAAGTTGCACACGAGGTACAAGAAGAGGTAATAGATGACCCAGTTCTTGACCCCGATTGGCAGCCATTGGGGGAACAGGGTGCAGGCGGCAGCAGTTCTGAAGCGGAGGAGGAGGGGCCGCAGCAGGCATCAACATCGCAACAGGTTCCATCTGCCGGGCCCGTATCTTGCCCAAAACGCGTGGCAAAGCCAAAACCTGTTGGAGGACAGCGTGGCCATCCGGTTAAAGCTCAGTCTGCAATGCCTGAAAAGGTATCCGATGCTAGAAAGAGTGCAGTCTGGCATTTTTTTAAACAACATCCAATTGATCAGCGCAAAGTCATCTGTCAAAAATGTTCAACTACCTTAAGCAGAGGACAGAATCTGAAAAGTCTCAATACAAGTTGCATGCATAGACATTTAACCACCATGCATTTGCAAGCCTGGACTAACTACCAAACGTCCCTTAAGGTTGTAGCACCCTCGGCCAATGAAGCTAGTCAGCAACGCAACATCCCTTCCGGCAGTGTAGGGCCACCATTTTCCGCACCACCTGCAGTATCTGTGCAGGTTTCTTTGCCAGGCCAAAGCAGTCAGGGTCAGGGAATCACCAGTTTCGTAGTAGGAAACACTGCATCTAGGGCACCGGCGGCAACAATACCATCTCCCACCGTCTCTCAGTCTGCCATGTCCACCGGCACCCCCGCTAGTTCCACGATCTCCAGCTCTCCAGTCCAGCTCACCCTACATGAGACTATGGTTAGAAAAAGGAAGTACTTAGCCTCGCATCCGCGTACACAGGGTTTGAACGCACACATAGCTAGACTAATCTCGTTAGAGATGATGCCCTACCGGTTAGTTGAAAGCGAAGCTTTCAAAGCCCTGATGGACTACGCTGTACCACGCTACGAGCTACCCAGTCGACACTTTTTTTCCAGAAAAGCCATCCCAGCCCTCCACCAGCATGTTAAAGAGCGCATCGTCCACCTGACAACAGATGCATGGACCAGTAGGCATGGCCAGGGACGTTACGTGTCCATCACGGCACACTGGGTAAATGTGGTGAATGCAGGGTCCACAGGGGACAGCAAGTTTGGGACAGTTCTGCCTAGCCCACGGTCTAGGAAACAATTGGCTGTAGCCGTTCGCACCCCCTCCTCCTCCTCTTCGTCCTCCTGCAGAAGCGAGAGCTCGTCCACAGACCGCAGTCGCACAACCACTCCATCCGCAGCTGCCACTGTTGCACACCAGGTCTCCCATTATGGGGCAGCTACTGGCAAACGTCAGCAGGCTGTATTGGCTATGGAGTGTTTGGGCGACAACAGACACACCGCGGAAGTTCTGTCCGAGTTTTTGCAGAAAGAAACGCAGTCGTGGCTGGGCACTGTAGATCTTGAGGCAGGCAAGGTAGTGAGTGATAACGGAAGGAATTTCATGGCTGCCATCTCCCTTTCCCAACTGAAATACATTCCTTGCCTGGCTCACACCTTAAATCTGGTGGTGCAGTGCTTCCTGAAAAGTTATCCGGGGTTATCCGACCTGCTCCTCAAAGTGCGTGGACTTTGCTCACATATCCGCCGTTCGCCCGTACACTCCAGCCGTATGCAGACCTATCAGCGTTCTTTGAACCTTCCCCAGCATAGCCTAATCATAGACGTTGCAACAAGGTGGAACTCAACACTGCACATGCTTCAGAGACTGTGCGAACAGAGGCGGGCTGTTATGTTTTTGTGGGAGGATACACATACACGGGCAGGCAGTAGGATGGCAGACATGGAGTTGTCAGGTGTGCAGTGGTCGAAGATTCAAGACATGTGTCAAGTCCTTCAGTGTTTTGAGGAATGCACACGGCTGGTTAGTGCAGACAACGCCATAATAAGCATGAGCATCCCCCTAATGCGTCTGCTGATGCAAAGTTTGACACACATAAAGGATCAGGCGTCTGCAGCTGAGGAAGAGGAAAGCCTTGATGACAGTCAGCCATTGTCTGGCCAGGGCAGTGTACAGGACGAGTTAGCGGGCGAAGAGGAGGAGGAGGACGAGGAGGATGATGGGGATGATTATATTTTTAATGAGGAAGCTTTTCCGGGGCCACTGGAAATTGGTGGCGCGGCAAGGCCGGGTTCTGGTTTTTGGAGGGACACAAGTGACGTGGATTTGCCTGAAACTGCCCCTCAACCAAGCACAACCGCAGATTTGAGAACTGGAACTTTGGCCCACATGGCGGATTATGCCTTACGTATCCTCAAAAGGGACACACGCATAACTAAAATGATGAACGATGACGATTACTGGTTGGCCTGCCTCCTTGATCCTCGCTATAAAGGCAAATTGCAAAATATAATGCCACATGAGAACTTGGAACTAATATTAGCAACCAAACAATCAACTCTTGTTGACCGTTTGCTTCTGGCATTCCCTGCACACAGCGCCCGTGATCGTTCTCACACGAGCTGCAGGGGCCAGCAGACCAGAGGAGTTAGAGGGGCAGAAATCAGAAGTGGCGTTGGCCAGAGGGGTTTTCTGACCAGGTTGTGGAGTGATTTTGCTATGACCGCAGACAGGACAGGTACTGCAGCATCAATTCAAAGTGACAGGAGACAACATTTGTCCAGTATGGTTACAAACTATTTTTCATCCCTTATCGATGTTCTCCCTCAACCGTCATTCCCATTTGATTACTGGGCATCAAAATTAGACACCTGGCCAGAATTGGCAGAATATGCATTGCAGGAGCTTGCTTGCCCGGCAGCTAGTGTCCTATCAGAAAGAGTATTCAGTGCTGCAGGTTCAATGCTAACAGAAAAAAGGACTCGTCTGGCTACCCAAAATGTAGATGATCTAACCTTCATTAAAATGACAAAGAGAAAAAAAAAAAAAAAAACTCCAAGTAAATGTGGCGCTAAGCACCTACGGATTTTTTTAAATTCATCCACTTCAAGTGAAAAATGTTAAAAAATTCATTTATTTTCTCAAAATAAAATATATTTGTAAATTTTTTAAAAAAACAGTACAACGCGTTTCGGCTGCTATTTTTACAGTGCAGCCTTCATCAGGTAGTAAAAAAACAAAAAGAACAAACAATACAATAAGCACTATAAAATGATGTTACAACCTCCAAGTTCTCTTATTTATGAGGGTTCCTAGAAGGGATTAGCAGGGCGGGACCGGGGATCAGGTTCTCCTTTCCTGATGACTAACTACATGGTAGCCTCTAAAGAGACACATTTATCCTATATATATAAAAGAGCAGTTTAGTACTTCTATTCTATCCAAAATGAGCTTTTAGATACATGGTATTACACTGTTACGAACAAACACAACATTAAAAATATAGGTATATACACAATCATAAATATGATTCCTTCCAATACCTCATCAATATATTTAAAAAAAATATATAAAAAAAAAAAAAAAAAAAAAAAAAAAAAAAAAGGGAATTCTCCCTTTTTTTTCCTTTTTTTTCCTTCCCCCTTCCTTTTTGTGTTGTTGTATTGACACATGCGCGAACGACTGAGCTATTTATGACAAACCCTTACACATTCTCTACTACATCATTAAGTCCATTTGGATAAAGGCTTTGTAACCTATATATCCAATATGACTCCTTGCGGTTTAATAATTTGTTCCTGTTATTAGCCCCTTTTGGTATATGCTCCAGCGGTGTGACCGTAATGCAGAAGCATTTATTGTGCTTCAGCAGGAGATGACGGGACAGACTATGTTTAATCTGCCCGTTCTTTGCATTATAGCGGTGATTATTCATCCGGGCACTCAATTCCTGGGAAGTTCGTCCCACGTATTGGAGCCCGCATTTGCAAGTCACTACGTAGATGACAAAATCCGTTCTACATGTGAGTCTCTGCTTAATCTTAATTGTTTCCCCAGTAGTATTAGATTGAATACTCTGAGCTCCATGGTTAATGATCTTACAACATTTACATTTGTTTGAAGAGCATCTATATACTCCTGTGTTCATCTTCCCTCCATTCACATTGGTATTGTTTCCTATCATGTTTTTTATTTTTGGAACCTCTCTTAATTTACTCTGAGCTACAATATTTTTCACTGTCGCCCCTCTCCTAAAGGTTACTCCCGGTTCCCTTGGAAGCATTTTCCCAAGAATCACATCTTTTTTTAAAATATACCAATATTTTTTTTTAAATTCTCCTTATCAATACATTCCCTTTATTATAAGTTGTTATAAAATTAAACTTCCAAAGATTTCTCTTATTCTCCTCATTGCTTGCTGGCCGTTCTTTCCCTCTAGTTTCCTCTGCATTACAATCTTTTCTCTTCCTACTTGGGAGACAATCCTCCTGTACTTTGTCCAAATTCTTTCTGTATGCTGCCTCGATTAATTTTTTTGGATACTTCTTATCACTGAACCTTTTCTTCAGTATCGCTGATTGGGTCACATAATCTTTAGTGTTTGTACAGTTTTTTCGTATCCTTAAGAACTGGCTGAATGGTACATTAGTTTTCCATTTTTTATAATGCGCACTTCTAAAGTCCACGTAGCCATTCGTATCACAGCTTTTGAAGTGCGTTTTTGTTATAATTTTCCCCGCTTCATGCCCCAATTCCAGGTCCAGGAACACGATTTTGTCCCTTCTGATGCATGACGTAAAGGAGATGCAAAGAACGGGCAGATTAAACATAGTCTGTCCCGTCATCTCCTGCTGAAGCACAATAAATGCTTCTGCATTACGGTCACACCGCTGGAGCATATACCAAAAGGGGCTAATAACAGGAACAAATTATTAAACCGCAAGGAGTCATATTGGATATATAGGTTACAAAGCCTTTATCCAAATGGACTTAATGATGTAGTAGAGAATGTGTAAGGGTTTGTCATAAATAGCTCAGTCGTTCGCGCATGTGTCAATACAACAACACAAAAAGGAAGGGGGAAGGAAAAAAAAGGAAAAAAAAGGGAGAATTCCCTTTTTTTTTTTTTTTTTTTTTTTTATATATTTTTTTTAAATATATTGATGAGGTATTGGAAGGAATCATATTTATGATTGTGTATATACCTATATTTTTAATGTTGTGTTTGTTCGTAACAGTGTAATACCATGTATCTAAAAGCTCATTTTGGATAGAATAGAAGTACTAAACTGCTCTTTTATATATATAGGATAAATGTGTCTCTTTAGAGGCTACCATGTAGTTAGTCATCAGGAAAGGAGAACCTGATCCCCGGTCCCGCCCTGCTAATCCCTTCTAGGAACCCTCATAAATAAGAGAACTTGGAGGTTGTAACATCATTTTATAGTGCTTATTGTATTGTTTGTTCTTTTTGTTTTTTTACTACCTGATGAAGGCTGCACTGTAAAAATAGCAGCCGAAACGCGTTGTACTGTTTTTTAAAAAAATTTACAAATATATTTTATTTTGAGAAAATAAATGAATTTTTTAACATTTTTCACTTGAAGTGGATGAATTTAAAAAAATCCGTAGGTGCTTAGCGCCACATTTACTTGGAGTTTTTTTTTTTTTTTTTCTCTTTGAAATTGCCACCTATGTGGATCTGAAGCAGGATCAACACATAGTTCTCCAAAGTGAGCTGCACACCTTATTGGATTATACAACATACGAAGAAGAGTTGCCTAAAGAATTGATTCCTTGAGAATCTCAACGTGCATTTCTTACCGATAGAAGGTGAGCATAACTACAAATAAAAGAAATGTTTTTAACTTGTTGGTAAAAACGTATTACGCTCAGAGGAAGCGCCGCACTTGTCTCTTTTTTTTTTTTTCCCCTCTTTCCCTAAACCAGGGTATTTCTAAAGACTTTTGGAGCTGAAGGAGCATTTCCTCACCAGCTGGGAACAGACACTCTAGGTTACTAGAGGGCGAGCAGCAATCTCTGAGGATGGAATATTTTACTAATAGACAATCCAGGAGAAAAGAACTTTTGTCAACAATTACTTCATCGAGACTACCAACATTAAGAGAGAATCCCGAAGAGACTCCTTTGGATTTGGAAGGTAAAAAATTAATCAATCGACTGTTCTCGGACTTTGAGAAAATAATGAAAAATGAAATCCGACATCAATTAGATGCTGAATTTTTAAATATTTGTGCACAGCAAAGAATCATACCGAAAGGATTAAGGATTTATTTTAAAAGCACTTTTCCGGGTGATCTGGTTTTTTCTGAAAAATGGGATAAGATCCTGGACTTGTGCTCTTATAATCTGATGGACATTTTAGTACAAAAGCGGAGTGCACTAGCAAAGATATCAGCAGACCAGTGCTGTGATATACTTACAAAACTTAAACGGTTTGAAAAATGTTCTTATTATGATACTGTAAACAAGGATGTAACTAGGAAATTAAGAATATTTGAGAATGATTTAATGGAAGCAAAAACGAAGAAATTTCGTAGGGACTCAGAAATTATCCATCCATCAGCAAATAAGGGAAAGTTCCAAGCCCCTAGAGAGCCCCTTATTGGAAAACAAACTGAACATCTAAATAAAATTGTAGAAAAACTGAAGGACAAACCTGAAAATCAGAGGGTAAAAATTAAAGATAAAAAGGGAAATAAAACAAAAAACAGGGAAGCCAAGTTTAGGGTCGAGGATATGCTTGAGGAGAGCATAAATTTGATAAATCTTACAACAGACCAGGGGTCACCAAAGCCAAGTACATCTGGGAAGGGAAATACGCCCCTATCATTCTTTTCCACAACATTGCTCAGCCCGGATAAAAGAAATCCGGTGAACATTTCTACACCGGTATTGACGCACCTTCACTATCCCACTTATGGTGTAAGACAAGAAAACTCCACTTTGCCCAATGTACCCTCCTCTAACCCTGTACATCCATCCCCAAAAAACCTCAATTTGGGTGCACATACAGACATCAGTGACCTTTCAATACATGATTACACCATCCATGACAGTTCTAGTTCACCTTTCACCACGGTACTACAGGCTCCTTCTCCCTCCCCTCTCCATCTTCCACCATCTCACATGTATCTTTTTTATCGATAGTTCCAACGAGACCCATCGTAACAAACACGAACCCCCAAATGTTGACCAATGCGAGCGAAGGGAAAATAAACAATTCTCTTTCTCCACCGAACATACAACAGAATCGAATCACACGTTATTTCCAAAAATTGCCAACACAAATGTGCAAAAAAAGAAAAAGAGAACAAGAGGGACAAGAGGCAGAGGCCTCACAAAGAAATCAAAAACATCTAAAAAATTCAAAACATTTAGAAAGCAAAATGAAGTAAAAATATCAGAAATTAGGAATAAGTGTGATAAATCTACAGTATCGGTAGATCAGAATAAAATAAGTACAGGGATTAATGAGGAAATAAAAAGTATTCCAACAGTAAAAATTTTTAATCTCTCTGATCACTTGTTATCATCCACCGAAATGGGCATCCTAATGAAAGGGTTAAATTTTTGTCCATCACAAAACACTAATGATTTTGAGTTATTTTTGGACTTAAATAGATTCACAAGAAAATTAACCCTATTGAGGCATTTCACAATTAAAGAAAGAAATGCCACAGTACAAACAGATACAAAATTAGTTGACAAAGATATAGATATTTTGGAAACAGAGACCACAAGTGCTAGCAACTACCTACATAAAGAAGTAGTGCCTGTCTCTTCGTTTTATCCGACTCACCATAGGGGGCATTGTCTAGAGACATTTTTTCATCTTGTTTCAGAAGAATTCAGGAATCTGAATAAAAATAGTCTTAGTTCTAATGAGGAACAGAAAGTTGTTGGTAAGAATAAAAGGATAAAAACAAAAAATTTAAAAAAAAACCATTATGTTTACAAAGAGAATATCACACAGCAAGAAAAAAATGCATTGAATTCCTTGAAAAACAACACAGAGATTGTGATAAGACAGGCAGATAAGGGGGGAGGGGTAGTGATTCAGAATAGGCCTGATTACTTGAAAGAAGCCTATAACATTCTATCTGATACTAAATATTATGAAATTTTAAAAAATGATCCTTCAGCTAATTTTAATAAGGAATATCATGGTTTTATAAACAAAGCCCATAAAGAGAATATAATAAATAAAAAAGAAAAGAAATTTTTGACCAACAATACACCAACAATAGCACATTTTTATCATCTTCCAAAGATGCATAAAAATTCCACTAATCCACCTGGTCGCCCGATTATATCTGGTATTGATTCCTTAACAAGTTCATTATCGCATTACATTGATTTATTTCTTCAAGAAATTGTAACTACCCTTCCTTCATATTTGAAAGACTCTGCACAACTGATTGAGGAATGTAGGAATATAGAATGGCAGGAGAATTACAGCTTTATCACACTGGATGTAAATTCATTGTACTCCAACATTGATCACACACTTGGCATCAGATCAGTAGATCATTATTTATCATCAGTATCAGGACTGCAGGAGGAACAAAAAACATTTTTGTTGGAAGGGTTGAAATTCATATTAACGCACAATATCTTTGAGTTCCAGGGTAAACTCTATTTACAGCGCCTTGGTACAGCGATGGGGACTCGGGTAGCGCCAAGTTTCGCAAATCTCTTTATGGGACGTTTCGAGTCCTCATCGCTGTTGTATGCATCTGAATACAAAGAAAAAATATTACTATACCGTAGATATATAGATGATTTGATCATTTTCTGGGCCGGGACTGAGGAAGAAGCCTGTAAATTAATAGATTCTCTTAATAGCAATAACTGGGGCATCTCCTTTACGTCATGCATCAGAAGGGACAAAATCGTGTTCCTGGACCTGGAATTGGGGCATGAAGCGGGGAAAATTATAACAAAAACGCACTTCAAAAGCTGTGATACGAATGGCTACGTGGACTTTAGAAGTGCGCATTATAAAAAATGGAAAACTAATGTACCATTCAGCCAGTTCTTAAGGATACGAAAAAACTGTACAAACACTAAAGATTATGTGACCCAATCAGCGATACTGAAGAAAAGGTTCAGTGATAAGAAGTATCCAAAAAAATTAATCGAGGCAGCATACAGAAAGAATTTGGACAAAGTACAGGAGGATTGTCTCCCAAGTAGGAAGAGAAAAGATTGTAATGCAGAGGAAACTAGAGGGAAAGAACGGCCAGCAAGCAATGAGGAGAATAAGAGAAATCTTTGGAAGTTTAATTTTATAACAACTTATAATAAAGGGAATGTATTGATAAGGAGAATTTAAAAAAAATATTGGTATATTTTAAAAAAAGATGTGATTCTTGGGAAAATGCTTCCAAGGGAACCGGGAGTAACCTTTAGGAGAGGGGCGACAGTGAAAAATATTGTAGCTCAGAGTAAATTAAGAGAGGTTCCAAAAATAAAAAACATGATAGGAAACAATACCAATGTGAATGGAGGGAAGATGAACACAGGAGTATATAGATGCTCTTCAAACAAATGTAAATGTTGTAAGATCATTAACCATGGAGCTCAGAGTATTCAATCTAATACTACTGGGGAAACAATTAAGATTAAGCAGAGACTCACATGTAGAACGGATTTTGTCATCTACGTAGTGACTTGCAAATGCGGGCTCCAATACGTGGGACGAACTTCCCAGGAATTGAGTGCCCGGATGAATAATCACCGCTATAATGCAAAGAACGGGCAGATTAAACATAGTCTGTCCCGTCATCTCCTGCTGAAGCACAATAAATGCTTCTGCATTACGGTCACACCGCTGGAGCATATACCAAAAGGGGCTAATAACAGGAACAAATTATTAAACCGCAAGGAGTCATATTGGATATATAGGTTACAAAGCCTTTATCCAAATGGACTTAATGATGTAGTAGAGAATGTGTAAGGGTTTGTCATAAATAGCTCAGTCGTTCGCGCATGTGTCAATACAACAACACAAAAAGGAAGGGGGAAGGGAAAAAAAAGGAAAAAAAAGGGAGAATTCCCTTTTTTTTTTTTTTTTTTTTTTTATATATTTTTTTTAAATATATTGATGAGGTATTGGAAGGAATCATATTTATGATTGTGTATATACCTATATTTTTAATGTTGTGTTTGTTCGTAACAGTGTAATACCATGTATCTAAAAGCTCATTTTGGATAGAATAGAAGTACTAAACTGCTCTTTTATATATATAGGATAAATGTGTCTCTTTAGAGGCTACCATGTAGTTAGTCATCAGGAAAGGAGAACCTGATCCCCGGTCCCGCCCTGCTAATCCCTTCTAGGAACCCTCATAAATAAGAGAACTTGGAGGTTGTAACATCATTTTATAGTGCTTATTGTATTGTTTGTTCTTTTTGTTTTTTTACTACCTGATGAAGGCTGCACTGTAAAAATAGCAGCCGAAACGCGTTGTACTGTTTTTTAAAAAAATTTACAAATATATTTTATTTTGAGAAAATAAATGAATTTTTTAACATTTTTCACTTGAAGTGGATGAATTTAAAAAAATCCGTAGGTGCTTAGCGCCACATTTACTTGGAGTTTTTTTTTTTTTTTTTTTTTTTTCTCTTTGAAATTGCCACCTATGTGGATCTGAAGCAGGATCAACACATAGTTCTCCAAAGTGAGCTGCACACCTTATTGGATTATACAACATACGAAGAAGAGTTGCCTAAAGAATTGATTCCTTGAGAATCTCAACGTGCATTTCTTACCGATAGAAGGTGAGCATAACTACAAATAAAAGAAATGTTTTTAACTTGTTGGTAAAAACGTATTACGCTCAGAGGAAGCGCCGCACTTGTCTCTTTTTTTTTTTTCCCCTCTTTCCCTAAACCAGGGTATTTCTAAAGACTTCATTAAAATGAACCACAACTGGATTTCGAAATCTTTTGCCCCACCTTGCCTGGCTGACACCTAGCTTTCCTATGAAAAGGTCTTGCCTGTGGACTATTCTGAATGCCTTTTCCAATCTCGTAATTTTCAGCACCTGATTGTCCAGCATACGACATGTTTACACCTCACTAAATGGCCAAACTCCCCACACGGGGCCGTGGTATCGACACTTGGCGACAGCACCCGTGAGAGTGCTGTTTGTCTGAAGAGGTGGGTGTGCCCGCTTTTGGTCGACGGCACTGCCACTGGGTCCCTCCTAGTACAATAAAGTGTCTCTGGCGGTGGTGGTGCGCACCCAACGTCAGACACACCGTTGTAATATGAGGGGCCCTGGGCCTGTACCGCCGGCCACAAGACAGTTCCCCCCCCCCAGCTCAAACAGTGCTCTACCACTTGCAAAATTATCTCACAGCTCCACCAATGTTTAGTCTATGCGCTGACATCCTTCAATGCCTGCCACTGACAATACCATTGTATTGACATTTTTGTTATGTTAGGCCTTCGAAGCCTGTCTGCGGTCACTCCTTCCACTAGGCCTCCACTGACCACACCACTGCTGCCCGTGTACCCCTGGAACCAATTTAAAATTGCCTACAGCCAGCCCAATTTTTTTATTTTAGGCCTTCGATGCCTGTCTGCGATCCATTCTTTCTACTACTACTACACTGACCAGGCCACTGCTGCCCGTGTACCCCTGGAACCAATTTAAAATTGCCTACAGCCATATGTTATTATTTTAGGCCTTCGATGCCTGTCTGCGGTCACTCCTTACAATATGCCTCCACTGACCACACCACTGCTGCCCGTGTACCCCTGGAACCAATTTAAAATTGCCTACAGCCATGTGTTATTATTTTAGGCCTTCTATGCCTGTCTGTGGTCACTCCTTCCACTAGGCCTCCACTGACCACACCACTGCTGCCCGTGTACCCCTGGAACCAATTTAAAATTGCCTACAGCCAGCCCAATTTTTTTACTTTAGGCCTTCGATGCCTGTCTGCGGTCACTCCTTCCACTAGGCCTCCACTGACCACACCACTGCTGCCCGTGTACCCCTGGAACCAATTTAAAATTGCCTACAGCCATGTGTTATTATTTTAGGCCTTCGATGCCTGTCTGTGGTCACTCCTTCCACTAGGCCTCCACTGACCACACCACTGCTGCCCGTGTACCCCTGGAACCAATTTAAAATTGCCTACAGCCATGTGTTATTATTTTAGGCCTTCGATGCCTGTCTGCGGTCACTCCTTACAATATGCCTCCACTGACCACACCACTGCTGCCCGTGTACCCCTGGAACCAATTTAAAATTGACTACAGCCAGCCCAATTTTTTTATTTTAGGCCTTCGATGCCTGTCTGCGGTCCATTCTTTCTACTACTACTACACTGACCATGCCACTGCTGCCCGTGTACCCCTGGAACCAATTTAAAATTGCCTACAGCCATGTGTTATTATTTTAGGCCTTCGATGCCTGTCTGCGGTCACTCCTTACAATATGCTTCCACTGACCACACCACTGCTGCCCGTGTACCCCTGGAACCAATTTAAAATTGCCTACAGCCATGTGTTATTATTTTAGGCCTTCGATGCCTGTCTGTGGTCACTCCTTCCACTAGGCCTCCACTGACCACACCACTGCTGCCCGTGTACCCCTGGAACGAATTTAAAATTGCCTACAGCCAGCCCAATTTTTTTACTTTAGGCCTTCGATGCCTGTCTGCGGTCACTCCTTCCACTAGGCCTCCACTGACCACACCACTGCTGCCCGTGTACCCCTGGAACCAATTTAAAATTGCCTACAGCCATGTGTTATTATTTTAGGCCTTCGATGCCTGTCTGTGGTCACTCCTTCCACTAGGCCTCCACTGACCACACCACTGCTGCCCGTGTACCCCTGGAACCAATTTAAAATTGCCTACAGCCATGTGTTATTATTTTAGGCCTTCGATGCCTGTCTGCGGTCACTCCTTACAATATGCCTCCACTGACCACACCACTGCTGCCCGTGCACCCCTGGAACCAATTTAAAATTGCCTACAGCCAGCCCAATTTTCTTATTTTAGGCCTTCGATGCCTGTCTGCGGTCCGTTCTTTCTACTACTACTACACTGACCAGGCCACTGCTGCCCGTGTACCCCTGGAACCAATTTAAAATTGCCTACAGCCATGTGTTATTATTTTAGGCCTTCGATGCCTGTCTGCGGTCACTCCTTCCACTAGGCCTCCACTGACCACACCACTGCAGCCCGTGTACCCCTGGAACCAATTTATAATTGCCTACAGCCAGCCCAATTTTTTTACTTTAGGCCTTCGATGCCTGTCTGCGGTCACTCCTTCCACTAGGCCTCCACTGACCACACCACTGCTGCCCGTGTACCCCTGGAACCAATTTAAAATTGCCTACAGCCATGTGTTATTATTTTAGGCCTTCGATGCCTGTCTGTGGTCACTCCTTCCACTAGGCCTCCACTGACCACACCACTGCTGCCCGTGTACCCCTGGAACCAATTTAAAATTGCCTACAGCCATGTGTTATTATTTTAGGCCTTCGATGCCTGTCTGTGGTCACTCCTTACAATATGCCTCCACTGACCACACCACTGCTGCCCGTGTACCCCTGGAACCAATTTAAAATTGCCTACAGCCATGTGTTATTATTTTAGGCCTTCAATGCCTGTCTGTGGTCACTCCTTCCACTAGGCCTCCACTGACCACACCACTGCTGCCCGTGTACCCCTGGAACCAATTTAAAATTGCCTACAGCCAGCCCAATTTTTTTACTTTAGGCCTTCAATGCCTGTCTGCGGTCACTCCTTCCACTAGGCCTCCACTGACCACACCACTGCTGCCCGTGTACCCCTGGAACCAATTTAAAATTGCCTACAGCCATGTGTTATTATTTTAGGCCTTCGATGCCTGTCTGTGGTCACTCCTTACAATATGCCTCCACTGACCACACCACTGCTGCCCGTGTACCCCTGGAACCAATTTAAAATTGCCTACAGCCAGCCCAATTTTTTTATTTTAGGCCTTCGATGCCTGTCTGCGGTCCGTTCTTTCTACTACTACTACACTGACCAGGCCACTGCTGCCCGTGTACCCCTGGAACCAATTTAAAATTGCCTACAGCCATGTGTTATTATTTTAGGCCTTCGATGCCTGTCTGTGGTCACTCCTTCCACTAGGCCTCCACTGACCACACCACTGCTGCCCGTGTACCCCTGGAACCAATTTAAAATTGCCTACAGCCATGTGTTATTATTTTAGGCCTTCGATGCCTGTCTGCGGTCACTCCTTACAATATGCCTCCACTGACCACACCACTGCTGCCCGTGTACCCCTGGAACCAATTTAATATTGCCTACAGCCAGCCCAATTTTTTTATTTTAGGCCTTCGATGCCTGTCTGCGGTCCGTTCTTTCTACTACTACTACACTGACCAGGCCACTGCTGCCCGTGTACCCCTGGAACCAATTTAAAATTGCCTACAGCCATGTGTTATTATTTTAGGCCTTCGATGCCTGTCTGCGGTCCATTCTTTCAACTACTACTACACTGACCAGGGCACTGCTGCCCGTGTACCCCTGGAACCAATTTAAAATTGCCTACAGCCATGTGTTATTATTTTAGGCCTTCGATGCCTGTCTGCGATGACTCCTTCCACTAGGCCTCCACTGACCACACCACTGCTGCCCGTGTACCCCTGGAACCAATTTAAAATTGCCTACAGCCATGTGTTATTATTTTAGGCCTTCGATGCCTGTCTGCGGTCACTCCTTCCACTAGGCCTCCACTGACCACACCACTGCTGCCCGTGTACCCCTGGAACCAACATCAGAAAATATAAAAATAAGTATTTTGCTTATAAAAAAGAAAATACTGGAGAGATATCAAATGCAGACATTTTAACATTAAAAACAAACATATACAACAAAAATCTGGTACAGTACTAAAAATGGCCACCAGCTACAATAACTTTCTCCTGCAAGTAGTTAACTGAAAGTTTTTTTCAATTTAAAACACAGATATGGCATCCACCGAGTGTTGTCCTGTCGCGTCTTCTTTATATTATTGCCAAAAAGATGCAAAACAATGAAAATAATAAAATCATTATTTACCAAAAAAATAGAGTAAGTCAAAACCACATTGCAAATAAACATTCATTACAAATAAAGAAGCAGGGCGCGTCCGAGGGTGAGTATATACCTAATAAGAATATAATCACCCTCGGACGCGCCCTGCTTCTTTCCGACAGCCTTCCTTCCTAAGAATCAGCCCTTCCGTGGTATAGAGAGAGGGTTTGTTACACTCCAAGGTGTTCCCCAGGTGGCCTTTCCTGAGCTTCGATCTTCATGCTCTCGTTTAGTAGTTGTCGGAAAGTAGGCTGCATTAGGCCTACAAATTAGGTATGGGGTGGAGAGAGATGGTGTGTTACACTCCAAGGTGTTCCCCAGGTTTCCTTGCCATTGCTTCGGTCTTCCGACTCTCGTTTAGTAGTTGTAGAAAACTTCACTGCATTAGGCCTACAAAATGGGTATCGGGTGGAGAGAGATGGTGTGTTACACTCCAAGGTGTTCCCCAGGTTGCCTTTCCTGAGCTTCGATCTTCCGGCTCTCGTTTAGTAGTTGTTGGAAACTACACTGCATTAGGCCTACAAATTGGGTATGGGGTGTAGAGAGATGGTGTGTTCCACTCCAAGGTGTTCTCCAGGTTGCCTTTCCTGAGCTTCGATCTTCCGGCTCTCGTTTAGTAGTTGATGGAAACTACGCTGCATTAGGCCTACAAATTGGGTATGGGGTGTAGAGAGATGTTGTGTTCCACTCCAAGGTGTTCCCCAGGTTTCCTCGCCAATGCTTCGATCTTCATGCTCTCGTTTAGTAGTTGTTGGAAACTACGCTGCATTAGGCCTACAAATTGGGTATGGGGTGTAGAGAGATGGTGTGTTCCACTCCAAGGTATTCCCCAGGTTTCCTCGCCAATGCTTCGATCTTCATGCTCTCGTTTAGTAGTTGTTGGAAACTACGCTGCATTAGGCCTACAAACTGGGTATGGGGTGTAGAGAGATGGTGTGTTCCACTCCAAGGTGTTCTCCAGGTTGCCTTTCCTGAGCTTCGATCTTCCGGCTCTCGTTTAGTAGTTCTTGGAAACTACACTGCATTAGGCCTACAAATTGGGTATGGGGTGTAGAGAGATGGTGTGTTCCACTCCAAGGTGTTCTCCAGGTTGCCTTTCCTGAGCTTTGATCTTCCGGCTCTCGTTTAGTAGTTCTTGGAAACTACACTGCATTAGGCCTACAAATTGGGTATGGGGTGTAGAGAGATGGTGTGTTCCACTCCAAGGTGTTCCCCAGGTTTCCTCGCCAATGCTTCGATCTTCATGCTCTCGTTTAGTAGTTGTTGGAAACTACGCTGCATTAGGCCTACAAATTGGGTATGGGGTGTAGAGAGATGGTGTGTTACACTCCAAGGTGTTCCCCAGGTTTCCTCGCCAATGCTTCGATCATCATGCTCTCGTTTAGTAGTTGTTGGAAACTACGCTGCATTAGGCCTACAAATTGGGTATGGGGTGTAGAGAGATGGTGTGTTCCACTCCAAGGTGTTCTCCAGGTTGCCTTTCCTGAGCTTCGATTTTCCGGCTCTCGTTTAGTAGTTGTTGGAAACTACGCTGCATTAGGCCTACAAATTGGGTATGGGGTGTAGAGAGATGGTGTGTTCCACTCCAAGGTGTTCCCCAGGTTTCCTCGCCAATGCTTCGATCATCATGCTCTCGTTTAGTAGTTGTTGGAAACTACGCTGCATTAGGCCTACAAATTGGGTATGGGGTGTAGAGAGATGGTGTGTTCCACTCCAAGGTGTTCTCCAGGTTGCCTTTCCTGAACTTCTATCTTCAGGCTCTCATTAAATTGTGGTTAAACGGAACAACTGCATTTGGCGTACTAGTTGGTTTGGGGCCTACTATCGGTGTCTGCCACTCCTTGCTGTTCTCCTGGTTTCCTGTCCTGAAATTCCGTTTTCAGGCGCTCGTTAAGTAGTTGTTAATGTTAGACTGCATTTGGCCTACTAGTTGGGTTGGGGCCTACTATCGGTGTCTGCCACTCCTTGCTGTTCTCCTCCACTGAACAAAGCTGTGCCGCCTGTTTACTACGGTTGCCAATTTTGAACTGCATTTCGACTACTTACTGATTTGGGCCTACTCTCTGTGTCAGCCTCTCATTCCAGTTGTCCTCCACTGCAATGTTCCCTGGTTATTCCTGTGTTACCAATTTTGAACTGCATTTAGCCAACTTTATTCTTTGGGCCTATATCTGTGTTTCCTCCTCATCCTGCCCATTGCCCAGCCAGTGATAGATGAGTCTGCTGGTACATTGACCCATAATGCAACATTCCCCGTGCACGCTACACAACAACATTGTGACCCTGCTGAAAGTCAGGTTGCTCTTCCCGCATACCATACCACCTTACACGGGGACAAAGAGGAAGGTGCAGATGAAAGTGCAGGTTCCTTCATCAGGTAGGGGGAGGAATACTAGTTGGCGACGTCACTGGCACAGGGCCTCTCATAGTACGCAAAAGTGTTGCTGCCGGTGGGAGGCGCCCCCGCCGTGCAAACACACCGCTGTACTTTGAGGGGCCCTGTGCCAGTGCCAATGCCAACGAGTGGGCCCCACCTGCTTGCTCAGGTTCACAGCACTTGCAAAGTTGAAATACTTACTTCTCCCTGCTCCACTGCCGTGACGTGGTCCAGATTTCCTGGGCCCACTAATTACTTGAACCAGCCCTACCCACCACAACTTTAGCCAAATGAACCCCAATTTCAAATGCCTTCCAATTATTATAAGGTAAATTACGCTTGACAAGCTTCATTAAGAAGAATGGATGGTTTTGACATTAAAATGGGCACTCTAGGTGTTTTCCTGGCCCCCACTCACTGCCGACTATGCTGCCCCATTGACTTGCATTGGGTTTCGTGTTTCGGTCGATCCCGACTTTACGTCATAATCGGCCGATTTCACTCGACCTGACTTTTGAGATAGTCGGGTTTCGCGAAACCCGGCTCGACTCTAAAAAGGTCAAGGTCGCTCAACTCTACTAAACAGGTCAGGTGTCTATTTTGAAATCTGACCGGTTCAGTTGAGTTCTGAACTTGATTTCCACCATTTTCGCTTTGTACAGTGACACTACACTAGGTACAAAAATAAGAGTATGGAAATAACTACTATTTTTTTGGCCAACTCATATCTGTATACTAAAGAAACACATATAGATGTTGTCTTGTATTTTATACTACTGGAGATATGTTTTGGCCAAAAGAATAAGTGTGTGGCGAAGTTTATTGGTGTGTATTGAGAGCGGTGAAAGACACAATAAACCAAGCATAATTGTTGCAAATAAACTTTTTTTTTATTGAGTAAACACAAACAAATTTATTTTTTTGTACCGCGACGGGTTGTACCGCGCCGGCTTGGGGTAGAGTGACGTAACTGGGGGGTGTTCAGAACTGAAGCCTGGCTCACCGTGGAGGAGGCAGAGGTGGCAGGAGAAGGGGCAATAAAACTGGAAGGGTCTGGAAGTTCGGGGATGGGGCTTAAAACATGAGGGGCTTGAGACACACTTGAAGGGTGAGACACAACAGACAATAGAGACATATCGGTAGGTGATGGGGGAGGAATATTCAGAGTTTTTTGTTTTTTATGAGTTTTGCCGGTTTTCCTTGGGTTTTCCTGGTAGGGGGATGTCTTCTTGGGCTAGGATGTTGAGTGTTGGCGGGAGACACGTCAGGATCCGGCTCCACAATAACACAGTCCGTCTCCATTGTGGAGCACTCGGCAACGTCTGAGTCCAACAGCATTGTAGTGGGGGGGAAAGATAAAGCCCCGCCTGGGTCCTGGTGCCTCGTTGGGGGGGGAACTAAAACCCTCCCAGGATCCTGGTGCCTCGTTGGGGGGAGGAATATAAAACCCTCCCAGGACCCACCCCGTGGCAGGGTCCTGCTGCATCGGGGTGGGTCCTGCCCGGAAAGCTATGGCTTGCTCCTGCTGCATTATGGGGGGGCCGGTGCGATACGCCATGCCTGGGTCCTGCTGCATGGGGGGGTGGGCCGTCCTATACGCCTGGCCTGGGTCCTGCTGCATCGGGGGGGCCGGTCCGATATGCCAGGCCTCGGTCCTGCTGCATCGGGGTGGGACCGGTCCGATATGCCATGGATGGGTCCTGCTGCATCGGGAGGGGGCCAGGCCGATAAGCCACGCCAGGGTCCTGCGTCATCGTGGTGTCAGCGGAGGAGGTCCAAGCCGGAGCAGCGGTTGTCACGGTGGTGGCGGTGGGATGTCCAACAGCACTCGTCATCGTGTTGGCGCTGTAGTGGAGTACACCTGTTGAGGGAATAGAGGTGGCCGTGCAGTGGTATGCAGCAGAGGTAGGAATGGTGTTTAATCGTGACAGTGACGGCACAGTTGGATATGCCGCCACTAGAGTTGAGCGACCTTGACCTTTTTAGAGTCGAGCCGGGTTTTGCGAAACCCGACTATCTCAAAAGTCGGGTCGAGTGAAATCGGCCGATTATGACGTAAAGTCGGGATCGACCGAAACACGAAACCCAATGCAAGTCAATGGGGCAGCATAGTCGGCAGTGATTGGGGGCCAGGAAAACACCTAGAGTGCCCATTTTAATGTCAAAACCATCCATTCTTCTTAATGAAGCTTGTCAAGCGTAATTTACCTTATAATAATTGGAAGGCATTTGAAATTGGGGGTCATTTGGCTAAAGTTGTGGGGGGTAGGGCTGGTTCAAGTAACATAGTTAGTAAGGCCGAAAAAAGACATTTGTCCATCCAGTTCAGCCTATATTCCATCATAATAAATCCCCAGATCTACGTCCTTCTACAGAACCTAATAATTGTATGATACAATATTGTTCTGCTCCAGGAAGACATCCAGGCCTCTCTTGAACCCCTCGACTGAGTTCGCCATCACCACCTCCTCAGGCAAGCAATTCCAGATTCTCACTGCCCTAACAGTAAAGAATCCTCTTCTATGTTGGTGGAAAAACCTTCTCTCCTCCAGACGCAAAGAATGCCCCCTTGTGCCCGTCACCTTCCTTGGTATAAACAGATCCTCAGTGAGATATTTGTATTGTCCCCTTATATACTTATACATGGTTATTAGATCGCCCCTCAGTCGTCTTTTTTCTAGACTAAATAATCCTAATTTCGCTAATCTATCTGGGTATTGTAGTTCTCCCATCCCCTTTATTAATTTTGTTGCCCTCCTTTGTACTCTCTCTAGTTCCATTATATCCTTCCTGAGCACCGGTGCCCAAAACTGGACACAGTACTCCATGTGCGGTCTAACTAGGGATTTGTACAGAGGCAGTATAATGCTCTCATCATGTGTATCCAGACCTCTTTTAATGCACCCCATGATCCTGTTTGCCTTGGCAGCTGCTGCCTGGCACTGGCTGCTCCAGGTAAGTTTATCATTAACTAGGATCCCCAAGTCCTTCTCCCTGTCAGATTTACCCAGTGGTTTCCCGTTCAGTGTGTAATGGTGATATTGATTCCCTCTTCCCATGTGTATAACCTTACATTTATCATTGTTAAACCTCATCTGCCACCTTTCAGCCCAAGTTTCCAACTTATCCAGATCCATCTGTAGCAGAATACTATCTTCTCTTGTATTAACTGCTTTACATAGTTTTGTATCATCTGCAAATATCGATATTTTACTGTGTAAACCTTCTACCAGATCATTAATGAATATGTTGAAGAGAACAGGTCCCAATACTGACCCCTGCGGTACCCCACTTGTCACAGCGACCCAGTTAGAGACTATACCATTTATAACCACCCTCTGCTTTCTATCACTAAGCCAGTTACTAACCCATTTACACACATTTTCCCCCAGACCAAGCATTCTCATTTTGTGTACCAACCTCTTGTGCGGCACGGTATCAAACGCTTTGGAAAAATCGAGATATACCACGTCCAATGACTCACCGTGGTCCAGTCTATAGCTTACCTCTTCATAAAAACTGATTAGATTGGTTTGACAGGAGCGATTTCTCATAAACCCATGCTGATATGGAGTTAAACAGTTATTCTCATTGAGATAATCCAGAATAACATCCCTCAGAAACCCTTCAAATATTTTACCAACAATAGAGGTTAGACTTACTGGCCTATAATTTCCAGGTTCACTTTTAGAGCCCTTTTTGAATATTGGCACCACATTTGCTATGCGCCAGTCCTGCGGAACAGACCCTGTCGCTATAGAGTCACTAAAAATAAGAAATAATGGTTTATCTATTACATTACTTTACTACATTACTAAGTAATTAGTGGGCCCAGGAAATCTGGACCACGTCACGGCAGTGGAGCAGGGAGAGGTAAGTATTTCAACTTTGCAAGTGCTGTGAACCTGAGCAAGCAGGGGGGGCCCACTCGTTGGCATTGGCACTGGCACAGGGCCCCTCAAAGTACAGCGGTGTGTTTGCACGGCGGGGGCGCCTCCCACCGGCAGCAACACTTTTGCGTACCATGAGAGGCCCTGTGCCAGTGACGTCGCCAACTAGTATTCCTCCCCCCACGTGATGAAGGAACCTGCACTTTCATCTGCACCTTCCTGTTTGTCCCCGTGTAAGGTGGTATGGTATGCGGGAAGGGAGACCTGACTTTCAGCAGGGTCACAATCTTGCAGTGTAGCGTGCACGGGAAATGTTGCGTTATGGGTCAATGTACCAGCAGACTCATCTATCACTGGCTGGGCAATGGGCAGGATGAGGAGGAAACACAGATATAGGCCCAAAGAATAAAGTGGGCTAAATACAGTTCAAAATTGGTAACACAGGACTAATCAGGAGGCATTGCAGTGGAGGACAACTGGAATGAGAGGCTGACACAGAGAGTAGGCCCAAATCAGTAAGTAGTCGAAATGCAGTTCAAAATTGGCAACAGTAGTAAACAGGCGGCACAGCTTTGTTCAGTGGAGGAGAACAGCAAGGAGTGGCAGACACCGATAGCAGGCCCCAACCCAACTAGTAGGCCAAATGCAGTCTAACATTAACAACTACTTAACGAGCGCCTGAAAACGGAATTTCAGGACAGGAAACCAGGAGAACAGCAAGGAGCGGCAGACACCGATAGTAGGCCCCAAACCAACTAGTACGCCAAATGCAGTTGTTCCGTTTAACCACAATTTAATGAGAGCCTGAAGATAGAAGTTCAGGAAAGGCAACCTGGAGAACACCTTGGAGTGGAACACACCATCTCTCTACACCCCATACCCAATTTGTAGGTCTAATGCAGCGTAGTTTCCAACAACTACTAAACGAGAGCATGATGATCGAAGCATTGGCGAGGAAACCTGGGGAACACCTTGGAGTGGAACACACCATCTGTCTACACCCCATACCCAATTTGTAGGCCTAATGCAGCGTAGTTTCCAACAACTACTAAACGAGAGCATGATGATCGAAGCATTGGCGAGGAAACCTGGGGAACACCTTGGAGTGGAACACACCATCTCTCTACAGTGGAACACACCATCTCTCTACACCCCATACCCAATTTGTAGGCCTAATGCAGCGTAGTTTCCAACAACTACTAAACGAGAGCCGGAAGATCGAAGCTCAGGAAAGGCAACCTGGAGAACACCTTGGAGTGGAACACACCATCTCTCTACACCCCATACCCAATTTGTAGGCCCAATGCAGCGTAGTTTCCAACAACTACTAAACGAGAGCCGGAAGATCCAATCAATGGAGAGGAAACCTGGGGAACACCTTGGAGTGTAACACACCATCTCTCTACACCCCATACCCAATTTGTAGGCCTAATGCAGCGTAGTTTCCAACAACTACTAAACGAGAGCCGGAAGATCGAAGCAATGGAGAGGAAACCTGGGGAACACCTTGGAGTGTAACACACCATCTCTCTACACCCCATACCCAATTTGTAGGCCTAATGCAGCGTAGTTTCCAACAACTACTAAACGAGAGCCGGAAGATCGAAGCAATGGAGAGGAAACCTGGGGAACACCTTGGAGTGTAACACACCATCTCTCTACACCCCATACCCAATTTGTAGGCCTAATGCAGCGTAGTTTCCAACAACTACTAAACGAGAGCATGAAGATCGAAGCAATGGAGAGGAAACCTGGGGAACACCTTGGAGTGGAACACACCATCTCTCTACACCCCATACCCAATTTGTAGGCCTAATGCAGCGTAGTTTCCAACAACTACTAAACGAGAGCATGATGATCGAAGCATTGGCGAGGAAACCTGGGGAACACCTTGGAGTGGAACACACCATCTCTCTACAGTGGAACACACCATCTCTCTACACCCCATACCCAATTTGTAGGCCTAATGCAGCGTAGTTTCCAACAACTACTAAACGAGAGCCGGAAGATCGAAGCTCAGGAAAGGCAACCTGGGGAACACCTTGGGGTGGAACACACCATCTCTCTACACCCCATACCCAATTTGTAGGCCTAATGCAGCGTAGTTTCCAACAACTACTAAACGAGAGCATGATGACCGAAGCATTGGCGAGGAAACCTGGGGAACACCTTGGAGTGGAACACACCATCTCTCTACAGTGGAACACACCATCTCTCTACACCCCATACCCAATTTGTAGGCCTAATGCAGCGTAGTTTCCAACAACTACTAAACGAGAGCCGGAAGATCGAAGCTCAGGAAAGGCAACCTGGAGAACACCTTGGAGTGGAACACACCATCTCTCTACACCCCATACCCAATTTGTAGGCCCAATGCAGCGTAGTTTCCAACAACTACTAAACGAGAGCCGGAAGATCGAAGCAATGGAGAGGAAACCTGGGGAACACCTTGGAGTGTAACACACCATCTCTCTACACCCCATACCCAATTTGTAGGCCTAATGCAGCGTAGTTTCCAACAACTACTAAACGAGAGCCGGAAGATCGAAGCAATGGAGAGGAAACCTGGGGAACACCTTGGAGTGTAACACACCATCTCTCTACACCCCATACCCAATTTGTAGGCCTAATGCAGCGTAGTTTCCAACAACTACTAAACGAGAGCATGAAGATCGAAGTAATGGAGAGGAAACCTGGGGAACACCTTAGAGTGGAACACACCATCTCTCTACACCCCATACCCAATTTGTAGGCCCAATGCAGCGTAGTTTCCAACAACTACTAAACGAGAGCCGGAAGATCGAAGCTCAGGAAAGGCAACCTGGGGAACACCTTGGAGTGTAACAAACCCTCTCTCTACACCACGGAAGGGCTGATTCTTAGGAAGGAAGGCTGTCGGAAAGAAGCAGGGCGCGTCCGAGGGTGATTATATTCTTATTAGGTATATACTCACCCTCGGACGCGCCCTGCTTCTTTATTTATAATGAATGTTTATTTGCAATGTGGTTTTGACTTACTCTATTTTTTTGGTAAATAATGATTTTATTATTTTCATTGTTTTGCATCTTCTTGGCAATAATATAAAGAAGACGCGACAGGACAACACTCGGTGGATGCCATATCTGTGTTTAAAATTGAAAAAACCTTTCAGTTAACTACTTGCAGGAGAAAGTTATTGTAGCTGGTGGCCATTTTTAGTACTGTACCAGATTTTTGTTGTATGTGTTTGTTTTTAATGTTAAAATGTCTGCATTTGATATCTCTCCAGTATTTTCTTTTTTATAAGCAAAATAATTATTTTTATATTTTCTGATGTTGGTTCCAGGGGTACACGGGCAGCAGTGGTGTGGTCAGTGGAGGCCTAGTGGAAGGAGTGACCGCAGACAGGCATCGAAGGCCTAAAATAATAACACATGGCTGTAGGCAATTTTAAATTGGTTACAGGGGTACACGGGCAGCAGTGGTGTGGTCAGTGGAGGCCTAGTGGAAGGAGTGACCGCAGACAGGCATCGAAGGCCTAAAATAATAACACATGGCTGTAGGCAATTTTAAATTGGTTCCAGGGGTACACGGGCAGCAGTGGTGTGGTCAGTGGAGGCCTAGTGGAAGGAGTCACCGCAGACAGGCATCGAAGGCCTAAAATAATAACACATGGCTGTAGGCAATTTTAAATTGGTTCCAGGGGTACACGGGCAGCAGTGGTGTGGTCAGTGGAGGCCTAGTGGAAGGAGTGACCGCAGACAGGCATCGAAGGCCTAAAATAATAACACATGGCTGTAGGCAATTTTAAATTGGTTCCAGGGGTACACGGGCAGCAGTGGTGTGGTCAGTGGAGGCCTAGTGGAAGGAGTCACCGCAGACAGGCATCGAAGGCCTAAAATAATAACACATTGCTGTAGGCAATTTTAAATTGGTTACAGGGGTACACGGGCAGCAGTGGTGTGGTCAGTGGAGGCCTAGTGGAAGGAGTGACCGCAGACAGGCATCGAAGGCCTAAAATAAAAAAATTGGGCTGGCTGTAGGCAATTTTAAATTGGTTCCAGGGGTACACGGGCAGCAGTGGTGTGGTCAGTGGAGGCATAGTGGAAGGAGTGACCGCAGACAGGCATCGAAGGCCTAAAATAATAACACATGGCTGTAGGCAATTTTAAATTGGTTCCAGGGGTACACGGGCAGCAGTGGTGTGGTCAGTGGAGGCCTAGTGGAAGGAGTGACCACAGACAGGCATCGAAGGCCTAAAATAATAACACATGGCTGTAGGCAATTTTAAATTGGTTCCAGGGGTACACGGGCAGCAGTGGTGTGGTCAGTGGAGGCCTAGTGGAAGGAGTGACCGCAGACAGGCATCGAAGGCCTAAAGTAAAAAAATTGGGCTGGCTGTAGGCAATTTTAAATTGGTTGCAGGGGTACACGGGCAGCAGTGGTGTGGTCAGTGGAGGCCTAGTGGAAGGAGTGACCGCAGACAGGCATCGAAGGCCTAAAATAATAACACATGGCTGTAGGCAATTTTAAATTGGTTCTAGGGGTACACGGGCAGCAGTGGTGTGGTCAGTGGAGGCCTAGTGGAAGGATTGACCGCAGACAGGCATCGAAGGCCTAAAATAATAACACATGGCTGTAGGCAATTTTAAATTGGTTCCAGGGGTACACGGTCAGCAGTGGTGTGGTCAGTGGAGGCCTAGTGGAAGGAGTGACCACAGACAGGCATCGAAGGCCTAAAATAATAACATATGGCTGTAGGCAATTTTAAATTGGTTCCAGGGGTACACGGGCAGCAGTGGTGTGGTCAGTGGAGGCCTAGTGGAAGGAGTCACCGCAGACAGGCATCGAAGGCCTAAAATAATAACACATGGCTGTAGGCAATTTTAAATTGGTTACAGGGGTACACGGGCAGCAGTGGTGTGGTCAGTGGAGGCCTAGTGGAAGGAATGACCGCAGACAGGCATCGAAGGCCTAAAATAAAAAAATTGGGCTGGCTGTAGGCAATTTTAAATTGGTTCCAGGGGTACACGGGCAGCAGTGGTGTGGTCAGTGGAGGCATAGTGGAAGGAGTGACAGCAGACAGGCATCGAAGGCCTAAAATAATAACACATGGCTGTAGGCAATTTTAAATTGGTTCCAGGGGTACACGGGCAGCAGTGGTGTGGTCAGTGGAGGCCTAGTGGAAGGAGTGACCGCAGACAGGCATCGAAGGCCTAAAGTAAAAAAATTGGGCTGGCTGTAGGCAATTTTAAATTGGTTCCAGGGGTACACGGGCAGCAGTGGTGTGGTCAGTGGAGGCCTAGTGGAAGGAGTGACCGCAGACAGGCATCGAAGGCCTATAATAATAACACATGGCTGTAGGCAATTTTAAATTGGTTCCAGGGGTACACGGGCAGCAGTGGTGTGGTCAGTGGAGGCCTAGTGGAAGGAGTGACCACAGACAGGCATCGAAGGCCTAAAATACTAAAATTGGGCTGGCTGTAGGCAATTTTAAATTGGTTCCAGGGGTACACGGGCAGCAGTGGTGTGGTCAGTGGAGGCATAGTGGAAGGAGTGACCGCAGACAGGCATCGAAGGCCTAAAATAATAACACATGGCTGTAGGCAATTTTAAATTGGTTCCAGGGGTACACGGGCAGCAGTGGTGTGGTCAGTGGAGGCCTAGTGGAAGGAGTGACCACAGACAGGCATCGAAGGCCTAAAGTAATAACACATGGCTGTAAGCAATTTTAAATTGGTTCCAGGGGTACACGGGCAGCAGTGGTGTGGTCAGTGGAGGCCTAGTGGAAGGAGTGACCGCAGACAGGCATCGAAGGCCTAAAGTAATAACACATGGCTGTAGGCAATTTTAAATTGGTTCCAGGGGTACACGGGCAGCAGTGGTGTGGTCAGTGGAGGCCTAGTGGAAGGAGTCACCGCAGACAGGCATCGAAGGCCTAAAATAATAACACATGGCTGTAGGCAATTTTAAATTGGTTCCAGGGGTACACGGGCAGCAGTGGTGTGGTCAGTGGAGGCCTAGTGGAAGGAGTGACCACAGACAGGCATCGAAAGCCTAAAATAATAACACATGGCTGTAGGCAATTTTAAATTGGTTCCAGGGGTCCACGGGCAGCAGTGGTGTGGTCAGTGGAGGCCTAGTGGAAGGAGTGACCGCAGACAGGCATCGAAGGCCTAAAATAATAACACATGGCTGTAGGCAATTTTAAATTGGTTCCAGGGGTACACGGGCAGCAGTGGTGTGGTCAGTGGAGGCCTAGTGGAAGGAGTGACCGCAGACAGGCATCGAAGGCCTAAAATAATAACACATGGCTGTAGGCAATTTTAAATTGGTTCCAGGGGTACACGGGCAGCAGTGGTGTGGTCAGTGGAGGCCTAGTGGAAGGAGTGACCGCAGACAGGCATCGAAGACCTAAAGTAAAAAAATTGGGCTGGCTGTAGGCAATTTTAAATTGGTTCCAGGGGTACACGGGCAGCAGTGGTGTGGTCAGTGGAGGCCTAGTGGAAGGAGTGACCGCAGACAGGCATCGAAGGCCTAAAATAATAACACATGGCTGTAGGCAATTTTAAATTGGTTCCAGGGGTACACGGGCAGCAGTGGTGTGGTCAGTGGAGGCCTAGTGGAAGGAGTGACCGCAGACAGGCATCGAAGGCCTAAAATAATAACACATGGCTGTAGGCAATTTTAAATTGGTTCCAGGGGTACACGGGCAGCAGTGGTGTGGTCAGTGGAGGCCTAGTGGAAGGAGTGACCACAGACAGGCATCGAAGGCCTAAAATAATAACACATGGCTGTAGGCAATTTTAAATTGGTTCCAGGGGTCCACGGGCAGCAGTGGTGTGGTCAGTGGAGGCCTAGTGGAAGGAGTGACCGCAGACAGGCATCGAAGGCCTAAAATAATAACACATGGCTGTAGGCAATTTTAAATTGGTTCCAGGGGTACAAGGGCAGCTGTGGTGTGGTCAGTGGAGGCCTAGTGGAAGGAGTGACCGCAGACAGGCATCGAAGGCCTAAAATAATAACACATGGCTGTAGGCAATTTTAAATTGGTTCCAGGGGTACACGGGCAGCAGTGGTGTGGTCAGTGGAGGCCTAGTGGAAGGAGTCACCGCAGACAGGCATCGAAGGCCTAAAATAATAACACATGGCTGTAGGCAATTTTAAATTGGTTACAGGGGTACACGGGCAGCAGTGGTGTGGTCAGTGGAGGCCTAGTGGAAGGAGTCACCGCAGACAGGCATCGAAGGCCTAAAATAATAACACATGGCTGTAGGCAATTTTAAATTGGTTACAGGGGTACACGGGCAGCAGTGGTGTGGTCAGTGGAGGCCTAGTGGAAGGAGTGACCGCAGACAGGCATCGAAGGCCTAAAATAATAACACATGGCTGTAGGCAATTTTAAATTGGTTCCAGGGGTACACGGGCAGCAGTGGTGTGGTCAGTGGAGGCCTAGTGGAAGGAGTCACCGCAGACAGGCATCGAAGGCCTAAAATAATAACACATGGCTGTAGACAATTTTAAATTGGTTACAGGGGTACACGGGCAGCAGTGGTGTGGTCAGTGGAGGCCTAGTGGAAGGAGTCACCGCAGACAGGCATCGAAGGCCTAAAATAATAACACATGGCTGTAGGCAATTTTAAATTGGTTACAGGGGTACACGGGCAGCAGTGGTGTGGTCAGTGGAGGCCTAGTGGAAGGAGTGACCACAGACAGGCATCGAAGGCCTAACATAACAAAAATGTCAATACAATGGTATTGTCAGTGGCAGGCATTGAAGGATGTCAGCGCATAGACTAAACATTGGTGGAGCTGTGAGATAATTTTGCAAGTGGTAGAGCACTGTTTGAGCTGGGGTGGGGGGAAACTGTCTTGTGGCCGGCGGTACAGGCCCAGGGCCCCTCATATTACAACGGTGTGTCTGACGTTGGGTGCGCACCACCACCGCCAGAGACACTTTATTGTACTAGGAGGGACCCAGTGGCAGTGCCGTCGACCAAAAGCGGGCTCACCCACCTCTTCAGACAAACTGCACTCTCACGGGTGCTGTCGCCAAGTGTCGATACCACGGCCCCGTGTGGGGAGTTTGGCCATTTAGTGAGGTGTAAACATGTCGTATGCTGGACAATCAGGTGCAGAAAATTACGAGATTGGAAAAGGCATTCAGAATAGTCCACAGGCAAGACCTTTTCATAGGAAAGCTAGGTGTCAGCCGGGCAAGGTGGGGCAAAAGATTTCGAAATCCAGTTGTGGTTCATTTTAATGAAGGTTAGATCATCTACATTTTGGGTAGCCAGACGAGTCCTTTTTTCTGTTAGTATTGAACCTGCAGCACTGAATACTCTTTCTGATAGGACACTAGCTGCCGGGCAAGCAAGCTCCTGCAATGCATATTCTGCCAATTCTGGCCAGGTGTCTTATTTTGATGCCCAGTAATCAAATGGGAATGACGGTTGAGGGAGAACATCGATAAGGGATGAAAAATAGTTTGTAACCATACTGGACAAATGTTGTCTCCTGTCACTTTGAATTGATGCTGCAGTACCTGTCCTGTCTGCGGTCATAGCAAAATCACTCCACAACCTGGTCAGAAAACCCCTCTGGCCAACGCCACTTCTGATTTCTGCCCCTCTAACTCCTCTGGTCTGCTGGCCCCTGCAGCTCGTGTGAGAACGATCACGGGCGCTGTGTGCAGGGAATGCCAGAAGCAAACGGTCAACAAGAGTTGATTGTTTGGTTGCTAATATTAGTTCCAAGTTCTCATGTGGCATTATATTTTGCAATTTGCCTTTATAGCGAGGATCAAGGAGGCAGGCCAACCAGTAATCGTCATCATTCATCATTTTAGTTATGCGTGTGTCCCTTTTGAGGATACGTAAGGCATAATCCGCCATGTGGGCCAAAGTTCCAGTTCTGAAATCTGCGGTTGTGCTTGGTTGAGGGGCAGTTTCAGGCAAATCCACGTCACTTGTGTCCCTCCAAAAACCAGAACCCGGCCTTGCCGCGCCACCAATTTCCAGTGGCCCCGGAAAAGCTTCCTCATTAAAAATATAATCATCCCCATCATCCTCCTCGTCCTCCTCCTCCTCTTCGCCCACTACCTCGTCCTGTACACTGCCCTGGCCAGACAATGGCTGACTGTCATCAAGGCTTTCCTCTTCCTCAGCTGCAGACGCCTGATCCTTTATGTGCGTCAAACTTTGCATCAGCAGACGCATTAGGGGGATGCTCATGCTTATTATGGCGTTGTCTGCACTAACCAGCCGTGTGCATTCCTCAAAACACTGAAGGACTTGACACATGTCTTGAATCTTCGACCACTGCACACCTGACAACTCCATGTCTGCCATCCTACTGCCTGCCCGTGTATGTGTATCCTCCCACAAAAACATAACAGCCCGCCTCTGTTCACACAGTCTCTGAAGCATGTGCAGTGTTGAGTTCCACCTTGTTGCAACGTCTATGATTAGGCGATGCTGGGGAAGGTTCAAAGAACGCTGATAGGTCTGCATACGGCTGGAGTGTACGGGCGAACGGCGGATATGTGAGCAAAGTCCACGCACTTTGAGGAGCAGGTCGGATAACCCCGGATAACTTTTCAGGAAGCACTGCACCACCAGGTTTAAGGTGTGAGCCAGGCAAGGAATGTGTTTCAGTTGGGAAAGGGAGATGGCAGCCATGAAATTCCTTCCGTTATCACTCACTACCTTGCCTGCCTCAAGATCTACAGTGCCCAGCCACGACTGCGTTTCTTTCTGCAAGAACTCGGACAGAACTTCCGCGGTGTGTCTGTTGTCGCCCAAACACTTCATAGCCAATACAGCCTGCTGACGTTTGCCAGTAGCTGCCCCATAATGGGAGACCTGGTGTGCAACAGTGGCAGCTGCGGATAGAGTGGTTGTGCGACTGCGGTCTGTGGATGAGCTCTCGCTTCTGCAGGAGGACGAAGAGGAGGAGGAGGGGGTGCAAACGGCTACAGCCAATTGTTTCCTAGACCGTGGGCTAGGCAGAACTGTCCCAAACTTGCTGTCCCCTGTGGACCCTGCATCCACCACATTTACCCAGTGTGCCGTGATGGACACGTAACGTCCCTGGCCATGCCTACTGGTCCATGCATCTGTTGTCAGGTGCACCTTTGTGCTCACAGATTGCCTGAGTGCATGGACGATGCGCTCTTTAACATGCTGGTGGAGGGCTGGGATGGCTTTTCTGGAAAAAAAGTGTCGACTGGGTAGCTCGTAGCGTGGTACAGCGTAGTCCATCAGGGCTTTGAAAGCTTCACTTTCAACTAACCGGTAGGGCATCATCTCTAACGAGATTAGTCTAGCTATGTGTGCGTTCAAACCCTGTGTACGCGGATGCGAGGCTAAGTACTTCCTTTTTCTAACCATAGTCTCATGTAGGGTGAGCTGGACTGGAGAGCTGGAGATCGTGGAACTAGCGGGGGTGCCGGTGGACATGGCAGACTGAGAGATGGTGGGAGATGGTATTGTTGCCACCGGTGCCCTAGATGCAGTGTTTCCTACTACGAAACTGGTGATTCCCTGACCCTGACTGCTTTGGCCTGGCAAAGAAACCTGCACAGATACTGCAGGTGGTGCGGAAAATGGTGGCCCTACACTGCCGGAAGGGATGTTGCGTTGCTGACTAGCTTCATTGGCCGAGGGTGCTACAACCTTAAGGGACGTTTGGTAGTTAGTCCAGGCTTGCAAATGCATGGTGGTAAAATGTCTATGCATGCAACTTGTATTGAGACTTTTCAGATTCTGTCCTCTGCTTAAGGTAGTTGAACATTTTTGAAAGATGACTTTGCGCTGATCAATTGGATGTTGTTTAAAAAAATGCCAGACTGCACTCTTTCTAGCATCGGATACCTTTTCAGGCATTGCAGACTGAGCTTTAACCGGATAGCCACGCTGTCCTCCAACAGGTTTTGGCTTTGCCACGCGTTTTGGGCAAGATACGGGCCCGGCAGATGGAACCTGTTGCGATGTTGATGCCTGCTGCGGCCCCTCCTCCTCCGCTTCAGAACTGCTGCCGCCTGCACCCTGTTCCCCCAATGGCTGCCAATCGGGGGTCAAGAACTGGGTCATCTATTACCTCTTCTTGTAGCTCGTGTGCAACTTCGTCTGTGTCACCGTGTCGGTCGGTGGTATAGCGTTCGTGATGGGGCAACATAGTCTCATCAGGGTCTGATTCTTGATCAGCACCCTGCGAGGGCAATGTTGTGGTCTGAGTCAAAGGACCAGCATAGTAGTCTGGCTGTGGCTGTGCATCAGTGCACTCCATGTCAGATTCAACTTGTAATGGGCATGGACTGTTAACTGCTTCACTTTCTAAGCCAGGGACGGTATGTGTAAAGAGCTCCATGGAGTAACCCGTTGTGTCGCCTGCTGCATTCTTCTCTGTTGTTGTTTTTGCTGAAGAGGACAAGGAAGCGACTTGTCCCTGACCGTGAACATCCACTAACGACGCGCTGCTTTGACATTTACCAGTTTCACGAGAGGAGGCAAAAGAGCTAGAGGCTGAGTCAGCAAGATAAGCCAAAACTTGCTCTTGCTGCTCCGGCTTTAAAAGCGGTTTTCCTACTCCCAGAAAAGGGAGCGTTCGAGGCCTTGTGTAGCCAGACGACGAACCTGGCTCCACAGCTCCAGACTTAGGTGCAATATTTTTTTTCCCACGACCAGCTGATGCTCCACCACTACCACTACCCTCATTACCAGCTGACAATGAACGCCCCCGGCCACGACCTCTTCCACCATACTTCCTCATTGTTTTAAAAACGTAAACAAACTAACGGTATTTGTTGCTGTCACACAAATTACACGGTGAGCTATAACTTCAGTATGATTTAGCTACCCCTTTACAGGTGAGTGAGACCACAACGAAAATCAGGCACAATGTTACACACTCTGTTGTTGGTGGCAACAAATGAGAGAGATGCCACACACGCAGGACTGTCACTGAAGCACAAATGTAAATATTAATCTCCCACTGATTTGATTTTTTTTTTTTTTAAGGGAGACTTTAGGAAAAAAAAATAATAGAATAAAATGATTTTTTCAGGAAGAATTTAGAAACCAAATAAAATAAAATGATTTTTTCAGGGAGAATTTAGAAAACAAATAAAACAAAAAAAGGCTTTCTATGGCCCACTGAGTGAGAGATGACGCACACAGGAGTCAGGAGTGGCACACAAGCCCAGAGGCCAATATTTATCTCCCACTGATTGATGTAGTGATTTTTTCAGGTAGATTTTGGAACCCAAATCAAGCTAAAAAAAATAATAGGCTTTCTATGGCCCACAATTGGAGAGAGAGAGAGAGATGGCACACCCAGGAGTCAAGACTGGCACACAAGCAGAAAGGGCAATATTAATCTCCCACTGATTTGTTTTTTTTTTTGTTTTTTTCAGGGAGACTATAGGAAAAAAAAATAGAATAAAATGATTTTTTGAGGAAGAATTTAGAAACCAAATAAAATAAAATGATTTTTTCAGGGAGAATTTAGAAAACAAATAAAACAAAAAAAGGCTTTCTATGGCCCACTGAGTGAGAGATGACGCACACAGGAGTCAGGAGTGGCACACAAGCCTAGAGGCCAATATTTATCTCCCACTGATTGATGTAGTGATTTTTTCAGGTAGATTTTGGAACCCAAATCAAGCTAAAAAAAATAATAGGCGTTCTATGGCCCACAATTGGAGAGAGAGAGAGAGATGGCACACCCAGGAGTCAAGACTGGCACACAAGCAGAAAGGGCAATATTAATCTCCCACTGATTTGTTTTTTTTTTTTTTTTTTCAGGGAGACTTTAGGAAAAAAAAATAGAATAAAATGATTTTTTCAGGAAGAATTTAGAAACCAAATAAAATAAAATGATTTTTTCAGGGAGAATTTAGAAAACAAATAAAACAAAAAAAGGCTTTCTATGGCCCACTGAGTGAGAGATGACGCACACAGGAGTCAGGAGTGGCACACAAGCCCAGAGGCCAATATTTATCTCCCACTGATTGATGTAGTGATTTTTTCAGGTAGATTTTGGAACCCAAATCAAGCTTAAAAAATAATAGGCTTTCTATGGCCCACAATTGGAGAGAGAGAGAGAGATGGCACACCCAGGAGTCAAGACTGGCACACAAGCAGAAAGGGCAATATTAATCTCCCACTGATTTGTTTTTTGTTTTTTGTTTTTTTTTCAGGGAGACTTTAGGAAAAAAAAAATAGAATAAAATGATTTTTTCAGGAAGAATTTAGAAACCAAAGAAAATAAAATGATTTTTTCAGGGAGAATTTAGAAAACAAATAAAACAAAAAAAGGCTTTCTATGGCCCACTGAGTGAGAGATGACGCACACAGGAGTCAGGAGTGGCACACAAGCCCAGAGGCCAATATTTATCTCCCACTGATTGATGTAGTCATTTTTTCAGGTAGATTTTGGAACCCAAATCAAGCTAAAAAAATAATAGGCTTTCTATGGCCCACAATTGGAGAGAGAGAGAGAGATGGCTCACCCAGGAGTCAAGACTGGCACACAAGCAGAAAAGGCAATATTAATCTCCCACTGATTTGTTTTTTTTTTTTTTTTTTTTTCAGGGAGACTTTAGGAAAAAAAAAATAGAATAAAATGATTTTTTCAGGAAGAATTTAGAAACCAAAGAAAATAAAATGATTTTTTCAGGGAGAATTTAGAAAACAAATAAAACAAAAAAAGGCTTTCTCTTGCCCACTGAGTGAGAGATGACGCACACAGGAGTCAGGAGTGGCACACAAGCCCAGAGGCCAATATTTATCTCCCACTTTTTTTTTTTTGTTCCAGGGAAAATTTATAAACCCAATAAAAAAAATAATAAATACCGTATTTTTCGGACTATAAGACGCACCGGACCATAAGACGCACCCCAAATTTGGGGTGAAAATTGCAGAAAAAAAGATTTTTTATAACATGGGGGTCCGTCTTATTGTCCGAATTTACAGTATCTTATGGCGGTGGCAGAGCAGGGTCACAGGAGGCAAGGTGGGGTGATGCTGGGATGAGGAGGTGCTGGGATGAGAAGGTGCTGGGATGAGAAGGTGCTGGGATCAGGAGGTGCTGGGATCAGGAGGTGCTGGGATCAGGAGGTGCTGAGATCAGGAGGTGCTGGGATGAGAAGGTGCTGGGATCAGGAGGTGCTGGGATCAGGAGGTGCTGGGATCAGGAGGTGCTGGGATCAGGAGGTGCTGGGATCAGGAGGTGCTGGGATCAGGAGGTGCAGTGAGAGGTATGGCATGAGAGGGGTCCCTGGCGTACCATGCAGGCTTACCTAGGTGGCAGAGGTGCGGTGGCGGGGGTGTGGCAGCAGAGGAGGCGCAGGAAGCGGGGTCCCTTTCCCCGGTATGGTGATGCAGCAGGCCCGGTATGCAGCAGAGCCGGGTGAATCCTCTTGTTATCGGTGGGCGCGGCCATCTTCCTTAGGCCGCGCGTGTGCAGATGAAGCGCTCTGCTCCCGGGGCTTCAGGAAAATGGCCACGGGAGGCCGCGCGTGCGCAGATGGAGATCGCGGCGGCCATTTTCCTGAAGCCCCGGGAAGCAGAGCGCTCCATCTGCGCACGCGCGGCCTCCGGAAAATGGCCGCCACCACCGATAACAAGAGGATTCACCCGGCTCTGCTGCATACCAGGCCTGCTGCATCACCATACCGGGGAAAGGGACCCCGCTTACTGCGCCTCCTCTGCCGCCACACCCCCGCAACCGCACCTCTGCCATCGGACCTCTGCCACCGCACCTCTGCCACCTAGGTAAGCCTGCATTGCGACTATTAGACGCACCCCCCATTTTCCCCCTTTTTTTGGGGGGAAAAAGTGCGTCTTTTAGTCCGAAAAATACGGTAGGCTTTCTATGGCCCACTATCTGAGAGACAGAGAGAGATGGCACGCTTAGGACTGGCACACAAGCCCAAAGGCCAATATTAATCTCCCTTTTTTTTTAAGGGAGAATTTATAAAACCAAAAAAAAAAAAATAAATAGGCTTTCTATGGCCCACTATTTGTGAGAGAGATGGCACGCTCAGGACTGGCACACAAGCCCAGAGGCCAATATTAATCTCCCACTTTTTTTTTTTTTTTCCAGGGAAAATTTATAAACCCATTAAAAAAATAAATAAATAAATAGGCTTTCTATGGCCCACTATCTGAGAGAGAGAGATGGCACGCTTAGGACTGGCACACAAGCCCAAAGGCCAATATTAATCTCCCACTGATTGATTTATTGATTTTTTCAGGTAGAATTTAGAACCCAAATAAAGCAAAAAAAAAAAAAAAGGGCTTTCTATGGCCCACTGAGTGAGTAATGATGCACACAGGAGTCAGGAGTGGCACACAAGCCCTGAGGCCAATATTTTTCTCCCACTGATTGATGTAGTGATTTTTTCAGGTAGATTTTAGAACCAAAATCAAGCAAAAAAATAAATAGGCTTTCTATGGCCCACTGAGTGAGTGATGATGCACACAGGAGTCAAGAGTGGCACACAAGCCCTGAGGCCAATATTTTTCTCCCACTGATTGATGTAGTGATTTTTTCAGGTAGATTTTATAACCCAAATCAAGCAAAAAAATAAATAATCTTTCTATGGCCCACTGAGTGAGAGATGACACAGACAGGGATGGCACTCTAGCAGAAATGTCAATCTTAATCTCCCACAAAAAAAAAAAAAAAAAAACAGGGAGTGTCCTTCAATTACTATCTCCCTGCAATAATCTCAGCCAGGTATGGCAGGCAGCAATAAGGAGTGGACTGATGCACAAATTAAATAAAAAGTGTGTACAAACCAAAAAGATAGCTGTGCAGAAAGGAAGGAACAAGAGGATTTGTGCTTTGAAAAAAGCAGTTGGTTTGCACAGCGGCGTACACACAGCAATGCAGCTATCAGGGAGCCTTCTAGGGCAGCCCAATGAGCTACAGCGCTGAGGGGGAAAAAAAAAAATGTAGCTTCCACTGTCCCTGCACACCGAAGGTGGTGTTGGGCAGTGGAAATCGCTACAGCACAAGCGGTTTGGTGGTTAATGGACCCTGCCTAACGCTATCCCTGCTTCTGACGAAGCGGCAGCAACCTCTCCCTAAGCTCAGATCAGCAGCAGTAACATGGCGGTCGGCGGGAACGCCCCTTTATAGCCCCTGTGACGCCGCAGACAGCAAGCCAATCACTGCAATGCCCTTCTCTAAGATGGTGGGGACCAGGACCTATGTCATCACGCTGCCCACACTCTGCGTTTACCTTCATTGGCTGAGAAATGGCGCTTTTCGCGTCATTGAAACGCGACTTTGGCGCGAAAGTCGCGTACCGCATGGCCGACACCGCACAGGGGTCGGATCGGGTTTCATGAAACCCGACTTTGTCAAAAGTCGGCGACTTTTGAAAATGTTCGACCCGTTTCGCTCAACCCTAGCCGCCACATTACGACTCTGACTCTGCTGCATAGCCTGCACCAAAGCAACATTGCAGGCCTGCATCACACTCAGCTGGAGATCAGGGCTAAGGTGTTCCGACATGCCCTGTTGTATTTGATTAAAAAAATGATGAGCTGGCTTCTGGAGGTCGGCTTTAACTTGATCAACGCTTTTGGCGACATACTGGATGTGGCAATGTAAGAGATTATGGGACACATCCATTCTGTCACCTAAAGCCTTGATTGCTTTGTGTAAAACCGAGCTCAAGTGCAAAAACTCGGGCATGAGGGACCTATCCGAAGCCCTCTGTCGCTGCCGGGATGAGCCCGCAAAAATGGGCGCAGTGAAAGAGGACTGCGAAAGGGGAAGACCTGATGGGCCAGCTCCCTGGTCTCCAGTGAGTGTGGAAGACCCACCTGCTGCTGCGCTGCTGGATGGCTGGGACGGGTCCGTGGCTGCCGGCTGAAGGACCGCCCCAGAACCTGGTGCGACAGTCGTGCAGTGTGTGCTGTGAAAAAAGAACACAGAAAATTAATACCAAAATATAGCAAGACGGTACATCCTGTGGAATTAAAAATTACAGATTATGTCAATGCAATACAACCGGAAGCATGTGAGAAATACTTACGTTCTCATGAGAAGGACCGGTCTTAAAAAGGCCAGCACACGGTGGTATTTGTAGAGCCGGTGCCTTGCTCCGGAACCACTAGCTGCACGATTCTCTGCACGAAGGTCCTTGTTGAAGCGGTCCTTCATGGAACGCCAACGTGTTCTTATTTTGTCCACTGTGAAATAACAAAAACATATAATGGTCAGAATAAGTACTTTTGGCCATGCTCTCTTGACTGTGTGTGATGACAGAAACTCCAAAAAGTTGCTTTCATCACACACAGTCAAGAGAGCCCGGCCAAGGTCTCTGCTGCTTCACACTGCAGTGCAATACTTACCAACTGCATTACGGACCCGTGGCGGGGCATTCTCCCAGCCATCCCACAACGCTTGGGCCACCTCACTCCACAACCGACGTAGCGTACTATTGACTGCATGCTGTGGATCCCGGCCGTCCCACAACGGGACTCGCTCCTGGACCAGGGTGATCAGGATGTCATTATCGATCCGGTCGTTGTCCCGTTGTGAAACCTAAAAGTAAAAGAAAATCATATAAGTTTGCTCAATCACATTGGGAAAAAAGAAAAAAAAAAGAAGATGAGAAAGGGCAGGAATATGAAAGTCAACTTTCAGAAAAGGATCATACAAGAATAATTAAAAGAAAATCAAGGGTACAGAAAGGAAGATTCAAGAATATTACAATGAGGACAGTCTGCCTTGTATACATACCCGCTGACGTCTTCCCACCAGACCTTGACTCCGCTGCTCCGTCCCTCTCTGTCCCTCAGTTGAAATGCTCTATAAAAAAAAAAAAATCTAATTTTCTCATGTGTCGATGCGACAGTCAATACTTACCAAGCTGAAGGACAAAAAACTAACCTCACTGACATGATCCACTTCTGACTGACGTGGCTCAAACTCCTCATCAGATGAAGACTCCACAGAAGACATTCTGATTAGTGTTGAGCGATACCTTCCGATATCGGAAAGTATCGGTATCGGATTGGATCGGCCGATATTCAAAAAATATCGGATATCGCCGATACCGATACCCGATCCCAATGCAAGTCAATGGGACCAAAATATCGGAATTAAAATAAATCCTTTCTTTCCTTGTAGGTTCATTCTACATGAAGGAAAACAACTAAGAATAATGCAGGATGTATTTGGGGAGGTGGCGGAGACTTTAAAGTCATAGAGGTTTAGCCCAATCAAATAGAATAGCATGATTTTTTTTTTTTTAAAGACGCTTGGAGTGACAAAGATATTGACTATGTAAATATTTTTTTATTTTGTCAGATATTGATGTTTCACTATTCCACGCCCTTCCCCTTCTTTTTTTTTTACTTTTCCCACACTTTCATCTTCATCATCATCAGCATCTTTGACATCAACTTCTTCTTCACCTTATTCATCTTCTTCTTCATCTTCTACCTATTTTTTTTTATTACATTCTTCATATTCATTTTATTCAACTATTATTATTCTTCCTATTCTACATATTCATTTTATTCAACTGTTATTATTCTTCCTATTCTACTTCTTCATCATATTCTCATTTGTGACAGGCATTCCCGTAGTTGTTATCTATAAAAGTTTGAAGATTACACCTTCCGTTCTGCCTGTCACAAAAGTTACATTTGTCCGCGTTCAGTTTGGCCTGCAGCATCAGGCTTTATCCAAGGGCACCACGAGGAGGAACGGACTCACCCCCATACACTGCTTAGTCTTCTTCTGCATATAATTTAGATAATATCTTTTGCTCTGATATTAAGTGTTATGCTTAATGTTCTTCTGCTCTTTGTTCTGCAGCCTCTTATTCTTCTGCTTCTCGGTCTTCCATGTCGTCGTCTCCAGGGTCATCGTCTCCGCCGTCGTCGTCGTCATTGGGGTGGTCTTCAGGGTCATCATCTCCAGGGTCGTCGTCATCTCACTGGTTGTCGTGTCTGGTGTCGTCGTCATCTTAGGGGTGGTCTTCCGGGTCGTCGACTTTAGGGTCTTCAACTTGGAAATGTAGCAGAAGGTACAAGAAGGCTGAGAAAATGCCAAGAACCAGCTGATGGAATTGGAACTCGGATGGCTACCCGAAGGTTCAAGAGCCTATGGAACTACCTAGGATCAGCTGACGTTACTGGAACCCGGTTACTAAGCAGGAGGTACCCATGCTAAAAAGCACTACCAAGGACCTCCTGACGTTGGCGGAACTCGGATACCCAGAAGGAGGCACCTAAGCCAAAGGCTCTGCCCGGAACCAGCTGACGTTACTGGAACCAGGATGGGGAGCAGAAGGTACAAGAGCAAAAGACACTGCCGAGAACCAGCTGACAGTACTGGAACCCGGATGGGTAGCCGAAGGTCCAAGAGCCAATGGAACTACCGAGGACCAGCTGACGTTACTGGAACCCGGTTACTAAGCAGGAGGTACCCGTGCCTGAAAGTACTACCAAGGACCACCTGATGTTGGTGGAACTTGGATACCCAGAAGGAGGCACCTAAGCCAAAGGCTCTGCCCGGAACCAGCTGACGGTACTGGAACCAGGATGGGGAGCAGAAGGTACAAGAGCAAAAGACACTGGCGAGAACCAGCTGACGGTGCTGGAACCAGGTGGTGGACCCGAAGGTCCACAGTAGAGGAGAGAACAGCTAGGCTGCAAGGCAGCCGCAGTTACCGAACCCCAACAGTCCTACTGGGGGAGCTTGGCCTACTGGCACTACAGAACCAGCCTTGACTACCAATTCACGCAGCCCACATAGGAAGCTCCTAAACTGGAGGCACCCTGGAGTTGGCTAACCCGACCGCAACACGACGGGGCAAGCATAGGCGTCTCAGTGAGCTTGACACTACCCAGAAACAGCTGACGGTGCTGGAACCAGGCTGGGCACGAGGGAGTACCCGTGACAAAAACACTGCCGGGAACCAGTTGGCGGTGCTGGAACCCGGATGCGTTGCCCAAGTGTGCAAGAGCCAATGGCAATGAGGACCAGCTGACGGTGCTGGAACCCGGTTACTAAGCTGTAGGTGCTCGCGCTTAAAAGCACTACCAAGGACCGCCTGGCGTTGGCGGAACTCGGATACCCAGGAGGAGGCACCTAAGCCAAAGGCTCTGCCCGGAACCAGCTGACGGTGCTGGAACCAGGTGGTGGACCCGAAGGTCCACAGGAGAGGAGAGAACAGCTAGGCCGCGAGGCAGCCGAAGTTACCGAACCCCAACAGTCCTACAGGGGTAGCTTGGCCTACTGGCACTACAGAACCAGCCTTGACTACCAATTCACGCAGCCCACATAGGAAGCTCCTAAACTGGAGGCACCCTGGAGTTGGCTAACCCGACCGCAACACGACGGGGCAAGCATAGGCGTATCAGTGAGCTTGACACTACCCGGAAACAGCTGACGGTGCTGGAAGCAGGCTGGGCACGAGGGAGTACCCTTGACAAAAACACTGCCGGGAACCAGCTGGCGGTGCTGGAACCCTAATGAATGCCCCAGTGTGCAAGAGCCAATGGCACCGAGGACCAGCTGACGGTGCTGGAACCCGGTTACTAAGCTGTAGGTGCCCGCGCTTAAAAGCACTACCAAGGACCGCCTGGCGTTGGCGGAACTCGGATACCCAGGAGGAGGCACCTAAGCCAAAGGCTCTGCCCGGAACCAGCTGACAGTGCTGGAACCAGGTGGTGGACCCGAAGGTCCACAGGAGAGGAGAGAACAGCTAGGCTGCAAGGCAGCCGCAGTTACCGAACCCCAACACTCCTACAGGGGGAGCTTGGCCTACTGGCACTACAGAACCAGCCTTGACTACCAATTCACGCAGCCCACATAGGAAGCTCCTAAACTGGAGGCACCCTGGAGTTGGCTAACCCGACCGCAACACGACGGGGCAAGCATAGGCGTCTCAGTGAGCTTGACACTACCCAGAAACAGCTGACGGTGCTGGAACCAGGCTGGGCACGAGGGAGTACCCGTGACAAAAACACTGCCGGGAACCAGTTGGCGGTGCTGGAACCCGGATGCGTTGCCCAAGTGTGCAAGAGCCAATGGCAATGAGGACCAGCTGACGGTGCTGGAACCCGGTTACTAAGCTGTAGGTGCTCGCGCTTAAAAGCACTACCAAGGACCGCCTGGCGTTGGCGGAACTCGGATACCCAGGAGGAGGCACCTAAGCCAAAGGCTCTGCCCGGAACCAGCTGACAGTGCTGGAACCAGGTGGTGGACCCGAAGGTCCACAGGAGAGGAGAGAACAGCTAGGCTGCAAGGCAGCCGCAGTTACCGAACCCCAACAGTCCTACAGGGGTAGCTTGGCCTACTGGCACTACAGAACCAGCCTTGACTACCAATTCACGCAGCCCACATAGGAAGCTCCTAAACTGGAGGCACCCTGGAGTTGGCTAACCCGACCGCAACACGACGGGGCAAGCATAGGCGTCTCAGTGAGCTTGACACTACCCGGAAACAGCTGACGGTGCTGGAAGCAGGCTGGGCACGAGGGAGTACCCTTGACAAAAACACTGCCGGGAACCAGCTGGCGGTGCTGGAACCCTAATGAATGCCCCAGTGTGCAAGAGCCAATGGCACCGAGGACCAGCTGACGGTGCTGGAACCCGGTTACTAAGCTGTAGGTGCCCGCGCTTAAAAGCACTACCAAGGACCGCCTGGCGTTGGCGGAACTCGGATACCCAGGAGGAGGCACCTAAGCCAAAGGCTCTGCCCGGAACCAGCTGACAGTGCTGGAACCAGGTGGTGGACCCGATGGTCCACAGGAGAGGAGAGAACAGCTAGGCTGCAAGGCAGCCGCAGTTACCGAACCCGAACAGTCCTACAGGGGGAGCTTGGCCTACTGGCACTACAGAACCAGCATTGACTACCAATTCACGCAGCCAACATAGGAAGCTCCTAAACTGGAGGCACCCTGGAGTTGGCTAACCCGACCGCAACACGACGGGGCAAGCATAGGCGTCTCAGTGAGCTTGACACTACCCAGAAACAGCTGACGGTGCTGGAACCAGGCTGGGCACGAGGGAGTACCTGTGACAAAAACACTGCCGGGAACCAGTTGGCGGTGCTGGAACCCGGATGCGTTGCCCCAGTGTGCAAGAGCCAATGGCAACGAGGACCAGCTGACGGTGCTGGAACCCGGTTACTAAGCTGTAGGTGCCCGCGCTTAAAAGCACTACCAAGGACCGCCTGGCGTTGGCGGAACTCGGATACCCAGGAGGAGGCACCTAAGCCAAAGGCTCTGCCCGGAACCAGCTGACGGTGCTGGAACCAGGTGGTGGACCCGAAGGTCCACAGGAGAGGAGAGAACAGCTAGGCCGCGAGGCAGCCGCAGTTACCGAACCCCAACAGTCCTACAGGGGGAGCTTGGCCTACTGGCACTACAGAACCAGCCTTGACTACCAATTCACGCAGCCCACATAGGAAGCTTCTAAACTGGAGGCACCCTGGAGTTGGCTAACCCGACCGCAACACGACGGGGCAAGCATAGGTGTCTCAATGAGCTTGACACTACCCGGAAACAGCTGATGGTGCTAGAACCAGGCTGGGCACGAGGGAGTACCCTTGACAAAAACACTGCCGGGAACCAGCTGGCGGTGCTGGAACCCGGATGCGTTGCCCCAGTGTGCAAGAGCCAATGGCACCGAGGACCAGCTGACGGTGCTGGAACCCGGTTACTAAGCTGTAGGTGCCCGCGCCTAAAAGGACTACCAAGGACCACCTGGCGTTGGCGGAACTTGGATACCCAGGAGGAGGCACCTAAGCCAAAGGCTCTGCCCAGAACCAGCTGACGGTGCTGGAACCAGGTGGTGGACCCGAAGGTCCACAGGAGAGGAGAGAACAGCTAGGACGCGAGGCAGCCGCAGTTACCGAACCCCAACAGTCCTACAGGGGGAGCTTGGCCTACTGGCACTACAGAACCAGCCTTGACAACCAATTCACGCAGCCCACATAGGAAGCTCCTAAACTGGAGGCACCCTGGAGTTGGCTAACTCGACCGCAACACGACGGGGCAAGCATAGGCGTCTCAGTGAGCTTGACACTACCCGGAAACAGCTGACGGTGCTGGAAGCAGGCTGGGCACGAGGGAGTACCCTTGACAAAAACACTGCCGGGAACCAGCTGGCGGTGCTGGAACCCTAATGAATGCCCCAGTGTGCAAGAGCCAATGGCACCGAGGACCAGCTGACGGTGCTGGAACCCGGTTACTAAGCTGTAGGTGCCCGCGCTTAAAAGCACTACCAAGGACCGCCTGGCGTTGGCGGAACTCGGATACCCAGGAGGAGGCACCTAAGCCAAAGGCTCTGCCCGGAACCAGCTGACAGTGCTGGAACCAGGTGGTGGACCCGAAGGTCCACAGGAGAGGAGAGAACAGCTAGGCTGCAAGGCAGCCGCAGTTACCGAACCCCAACACTCCTACAGGGGGAGCTTGGCCTACTGGCACTACAGAACCAGCCTTGACTACCAATTCACGCAGCCCACATAGGAAGCTCCTAAACTGGAGGCACCCTGGAGTTGGCTAACCCGACCGCAACACGACGGGGCAAGCATAGGCGTCTCAGTGAGCTTGACACTACCCAGAAACAGCTGACGGTGCTGGAACCAGGCTGGGCACGAGGGAGTACCCGTGACAAAAACACTGCCGGGAACCAGTTGGCGGTGCTGGAACCCGGATGCGTTGCCCAAGTGTGCAAGAGCCAATGGCAATGAGGACCAGCTGACGGTGCTGGAACCCGGTTACTAAGCTGTAGGTGCTCGTGCTTAAAAGCACTACCAAGGACCGCCTGGCGTTGGCGGAACTCGGATACCCAGGAGGAGGCACCTAAGCCAAAGGCTCTGCCCGGAACCAGCTGACGGTGCTGGAACCAGGTGGTGGACCCGAAGGTCCACAGGAGAGGAGAGAACAGCTAGGCCGCGAGGCAGCCGAAGTTACCGAACCCCAACAGTCCTACAGGGGTAGCTTGGCCTACTGGCACTACAGAACCAGCCTTGACTACCAATTCACGCAGCCCACATAGGAAGCTCCTAAACTGGAGGCACCCTGGAGTTGGCTAACCCGACCGCAACACGACGGGGCAAGCATAGGCGTCTCAGTGAGCTTGACACTACCCGGAAACAGCTGACGGTGCTGGAAGCAGGCTGGGCACGAGGGAGTACCCTTGACAAAAACACTGCCGGGAACCAGCTGGCGGTGCTGGAACCCTAATGAATGCCCCAGTGTGCAAGAGCCAATGGCACCGAGGACCAGCTGACGGTGCTGGAACCCGGTTACTAAGCTGTAGGTGCCCGCGCTTAAAAGCACTACCAAGGACCGCCTGGCGTTGGCGGAACTCGGATACCCAGGAGGAGGCACCTAAGCCAAAGGCTCTGCCCGGAACCAGCTGACAGTGCTGGAACCAGGTGGTGGACCCGATGGTCCACAGGAGAGGAGAGAACAGCTAGGCTGCAAGGCAGCCGCAGTTACCGAACCCGAACAGTCCTACAGGGGGAGCTTGGCCTACTGGCACTACAGAACCAGCATTGACTACCAATTCACGCAGCCAACATAGGAAGCTCCTAAACTGGAGGCACCCTGGAGTTGGCTAACCCGACCGCAACACGACGGGGCATGCATAGGCGTCTCAGTGAGCTTGACACTACCCAGAAACAGCTGACGGTGCTGGAACCAGGCTGGGCACGAGGGAGTACCTGTGACAAAAACACTGCCGGGAACCAGTTGGCGGTGCTGGAACCCGGATGCGTTGCCCCAGTGTGCAAGAGCCAATGGCAACGAGGACCAGCTGACGGTGCTGGAACCCGGTTACTAAGCTGTAGGTGCCCGCGCTTAAAAGCACTACCAAGGACCGCCTGGCGTTGGCGGAACTCGGATACCCAGGAGGAGGCACCTAAGCCAAAGGCTCTGCCCGGAACCAGCTGACGGTGCTGGAACCAGGTGGTGGACCCGAAGGTCCACAGGAGAGGAGAGAACAGCTAGGCCGCGAGGCAGCCGCAGTTACCGAACCCCAACAGTCCTACAGGGGGAGCTTGGCCTACTGGCACTACAGAACCAGCCTTGACTACCAATTCACGCAGCCCACATAGGAAGCTTCTAAACTGGAGGCACCCTGGAGTTGGCTAACCCGACCGCAACACGACAGGGCAAGCATAGGTGTCTCAATGAGCTTGACACTACCCGGAAACAGCTGATGGTGCTAGAACCAGGCTGGGCACGAGGGAGTACCCTTGACAAAAACACTGCCGGGAACCAGCTGGCGGTGCTGGAACCCGGATGCGTTGCCCCAGTGTGCAAGAGCCAATGGCACCGAGGACCAGCTGACGGTGCTGGAACCCGGTTACTAAGCTGTAGGTGCCCGCGCCTAAAAGGACTACCAAGGACCACCTGGCGTTGGCGGAACTTGGATACCCAGGAGGAGGCACCTAAGCCAAAGGCTCTGCCCAGAACCAGCTGACGGTGCTGGAACCAGGTGGTGGACCCGAAGGTCCACAGGAGAGGAGAGAACAGCTAGGACGCGAGGCAGCCGCAGTTACCGAACCCCAACAGTCCTACAGGGGGAGCTTGGCCTACTGGCACTACAGAACCAGCCTTGACAACCAATTCACGCAGCCCACATAGGAAGCTCCTAAACTGGAGGCACCCTGGAGTTGGCTAACTCGACCGCAACACGACGGGGCAAGCATAGGCGTCTCAGTGAGCTTGACACTACCCGGAAACAGCTGACGGTGCTGGAACCAGGCTGGGCACGAGGGAGTACCCTTGACAAAAACACTGCCGGGAACCAGCTGGCGGTGCTGGAACCCGGATGAATGCCCCAGTGTGCAAGAGCCAATGGCACCGAGGACCAGCTGACGGTGCTGGAACCCGGTTGCTGGAACCCGGTTACTAAGCTTAAAAGCACTACCACGGACCGCCTGGCGTTGGCGGAACTCGGATACCCAGGAGGAGGCACCTAAGCCAAAGGCTCTGCCCGGAACCAGCTGACAGTGCTGGAACCAGGTGGTGGACCCGAAGGTCCACAGGAGAGGAGAGAACAGCTAGGCTGCAAGGCAGCCGCAGTTACCGAACCCCAACAGTCCTACAGGGGGAGCTTGGCCTACTGGCACTACAGAACCAGCATTGACTACCAATTCACGCAGCCCACATAGGAAGCTCCTAAACTGGAGGCACCCTGGAGTTGGCTAACCCGACCGCAACACGACGGGGCAAGCATAGGCGTCTCAGTGAGCTTGACACTACCCAGAAACAGCTGACAGTGCTGGAACCAGGCTGGGCACGAGGGAGTACCCGTGACAAAAACACTGCCGGGAACCAGTTGGCGGTGCTGGAACCCGGATGCGATGCCCAAGTGTGCAAGAGCCAATGGCAACGAGGACCAGCTGACGGTGCTGGAACCCGGTTACTAAGCTGTAGGTGCCCGCGCTTAAAAGCACTACCAAGGACCGCCTGGCGTTGGCGGAACTCGGATACCCAGGAGGAGGCACCTAAGCCAAAGGCTCTGCCCGGAACCAGCTGACGGTGCTGGAACCAGGTGGTGGACCCGAAGGTCCACAGGAGAGGAGAGAACAGCTAGGCCGCGAGGCAGCAGCAGTTACCGAACCCCAACAGTCCTACAGGGGGAGCTTGGCCTACTGGCACTACAGAACCAGCCTTGACTACCAATTCACGCAGCCCACATGGGAAGCTCCTAAACTGGAGGCACCCTGGAGTTGGCTAACCCGACCGCAACACGACGGGGCAAGCATAGGCGTCTCAGTGAGCTTGACACTACCCGGAAACAGCTGACGGTGCTGGAACCAGGCTGGGCACGAGGGAGTACCCTTCACAAAAACAATGCCGGGAACCAGCTGGCGGTGCTGGAACCCGGATGCGTTGCCCCAGTGTGCAAGAGCCAATGGCACCGAGGACCAGCTGACGGTGCTGGAACCCGGTTACTAAGCTGTAGGTGCCCGCGCTTAAAAGCACTACCAAGGACCGCCTGGCGTTGGCGGAACTCGGATACCCAGGAGGAGGCACCTAAGCCAAAGGCTCTGCCCGGAACCAGCTGACAGTGCTGGAACCAGGTGGTGGACCCGAAGGTTCACAGGAGAGGAGAGAACAGCTAGGCTGCAAGGCAGCCGCAGTTACCGAACCCCAACAGTCCTACAGGGGGAGCTTGGCCTACTGGCACTACAGAACCAGCATTGACTACCAATTCACGCAGCCCACATAGGAAGCTCCTAAACTGGAGGCACCCTGGAGTTGGCTAACCCGACCGCAACACGACGGGGCAAGCATAGGCGTCTCAGTGAGCTTGACACTACCCAGAAACAGCTGACGGTGCTGGAACCAGGCTGGGCACGAGGGAGTACCCGTGACAAAAACACTGCCGGGAACCAGTTGGCGGTGCTGGAACCCGGATGCGTTGCCCCAGTGTGCAAGAGCCAATGGCAACGAGGACCAGCTGACGGTGCTGGAACCCGGTTACTAAGCTGTAGGTGCCCGCGCTTAAAAGCACTACCAAGGACCGCCTGGCGTTGGCGGAACTCGGATACCCAGGAGGAGGCACCTAAGCCAAAGGCTCTGCCCGGAACCAGCTGACGGTGCTGGAACCAGGTGGTGGACCCGAAGGTCCACAGGAGAGGAGAGAACAGCTAGGCCGCGAGGCAGCCGCAGTTACCGAACCCCAACAGTCCTACAGGGGGAGCTTGGCCTACTGGCACTACAGAACCAGCCTTGACTACCAATTCACGCAGCCCACATAGGAAGCTCCTAAACTGGAGGCACCCTGGAGTTGGCTAACCCGACCGCAACACGACGGGGCAAGCATAGGTGTCTCAGTGAGCTTGACACTACCCGGAAACAGCTGATGGTGCTAGAACCAGGCTGGACACGAGGGAGTGCCCTTGACAAAAACACTGCCGGGAACCAGCTGGCGGTGCTGGAACCCGGATGCGTTGCCCCAGTGTGCAAGAGCCAATGGCACCGAGGACCAGCTGACGGTGCTGGAACCCGGTTACTAAGCTGTAGGTGCCCGGGCCTAAAAGCACTACCAAGGACCACCTGGCGTTGGTGGAACTTGGATACCCAGGAGGAGGCACCTAAGCCAAAGGCTCTGCCCAGAACCAGCTGACGGTTCTGGAACCAGGTGGTGGACCCGAAGGTCCACAGGAGAGGAGAGAACAGCTAGGCCGCGAGGCAGCCGCAGTTACCGAACCCCAACAGTCCTACAGGGGGAGCTTGGCCTACTGGCACTACAGAACCAGCCTTGACTACCAATTCACGCAGCCCACATAGGAAGCTCCTAAACTGGAGGCACCCTGGAGTTGGCTAACTCGACCGCAACACGACGGGGCAAGCATAGGCGTCTCAGTGAGCTTGACACTACCCGGAAACAGCTGACGGTGCTGGAACCAGGCTGGGCACGAGGGAGTACCCCTGACAAAAACACTGCCGGGAACCAGCTGGCGGTGCTGGAACCCGGATGCGTTGCCCCAGTGTGCAAGAGTCAATGGCACCGAGGACCAGCTGACGGTGCTGGAACCCGGTTACTAAGCTGTAGGTGCCCGCACTTAAAAGCACTACCAAGGACCGCCTGGCGTTGGCGGAACTCGGATACCCAGGAGGAGACACCTAAGCCAAAGGCTCTGCCCGGAACCAGCTGACGGTGCTGGAACCAGGTGGTGGACCTGAAGGTCCACAGGAGAGGGGAGAACAGCTAGGCCGCGAGGCAGCCGCAGTTACCGAACCCCAACAGTCCTACAGGGGGAGCTTGGCCTACTGGCACTACAGAACCAGCCTTGACTACCAATTCACGCAGCCCACATAGGAAGCTCCTAAACTGGAGGCACCCTGGAGTTGGCTAAGCCGACTGCAACACGACGGGGCAAGCATAGGCGTCTCAGTGAGCTTGGCACTACCCGGAAACAGCTGACGGTGCTGGAACCAGGCTGGGCACGAGGAAGTACCCGTGACAAAAACACTGCCGGGAACCAGCTGGCGGTGCTGGAACCCGGATGCGTTGCCCCAGTGTGCAAGAGCCAATGGCAACGAGGACCAGCTGACGGTGCTGGAACCCGGTTACTAAGCTGTAGGTGCCCGCGCTTAAAAGCACTACCAAGGACGGCCTGGCGTTGGCGGAACTCGGATACCCAGGAGGAGGCACCTAAGCCAAAGGCTCTGCCCGGAACCAGCTGACGGTGCCGGAACCAGGTGGTGGACCTGAAGGTCCACAGGAGAGGAGAGAACAGCTAGGCCGCGAGGCAGCCGCAGTTACCGAACCCCAACAGTCCTACAGGGGGAGCTTGGCCTACTGGCACTACAGAACCAGCCTTGACTACCAATTCACGCAGCCCACATAGGAAGCTCCTAAACTGGAGGCACCCTGGAGTTGGCTAACCCGACCGCAATGCGACGGGGCAAGCATAGGCATCTCAGTGAGCTTGACACTACCCGGAAACAGCTGACGGTGCTGTAACCAGGCTGGGCAAGAGGGAGTACCCGTGACAAAAACATTGCCCGAGAACCAGCTGGCGGTGCTGGAACACGGATGCGTTGCCTGTTCAAGATTGTCTTCCTAGAGCCCCAACTAGCGGTGTTGGAGCAAAGGGTAAGCAGGGGAAGCATAGTGTAGGCCGAAGCCTGCACTGGTGGCAGCTTTGTGTCTGCGTTGCGTTTGCAGGACACAATGCCGGCAACACAGCAGGGGAACAGCTGGCGGTGCTGAACCCCACTAACACATTGGCTGGTGTTCTTCTCTGTGCAGCTAGCACGTCCGGGCAGAAACTGGCCGTGTTAGAGCCCAGGGTCAGAAGGAGGAGGAGAGGAGCAGAGTGTAGGCCGAAGCCTGCACTGGTGGCAGCTTTTGGTCTGTTGTGCCAGCGTGGCTTGTGCTGGACACGTTGCCGGCTACACAGCAGGGGAACAGCTGGCGGTGCTGAACCCCAGTAACACATTGCCTGGTGTTTTTCTCTGTGCAGCTAGCACGTCCGGGCAGAAACTGGCGGTGTTTGAGCCCAGGGTCAGCAGGAGGAGGAGAGGAGCAGAGTGTAGGCCGAAGCCTAATTCAACCAATTTCAAAGGTAACCTTTAACCCACCCTCAGGTGTTACAATGTAGAAGAGCCACACCTTGTGCAGCAGTAATGCTCCACAAGTGAGAGGTTGCTCTTTAAATTTTGCTCATTGCAAATGCAGAATGAAAGACGTACAACAATTTTGCCCATTGTACAGTAGAACTGTATTGGAGGCGTGACTTGTCTTTTTAAGGAGACGGGACACAGGTGTCCAAAAATAACGCCTTGGTGCTGGGCGCAGCCTCCTGAGCGTTGTTATTTGCTGTACAGGAGTCTGTGCTCTTGTTATCCCTTGGCCATGCGCTGTGAGCGCTGCCTGTCTTATGACCTCATATCATGTTGGCCAGTGCGGTTATCGATAGCCATGAATCCCAGACCCCCAGTGTGTTTTCACTAATTCACACTGCGGGGCTGGGATTCATGGCCTTGTGCAGTAAATATGTTCGCCGCTCACACATGTCCTTACACCTGCTTCAGACTGGGCGGCCTCAGCTAATCCCTTCTCGCATGCCGCGGCCATAAGGCCACACAGTCTGAAGAAGGCGGAAGGAGATGAGTGAAGACAGGCGACCATATGCACTGCATATGCCCATCAATCACACCCTCGCAGTCAAAATAGATCTGACAACGAGGGGCGTTGTGTCGGGTAGCGCGGACGCACAGGCACAGCCAGCCAACCAATGATGTCAGAAGACGGGCAGCGCTAACAAGGGGGGTGCTGCGTGTCATTAAAAAGTAAAGTCACACCTCAGGGACATTGTAATGGTCTCTAATGAGACACATTTTGTACGTGTTGAGTTCCACGTGGGCAAGGAGAAAAAGTCAGCCACCTTGTACAAATGCAGCAGTACTGCTGTACAAGGTGGCTGTTATACATAGAAACACCTGGGGGGGTGGGGGCAGGTTCCCTTTAATTTCAGTTCAGGTGCCTGCATGGCGTTTGCAGGACACGTTGCCGGCTACACAGCAGGGGAGCAGCTGGCGGTGCTGAACCCCACTGACACATTGACTGGTGTTTTTCTCTATGCAGCTAGCATGTCCTGGCAGAAACTGGCGGTGTTAGAGCCCAGGGTCAGCAGGAGGAGGAGAGGAGCAGAGTGTAGGCCGAAGCCTACACTGGTGGCAGCTTTTGGTCTGTTGTGCCAGCGTGGCTTGTGCTGGACACGGTGCCGGCTACACAGCAGGGAAACAGCTGGCGGTGCTGAACCCCACTAACACATTGGCTGGTGTTCTTCTCTGTGCAGCTAGCACGTCCGGGCAGAAACTGGCCGTGTTAGAGCCCAGGGTCAGCAGGAAGAGGAGAGGAGCAGAGTGTAGGCCGAAGCCTGCACTGGTGGCAGCTTTTGGTCTGTTGTGCCAGCGTGGCTTGTGCTGGACACGTTGCCGGCTACACAGCAGGGGAACAGCTGGCGGTGCTGAACCCCAGTAACACATTGCCTGGTGTTTTTCTCTGTGCAGCTAGCACATCCGGGCAGAAACTGGCGGTGTTTGAGCCCAGGGTCAGCAGGAGGAGGAGAGGAGCAGAGTGTAGGCCGAAGCCTAATTCAACCAATTTCAAAGGTAACCTTTAACCCACCCTCAGGTGTTACAATGTAGAAGAGCCACACCTTGTGCAGCAGTAATGCTCCACAAGTGAAAGGTAGCTCTTTAAATTTTGCTCATTGCACAAGCTGAATGAAAGATGTACACAATTTTGTCCATTATACAGTAAAACTGTATTGGAGGCGTGTCTTGTCTATTTAAGGAGACGCAGCACAGGTATCCAAAAATAACGCCTTGGTGCTGGGCGCAGCCTCGTGAGCGTTGTTATTTGCTGTACAGGAGTCTGCGCTATTTTGATCCCTTGGCCATGCGCTGTGAGCGCTGCCTGTCTTCTCACCTCATTTCATGTTAGCCGGTGCGGTTACCTATAGCCATGAATCCCAGACCCGCAGTGTCTTTTAATAAAGTCACACTGCAGAGCTGGGATTTGTGGCCTTGCGCAATAAATATGTTCGCCGCTCACACATGTCCTTACACCTGCTTCAGACTGTGCGGCCTCAGCTGATCCCTTATCGCCTGCCACGGCCATGAGGCCGCACAGTCTGAAGAAGGCGGAAGGAGATGAGTTAAGACAGGCGAACATATGCACTGCACATGCCCATCAATCACACCCTCGCAGTCAAAATACATGAGACAACGAGGTAAGTTGTGTCGGGCAGGGCGGACGCACAGGCACAGGCAGCCAACCAATGATGTCAGAAGACGGGCAGCGCTACCAAGGGGGGTGCTGCGTGTCATTAAAAAGTAAAGTCACACCTCTGGGACATTGTAATGGTCTGTAATGAGACACATTTTGTACGTGTTAAATTCAACGTGGGCAAGGAGAAAAAGTCAGACACCTAGTACAAATGCAGCAGTACTGCTGTACAAGGTGGCTGTTATACATAGAAACACCTGGGGGGGTGGGGGCAGGTTCCCTTTAATTTCAGTTCAGATGCCTGCATGGCGTTTGCAGGACACGATGCCGGCTACACAGCAGGGGAACAGCTGGCGGTGCTGAACCCCACTAACACATTGGCTGGTGTTTTTCTCTGTGCAGCTAGCACGTCCGGGCAGAAACTGGCGGTGTTTGAGCCCAGGGTCAGCAGGAGGAGGAGAGGAGCAGAGTGTAGGCCGAAGCCTGCACTGGTGGCAGCTATTGGTCTGTTGTGCCAGCGTGGCTTGTGCTGGACATGATGCCGGCTACACAGCAGGGGAACAGCTGGCAGTGCTGAACCCCACTAACACATTGGCTGGTGTTTTTCTCTATGCAGCTAGCACGTCCGGGCAGAAACTGGCGGTGTTTGAGCCCAGGGTCAGCAGGAGGAGGAGAGGAGCAGAGTGTAGGCCGAAGCCTAATTGAACCAATTTCAAAGGTAACCTTTAACCCACCCTCAGGTGTTACAATGTAGAAGAGCCACACCTTGTGCAGCAGTAATGCTCCACAAGTGAGAGGTTGCTCTTTAAATTTTGCTCATTGCACACGCAGAATGAAAGACGTACACAATTTTGCCCATTGTACAGTAGAACTGTATTGGAGGCGTGACTTGTGTTTTTAAGGAGACGCAGCACAGGAGCACATAAATAACGCCTTAGTGCTGGGCGCAGCCTCCTGAGCGTTGTTATTTGCTGTACAGGAGTCTGCGCAATTGTGATCCCTTGGCCAAGCGCTGTGAGCGCTGCCTGTCTTATGACCTCGTTTCATGTTGGCCGGTGCGGTTATCGATGGCCATGAATCCCAGACCCACAGTGTGTTTTCAATAATTCACACTGTGGGGCTGGGATTCATGGCCTTGTGCAGTAAATATGTTCGCCGCTCACAAATATCGTTACACCTGCTTCAGACTGGGCGGCCTCAGCTGATCCCTTCTCGCATGTCGCGGCCATAAGGCCGCACAGTCTGAAGAAGGCGGAAGGAGATGAGTTAAGACAGGCGAACATATGCACTGCACATGCCCATCAATCACACCCTCGCAGCCAAAATATATGAGACAACGAGGGGGGTTGTGTCGGGCAGGGCGGACGCCCAGGCACAGCCAGCCAAACAATGATGTCAGAAGACGGGCAGCGCTAACAAGGGGGGTGCTGCGTGTCATTAAAAAGGAAAGTCACACCTCAGGGACATTGTAATGGTCTCTAATGAGACACATTTTGTACGTGTTGAGTTCCACGTGGGCAAGGAGAAAAAGTCAGCCACCTTGTACAAATGCAGCAGTACTGCTGTACAAGGTGGCTGTTATACATAGAAACACCTGGGGGTGGGGGTCAGGGTCCCTTTAATTTCAGTTCAGGTGCCTGCGTGGCATTTGCAGGTCACGTTGCCGGCTACACAGCAGGGGAACAGCTGGCGGTGCTAAACCCCACTAACACATTGGCTGGTGTTTTTCTCTGTGCAGCTAGCACGTCCGGGCAGAAACTGGCGGTGTTTGAGCCCAGGGTCAGCAGGAGGAGGAGAGGAGCAGAGTGTAGGCCGAAGCCTGCACTGGTGGCAGCTTTTGGTCTGTTGTGCCAGCGTGGCTTGTGCTGGACACGATGCCGGCTACACAGCAGGGGAACAGCTGACGGTGCTGAACCCCACTAACACATTGGCAGGTGTTTTTCTCTGTGCAGCTAGCACATCCGGGCCCCAACAGGTGGTGTTAGAGCCCAGGGTCAGCAGGAGGAGGAGAGGAGCAGAGTGTAGGCCGAAGCCTAGTAGAACCAATTTCAAAGGTAACCTTTAACCCCCCCTCAGGTGTTGCAAAGTACAAGAGCCACACCTTGTGCAGCAGTAATGCTGCACAAGTCAGAGGTTGCTCTATGAATTTTGCTCATTGCACACGCAGAATGAAAGACGTACACAATTTTGCCCATTATACAGTAAGACTGTATTGGAGGCGTGACTTTTCTTTTAAAGGAGACGCAGCACAGGTGCACCAAAATAACGCCTTGGTGCTGGGCGCAGCCTCCTGAGCGTTGATATTTGCTGTACAGGAGTCTGCGCTCTTCTTATCCCTTGGCCATGCGCTGTGACCTGCCTGTCTTATGACCTCATTTCATGTTGGCCGGTGCGATTAGCGATGGCCATGAGTCCCAGACCCATAGAGTCTTTTCATAAAGTCACACTACAGGGCTGGGATTCATGGCCTTGCGCAGTAAATATGTTTGCCGCTCACTCATGTACTTACACCTGCTTCAGACTGGGCGGCCTCAGCTGATCCCTTATCGCATGCCGCAGGCCATGAGGCCGCACAGTCTGAAGAAGGCGGAAGGAGGGGAGTGAAGACAGGCGAAGATATGCACTGCTCTTGCCCATCAATCACACCCTCGCAGTCCAAATATATCAGACAACGAGGGGCGTTGTGTCGGGCAGGGCGGACGAACAGGCACAAGCAGCCAACCAATGATATCAGAAGACGGGCAGCGCTACCAAGGGGGGTGCTGCATGTGATTTAAAAGTAGAATCACACCTCAGGGGCAGTGAAATGGTCTCTAATGACGTAATGAGACACATTTTGTACGTGTTGAGTTCCACGTGGGCAAGGAGAAAAAGTCAGCCACCTAGTACAAATGCAGCATTACTGCTGTACAAGGTGGCTGTTATACATAGAAACACCTGGGGGGGGCAGGTTCCCTTTAATTTCAGTTCAGGTGCCTGCGTGGCGTTTGCAGGACATCATGCCGGCTACACAGCAGGGGAACAGCTGGCGGTGCTGAACCCCACTGACACAATGGCGGGTGTTTTTCTCTGTGCAGCCAGCACTTCCGGGCCCCAACTGGCGTAGTTAGAGCCCAGGGTCTGCAGGAGGAGCAGAGTGTAGGCCGAAGCCTAATTGAACCAATTTCAAAGGTAACCTTTAACCCACCCTCAGGTGGTATAATGTTGAAGGGCCACACCTTGTGCAGCAGTAATGCTCCACAAGTGAAAGGTTGCTCTTTAAATTTTGCTCATTGCACACGCAGAATCAAAAACGTACACAATTTTGCCCATTGTACAGTAGAACTGTATAGGAGGCGTGACTTGTCTTTTCAAGGAGACGCAGCACAGGTATTCAAAAATAACGCCTTGGTGCTGGGCACAGCCTCCTGAGCGTTGTTATTTGCTGTACAGGAGTCTGCGCTCTTGTTAGCCCTTGGCCATGAGCAGTTAGGGTGGCCCGTCTTATGACCTCATTTCATGTTGGCTGGTGCAGTTAACGATGGCCATGAATCCCAGACCCGCAGTGTCTTTTAATAAAGTCACACTGCAGAGCTGGGATTTTTGGCCTTTCGCAGGACATATGTTCGCCGCTCACACATGTCCTTACACCTGCTTCAGACTGGGCGGCCTCAGCTGGTCCCTTATCGCCTGCCACGGCCATGAGGCCGCATAGTCTGAAGAAGGCGGAAGGAGATGAGTTAAGACAGGCGAACATATGCACTGCACATGCCCATCAATCACACCCTTGCAGTCAAAATACATGAGACAACGTGGGGGGTTGTGTCGGGCAGGGCGGACGCACAGGCACAGGCAGCCAACCAATGATGTCAGAAGACGGGCAGCGCTACCAAGGGGGGTGCTGCGTGTCATTAAAAAGGAAATCACACCTCAGGGACATTGTAATGGTCTGTAATGAGACACATTTTGTACATGTTAAATTCAACGTGGGCAAGGAGAAAAAGTCAGCCACCTTGTACAAATGCAGCAGTACTGTTGTACAAGGTGGCTGTTATACATAGAAACACCTGGGGGGGTGGGGGCAGGTTCCCTTTAATTTCAGTTCCGGTGCCTGCATGGCGTTTGCAGGACACGTTGCCAGCTAAACAGCAGGGGAACAGCTGGCGGTGCTGAACCCCACTGACACATTGACTGGTGTTTTTCTCTGTGCAGCTAGCACGTCCGGGCAAAAATTGGCGGTGTTAGAGCCCAGGGTCAGCAGGAGGAGGAGAGGAGCAGAGTGTAGGCCAAAGCCTGCACTGGTGGCAGCTTTTGTTCTGTTGTGCCAGCGTGGCTTGTGCTTGACACGTTGCCGACTACACAGCAGGGGAACAGCTGGCGGTGCCGAACCCCACTGACACATCAGCTAGTGTTTTTTCTGTGTAGACAACACTTCCAGGTGGCAACTGACAGTGTTGAAACCCAGGGAATCAAAGAGGAGCAGAGTGTAGGCCGAAGCCTGCAGTGGAGCAAGTTGAAAGGGAACCTTTAACCCCCCCCCAGGAATTTGTTGCTGAAAGAGCCATTTTGTACAGCAGTAATACTGCACATGGAAAATGGTGGCTCCTAAAATTATGCTCCTTGCAAACGCTGAAGTACACACTCATATAATGTGTCCCCTCACACCGTTAAACCGTCCCGGAAGTGGGACTTTCCTTTGTAATGTGACACAGCACAGCCGTCATTCCAACCCCCTTGGTGCCGTGCGCCACCTCCTCAACGTTGTTTGGTTCTGTCACGGAGCCCGCGCTGTAATGTTAGCCCTTGGCCATGCACAGTTAGCGGTGCCCGTCTTCTGACATCATTTAGGTGTCAGGCTGGCAGTGCCTGTGCGTCAAAGCTGCCCGAGATCCAACCTCGCAGTGTCATCTAATGTAATCCCACTGCGGGCCAGGGATCCATGGGCATGCGCAGTGCATATCATCGCCTCTCACTCACCTCCTTCCTGCTTCTTCAGACTGTGCGGCGTCACGGCCGTGGCATGCTATTAGGGATCAGCTGACGCCGCCTAGTCTGAAGAAGCGTGAAGAAGTGGAGTGAGAGGCTAGTATATGCACTGCGCATGGCCATGGATACCAGGCCCATTGTGGGATCACATTAGACGACACTGCGAGGTGGGATTTCGGGCAGCGTGGACGCACAGGCGCAGCCAGGTCGACAACAAATGATGTCAGAGGACTGGCAGCGCAAACTGTGCATGGCCAAGGGATAACATTACAGCGCAGGGTCCTTGACGGAATCAAACAACGCTAAGGAGGCAGCGCACGGAGCCAAGGGGGTAGGAATGACGGCTGTGCTGCGTCACATTACAAAGGAAAGTCCCACCTCCGGGACGGTTGGACGGTGTGAGGGGACACATTACATGAGTGTGTAGTTCAGCGTTTCCAAGGAGCATAATTTCAAGAGCGACCTTTTCCTTGTGCAGTATTAGTGCTGCACAAGGTGGCTCTTTCAGTAACAAACGCCTAGGGGGGGGGGACAGGTTCCCTTACATTTTTGTTGTGCCAGCGTGGCGGTCGCATGACACGTTGCCGGATACACAGATGGGGATCAGCTGACATTACTGAACCCCAATAACAGAGGAGCGACTGTTGACTGTGCAGACAGCACTTCCAGGCACCAACTGGCGGTGTTAGAGCCCAGGGACAGCAGGAGGAGCAGATTGGAGGTATTGCCGCACACACAGCTGGGGATCAGCTGACGTTACTGAACCCCAATAACAGAGGAGCGACTGTTGACTGTGCAGACAGCACTTCCAGGCACCAACTGGCGGTGTTAGAGCCCAGGGACAGCAGGAGGAGCAGAGGAACATATTGTAGGCCGAAATCTGATTGGAGCAAGTTGAAAGGGAACCTTTAACCCCCCCCAAGACGTTTGTAGCTGAAAGAGCCATCTTGTGCAGCACTAAGGATGCAAAAGGAAAAGGTTGCTCTTTTAATTATACTCCTTGCAAACACAGAAGTAAACACTAAAAATGTGTCCCCTTATACCGTAAAACCATCCCGGAGGTGGGAATTTCCTTCGTAATGGGACGCAGCAAAGCTGTCATTCCTATCCCCTTGGTGCCGTGCGCTGCCTCCTCAGCGTTGTTTTAAGCTGTCACGGAGCCTGCGCTGGTCTGTTATCCCTTGGCCATGCCCAATTTGCGCTGCCTGTCTTCTGACATAATTTGGTGTCAGGCTGTCAGTGCCTGTGCGTCCACGCTGCTCCAGATCTCACCTTGCAGTGTCGTCTAATGTAATCCCACTGCGGGCCTTGGATCCATGGGCATGCACAGTGCATATCCTCGCCTCTCACTCCCCTCCTTCCCTCTTCTTCAGACTGTGCGGCATCACGGCCGTGGCATGCTATTAGGGACCAGCTGACGGCGGACAGTCTGAAGAAGGCGGAGGGAGACGAGCGAGAGCCCGAGGTGAAGATATGCACTGCTCTTGCCCATGGATCCCAGGCTCGCAGTGTGATTCAATCAGAAGACACTGCGAGGCGGGTTCTCGGGCAGCGCGGGCGCACAGGCGCAGCCAGCCTGACACCAAGTTATGTCAGAAGACAGGTAGCGCAAATTGGCCATGGCCAAGGGATAACAGAACAGCGCAGGCTCCGTGACAGCTTAAAACAACGCTGAGGAGGCAGCGCATGGCACCAAGGTGGTAGGAATGACGGCTGTGCTGCGTCACATTATGAAGGAAAGTCCCAGCTCTGGGACGGTATAATGGTATCAGTGAACACATTTTAGAAATGTTAAGTTCTGCGTGTGCAAGGAGCTAAACTAAAAGAGCTACCTTTTCCTTGTGCAACATTACTGCTGCACAAGATGGCTCTTTCAGTAACAAACGCCGGGTGGGGGACAGGTTCCCTTACATTTAGGTAGTTGTGCCAGCGTGGCGGTTGCAGGACACATTGCCAGCTACACAGCTGGGGATCAGCTGACGTTACTGAAACCCAATAACACTGGGTCGTATGTTTTGACTGTGCAGCCTGCACTTCTGAGCCGCAACTGGCGGTGTTGGAGCCCAGGAATAGCAGTTCAGGTGGTAGAAAGATGAACACATCAGGAGACCTGGATGACACCCAATTACTTAATCAGGCAGAGGAGTGGCAAATTCCTGCGAGATCCAGGCCTGGTTCATTTTCAGGAAAGTAAGCCGGTTAACATTATCGGAGGATAGTCGCATGCGACGGTCTGTTAGTACACCACCTGCGGCACTAAAGACACGTTCCAATAAGACACTAGCCGCAGGGCAAGCCAGCACCTCCAATGCATACTGGCTTAGCTCTGGCCATGTATCCAGCTTAGAGACCCAAAACTTGAATGGGGAAGAGCCGTCTGGGAGTACAGTAAGAGGGCAAGCCATGTAGTCTGTCACCATCTGACGGAACCGTTGCCTCCTGCTGACTGGAGCCGCCGGTGATGGTGTAGACATTTGGGGCGGGCACACAAAAGTTTGCCACAGTTGTGCCATACTGGGCTTGCCTTGGGCAGAGGCACTGCTTCTGCTCCCTCTTTGTGCAGAGCCTACCCCACTGCCTCGACGCACTGAGCTGCTTTGTAAAGCACTAGCAGCACTCCTCTCAGTTGGACTGGAGAAGATGATGGAATTCACCAGTGTGTCGTGGTACTCCCGCATTTTACGCTGCCGGGTCAACGCTGGGATGAGGTTTTGGACGTTGTCCCGGTAGCGAGGATCGAGGAGGGTGAACACCCAATAATCAGGCATGTTGAGAATGTGGTCGATGCGGCGGTCATTTCTCAGGCACTGCAGCATGAAATCCACCATGTGCTGCAGACTGCCAACTGGCCCAGAAACGCTGTCCCCTGCTTGAGACATGATCTCTGTCCGCTCGTCATCACCCCACCCTCGCTGTACACACTGACCACTGGACAATTGTCTCACTCCCTCCTCTGGACGGAGCTCTTCCTCCTCCATTGACTCCTCCTCATCCTCCTCACAAAGTGGCCCCTGCGTACCCCTTTGTGAGGAACCACGTGGCGCTGACTCTCCAGAAGCTGATGGAAAAGGTGACTCCTCATCCTCCACCTCTTCCACAACATCATCCCTTAACGCTTGCAAAGTTTGCTGAAGCAGGCAGATAAGGGGGACAGTCATGCTGACTAGTGCATCATCTGCACTTGCCATCCGCGTGGAATAATCGAAAGGATGCAAAACCTGGCAGACGTCCTTCATAGTGGCCCACTCTGTGGTTGTGAAGTCTGATCGGCGCTGACTGCGACTTTTTAGCGCCTGATGCAGCTGGTACTCCATTACTGCTTGCTGCTGCTCACACAACCGCTCCAACATATGTAACGTGGAATTCCACCTGGTAGGTAGGTCACATATGATGCGGTGTTCCGGAAAGCGGAATCGGCGCTGCAGAGCAGCAATGCGGGATCTTGCCAAGCTGGAACGCCGCAAGTGAGCACACTCTAGGCGGACCTTGTGCAGCAGTGCATCAAGATCCGGATAGTCCCTCAGAAAACTCTGCACAACCAAATTGAGCACATGTGCCAGACATGGGATGTGAGTGAGGTTGCCAAGGGCCAAAGCTGCCACCAGATTTCGGCCATTGTCACACACTACCATGCCTGGCTGGAGATTCGCTGGCACAAACCACACATCGCTCTCCTGCTTGATGGCATTCCAGAGCTCCTGCGCTGTGTGGCTTCGATTCCCCAATTAAACTAGTTTCAAGACGGCCTGCTGACGTTTGGCCACGGCTGTGCTCATGTCGGTCATAGGTAAACGTTCACGGGTCCATGTGGAGGTGGACTGTGACGGCTCCTGCAGCGATGATTCTGAGGAACTTGTGTATGAGGAGGAGTCAATGCGTACAGGCTGGATTCCTGCAATCCTTGGAGTGGGCAGGACACGTCCTGCGCCACTCGCACGATCTGTACCGGGCTCAACAACATTAACCCAATGGGCAGTGAGGGAAATGTATCGCCCCTGTCCATGTTGACTGGTCCACGCATCGGTGGTGAGGTGGACCTTGCTACTGACGGCGTTCAGTAGCGCGTGTTTTATTTGTCCCGCCACATGCTTGTGCAGGGCAGGGACAGCTTGCCTGCTGAAGTAAAAGCGGCTGGGCACCTTGTACTGTGGGACTGCCAATGCCATCAAGTCACGGAAGTTCTCAGTCTCCACCAGCCTGAATGAGAGCATTTCCAGGGACAGAAGTTTGGCAATGCCTGCATTCAGAGCCTGTGCTCGGGGGTGGTTGGCCGAGAATGCCCGCCTTTTCTCCCATGCCTGTACTACCGATGGCTGTAGAGTAGACTGGGAGTGTGAGGATGACTGGGAATGTGGTGCTGTGGGTGGAATTACACTAGGTCTCTGGACAACAGTGCCAGAGGTTCTTCCATGGCGATCCAGGGAGGACGCAAAACCAGCTGTGCGTGAGCTGGAGGAAGAGGCAACATGAGCTGAAGAGGTGGTAGCTGCCTCTGTTGGTTGGCCTAGGTCTTCAGTGTGTTTTTGTAACTCCACCGCGTGCCTGGTCCGCACATGTTTCCACATATTTGTGGTATTGAGGTTGCTGACACTTTTACCTCTTTTGACTTTCTGATGACACAGCTTGCATTTGACAAAACAAATGTCATCTGCAACTGTGTCAAAAAAAGACCAGGCACTGCAAGTCTTGGGAGCGCCCTTTTTGGCTTTTGAAAGAGACAGGCTCCTAACGGGTGCCAAAGTGGAGGCTACAGGCTCCGCAGTCTTCCCCCTCCCTCTCCCTCTTTGGCCTGTTAGGGGAATCTCTTCCTCTGAGCTGCTCCCACCACCTTCCTGTTCCTCACGCCACGATGGGTCAAGGACCTCATCATCTCCACTACCCTCTGCCACCAACTGCTCCTCCTGGGTAGTCTCGGCAGCACAGTACGCACCAGAAAGCGGCACCTGAGTTTCATCATCAGATGCGTACTGCGCTGTGGTCACCGCAGGCACTGACCCACCCGCCTCTTCAGAGTCAGAGAGACAAAGCTGTTGGGCATCACTGCACACTGCCTCTTCTTCCATTTCTCCAATACTGCTTGGCTGGCCCCCTGTTTCCAAGCCAAGAGATTCAGAGAACAGAAGTAGAGACGGCTCCTGTCCTGGGCTCTCTGACTGCCTGGCCAATTTGGCAGGTGGTGAAGAGACAGATGGCTGCTCTCCAGTGGTCTGTGCCTGAGAGGATGTGGCACTAATTGAAGTCGATGCCGATGCGTTAGCTGCCATCCATCCGACAACGGCTTCAATTTGATCTTCACGCAGCAGCGGTGCACTGCGCTCTCCGACAAAGCTGCGCATGAAGGACTGTTCCCTGCTGAAACTGAGTGATGACGAGTCACTGGTGCCCGCAGCAGGCACAGAATCACCACGTCCTCTCCCTGCTCCTCTCCCTGCTCCGCGCCCACGCCCACATGCCTTACTCCCTGCCCTCTTCATCTTGGTTGACAGATAAAGATAAGCAGAAAAGTACTAAGGCCTTAGTGTGCTTATTCCTGAAATGCTCCTCCTAACAGGTGTAAGAAACACTAATGTTGTAAAGTGTGGACTAAACTTTATTATTTATAAAATGTGGCCTACACAAATGTTAAGTGGTGTTTGGTGAACTTTACTTTTTTTTTCTGCAGATCGGGCTACAGAGCGACTTTAACTCACACGGGGACCGTGCAGACAGCCGTAAACGGCGCTGCAAGGCCCAAAAACACTCCTCTAGGTTATCCTATGTAGTGTTTTTCCACTATTTAGCTGGAGACGGGTGGAAAGACACTAATAGGAAACTTTTAAAAAAAATTTCAACAGGCTGCACTATTTGAAAAAAGGGACAAGTTATTCAACGGTTTGAGGCAGTTTCAAACCCTGAGCTGAATACAACGGGCTGTGGCTGCATACAGACTACAGGGCGAGCTGCGCTCACACGGAGACCGTGCAGACAGCCGTAAACGGCGCTGCAAGGCCCAAAAACCCTCCTCTAGGTTATCCTATGTAGTGTTTTTCCACTATTTAGCTGGAGACAGGTGGAAAGACACCAATAGGAAATTTTTGCAAAAATTTTCAGCAGGCTGCACTATTTGAAAAAAAGGAAAAATTTTTTCACGGTATGAGGCAGTAACACACCCTGAGCTGAATCCAACCGGCTGTGGCTGCACACAGACTACAGGGCGAGCTGCGCTCACACGGAGACCGTGCTGACAGCCGTAAACGGCGCTGCAAGGCCCAAAAACCCCCCTCTAGGTTATCCTATGTAGTGTTTTTCCACAATTTAGCTGGAGATGGGTGGAAAAACACTAATAGGAAATTTGAGAAAAAATGTGCAACAGGCTGCACTATGAGCAAAAAAGGACAATGGATAGAACTGTGTGAGGCAGTGTGAACCCCCCCTGAGCTGAATACAACCGGGTATATGGCTGCACACAGACTACAGAGTGAGCTGCACACACACACACACACACAGAGACCTTGCAGAACGCTGTTAAAACAGCACTGCAAGGCAAGAGCAAGGTGAACAGTGAACAATACACAGCGTTTTGCTAAATTAGCCTTGGGAAAGCAAAATAAAGCAATTAGCTATCTCAACTGGCCCTCAGTTAGAACACAGCGTCCTGTCCCTAACTGAAATCACAGCAGAGTGAGCGCAAAATGGCGGCAGCGTTTTTTATAGTGCAGAGTGACATCATTTCAGCAGCCAATCACAGCCTTGCCAATACTTACATGCCCACCATGCTTAACAGGATGTGAAAGAGAAGGAGATCCAGCTCAACAAAATAGTGAAAAATCCATAGTTTATTTCACTTAAAATATAGTGAAAGGACAAAACATCAGCATACAAAAAATATTTTAAAACCAAGGTCAACGCGTTTCCGGTGACTAAGCACCCTTAATCAGGCTTAGTCACCGGAAACGCGTTGACCTTGGTTTTAAAATATTTTTTGTATGCTGATGTTTTGTCCTTTCACTATATTTTAAGTGAAATAAACTATGGATTTTTCACTATTTCGTTGAGCTGGATCTCCTTCTCTTTCCTGTTCGTCTATGCCCTGACACAGCGGTTCCGTGCTCCGAGCTCTTGGGAATGTCGGTATGGTGAGCTGGATTTTGTTTTTTCCTAAACAGGATGTGCCCACACTTCCATTCATTCCTCATTGGCTGCTGCGTGCAGTTTGAATTCTGGGAACTTCCGATTCCGGTATCCGATACGCGGGAAGTATCGGAATTCGGTATCAGAATTCCGATACCGCAAATATCGGCCGATACCCGATACTTGCGGTATCGGAATGCTCAACACTAATTCTGATGCATGTTGAAAAAAAAAAAAGAAGAAATTAGGACATGTAGATCCAAAAAATTAAAAATAAATGCATTGGCTAGGATATACTCACATTGCTCTGGGTCTTGTCCACCAATGCGTCCGAGCAGGGTCTTGTCTTCTTTGGAGTCTGATGAGAAGTGACCAGAAACTTCCCCCAACCTTCCTTTTATAACCCTGCTGCTATGGGGGAGACTTATCAGTGTCTAGACAGCCTTATCTACAGTCTATTCAACCTTTGTTTAAAAAAATGCATGCGCAAAAAAATGCATGCGTCCCCATTGAAGCCAATACATTTTTGGTCCAAAAAAAACCGCATGAAAACGCATGTGTTTTTTTGTGTCCAAAAAACACCCCTCAAAAATACTACAAGTTGCATTTTGGAAAATGAACGCATGCAGTAAAAAAACGCATGCGATTGAAAACGTGACCAAACGCGTACACAAAAAAACACATGCGTTTTCAATGTTAAGTATAGGGAAAAAAAGGCATGCGTTTTTTTGTGCCAAAAACGCTGCAGACAAAAACACAAGTGTGAAACCACCCTTAGGCAGCTGTGTTTACCTGTGATGCTAACAGGGCACAGCATTTCCCCTTCTGTGCGACTCTCTGAAGTAACACAGTTTACTTATACCACCATATTGTGCCGCCATTTGCTAGCATCAGGTTCGTCTCCTGCCAGGTGGACCCCGGGCTGCGAACGCACCAATAATTATATCTAAATATACTCGGTGCGGTCCGCCAGCCCTAACGCTCACTGTCCTAAAAATCAGTCCTTTATTGAAACAGAAAAATCTTCAGCAGGGGAGAATGCGAATAGTAGCGGACAATGGCCGTTTCGTGCTGCTGCGCTTCCACGGTACCCGTGGAAGCGCAGCAGCACAAAACAGCCGTCGTCCGTTACTATTCACATTCTCCCCTGCTGAAGATTCTTCCGTTTCAATAAAGGACTGATTTTTAGGACGGTGAGTGCTCTCAGTTTTCTTTTCTTATTGAAACAATGGCAAAAAGCTTACCGCAGGTCACCAGGCATCAGCTCATGAGAGACAACTACTTCTCCCATCGGGCTATTAGACATCAAGATTTCCTTGAAATATGGGATTAATAATACTTCAGAAAAACTCAACTATACAGATATCAATGAACCCCAACAAGCTGATTTGAGCAAAAAGAGGGGTCAAAGAGTATTTTAGGCAAAATATATACATTTTATTAATGAATCAATACATATCATGGAATAAAAAACAGACAGAGCACCAGTAACTAAGCAAGCACTAAAAGGGAGTCCAAATAGCAATGTGTGCAACCAAACCTCACACATCTGAATAGTTGACTGTGTTTTGAATTATAAAAGCAATAAATATCTGCACTGGTAAAGAAAATAGTAATACCCCTACAACATCATGGCTGTTTCAATCTACCACTCCATTGTCCAGATTAGAGGAAATTCACCTCACATGAGGGAGTGGAACTTGCAGCCAAAGTGAAAGTGGCCTAAAATAGTGACATAATATATTTAAAGTGTATCACGTGCATAGATATTGCAATAACAAAGTGCATATTGTGAACTAGTACTTACAAATTAAAGTCAGGAACAAATCGCCTGGCCTGCCTCCCCACAGCAGCTCAGTGCTATACACTGCAGGAGCGATTACCTCCTGTGTCAGTGAATAATTGGCTGTCTTTGAGAGCAGTCACATTGGTGACTGCTCTTAAAGTCATCAAGATCGTTATGGGACATTATGGATTATTATCTTCTTAGCGGACAGGTGATGAATATTGTAGTTTTTTATTTTTGTTGCAGGAGAAGTTGACGTAAGTGAATTAGATGTTCAGTGAGCATGGTTTAATTTGGAATCAATAAAGGAGTCTGTGTCATTATTTCAAATAAAGGACTTTCTTCTGGGTGTGTGTTTTTTTTTTGTTATAATTTCACTATGTGGTTAATAATGGGAGCGTCTTATAGTAACCTGTGGGCTTGATGTCACCTGAAAATACAAAGATGACATCAACTCCCCCAACCATTACCCCACTTGCCACTGCTACAGGGCAAGTGGGAAGAGCAAGGCTAAGCACCTTGTTGCATCTTACAAATGCGCCTTTTTTGGGGTAGCTGAGAGCTGATGTTTTTAGTCTGAGAAGGGGCTAATATCCATGGCCCCTTCCTAGGCTATTAATATCAGCCCCAACATGTCTGCACAGTCTTTGCTAGTTAGATTTTATAGGTTCATTCAACTAATGCTCCTACATAGGTTGGTTACAGTGCATGCATGCATGCGTGCGTGCGCATGTGTGTGGGTGTGTGTGTGTGTTTAATTATCGATTTAGTAATGAGGATGTCTGGATGACATCTTTTCATTATTACACCTAGGGCTTGGTGTCAATGACAACTGTTGACACTAAGCTTTAATCCCATTACTCTGATGCTACTGCATTAGAATGAAAAAGAAGTTGTTGAACCAAGAAATTACATCACAAAACTTTTTAAATATCTTTATTTAGTTCAATAAAGCCCTTATTGCTGTACAAAAAAGCATACATGACTGTGGCAATAATAGCGCCAAAAAGTGACAAAATGCATGTATTTGCTGCAGTGTTTTTGCTGACAAGAGATGCAGAAACCTTGCAGAAATTTCTTCAAGCACATACTCAATGTGCACACATACCCTAAGGCTGGAGTCACACCAGCGATTTTAAAATCAGTCTGATTTTGCTCCTGCAAAGTTGGACAAGTGTAATGCAAGTGTCATGCATTTTTCATGAAAGTACAATCCGATTTTTAACAACTAGCATCCGATTTACATCCTAAGGCCAGTTTCACACATCCTGATTCCTGATATTTTTGGTACCGGGAAAAAATAGTGCCGGAGATGTCAATGACATAAACAATTAGTGACACATAGAAAAAAACAAAAGCCAGCTCATCAGGCAGCCTCAGCAGGTGCACGGAACCTCCGCGTTGTTCCACGTAGTGTTGAATAGAGAAAGGAAAAAAACTTTGTTCCAGCTCCAAAATTTAAAATATCGACCCTTTATTAATCCATGATAAAAACATAGGCTGAGTAACTCCCCATAGCACAACAGGAAACGAGCAACGCCTTTCCATCTTTACAGATCTTTACAGCTCTGGCAAAGATCTGTAAAGATCGAAAGGCGTTGCTCGTTTCCTGTTGTGCTATGGAGAGTTACTCAGCCTATGTTTTTATCATGGATTAATAAAGGATCGATATTTTAAATTTTGGAGCTGGAACAAAGTTTTTTTCCTTTCTATAAACAATTAGTACAGTGTGTGCAGCTTATGGTACATGTATTTATTTATTAAAAGATTATTTTTCTGAAAAAAAATGGAGTGGGCTCCAGTGTAATTTTAGTAACCAGCAGAGGGAAAGCCGATGGCTGGGGCTGACATTTATAGCCTGGGAAGGGCATAAAACCCATGGAGCTTCCTAGGTTATCAATATCAGCTCACAGCTGTATACTTAACCTTTACTGGCTATTTAAATGGGGGACCCCAAAAAATGGCATAGGGTCCCCCTATAATTAATAACCAGCAAAGGCTAGGCAGACAGCTGTGGTCTGATGTTAATAGCCCAGGAATGGGCCATGGAGCTGAAACATCAGCTCTCAGCTACCTCAGAAAAAGTGCATTAATAAGATGCACTAGTTCTGGCAACTTGCCCAATAGCAATAGCTGGGAATGCAGCCTCAGTGACCGGTAACCTCTATGATGTCACCACTAGTCACTGAGGTTGTGCTCATAGCCACTCATTCATCAGTGGTTCTCAGCCTGGACGGTCGCATCTTGGCACCATGCATGTTGGAAACAGTTTATTCCCCAGACATTGATTACGGCGTGGGACAGAATGACCGAAAGGTGAGGGATATTGTTGTTTTTTATTTTTGTTTTATTACAGAAGATGAGGGATTCAGTAGAATTAGGCATTAGGTGAGTATAACTGTGTTTGTTATTTTTAAATAAAAAAGGAAATGTGTGTTTAGTCTTATTTCAAATAAAGGACATTAGGACTTTATTCTGGCTGTGTCTTTTTTAACCATGTGAGGGTGAAGAGGTTAGAACGGTGGAACTAGAGGCCTAGAAATTAAGATGAGATGATTGTGAAAAAGGAAGGTACAAGTCTGTAAATACAATTTGTAATATTAGTGGGAATCTGTGTAGTACATAGGTAAAGGTATGGGGATGTATTGGAAGTTGAGAAGATATTTATGTGTAATGGGAGATGGGACCAGTAATGAAGATGAATGCTGATAAATAGGTATGAGTGAAAAGATACGAAGAAAGTAGTGTAAGCACAATACTGAAAATGGTATGTAGTTAAGGAGGAGGCTTAGCTTGTTTGTAGGGAGACTCGGAATAAGATCAGTTGTTAGGCATAGTGATGCTGAAATAGTAAGAGGAGAAAAGCATAATATTGTAAGCCACAATGGGTATAAGAGCAGGTAATCAAAATAGTGGCATACCTATAGAAAGAGCCTGAAAGTGATTGCAGAGCCACGTCATCGAGGAAGAGATGTGAGTTTTTTGAGGCCTGTATGGGGAGAGGACGGTTCATGGGTGTGAACGTAGTGGAAGGCATTGGGTATAACGGGCTCATTGCAGCTCAAATTTTGGCCGTGTACTTGAGTTTGATATGTATGTATTATAACATCCAATGGATCATGAAAAAATAAATATAGGCCTGAAACACAGATTTTTAGAAAAATTTAAAAAAGTCTCATAATGTTATCATTCTGCTGGATTCTGGATTTACTATTTGTAATTTTTACTTTACAGTATAAATGCTGCCTAGTACCTCCAGGCATCAATGGGTTTGCACCAATATTGAAAAAAAATTTTTTCCTAATATTTAATGAAGCATGTAACAAAATCTGATAGAGAAACAAACATTGGGACAGTAGAGTTCTGTAGAATTGCCTGGGTATCATATTATAAAGCTATCCAACATGAAGCTTGTACTCACACATGGAGTTTTTGATGCAGTGTTCTTAAATGAAGCCAAAGAAGGAAAAAATAAAGACTGATGCATCTTTTCTCTTTTGTATTGACTTTTATTTTTGGTTCTATAACTGTGTGTTGATTCAGCTTATAAAGGCTGTGTTTCATGAATACCAAGAAAAATGGAAATAGCTACATAAATGTAAATTTTATTTCTATATTACATATGACAAACGCAAGGTAAATCGGCCTAGATCTGCAAAAGTATACTGCATGCAGGAAAACCTTATAAGTATTAAAAAAAATAACAAAATAACAGTTAACAAGGAAAAAAACACAAGAGGCTGTAAAAGCCCGGTGTATGTCCACCCAGCTGTCAAGTCTAATTACTATCAAGTATATTGTGAAATATTTATATACTGCAGCCCTGTAAAACATTACAAATGTATTTTGCATTTTATTTACAGGTCCTTCTCAAAAAATTAGCATATAGTGTTAAATTTCATTATTTACCATAGTGTAATGATTACAATTAAACTTTCATATATTATAGATTCATTATCCACCAACTGAAATTTGTCAGGTCTTTTATTGTTTTAATACTGATGATTTTGGCATACAACTCCTGATAACCCAAAAAACCTGTCTCAATAAATTAGCATATCAAGAAAAGGTTCTCTAAACGACCTATTACCCTAATCTTCTGAATCAACTAATTAACTCTAAACACATGCAAAAGATACCTGAGGCTTTTATAAACTCCCTGCCTGGTTCATTACTCAAAACCCCCATCATGGGTAAGACTAGCGACCTGACAGATGTCAAGAAGGCCATCATTGACACCCTCAAGCAAGAGGGTAAGACCCAGAAAGAAATTTCTCAACAAATAGGCTGTTCCCAGAGTGCTGTATCAAGGCACCTCAATGGTAAGTCTGTTGGAAGGAAACAATGTGGCAGAAAACGCTGTACAACGAGAAGAGGAGACCGGACCCTGAGGAAGATTGTGGAGAAGGACCGATTCCAGACCTTGGGGAACCTGAGGAAGCAGTGGACTGAGTCTGGTGTGGAAACATCCAGAGCCACCGTGCACAGGCGTGTGCAGGAAATGGGCTACAGGTGCCGCATTCCCCAGGTAAAGCCACTTTTGAGCTACAGAGAAGCAGCACTGGACTGTTGCTAAGTGGTCCCAAGTACTTTTTTCTGATGAAAGCAAATTTTGCATGTCATTCGGAAATCAAGGTGCCAGAGTCTGGAGGAAGACTGGGGAGAAGGAAATGCCAAAATGCCTGAAGTCCAGTGTCAAGTACCCACAGTCAGTGATGGTGTGGGGTGCCATGTCAGCTGCTGGTGTTGGTCCACTGTGTTTCATCAAGGGCAGGGTCAATGCAGCTAGCTATCAGGAGATTTTGGAGCACTTCATGCTTCCATCGGCTGAAATGCTTTATGGAGATGAAGATTTCATTTTTCAGCACGACCTGGCACCTGCTCACAGTGCCAAAACCACTGGTAAATGGTTTACTGACCATGGTATTACTGTGCTCAATTGGCCTGCCAACTCTCCTGACCTGAACCCCATAGAGAATCTGTGGGATATTGTGAAGAGAAAGTTGAGAGACGCAAGACCCAACACTCTGGATGAGCTTAAGGCCGCTATTGAAGCATCCTGGGCCTCCATAACATCTCAGCAGTGTCACAGGCTGATTGCCTCCATGCCACGCCGCATTGAAGCAGTCATTTCTGCCAAAGGATTCCCGACCAAGTATTAAGTGCATAACTGAACATTATTATTTGTTGGTTTTTTTGTTTGTTATTAAAAAACACTTTTATTTGATTGGATGGGTGAAATATGCTAATTTATTGAGACAGGTTTTTTGGGTTATCAGGAGTTGTATGCCAAAATCATCAGTATTAAAACAATAAAAGACCTGACAAATTTCAGTTGGTGGATAATGAATCTATAATATATGAAAGTTTAATTGTAATCATTACATTATGGTAAATAATGAAATTTAACACTATATGCTAATTTTTTGAGAAGGACCTGTATTTAAAAAAAATCACAATAGAATGAATTAGAATGAATCTAAAAATACATATATTTCTAAATGTAATATGTTTTAATGATTTCTGGCCTAATGACAATTTCCTGTTGTTTTTATATATGGTTCACGATTTTCCTCATTTGCTCATTATTTGTTCTGCACAAACCTTTTTAAACTCTGAGACTGTGAGATCTGCAAGTCAATAAGGCTTTGTTCTATACAATTATATGACTGCACATAGCAGAGGTTCTTTCATTTGGGCAGCAAGGTCTGAAGTAATAGAATTGTGTGAATGTTTACTTTTTAACAATTTACATTTTCAGAATATAAATCCAGCAGAGAAATATAAGTCAGTTATATTATTAACTCAAACAGAATCCAAATAGCAACTGCTATTTCCTCATTGAATATAAACACATAAAAGAATAAAGCCATAATTCATCCAAACTTTTAAAACGTTGGGACTTTTGGCAATTTCCCACCAGTTTTGGCTAGCTCCTCCAAAATAGATGAGCTGTGACAGAACGAGGCATGACTGAGAAAGTGCCACCACTTGTATAATCCATTAGGCTAGGTTCACATTGCGTTAATGCAGTCCGTTCAACGCATATGTTAAACGGACAGCGCTAAAGCAAGTGCCGACTTTGCACAGCGCTAGCGCAGATGGAGCATCTGCTAGCTCCATCTGCGCTAGCAGTGACGGACTCGGAAATGCTGCAGCCCGCATCTTGGGTCCCTCACTCAAATGACGGCACATCGCTAGCGCACCCCATTGTGGGCGTGCGCTAGCGATGCGTCCAAAATTGCAGTCTATTGTGGCGTTAACGGACAATGTTACACCACGTTATGCCGCGGTGTAACATAGTCCGTTAAACGTACCGCCATAACGCAATGTGAACCCAGCCTTACAATCTGTGGCTTGTGTGGCCCCAGAAATTTTACTCCAGTCCTCAACTTTAGTTAGAATAGTGATAAGGTGCATGATAGCGCATGCCACTCGTCAGACGATCCAGATTGATTAAGAGGTGTACTCCACATTGGTTCAAATAGACCAAAACTAGATAGAAAAGGTGCTAAAGCTTAATAAAAGAATATGCACAAAATAAACATGTAATATAGTATATGAATGAATCTTTTCTACTTCAGAACACAGATAACTCTACCGAATCCTCCATACCTAGTCTGTAGTAGGACACAAAAACGAATTAGCCTTTCACTTGTTTAACTCCCGCTCCCAAACCAATCTATATTCAAAACTGAAATCCACCAAAAATAAACTAAATCTTGCATTCTCTGCATTTTTTTTTAAAGGGAACCTGTCACCTGAATTTGGTGGGACTGGTTTTGGGTCATATGGGCGGAGTTTTTGGGTGTTTGATTCACCCTTTCCTTACCCGCTGGCTGCATGCTGACTGCAATATTGGATTGAAGTTCATTCTCTGTCCTCCATAGTACACGCCTGCACAAGGCGAGATTGCTGAGTTGCTGAGTGTGAAGGTACCTTAACTCCCTGATCAAGGCTGGATTCACTAAATAATCCCAGACAGATTGTTAGGTGCCATTATTCTCCCTCTGCACAGGATGGTTCCTAAGCCTTATCTTCCTCTGCATGCTCCCATTCAGTTCCAACCACAGTGGATGCTGCTCAGCAGAGAGATCAATCTCATCATCTTGCTCAGACTCAGTCTGTAAGCAAGGTTACCGCTGCCTCTCCAGGTTCTGCTTTGGTAACCAATAATAGACTGCGGCGAACGATCACGTCTGAGACTAAGTCCAGGTTTTGCTCTACTGAGCATGCTCGTGGGACGACTTCTTGTTGGTGGTCGCCCGTCACATGCTCAGGTCTTGCTCCATCTCCGGATTGGCCAGCGAGCAAAGTCCTCTAAGATTAACAGAAATTATAAAATGATCTTTGGTGCGCCCGTTGGTGCACTAAGATCTTTTATGTTTCGTGCATGTGAGGAACCTAACGGTATTGTGGACTCAGTTGTATGTGCTCAGGGCAGGCCTAGTGCCTTAGAATTATGGCTTCTCAAGAGAAGAGATTGTGTGTTTGAATTCAGGGCAGGCGCTAGTGCCTTTATAATTTTGGCCTCTCTGGAGAGGAGTTCTGTGAGTGTTTGGAGTCCACCCACTGGTTCCCTTGCCCCATTGGGGCTGGCGTACTCCTGTGAAGTTAACAGGGTACGCGTTTAGCGCCATATTCACTCTGCGGCTGTGTGCCAATAAACACAGTCCTTTAGCAGAGTTCCTTTTCCATCACTGTGTGCTATTGGCACAGCCGCGTGCTTCTCCACTGGGTGACGTTAACGTGCAAGTTTCTCTCCCTCACTGCTAGTATTCACCATTGTCCATTAGCTGCAGTTTGCCATCTCTGCATGGTGGACCCCGGGTGGCCAACGCACTTTATTTTCATATTTATTTAGTGCGTTGTGCCAATTCTAACACAGGTAATACACACAAAAGTTGTCCTAATGGTGAAAATAGGCTGGCACTTCAAAGATAAATAAACACAATTCCAGACTTAACCAAAGGGCTGAATGAACAGAACCAGGTTAGTAAACTAAAAAGATTATACTTTATTAATACATAATAAAAATTCAAAAAAGATAAAAAAAAGTGTATAAATTACAAAAGACCTGAGCGCCCTAACCAGGGGGGAAACTGTACTGAGTTATCAATATAGCTTGTACATTATACCCACAAGTGATCACTGATCTGAATACAAGCTATTACATTTTATTATGGCTTACGTGCAATTCTTTTTCTCAGTACTGATTATGGCATAAGAGCACAGTACAATGCCCCCCATGATTAAAGCGCTCAAGTTTTTTGTCATTTATATACTTTTTTATCTTTTTATCTTTTTTGAATTTTTATTATGTATTCATAAAGTATAATCTTTTTAGTTTACTACCCTGGGTCTCTTCATTCGGCCCTTTGGCTAAGTCCACAATTGTGTTAAACTTAGACAGATGTCCGGCCAGCCTCTGTTTGAAGTCTTCCATTGAAGGAGAACTCACCACCTCTCGTAGCAGCCTGTTCCACTCATTGATCCCCCTCTCTGTCAAAAAGTTTTTTCTAATATCTAATCTGTATCTTCTCTCTTTCAAGCTGTGTTAATAGAGCCACTTTTTCTTTTACCATACAATTTGTGTGACACTGTGTTTGGTAGGACAAATTAGGCTACTTTCACACTTCCGTCGGTACGGGACCATCACAAAGCGTCGGCCCGACGTACCGACGTACGTTGTGAAAATAACTGCATGACGTGGGCAGCGGATGCAGTTTTTCAACGCATCCGCTGCCCATTCTGCAGTCTGGGGAGGAGGGGGGGGAGTTTCGGCCGCGCATGGGTGGTCGAGCATGGCAGACGCGACGCACAAAAAAAGTTACATGGAACTTTTTTGTGCCGATGGTCCGCCAAAACACGATGGATGCGACGTGTGGCTATACGTCGCAATGCCTCTCTGATGCACGTCTATGGAGAAAAAACGCATCCTGCGGGCAACTTTGCAGGATGCGATTTTTCTCCAATACGACGCATTGCGACGTAGCCCAAATGACGGAAGTGTGAAAGTAGCCTTAAAAGCAAAATAGATTTGTGATATATGGTCATTAAACTGAATTAACAAGTAGGTATGCAAAAACAGACACACAGTTGCAGGTATACACTGGTATGAATAATTCTTTCATAAGACTTTATGAAGCAGAAATTGCATTGAAAACAAACATGAGATGTTTTTTTAAGGAGTTTTTCTATTCCTGGTGGGTATTTAGAAAAATTTTTGAGGAGTATTTTTAAACCGTTTTTTCAGAAATTTTTGTGCAACTTTTTTTATTTTATATGTCAAGTTTGCAACTGAATCCAGGGTGAATTTTCTTCAAAGATCTTACATGTTCTGCTTTTATCCTTAAAGGTGTTTTCCAATACTTCTCAAGGAAAAGCACAAAAAACTCAACATAAAAACAGCAATATGAATAAGCATTACAATGAAAAGGAGCAATTTTCAAGCATTTCCAAGCTATTATTTTAGCATTTTTTCAATTAGATCTAATCCAGAAATTACCTCTGTGTGATTTTAGTCCCATTCTCCTCTTAATGTAAGGTGACATTTAATATTATTTATATAAAAATAGGAAAAGTAGCTATATAATTACAGTGAAGGAAATAATTATTTGATCCCTTGCTGATTTTGTAAGTTAGCCCACTGACAAAGACATGAGCAGTCTGTAATTTTAAGGATAGGTTAATTTTAACATTGAGAGATAGAATATCAAAAGTAAAATCATGAAAATCACATTGTATGAATTATATAAATTTGTTTGCATTTTGCAGTGAGAAATAAGTAATTGATTCCTCTGGCAAATAAGATTTAATACTTGGTGGCAAAACCCTTGTTGGCAAGCACAGCAGTTAAACGTTTTTTGTAGTTGATGATGAGGTTTGTGCACATGTCAGGAGAAATTTTAGGTCCACTCATTTTTGCAGATCGTGTCTAAATCATTAAGATTTGGAGGCTGTCGCTTGGCAACGCAGAGCTTCAACTCCCTCCATAAGTTGTCTAAGGGAATAAGGTCTGGAGACTGGCTAGGCCACTCCATGACCTTATTATGCTTCCTTTTGAGCCACTCCTTTGTCACCTTGGCTGGATGTTGTGGGTCATTGTATTGCTGGAATACCCAGCCACGACCTATTTTTAATGTCCTGGCGGATGGAAGGAGGTTGTCACTCAGGATTCTAAGGTACATGGCTCCATCCATTCTCCCATTGATGTGGAGTAGTCCTGTGCTCTTAGCAGAGAAACACCCCCAAAACATAATGTTTCCACCTCCATTCTTGACAGTGGGAATGGTGTTCTTTGGGTCATAGACAGCATTTCTCTTCCTCCAAACACGGCGAGTTGATTTAATGCCAAAAACCTCAATTTTTGTCTCATCTGACCACAGTACCTTCTCCCAATCACTCACAGAAGCCTCCAGGTGTTCATTGGCAAACTTCAGACAAGCCTGCACATGTGCCTTCTTGAGCAGGGGGACCTAGCAGGCACTGCATGATTTAAAACCTTTATGGTGTAATGTGTTTTCTTGGTGATTGTGGTCTCAGCTGCTTTGAGATCAGTAAAAAGTTCCCTCTGTGTAGTTTTAGGCTGATCGCTCACCTTCCTCATGATCAAGGATGCCCCATTAAGTGAGATTTTGCATGGTGCCCCAGATCAATGTCAATTGACAGTCATTTTGCATTTCTTCCATTTTCTTACTATTGCACCAACAGTTGTCTCCTACTCACTCAGTGTCTTACTTATGATTTTGTTGCCTGTTACAGCTTTGTGCAGGTCTATGATGTTGTCCCTGACATCCTTAGAAAACTCTTTGGTCTTGACCATGTTGTAGTGGGTATAGTCTGACTGATAAATTGCATCTGTGGACAGGAGTCTTTTATAAAGGTGACTATGTAAGACAGCTGTCTTTAATTCTTGTTGATTAGGAGCATCTAACTGGTCTGTAGGAGCCAGAACTCTTAATGGTTGGTAGAGGATGAAGTACTTATTTCTCACTGCAAAATGCAAATAAATTTATATAATTTATACAATGTAATTTTCTGAATTTTATTTTTGATATTCTATACCTTAATGTTAAAATTACCGTATATACTCGAGTATAAGCCGACATTTTCAGCCCAAATTTTTGGGCTGAAAGTGCCTCTCTCGGCTTATACTCGAGTCACAGTGGGCGGCAGGGGCGGCGGGTGAGGGGGAGAGGGCGCTGAGGCATACTCACCTAGTCCCGGCAGTTCTGACGCTCTCACTGCCTGTCACACTGTCTTCGGGTGCCGCAGCTCTTCCCCTGTACAGCGGTCACGTGGGACCGCTCATTAAAGAAATTAATATGGACTCCACTCCCATAGGGGTGGAGCCGCATATTCATTTCTCTAATGAGCGGTAACGGTGACCGCTGATAGAGGAAGAGGCTGCGGCACCCGGAGACCAGCTGTCCAGGGGAAGGAGCGGGATGCCGAGTGCAGGTAAGTATCTCATATTCACCTGTCCGCGTTCCACATGCCGGGCGCCGCTGTCTTCGCGTCCTCTTGCAGTGACTGTTCAGGTCAGAGGGCGCGATGACGTACTAGTGTGCGCGCCGCCCTCTGCCTGAACAGTCAGTGCAGAGAGACACCGAGACGGGACGCTGGGGAGCTGCAAGCAAGAGAGGTGAGTATGTGTTTTTTTTTCTTATTGCAGCAGCAGCAGCAGCGTTATTATTATATATGGCACAGCTTTATACGGAGCATCCATGGGGCAATAATGAACGGTGCAGAGCAATATATGGCACAGCTATGGGGCAATAATGAACGGTGCAGAGCACTATATGGCACAGCTATGGGGCAATAATGAACGGTGCAGAGCACTATATGGCACTGCTATGGGGCAATAATGAACGGTGCAGAGCACTATATGGCACAGCTATGGGGCAATAATGAACAGTGCAGAGCACTATATGGCACAGCTATAGGGCAATAATGAACGGTGCAGAGCACTATTGTTATGGATCTGGTGGTTAGGAGCACCCGGAACAACCTGATGGTTAAACTAACACAGGACAAGCTCTGGGAAGTGGGAGCTCTGCTGACCGCAACCCCTAATCCTATCACACACACTAGAAATAGCTGTGGAGCGTACCTAACTCTGCCTAGACGCCTCTTCACAGCCTAAGAGCTAACTAGCCCTAGAGATAGAAAATAAAGCCTACCTTGCCTCAGAGAAATTCCCCAAAGGAAAAGGCAGCCCCCCACATATATTGACTGTGAGTTAAGATGAAAGTCACAAACACAGAAATGAAACAAGTTTCAGCAAAGGAGGCCAGACTTACTAAACAGACTGAGGATAGGAAAGGTATCTTTGCGGTCAGCACAAAAACTACAAAAAGACCACGCAGAGTGTGCAAAAAGACCTCCGCACCAACTCACGGTGCGGAGGTGCCACTCTGCATCCCAGAGCTTCCAGCTAGCAAGGCAAAATCATGATAGCAAGCTGGACAAGAAAACAATGAACAAATAATTAACTAGCAGGGACTTAGCTTCTGCTGGAGTAGACAGGTCACCAGAAAGATCCAAGAGCGAACTGAACCAGTACAAGAACATTGACAGCTGGCATGGAGTAACGCTCTGAGTGGAGTTAAATAGAGCAGCCAGCCAAAGAATAAACTAAGTCACCTGTGAAAGGAACCTCAGAAGCAGCAGCTCCACTCACAGCCACCAGAGGGAGTCCATGGACAGAACTCGCCGAAGTACCATTCATGACCACAGGAGGGAGTTCGATAACAGAATTCACAACAGTACCCCCCCCTTGAGGAGGGGTCACCGAACCCTCACCAGAGCCCCCAGGCCGATCAGGACGAGCCAAATGAAAGGCACGAACTAGATCGGCAGCATGAACATCAGAGGCAAAAACCCAGGAATTATCTTCCTGACCATAACCCTTCCACTTGACCAGGTACTGGAGTTTCCGTCTCGAAATACGAGAATCCAAAATCTTCTCCACCACATACTCGAACTCCCCCTCGACCAACACCGGGGCAGGAGGATCAAGGGAGGGAACCATAGGCGCCACGTATCTCCGCAATAACGACCTATGGAACACATTATGGATGGCAAAAGAAGCTGGAAGGGCCAAACAAAATGACACAGGATTGAGAACTTCAGAAATCTTATACGGACCAATGAAACGAGGCTTAAACTTAGGAGAGGAAACCTTCATAGGAACATAACGAGACGACAACCAAACCAAATCCCCAACACGAAGTCGGGGACCAACACAGCGCCGGCGGTTAGCGAAACGTTGAGCCTTCTCCTGGGACTATGTCAAATTGTCCACCACATGAGTCCAAATCTGCTGCAACCTGTCCACCACAGTATCTACACCAGGACAGTCCGAAGGCTCAACCTGCCCTGAAGAGAAACAAGGATGGAAACCAGAATTACAGAAAAAAGGCGAAACCAAAGTAGCCGAGCTGGCCCGATTATTAAGGGCGAACTCAGCCAAAGGCAAGAAGGACACCCAATCATCCAGATCAGCAGAAACAAAGTATTTCAGATATGTTTCCAAAGTCTGATTAGTTCGTTCGGTTTGGCCATTTGTCTGAGGATGGAAAGCCGAAGAAAAAGACAAATCAATGCCCATCTTAGCGCAAAAGGACCGCCAAAACCTCGAAACAAACTGGGAACCTCTGTCCGAGACGATGTTCTCCGGAATGCCATGCAAAAGAACCACATGCTGGAAAAACAATGGCACCAAATCAGAGGAGGAAGGTAATTTAGACAAGGGTACCAAATGGACCATCTTAGAGAAGCGATCACAAACCACCCAAATGACCGACATCCTTTGAGAGACAGGGAGATCTGAAATAAAATCCATGGAAATATGCATCCAGGGCCTCTTCGGGACCGGCAAGGGCAAAAGCAACCGACTGGCACGAGAACAGCAGGGCTTAGCCCGAGCACAAGTCCCACAGGACTGCACAAAAGAACGCACATCCCGTGACAAAGAAGGCCACCAAAAGGATCTAGCCACCAAATCTCTGGTACCAAAGATTCCAGGATGACCAGCCAACACCGAACAATGAACCTCAGAGATAACTCTACTAGTCCATCTATCAGGGACAAACAGTTTCTCCGCTGGACAACGGTCAGGTCTATCAGCCTAAAACTTCTGCAGCACCCGCCGCAAATCAGTGGAGATGGCACACAAAATTACCCCCTCTTTGAGAATACCCGCCGGCTCAGTAACACCCGGAGAGTCAGGCACAAAACTCCTTGACAGGGCATCATCAAATACATCCCGGTAATCCGCCAAAAACTCAGGGACTTCAGGAGGAGTGGAAGACGAAATTGACAGCAATGGAACATCACCATGTACCCGTTGACAACCCCAGCTGGACACAGACATAGATTTCCAATCCAATACTGCATTATGGACCTGTAGCCATGGCAACCCCAAAACGAACACATCATGCAGATTATGCAACACCAAAAAGTGAATATCCTCCTGATGTGCAGGAGCCATGCACATGGTCAATTGAGTCCAGTACTGAGGCTTATTCTTGGCCAAAGGCGTAGCATCAATTCCTCTCAATGGAATAGGATACTGAAAGGGCTCCAAGAAAAAACCACAGCGCCTGGCAAACTCCAAGTCCATCAAATTCAGGGCAGCGCCTGAATCCACAAATGCCATAACAGAATAGGACGACAAAGAGCAAATCAGAGTAACGGACAAAAGAAATTTAGACTGTATCGTACCAATGGTGGCAGACCTAGTGAACCGCTTAGTGCGCTTAGGACAATCGAAGATAGCATGAGTGGAATCACCACAGTAAAAACACAGCCCATTCCGACGTCTGTGTTCTTGCCGTTCAGCTCTGGTCAAAGTCCTATCACATTGCATAGGCTCAGGCCTATGCTCAGAGAATACCGTCAAATGGTGCACAGCTTTGCGCTCACGCAAGCGCCGATCGATCTGAATGGCCAAGGACATAGACTCATTCAGACCAGCAGGCGTGGGAAATCCCACCATGACATCCTTAAGGGCTTCAGAAAGACCCTTTCTGAAAATTGCCGCCAGTGCACACTCATTCCACTGAGTAAGCACAGACCACTTTCTAAATTTCTGACAATATACCGCTTCATCCTGACCCTGACACAAAGCCAGCAAGATTTTCTCTGCCTGATCCACTGAATTTGGTTCATCATAAAGCAATCCAAGCGCCAGAAAAAAAGCATCTACATCGCGCAATGCAGGATCTCCTGGCACAAGGGAAAATGCCCAGTCTTGAGGGTCGCCACGCAACAAAGAAATAATGATTTTTACTTGTTGAACGGGGTCACCAGAGGAGCGGGGTTTCAAAGCAAGAAACAGTTTACAATTATTTTTGAAATTCAGGAACTTAGATCTATCCCCAGAAAACAAATCAGGAATTGGAATTCTAGGCTCTAACATCGGATTCTGAACCACAAAATCTTGAATGTTTTGTACCCTTGCAGTGAGATGATCCACACAAGAGGACAGACCTTGAATGTCCATATCTACACCTGTGTCCTGAACCACCCAGAGGTTAAGGGGAAAAGAAAGACAAAACACACTGCAGAGAAAAAAAAATCGTCTCAGAACTTCTCTTATCCCTCTATTGAGATGCATTAACACTTTGGGCCAGCTGTACTGTTATGGACCTGGTGGTTAGGAGCACCCGGAATGACCTGATGGTTAAACTAACACAGAACAAGCTCTGGGAAGTGGGAGCTCTGCTGACCGCAACCCCTAATCCTATCACACACACTAGAAATAGCCGTGGAGCGTACCTAACTCTGCCTAGACGCCTCTTCACAGCCTAAGAGCTAACTAGCCCTAGAGATAGAAAATAAAGCCTACCTTGCCTCAGAGAAATTCCCCAAAGGAAAAGGCAGCTTACTGTTATGGACCTGGTGGTTAGGAGCACCTGGAACGACCTGATGGTTAAACTAACACAGGACAAGCTCTGGGAAGTGGGAGCTCTGCTGACCGCAACCCCTAATCCTGTCACACACACTAGAAATAACTGTGGAGCATACCTAACTCTGCCTAGACGCCTCTTCACAGCCTAAGAGCTAACTAGCCCTAGAGATAGAAAATAAAGCCTACCTTGCCTCAGAGAAATTCCCCAAAGGAAAAGGCAGCCCCCCACATATATTGACTGTGAGTTAAGATGAAAGTCACAAACACAGAAATGAAACAGGTTTCAGCAAAGGAGGCCAGACTTACTAAACAGACTGAGGATAGGAAAGGTATCTTTGCGGTCAGCACAAAAACTACAAAAAGACCACGCAGAGTGTGCAAAAAGACCTCCGCACCGACTCATGGTGCGGAGGTGCCACTCTGCATCCCAGAGCTTCCAGCTAGCAAGGCAAAATCATGATAGCAAGCTGGACAAGAAAACAATGAAAAAATAATTAACTAGCAGGGATTTAGCTTCTGCTGGAGTAGACAGGTCACCAGAAAGATCCAAGAGCGAACTGAACCAGTACAAGAACATTGACAGCTGGCATGGAGTAACGATTTGAGTGGAGTTAAATAGAGCAGCCAGCCAAAGAATAAACTAAGTCACCTGTGAAAGGAACCTCAGAAGCAGCAGCTCCACTCACAGCCACCAGAGGGAGTCCATGGACAGAACTCGCCGAAGTACCATTCATGACCACAGGAGGGAGTTCGGTAACAGAATTCACAACACACTATATGGCACAGCTATGGGGCAATAAAGAATGGTGCAGAGCACTATATGGCACAGCTATGGGGCAATAATGAACGGTGCAGAGCACTATATGGCACAGTTATGGGGCAATAATGAATGGTGCAGAGCACTATATGGCACAGCTATGGGGCAATAATGAACGGTGCAGAGCACTATATGGCACAGCTATGGGGCAATAATGAACGGTGCAGAGCACTATATGGCACAGCTATGGGGCAATAATGAATGGTGCAGAGCACTATATGGCACAGCTATGGGGCCATAATGAACGGTATGGAGCATCTATTTTTATTTTTGAAATTCACCGGTAGCTGCTGCATTTTCCACCCTAGGCTTGTACTCGAGTCAATATGTTTTCCCAGTTTTTTGTGGCAAAATTAGGGGGGTCGGCTTATACTCGGGTCGGCTTATACTCGAGTATATACGGTAACCTACCCTTAAAATTATAGACTGTTCATGTCTTTGTCAGTGGGCAAACTTACTAAATCAGCAATTGATCAAATAATTATTTCCTTCACTGTATGTCTCATGTGCCACTAAGATCAATTGGTTCCCAAAACATGTCTTGTCCCTCATCAGATATTTCCTGGCATTGTTTAACTATGATTTTCTTTTTTATGTAGATTATATTTAATTTTATGATTTTATGTCTTCTGTATTATTCAGCAGTATACATTAATTTTGCACAAATTACATAGAATTAATGAATGCAATGAAAAATATTTAAGAATTCTGGTTTACTACTTGAGTGGCATCCCACTACACCATGACCTGTCCATGGCCAAGTCAGGAGTGTAATATTGCTCTTACTGAGTGTATTGGGGGACACTCGCTTAGCACGGGATTCGTGTACACGGGCACGTTTTTTTCCAGACAAAACAGTCCACATGGTTTATTATGGCATCATAAACCACAGAAATATGCACAGCAAGCACACAGTCTTTACATCATAGTTTACGGCTTTGAAACACGGTTACTAAACACGCCGAACCTCTGTGTTCAGTTATCGTGGGTGACCGGATGCCATACAGTTCACTAATGTCCCTGGAGCACAACAGGCACCAACATACGACATTATGGTTGCAGCAACTAAACACGCTGGTCCTCCTTTCACCAGTTGCCGTGGGTTACCACACAGTTCATAGAAACAATAAGGACCAACAGTCTATGGAGGTACCTTACGGGAGCTCCTGCTCCACCTGCTGACTCCTTGTCAGTCCTCTCTCTTGGGAAACTGCCTTACGGGGATCACCAACTTGCCTGGTCAGCACACATTAGTCAGTCCAGACCCACTGAAGGACTATAGCTTCCCCACACAGTAGCTGGCATTGGCTCTGCAGATCCCTGTCCTCACCTCGTGCTGTTCAGGGATCCGGTCCTACTACCAGGACCTCCCAACACCCAGGTTACTCAGGATCACACAGGTGGCCTGTCCGGGTACTATTCAAGACATCCATCCCCGGCTGGGAACATCCAATACCCAGGCCACCAGTAGCAGAGCCCCACCATGTGCTCTTCAGGAAGCCTCCTCCCAGGTCTTCCAACACAGGCTTCAAACAGGAAACTCACAGCGGCATGTGACCCACACCCTGGTCACATCATATGCCTCTAACCACTCCCCTGGGTGAGAGTGTGGGTGTGTGGCTAGTTTGTCCCGCCCATCTCACGTAACTAGCCCTGCCAACCTCCCATGACTATTATACAACACTACTTTTAGGACTACAGGTCCCAGAACACCATATCGCTTCAGGCTGGCAGTGCAGAGTCTCCTCCTCTGTGACACACATATCAGACATTCACCACAATGCCGGACTTTGTCACATCATCACATCCATGAATGCAACTGTCATGCACTCTCACAGCCTCAACACGCCTCCGTGCGTATACTGAGGAGACCATGCAGCGCCCCCTACCTGTTACAGGGATCACTGCATCACAGGAGATAATGACAATTAAGTTGCACATTTGATAGGGGCCTTATAAATGTGACTTTCCTCTCAATTACTGTATACTGTATAATGTAGAGATAAATCTTTATCATGTTTTCTTTCCTTCAAGTAAAATAACTTTAGGTTCAGAGCGTATTTCACAAATACCAAAGAAATAATATCAGCAATATTTTTTATACTGTTTTCTTACCTTTCAGTATGCACTTAAGAAAATAAAATACGAATGAATTCCAACAGAAAGAAACAGCAGGTTACAATGGTCTCTCTAGAAATATATGTAGGCTGCCTTATCAAACTAATATTCCAAAATATTATTTTTCACAGTGCATCTTTATTTATGCTTTAGTGCGCTGGTAAAGGTGTAAAAAGGCAAATGATAGACGCCGACAGAGAATCAAAGGAAACAATAAATTTCACAATGCATGCGAAAAATTACTTTAAAAAAAATTGTGGTAATAATTTCCACTGGTGCTTTTCACTTGCCTAAGGAAAACACAGAATATATTGCCTAGCTATGTCCTCTCCAGGGAGCTGCAATAATATGAACATTATAATCCATTATTAGGTATTGCTACAATTAAATACATAGAATGCAGGGCAGAATATCTTTGAATCTATAAACTACTGTGTATAAATCCCAATCCAGATAAAGTAAATGCAATAGATACATTGCTGTATACACATTTATACAATTTAACACATTTGAATCTTTGATTTTCAGTTTTCTCCTTCAATATTTCATTTTTGCTCTGACATTACTCCCATTTTGTATTTGAGAAATGAAGGTAAATTGTGCTGCTAGAAGATCAGAGGTTTCTGTAACAAGTTTCTATATAATGAATAGGTCAAATTCATTATCTTGTAAATGAATATCATGTTATTGGAGATTTGCCACAATTTAAAGGGATATATTTTTAGAGAAGTTGCGTTCATTTTTAATATATATTGGCAGCAAAAAGCATCTCTTGATTTGGAGGACCTGTTTTGTCCAACATTACACAGAAAAGTAGTTGATTTGTCTGTGTAATGCTTAAAATCTGACTCTAAATACTTACTGCCAGATGTGATCACAGTTGATGATACATTACTGCAAGTTCCAGCAGAAGGACACTTTCTTATCAGTTTATTGTCAATGAAATAATCTAACAAGAGGGGATTTAATGAAAGCTGACAAATACTTCAGTTACAAATCACTTTGGTTATTTTGGCCTAGGGCGTGGCAGATGGAACAATGTGTGGTCAGCATGAGCGCTTTGTGCGGCTGCTGTAGCGAAGCGGGTGGTACGCAGTTTTGGGTTATGGTGGCCTAGGGCGTCGCAGATGGAACAATGTATGCAATGTATGGTCGGCATGAGCGCTTTGTGCGGCTGCTGTAGTGAAGCGGGTGGTACGCTGTTTTTGGTTATGGTGGCCTAGGGCGTGGCAGATGGAACAATGTGTGGTCAGCATGAGCGCTTTGTGCGGCTGCTGTAGCGAAGCGGATGGTAAGCTGTTTTGGGTTACGGTGGCCTAGGGCATGGCAGATGGAACAATGTATGGTCGGCATGAGCGCTTTGTGCGGCTGCTGTAGTGGAGCGGATGGTACGCTGTTTTTGGTTATGGTGGCCTAGGGCGTGGCAGATGGAACAATGTATGGTCGGCATGAGCGCTTTGTGCGGCTGCTGTAGTGAAGCGGGTGGAACGCTGTTTTTGGTTATGGTGGCCTAGGGCGTGGCAGATGGAACAATGTGTGGTCAGCATGAGCGCTTTGTGCGGCTGCTGTAGCGAAGCGGGTGGTACGCTGTTTTTGGTTATGGTGGCCTAGGGCGTGACAGATGGAACAATGTGTGGTCAGCATGAGCGCTTTGTGCGGCTGCTGTAGCGAAGCAGGTGGTACGCAGTTTTGGGTTATGGTGGCCTAGGGCGTGGCAGATGGAACAATGTGTGGTCACCATGAGCGCTTCGTGCCGCCGCTGAAGCAAAGCGGATGGTACACTGGTAAAAGTAGTGTTTAAAGTACTCTTTGTCAAACGCCTAACTTTTTTTAAAATTATTTTTCAGATGTCAAATCGCGTAGAATTTATCCGGGATTTCATAGAGATCTACCAGTCTTTTCCCTGCCTCTGGAAGATTAAATCTCCAGAGTATTGCAACAGGGAAAAGAGGAAGGACGGATATTCAAAGCTCATTGAATTTTACCATCTCCATGCACCAGAAGAGCAAGCCAACGAAGCGGTTATTAAGAAGAAAATTCTGGCGCTACGCACGATGTGGAGGAAGGAGCTTAATAAGGTCCTGCACACTACAAAGTCCGGAGCTTCCACGGAAGAGGTGTACGTGCCTAAGCTCTGGTACTTTGAACATATGAATTTTCTTCGTGACCAAGAGGTGCCACGGACATCGACGTGTTTTCGCTCGTTGGCATCTGTGGAACAGACTGTATCAGAGAACCTCGTCGAGCAGGACCCTCAAGGGCAGCAAGTAAGTACCTCTTTGCACTACAGGTTCACCAATGTGTCCTATAATTACATATGATTTATCTGCATTTTCAGTTTTATCATTCTGATTATCCCATCAATTAGAAGTTATAACACTTTCCTGTACACATAAGTAACCCTGTCACAGTAAAGTATTATATGGCGACCTTCATAAGTATTAAATGGCGACCTTCATAAACCATACCATCTAAACAATATAGAAAATAGTATCGCTTCCAGCTGCAGATAAGTATTCTTGGTGAGACTATTTTGACAATAAAATGTTAATCAGGTTCCCCTAGCAGTCGGAACTGTGTAGTGCAAAGTAAGAAATAAATGGGAATGTTAAATAATATTACTAATATAAACATATATTACAACCTTTTTGCATGAATACGAATATATAGTTAGGATGCGGTTAGGGTGGTTAAACTTTTTTTTTTCGTGTTAATAACTTCATTTTTTATTCTCCCAAGGAGGACAGTGCACAGGACAGTGCGCAGGACAGTACACAGGACTGTACACAGGACTGCTCGACGAGTCAAATTGTGGAGGCTGCACCTGCCAGGACTCAATGGAGGCAAGGTTCAAGGAAACGTAAAGCCACCTCAGACGTCTCCCTTGAACTGTTGAGCCTGGCCAAACAGGCGTTAACGAACAATGTCAGCCCTGCGTTGCAGGGTTTTGGACACTACCTAGTTGACAAACTGACCAAAATGGACGAGAGGCAAAGAACACTAACGGAGCGTCTAATTTTGGAAGCTGTTAACAAGGGTACTGATGGCAATTTGGATGAGCACACTCGTTTGATCTGTTCCCGGCCAATGCAGCGGACAGAGTCGTCATATTGTAATGGTTGGTCACAGTCACAGACACAAATACGCCACAATGTCCCCGTTTCCCACTTCGGCCCGCCACCCCCTAACTCCTACACGCCCATACCTTCTCACATGGCTTCGCCCATCAGGCACCAAAATTATCGAACTGAAGATTCGGCGTATCACGAATTGTGATTTTATTTATTTTTTTACATTAATTTTTTTTTATTGTCTTGTGAATATAGTGTGTTAAATAAAACCTTTTTCTTGAACTTCAATCTCGACAGCTTGATTGGTGTGTCTCGATCACAGAGACAAAATGGGTCCACAGCACTGTATGAGGGCAGAAATTCACGTAACAAAGAAATGTACATTTCTAAAAACAAAACATTGAAAATGGAATCAAAGTTTAAATATATTTGTTTAATTAACAACATAACTTTTACAAACAGGGAATAGTTTTTATTTTTGCCCCGCCTCCAACTGTTGGCACATGTCCCTAATCTTTTGCAACTCTCCCATTGCCACATTCTGCTGCTCCTGAATGTGCGCCAGAGTCTCGAACAGCCTTTCAATACTGGCTTTTAGATCCACCATGGTCACACTGCCGGCTACTGTTGGTCAGAAAGCATAACATAAATAACACAGTAGGGGGCCGTACCTGCAAACAAATCCAAATCACATTATTGTGGGAACCTACTAGGATGTTGGGGCATTGACACGGAGGGCACTTCGGGTTCTGAGGCAGTGTGGGATGCCTCGTGGTGGCGGCGGCGACGTGTCTTTGCCTCTGTGAAGGAAAAAAAAATAATTCTGTCAGCATATATGGCAACAGTGACTGCGGGAGGGGGGGAGAGGGGACCTGCAACCAAATCCAAATCACATTATTGTGGGAACCTACTAGGATGTTGAGGCATTGACACGGAGGGCACTTCAGGTTCTGAGGCAGTGTGGGATGCCTCGTGGTGGCGGCGGCGCTGTGTCTTTGCCTCTGTGAAGGAAAAAAAAAGGCTTTGATACGGAGGGCAATTCTGGATCTGAGGCACTGTGGGATGCCTTGTGGCCGGGAAAAAAAGGTATATTTAACCGTAATGTTGTGTGCTGTTTTAATTAACTAGTGGAGCTGGCCCGGGACAGCCATGCCAAGGCAGACACAAAAGAGTAGGTTTATCTTTCCATATAGTGTGCGCACAAAATGGCAGCCATAGCAAAAGAGTTTGCAAAACGCATCCTGAAGTGCCTCCATTTTGTGCATCGGCTTGCAAGATGCACAAGATGGCTGCCAGAGATGTTTTATACATCTTTCTACCTACTACATAGATAAGCATTGCTGCATTGCCATATAGTATACACAGAAGAAACAAAGAACAACTCAAAGATGTCATACCGGGGCGTTGTTATGCAGTGACCTACAGTGTATTTTCAGCTAAAATGGCGGCTAGACAATGATCTGCTGCTCTGGGGCAGACCGAGCTCCGCTATTTAGTGAGCAAAATGGATGCCCTGGACTACGAGGGCCTGGAGACTGGACCTGCACCCAGGAACCTCCACAAGCAGGAGGTGCAACGCCGCATTGGGCACATGATGTTGTGGAGGTTTGGCATCCGGCTGCAGTGCGTTGCAGCTGCAGAAAAAATGGCCTGACCTCCATTACAAAAACCCACAACTTCTGGCAGAGTTGCGTGCTGAGGCATTCTGGTATTTATCGTGGCGGCGGTGCTGTGTCTTTTGCTCATTGAATGTTAATAAAAAAAACATTCAGCGTATGCCGTACGGATCCCATGTGGATAGGCAAATAAAAAAGCCCTATAAAAGTACCTGCAGCGTACCCCCCATTCACATTAATCACCCAATTAACCCTTCGGCGTGCCATACTTTTGGGTACCTGCGTACTCACCTCTGCGGATCTCGCGGCAAAGCTCCTGCAGGCACGCTGGGCTTTTCGACTTAAGATCACCCCATTTTTTCACAATCTGGGCCTTACTTCGAATTATCCCAAACTGCTTCCTGAGGCCCTCAGACACCACACGCACGACTTCCTCCTTGTGCTGGTTGCGGTGCAGCACCAGCCCTGTGGTTTCGTACTGCATCCGATCCATTGTGCCAATGAGGAACTTAAGCTCTGGGATGCCTATAGGAGGATCATGTCGACTAGCAGCCATTTTCAGGATGTCAGGGAACCAAAGCAAGCTAACGCAGGCACGCAGGAACGCTGTAACGTCATCATGCCGTCATAGACCACGAGCGTACATTACGTGCCGCTCCGACGTTATATAAACATCCTTCGAACGGCATTTACTATGTGCGTTCCTTCCGTACCGCTCAGCCGTCACAAATGTGACGCTGTCCATAAACGGCAACGCTATAGCGATGCGGATCGCGCGGGAGCACGGCAGAGTTAAGGACCTCCTCTGGGCGTTGTTAGGCGGTGCTGTATAGCGTCTTTCCACCTAAAATGGCAGCAAGACAAAAATGTGCTCCTCTGGGGCAGACCGAGCTCCGCTTTTTTGTACATAAGATGGATGCCCTGGATTACGAGTGCCAGGAGACTCGCCCAGCCCACCCGAACCTACACAAGCACGAGGTGCTGCGTCGCATTGGGCACATGCTGGATAGGAGGTTTGGCGTCCGTCGCAGTGCGCTGCAGCTGCGGAAGAAATGGGCTGACCTCCGCCACAAAAATCCACACCTTCTGGCAGAGTTGCGTGCGGAGACAAGGCGAGGCAAGTACCAGTATGGGGGAATTGGGCGATGCACGCTTTTAGGAGGAGGTTGGCAACCCTGCGCGCAAGTTTTTATTTTATTTTTTTTTTATCTGGAATCCCTGTACTTTGTTGTCTAAACATTGCGTTTCTTTCATTTATGTGTAGAGAGAAGGCGCCGTCAACACGCACCTGCCATTGCCACTAGCTCTCCTTCGTCCGCCACCAGCGGCAGCCCACAGCCCGGGACCTCACGTAAGTGTACCATCATTCATAGCAATTTTATTACTGCATAGGTGACATAACAGTGTAGCAGAAATATTGTATACATTATCCAGCGCGCACTGCCAGGAGGGGTAATCAGTAGACGCGCGCAGCCGTGATGCGCTTCTAGTACTACGGCATACACACCGTGCCGCACACAATACAGACCACACACAGCGCCGCACACACTACGACGTACACACCATGCCGCACACAGTATGACGTACACACCGTACGGAGCACACAATACGGAGCACACACTGTAGTACACATATAATAGACAAGCTTCTCAGTGACAACTAGTCCAAATGCTGCTGCAAAACCCGATCAGAGCACAGCTTTCATTCCCTAACAATTTTTGGGAAAATTAAAGCAGGAACCTGATTGATTGCAATGTTTCCCTTTGCTCTGCACTTGGTTTTGAACATACAGTATAGGAATGTCTAACTATTGCGTTTCTTTCATTTATGTGTAGAGAGAAGGCGCCGGCAACAGGCACCTGCCATTGACACCAGCTCTCCTTCGTCCGCCACCAGCGGCAGCCAACAGCCCGCGACCTGACGTAAGTGTACCATCATTCATTGCTATTTTATTACTGCATAGGTGACATAACAGTGTAGCGGAAATATTGTATACATTACAGGCGCAGTAATGAGCAGGCGCCCTACTACGCCTCCAACATCACTTCAGACCTGGCTCCCTCGCACCCCTTCACCATCCTCAACACCTCCCTTCCGCCACTCATCTTCCTCCCCCGGGTCGGCAGCCTTCTCACCAGAAGCGACCATTCGCAAGTGACCAAAAGTGCGAGCTCTTCCCAACGCCGTGTTCCATTGTTAAGCAGATATTGTTTCCTTTTAGCAGCGTCATCTGTGGCCAGATCGAGGGGCTGGGAAATGAGCAGCTCTAGTGCCGCCGAAGAACAACCGGCGCCCATTCTCCGTAAGTATACAGACAGTGGGAGGGGTTATCGGTGTGAGGTCACATTTGAAAAAAAAAAAATTTTTCACCTTCTGTGACAGGACCCAATTGAGTGTGTTGTAATTGTCAGGGTATGTTCACACGTGCTGTATTTGCAGCGTAATCACTGTCCATTCTCCAACCTCTTCTATCCACAGAACCGGCCACCGTGAGAGAGCTGCTATCGAAGCTAGAGCGCCTGGAGCGGACAGCAGCATTCCTACTGGCTCAAGTAGAGCAGCATGGGCGCACACTGCGACACCTGTTGGGCCGTGGGAGGAGATAATGTGTTTTTGTAATTGTTTGTCAAATTGTATGTTGTTAATTGTTTTCCAATAAATAAATATTACAAAATAAAGAATTTGTATATCATAGGCGGTGTGGGATGCCACGTGGTAGTACGTCATATGGGATTAATGAGTTGACCGTAATGTTGCGTGCTGTATTAATTAACTAGTGGAGCTGGCCCGGGACAGCCAAGCCAAGGCAGACACAAAAGAGTAGGTTTACCTTTCCATATAGTGTGCGCACAAAATGGCAGCCATAGCAAAAGAGTTTGCAAAACGCATCCCGAAGTGCCTCCATTTTGTGCATCGGCTTGCAAGATGCACAAGATGGCTGCCAGAGATGTTTTATACATCTTTCTACCTACTACATAGATAAGCATTGCTGCATTGCCAAAAAATGAACAACCAAGAATAACGGGAGTAATAAATACAATAAAATGTTATTACACAAAAGACAGTTACCTACTCAAAAAATTACATTGTGGACACGAAAGCATAACATATATATTGTTGAGTTAACGCAAAACAAAAAAAAAATTTGTTTATACGGCGTGATCCTGCCAGGGTACAGCTCCAGAACCATTAAAGTACAGACAGTATTTTTCTCGACAGTCCCTTGCATCGTCTGCCTGTCTGCCAGATCCCTGCGCTTGAAGAGCTGCTAAATTTTCTGGTTGTGTACGCCATTCCCCGGGCACAATATCTCCGGTTCTTGGGTCCACTGCATCAATAAATGAAGGAGGAGAATAGGAGCTGGTATCATGACGTCTCAGGAAATTATGGAGCACACAGCATGCCAAAACCACAAAGTCTATAGACGGCAGCTTCAAGTTGATAGCTGTGTGGAAAACTCTAAACCAATTCGCCATAATCCCAAAGGCATTTTCAACCACACGACAGGCCCTAGACAACCGGTAATTATAGATTCTGCGCTCCGCTGTGAGTGTTCACTGCGCAAATAGCTTCAGCAGATGTGGATGAAGAGGGAAAGCTTCATCTGCGATGAAAACAAAATTGAGGTTTGCTTTTGTGTCTTCATTTTGTGGCAACTGCAGTTGATTGTTCCTCAAGCTTTCCCCAAATGAAGTGTGTTCAAAAACCCCACCATTGGAGACTCGACCATTCATGCCAACATCCACATCCACGAACTCATAGTTCACATTGACAAGGGCCATGAGGATCACACTGAAATATCCTTTATAGTTGTAAAAAAAGGATCCAGAGTTGGCTGGTTGCGTGATGCGCACATGCTTTCCATCCAATGCGCCACCGCAGTTTGGAAACTGCCACAGCTGATCAAAATCGGAAGCAATCCTCTTCCAGTCATCCGCCGTCTTGGGAAACTGCAAGATGAGAAGGAAACATGTACAAATTAGGTAAAATATATTGTTGTGCACATACACTCTCATGTGGACATCCTAGAGTGATTGACGTGCAGTATGGATTAGTAAAACAAAGTCAACAATCCTGAGTATGCAGGCAGCCATTTTATCAGACAGCTTCACTGACTGAGAGGGGGTGCTAAACAATATATCGAAATAATATAACCTATAAAATAACGTTGGGAGCAGCAAATAAAAGAAGGGTGGCGCAGGATTGGAGCAGCACATGTCAGAATGGAGCCACAAAATGGGAGCAGCACATGTCAGAATGGAGGCGCAGGATGGCGCAGGATCGCAGCGCACATGTCAGAATGGGGGCGCAGGATGGGAGCAGCACATGATAGGATGGAGACCATATACCAATAGAAATGCTCGCCACCAGGGCGTAGAACGGGTTCAATAGCTAGTATAATATATCGACATAACATAACACAGCAGCCAAAAAAAAATAGTAGTACCTCCATATAATGCCTTAAGCTCTGCACAATGGCCTCGCATGTCTCCGGAATCACAACGCTCAGTAAAGGTCTGGAAACAGCAGCGGAAAACTGCAAATCCTGAAGAGACCTTCCTGTAGCCAGGAACCGCAGTGTCACCGCCAACCTTTCATCCACGAGCACGGCTGCACGCATTGGCGTATCACGCCTTTGTATGAGTGGCGTAACAGCAGCAAGTATAATCTTGAATGATTCCTCTGACATCTTAAGGTAGTTTCGGAAATCATGAGGGTTATTATCACGTAACTCTCTTATGAGACCCATGTGTGACAATGTAGATCTTATCTGCAGCCAGCTCCGGGTCCACATGCGACGTTTTCGTTTAGGACGTCTCTCCTCTTGGAGACGTGCTGCCTCAAACACCAGGGCAGCAGCAACAACAGACCTCTCACCGGAAGTGAGCATACTTCCTAAAAAGAAAACAAACGTACAATAAATACACGTGCTTACAAAACAATGTTTTGACCATTGATCTAACTATATATGTTGCTACTTGCATAAACGGGGCAGTCCACCATGCTACAGCTCGATCTGTAAAAGGATTAATTGGGTCACGCTACAGCTGTGTACCTGAGGCTCTCTGGCCTACCCTACTCCCCATAAGGAACAATCGTCCACACTCCAGCGTTTATCCCTGTTGAAGCGCAACATCTGCTACGCTGTAGCGTTATACATACCTCTTGCGGTAAAAGTCTGTAGTTATAAAAGTCCAGGGAATCCAGTGAATTTAGGAGTTCTGTTTCCAGCACGTGCTCCAGAGAGAAAAGAATACAGCGCTCGACAGCTCCGGTTTTATCAGCCAGGAACAATAGTCCTTAGTCTGTCGAATGAGCGCACAGTATTGTACCGCCCAATCAGCACACAGGAGGTGGAGAATTTGGCGCTCCTACGTAGCCAGCTCCTCCACCCATTACATCGTATACAATATTGTGCACACCTTTGTTACACCATGCGATCATGCCGCCACAGCGGGACTCTAGACGACGAAAGAAAGTTTCAAACGATCTGCTACGACGTACGATTCTCAGCGGGGTCCCTGATCGCAGGAGCATGTCAGACACTGCGAGATCGTAACTATATCGCTCGAACGTCACAAATCGTGCCGTCGTAGCGATCAAAATTGCACTGTGTGACGGTACCCTTACTCTCAGGAAACTTGACCCTGGTGTAACAGGCCATAGTATACTCCGAGTCCATAATATAACCATGGCGGTCTAGGATTGTTCCTCAGGTATATTATGGCCTAGGCAAATTTATACTCTAGGGTATAAATTGGCTTATACCATTTCATACCCCCTCATGTCAGATTATACCCATATCAGCAGCGTTGATAGCAGGGTTGAGTGATAAACACAAGTGTTAATTTTTTAACATCTTATTAGGGATTCAGGTTTCTCAGGTTAGATATGTGAGAAGATAACTGACTTACATCTTAAAGTTCTAAACATATAGCATTTTACTACTTGGAGCAGAAAAACGTCAATCAATAAAAATATTATACTTCCAGAAAGATGTAATGAGGTAAAGAATCCTACCACACTTCTCAGTAGTTACACATTAAAGCAGCTGTGTGTCTGAGTATGATTGAAAGAGATCTGCACACTTTTCAACCAGAGACAGGGTGAGAAAACCTATGAAGTGATAAGATCAAATTACAATTGCATTCTAAGATAAAAACACTTAACTTAATGGGCAATTGTGTAATCTCAGATGTCTGAAGAGACAATTTGCATATTTCCCAGAGGAGCATTGCGGCTTAAAGTCTCCTCATCTCGACATGCTTAACATGTCACTCTCCGCAAGGAGAAACAATACTTCTTGGATCCCGGTCAGATGCCTCTCACTCAGCCAAACCAGATCTCCACTTTGCACTGATGAGGGGCAGTACCCCGAAACACAGTGTCTGCAAATTGAGATTCAGGATTGGCTTTTATCCTAAGTCATGTGACAAGGCTCGTTAAAGGGTCAACATTGACTGTTAAGATAGCAATTTCTATTAGGTGGCACTAGAGTTCTAGTCCTCTTCCTCTCTGAAGAGACAGTTTGCATATGTCAGATGTAATAATTGTTGTCCAGTATCAGTTACATTGTATTATAAGATCAATCTTAATCATGTGATTAACAACCCAAATGTTAGGTGTCGAGTTGCCATTGCTGCACAGAGGGAATCTCAAATCATGTCCTCTGTGGTCTCCCATTCTTCCCCAGCTGCAGAGGAGCCGGTTCATCAGAGACGTCGGTCCCAGCGTCTTGCTCAAGCTGATGATTAGCGTTTGGTTACTGTTGCCATCCCAGGTTCAGCTATTATAACCAGCATTAATCAGCGGCAAGCAGACACTCCAGGGACTAAGTCCTACTTTTTGTCAACTGAGCATGCCCGTGGGATGGCCTCTCATTGGAGGTCGGGGGTCACATGCTCAGGTCCTTAAGCGGGCCTGATTGGACCAAGGAGAAGGTCCTGGAAGGACACAGCTATAAAAGGTTGTCATGGCCGCTCGGCCATGCATTAGTATAAATCCAGAATCATGTATGTGTGGATGTGTGTATGCAATCTGATGAAGGCTCCTATTTGATCCTTTTCCCTAGCATTGTTGTCTGAGTGTGGGTGATTGGAGCTAACTAGCACCAGATTGTGCCATCCAGCACAAGGCACAACAGTACCACATTTACAGCAGCGTCCGTCAGAGCGGCGCCTTGCGCAAATAGTGCGCTTTCCTTGCCCAAGCTTAGGGTGGTTAGTGGCATCCATCAGAGCGGCGCTGTACGCACATAGTGCGATAAATTTTTACTTAGTTTTCCCCTGGCACTGCAGTTGCAGTGCCAAACGCTAATGGGTCTAGAGGGACTCTATCTCCATGTCCTTGGGGCAGGGTCCTGTGACCAAAACACTAACGCTAACTCTGCGGTATTGCAGCCTTGTGATGCAACAGGGTTCGCCTCCTACATACTGGGTGATGTTAACCCATGTGTGTTTATGTTATACTGCCATATACTGTCTGTCATTACTAAGCAGCAGGTGTCATCTCTGCATGGTGGACCCCAGGCTGTGAATACACCTTATTTCCTATTTAATATTATTTGGAACGTTCCACCAGCCCTAACAACAAATACCTTCCCACTACATGTAACTCAGTTTTAAGTTATTAAAAAATAGCATCTAAAATATATCTAATTTACAAAGGCTCATAAAAAAGAGGGGTATATTGTAGCCTGGAGGGCTATAGTTGGGCATAGGCTATTTTGCACCCTTGGGTATAGATTGGACTAGGACAGTTGATCCCCCAAGGTAAACAATTGGGTGGGCCAAATTATACCCGGGTTTAATCTGGACAGGGGTTAATTTGGCCTGTTACATCAGTACATCACTGCTGAGTGGAATGAAGGCCACAGTGTTCCTGAAAGTGTAGCATCTTAGTCATTGTTACCATAGGCATACATTTTGTATATACATTTGTATCTCTGCCTGGTATTGCAGCTCAATCCCTCTGATTTTACCTCTACTTCCAATACCTTTTAGCCTTCTTAAGGATAGACTGTCAATAGTTAACCAGTACCCATTATTTAATTTATTTTTTATTAAAGCAATTATACACATGAAAATAATATTCTTTATAACACATCTTATCAGATAAATCTATTTATTTCTCTATCCAGATGGACCTTTTACTTTATAAACTTTGTATTCAATGATAAAATTTGTGTTCAGTAAAGACAGATTTTCCCAGTACTGTGATACTAGATGACAATTCCTACTTCAAAAATTCTATGGAGATGAGAGAAGAAAGGAGAGTCAGAAACATTCTTCTGAAAGTACTTCTGAAATGATAGCAATATTTTAAAGGCAATTTGTCACCCTAAAAATCATATATGAGCTAAGGCCACCGGCATCAGGGGCTTATCTACAGCATTCTGTAATGCTGTAGATAAGCCCCTGATGTAGGTGGCCTTAGCTCATATACGATTTTTGGGGTGACAGATTCCCTTTAAAGAGAAGATATAGTAATAAAATGACCTGTTGTTTAACACCTTAATCCCATATGACGTACTATCCCGTCGAGGTGGGGTGGGCTTTAATTCCCACCGACGGGATAGTACGTCATAGGCGATCGGCCACGCTCACGGGGGGAGCGCGGCAGATCGCGGCCGGGTGTCAGCTGCCTATCACGGACCGCCCCCGGCACATTAACCCCCGACACACCAAACATGATCGCGATGTGCCGGCGGTATAGTGAAGCATCGCGCGGAGAGGGAGCTCCCTGCGGGCTTCCCTGAGCCCCCCGCAGCAACACGATGTGATCGCGTTGCTGCGAGGGTCTCCTACCTCCTTCCTCCTTGCTGGACCCGGATCCAAGATGGCCGCGGCATCCGGGTCCTGCAGGGAGGGAGGTGGCTTACCAAGTGCCTGCTCAGAGCAGGCACTTGGTAACGCTGCACTGCTCTCAGACAGATCGGTGATCTGTCAGAGTGCTGTGCAAACTGGCAGATCACCGATCTGTACTGTCCCCCCCTGGGACAAAGTAAAAAAGTAAAAAAAAAAAATTTCCAAATGTGTAAAAAAGATTAAAAAAAATATTCCTAAATAATGAAAAAAAAAATATTATTCCCATAAATACATTTCTTTATCTAAATAATAAAAAAAACAATAAAAGTACACATATTTAGTATCGCCGCGTCTGTAACGACCCGACCTAAAAAACTGGCCCACTAGTTAACCCCTTCAGTAAACACCGTAAGAAAAAAAAAAAACGAGGCAAAAAACAACGCTTTATTATCATACCGCCGAACAAAAAGTGGAATAACACGCGATCAAAAAGACAGATATAAATAACCATGGTACCGCTGAAAGCGTCATCTTGTCCTGCAAAAAATGAGCCACCATACTGCATCATCAGCAAAAAAATAAAAAAGTTATAGTCCTGAGAATAAAGCGATGCAAAAATAATTATTTTTTCTATAAAATAGTTTTTATCGTATAAAAGCACCAAAACATAAAAAAATGATTTCAATGAGGTATCGCTGTAATCGTACTGACCCAAAGAATAAAACTGTTTTATCAATTTTACCAAACGCGGAACGGTATAAACGCCTTCCCCAAAAGAAATTCATGAATAGCTGGTTTTTGGTCATTCTGCCTCACAAAAATCGTAATAAAAAAAGCGATCTAAAAATGTCACGTGCCCGAAAATGTTACCAATAAAAACGTCAACTCGTCCCGCAAAAAAAAAGACCTCACATGACTATGTGGACCAAAATATGAAAAAATTATAGCTCTCAAAATGTGGTAACACAAAAAATATTTTTTGCAATAAAAAGCGTCTTTCAGTGTGTGACGGCTGCCAATCATAAAAATCTGCTAAAAAACCTGCTATAAAAGTAAATCAAACCCCCCTTTATCACCCCCCTAGTTAGGGAAAAATTAAAAAAATGTATTTATTTCCATTTTCCCATTAGGGTTAGGGCTAGGGTTAGGGCTAGGGTTAGGGTTGGGACTAGGGTTAGGGTTAGTGCTGGGTTAGGGTTAGGGCTAGGGTTAGGGTTGGGCTAGGGTTAGGGCTAGGAATAGGGTTAGGGCTAGGGTTAGGGCTAGGGCTAGGGTTAGGGCTAGGGTTAGGGTTAGGGTTAGGGCTAGGGTTAGGGCCACAGTTAGGGTTTTTAATATAACACTGCATTTGGCCTACTTGTTTTGTTGGCCCTACTAACGGTGTCTGCCGCTCCTTGCTGTTCTCCTCCACTGAACAAACCAGTGCCGCCTGTTTACTTCTGTTACCAATTTTGAACTGCATTTAGCCTACTTACTGATTTGGGCCTACTCACTGAGTCAGCCTCTCATTACAGTTGTACTCCACTGAACAAAGCTATGCCCCCTGGTTAGTCCTGTTACCAATTTTGAACTGCATTTAGCCCACTTTATTCTTTGGGCCTATATCTGTGTTTCCTCCTCATCCTGCCCATTGCCCAGCCAGTGATAGATGAGTCTGCTGGTACATTGACCCATAATGCTACATTCCCCGTGCACGCTACACAGCAAGAATGTGACCCTGCTGAAAGTCAGGTTCCCCTTCCCGCATACCATACCACCTTACACGGGGACAAAGAGGAAGGTGCAGATGAAAGTGCAGGTTCCTTCATCAGGTGGGGGGAAACTCGTTGGCGACATCACTGGCACAGGGCCCCTCATAGTACGCAAAAGTGTCGCTGCCGGTGGGAGGCGCCCCCGCCGTGCAAACACACCGCCGTACTTTGAGGGGCCCTGTGCCAGTGCCAATGCCAACGAGTGGGCCCCCCCTGCTTGCTCAGGATCACAGCACTTGCAAAGTTTAAATACTTACCTCTCCCTGCTCCACTGCCGTGACGTGGTCCAGATTTTCTGGGCCCTCTAAATACTTGAACCAGTCCTACCCCTCACAACTTTAGCCAAATGACCCCCAATTTCCAATGCCTTACTATTATTATAAGGTAAATTAAGATTGACAAGCTTCAGTAACAAGAATGGATGTTTTTGCCATTAAAATGGGCACTGTACGTGTTTTCCTGGCCTCCACTCACTGCCGACTATGCTTCCCCATTGACTTGCATTGGGTTTCGTGTTTCGGACGATCCCCGACTTTTCGCGATAATTGGCCGATTTCATTCGACTCGACTTTTGAGATAGTCGGGTTTTGCGAAACCTGACTCGACCCTAAAAAACTAAAAGTCGCTCAACCCTAGTGGTGAGCACTTTGAACCCCTAAGTGCTTCACAGACGTTTACAATGCAGAGCTGAGTATGCTGGTACCCCATATGTGGGGGTAAACCACTGTTTGGGCACAAGTCGGGGCTCGGAAGTGAGGGAGCACCATTTGACTTTTTTAAAGGGAACCTGTCACCCCGAAAATCGCGGGTGAGGCAGAGCAAAGTACGCCTGCGCCGGAGCCGTGGCTGAAGATCAGAAGAGGACATCATGGAAAGAAGATAGGAGGCGCCGGAGCGGACCGGAGACGCCCATCCGACCTGACCAGCAGTGGGACCGCCCCTGGGTGAGTATAATCTAACGTCTTTTTCTCCTTTTTCAGGTAACATCGGGGGCTTATCTACAGCATTACAGAATGCTGCAGATAAGCCCCTGATGCCGGTGGGATTACCTCACCCGCGATTTTCGGGGTGACAGGTTCCCTTTAATACAAGCTTGACTGGAATCAATGGTGGCGCCATGCTGCATTTGGAGACCCCTGATGTGCCTAAACAGTGGAAACCCCTCAATTCTACCTCCAACACTAACCCCAACACACCCCTAACCCTAATCCCAACTGTAGCCATAACCCCAATCACAACTCTAACCCCAACACACCCCTAACCCTAAGGCTATGTGCCCACGTTGCGGATTCGTGTGAGATTTTTCAGCACCATTTTTTAAAAATCCGCGGTAAAAGGCACTGCGTTTTACCGCGGATTTCCAGAGTTTTTTTTGCGGATTTCACCTGCGGATTCCTATTGAGGAACAGGTGTAAAACGCTGTGGAATCCGCACAAAGAATTGACATGCTGCGGAAAATACAATGCAGCGTTTCCGCACGGTATTTTCCGCACCATGGGCACAGCGGATTTGGTTTTCCATATGTTTACATGGTACTGTAAACCTGATGGAACACTGCTGCGAATCCGCAGCGGCCAATCCGCTGTGTATCCGCAGCCAAATCCGCACTGTGTTCACATAGCCTAATTCTAAAGGTATGTGCACACGCTGCGGAAAACGCTGCGGATCCGCAGCAGTTTCCCCTGAGTTTACATTTCAATGTAAACCTATGGGAAACAAAAATCGCTGTACACATGCTGCAGAAAAACTGCACGGAAACGCAGCGGTTTACATTCCGCAGTATGTCACTTCTTTCTGCGGATTCCACAGCGGTTTTACAACTGCTCCAATAGAAAATCGCAGTTGTAAAACCGCAGTGAAATGCGCAGAAAAACCACGGTAAATCCGCTATAAATCCGCAGTGGTTTAGCACTGCGGATTTATCAAATCCGCTGCGGAAAATTCCGCAGAGGACCAGAATATGTGTGCACATACCCTAACCCTAGTTCTAACCCCAACCTTAGTGGAAAAAAAATATTTTCTTCATTTTATTATTGTCCCCACCTATGGGGGTGACAAAGAGGGGGGGTCATTTACTATTTTTTTATTTTGATCACTGTGATGTTTTATCACAGTGATCAAAATGCAAATTGGAATGAATTTTGGAAAATGGCGGCACCCATGGAGAAGTTGGACGGACCCCGGGAGGCTCTGTAAGTATGATGGGGTGGGGGGGAGCACGGGGGGGTGGATCGGAGCATGGGGGGGTGGATCGGAGTGCAGGGGGGTTGGAATGGAGCACAGGGGGTGGGATTGGAGCATGGGGGGGAGCGGACAAGAGCACGGGGGGAGCAGACCAGAGGACGGAGGAGCGCGGAGCAGTGTACAGGACTGATCGGAGGACTGGGGGGATCGGTGGCGGTGGGGTGGGTAGACCAGTGTTTCCAGCCATGGCCGATGATATTGCAGCATCGGCCATGGCTGGATTGTAATATTTCACCAGTATTAATAGGTGAAATATTACAAATTGCTCTGATTGGCAGTTTCACTTTCAATAGCCAATCAGAGCGATCATAGCCACGGGGGGGTGAAGCCACCCCCCCGGGCTGTACTACCACTCTCCCTGTCCCTGCAGATCAGGTGAAATTGGAGTTAACCCTTTCACCCGATCTGCAGGGACGCGATCATTCTGTGACACAGGATATGCGTCACAGGTCGGATTGGCACCGACTTTCATGATGCATACACTGTGTCACAGGTCGGGAAGGGGTTAACGTGGCTACAAGGTACACATAAATTGACCAATTTATGGGCTAAACTTTCTCAACTTTTCATATTTCTAGTGCAGTAATGCAATTCAATTTTCATGTTTCATGTTTGCAGGTTTTGGCATCACAGTGTGCTGCATTATTTATTTGACTGAATATGAGTTGGTGACTCTAGGTTCAGCACCTGTTCACACTTAGTCTATGTTTGGAAGTGACGGTCAGTTTTTTGAAGTTTGTACTCATTAGCCGTCTGACTGAGCACTCCTTCTTTTAGCCACAGGTGTTTTTAATCACAGTAGGTCCATTATTCCTCCACAGAGAGAGAGATTTTTAGCCAAAGAGAGGACTCCCTTTTATGATCCCATTCAGATGAAAACTTTATTCTCAGAGAGGAAAGGCATTGCTAGGATCTTGTATTCGAGAAATGCCTTAACATAGCTACAATGTACACATATATTGGCCAATTTATGCGCTAAACTTTATCTATTTTTTCATATTTCTACTGCAGTAATGCAATTCAATTTTCATGTTTCAAGTTTGCAGGTTTTGGTGCCACAGTGTGCTGCCTTACTTACTTGACTGCTATTTTTTAATGTTTTGCAAAAAACTTTGTTGTAGCATCCTCAAGCATATTCAGAATAAGGCTGCTTTCACACATCAGTTTTTTGCCATCAGGCACAATCCGTCAAATGTTGAAAAAAGTGGATCCATCGCAGACTGTGAAAAACTGATGCGATCCAGCTAATTGGATCCTAAAAAAATCGGAGCATGCTCAGTAAAAAAAAACAGAATCTGTCTCTGGATTCCGCCATTTGATGCATCCGGCACCATAGGGTACCATTCTAACAAACTACGGACGGCGACGGATCGGTGGCTGTCATTTTATTGACGGACACAAAAAATGTTACTATGTCCTTCGTCTCCAGCCGCTGGAAAGAAAAATTTCCACGGATGCAGCGAAAAACTGATGAAACGTGAGGCCATCTGTCACAATCCGTCTCTAATACAAGTCTATGATAAAAAAACGAATTCGGCGGCAACTTTTGCCGGATGTTTTTTTCAAAATTCGCCGTATTATGCCTGATGGCAAAAGATTGGAGTGTGAAAGCAGCCTAACCGAAAAGTAAAAACATCACCATAAACATTAAAATCGACACTAAGACTGCCATGATAAGCATTTTCCATATATATAAAAAAAATTACATTTAAACATTTAATCTTTTTGTTTTCAGGGAATATAAGTTGCTGACAGTGGTGCCTGGCAGCATCTTTCTCTTTACCATCCATTGAACATTTTCACCTGATATCTTAACGCTACACATGAAAGATGTGAAAGTCATCAGTCATCTCATTTGTTGTGCAATGTTTGCAAAATTGTTTGATCAGCAGAGATGTTTTAATAGAAGATTTATGCTTTATTAACTAGTATAAATACTCACTATGCTGTCTGTGTTTACCCTACTGCACATTTAGAACCAAGAGCCTGATTAGTCATCCAACCTTCTTCACTAATAATTATTCAGGAGAATCGCTATGGCCTTAAAAGTTCTAGAAACCAAATTCTCAAGCTATATGTTGTCAATTTCCTTGAAAATACAATATATACATATATATATACGTATATATATATATATATATGTATATATATATATATATATCATATATATGTTTCTGTAAAAACTGTATACAGTAAGAAAATATTTAAATACTAGATGATGGCCCGATTCTAACGCATTGGGTATTCTAGAATATGCATAGTAGTATATAGCAAAGCCCACGCAGTATATAACACAGCCCATATACTATATAACACAGCCCATGCAGTATATAACACAGCCCACGTAATATAAAACACAGCCCACATAGTATATAACACAACCCATGTAGTATATCACACAGCCCACTTAGTATGTAACACAGCCACATAGTACATAGCACAGCCACGTCGTATATTGCCCAGCCACGTAGTATACTGCACAACTCACATAGTATATAGCACAGGCCACATAGTATATTGCACAGCCACATAGTATATAACACAGCCCACGTAGTATATAGCAGAGACGCAGCATATAGCACCGCCCATGTAGTATATAACACTGCCACGTAGTAAATGACTGGGAAAAAGAGCAAGAAGCCGCACCAACAGCTGGTTTTTATCACCTGCACACACTCTTTCTATGTCCTCATAATGCGTAAATGACCATGCAGATATCGGGTGCTCACAATGAAAAAATCAAAACATGAAGTGCAACAGTCTTATAGAAAATGCGAGCACTCACCATCTGCTAAAATCTGCTTCTTTATTGTGACATGTAGTCAAAAGGCAGGAAAATCAGGAAAAAAATGTGATTCCACAAGACGACGGCCGTTTCGTGCTGCCGCGCTTCCACGGGTCTTGATCCTGAATGTTGAGCCTCCTCCTGAGACAACACCAAATTGTCCACCACCTGAGCCCAAATCTGCTGCAACCTGTCAACCACAGAATCCACACCTGGAAAGTCAGAAGACTCAACCTGCCCAGAAGAAAAACGAGGATGAAAATCAAAATTACAAAAAAAAGGCGAAACCAAGGTAGCCGAACTAGCCCGATTATTAAGGGCAAACTCGGCCAATGGCAAAAAAGCCACCCAATCATCCTGATCAGCAGACACAAAGCATCTCAAATAAGTCTCCAAAGTCTGATTAGTACGCTCGGTCTGGCCATTTGTCTGAGGATGAAATGCAGAAGAAAAAGACAAATCAATGCCCAGCCTAGCACAAAAGGCCCGCCAAAACCTAGAAACAAACTGGGAACCTCTGTCGGACACAATATTCTCAGGAATACCATGCAAAGGGACCACATGCTGAAAAAACAACAGAACCAAATCAGAAGAAGAAGGCAATTTAGGTCAAGGCACCAAATGAACCACCTTAGAGAATCGGACACAAACAACCCAGATAACAGACATCCTCTGGGAAACAGGAAGATCGGAAATAAAATCCATAGAAATATGCGTCCAGGGCCTCTCAGGGACCGGCAATGGCAAAAGCAACCCCCTAGCACGGGAGCAACAAGGCTTGGCCCGCGCACAAGTCCCAAAGGACTGCACAAAAGACCGCACATCACGCGATAAAGAAGGCCACCAAAATGACCTACCAACCAAGTCTCTGGTACCAAAAATGCCAGGATGACCAGCCAACACAGAACAGTGAACCTCAGAAATCACTCTACTAGTCCATCTGTCAGGAACAAACAGCTTCCCCACAGGACTGAAATTTCTGAAGAACCCGTCGTAAATCAGGAGAAATGGCAGAAAGGACCACCCCTTCCTTCAAAATACCGACTGGTTCCAAGACCTCAAGAGAATCAGGCAAAAAACTCCTAGAGAGGGCATCAGCCTTAATATTCTTAGAACCAGGAAGGTACGAGACCACGAAATCAAAATGAGAAAAAAACAAGGACCATCGAGCCTGTCTAGGATTCAACCGTTTGGCAGACTTGAGGTAAATCAGATTCTTATGATCGGTCAAGACCACAATACGGTGCTTAGCTCCCTCAAGCCAATGTCGCCACTCCTCAAATGCCCACTTCATAGCCAACAACTCCCGATTGCCGACATCATAATTGCGTTCAGCAGGCGAAAACTTACGGGAAAAGAAGGCACATGGTTTCATTAAGGAACCAACAGGATCCCTCTGAGACAAAACAGCCTCTGCCCCAATCTCAGAAGCGTCAACCTCAACCTGAAACGGAAGAGAAACATCCGGTTGACGCAACACAGGAGCAGAAGTAAAATGATGATTAAGTTCCTGAAAGGCAGAGACAGCCGCAGGGGACCAATTCGCCACATCATCGCCCTTCTTCGTCAAATCATTCAAGGGTTTAACCACGCTGGAAAAATTAGCAATGAAACGGCGATAAAAATTAGCAAAACCCAAAAATTTCTGAAGGCTCTTCACAGATGTGGGCTGAATCCAATCATGAATGGCCTGAACCTTAACCAGATCCATCTCTATAGACGAGGGAGAAAAAATAAAGCCCAAAAAGGAAACCTTCTGCACCCCAAAAAGACACTTAGACCCTTTCACAAACAAGGCATTGTCACAAAGGATCTGAAATACCATCCTGACCTGCTGCACATGAGACTCACAATCATCGGGAAAAATCAAAATATCGTCCAAATATACAATCAGGAATTTATCAAGATAATCCCGTAAGATATCATGCATGAAGGACTGAAAAACAGAAGGAGCATTAGAGAGTCCGAATGGCATCACAAGGTATTCAAAATGGCCCTCGGGCGTGTTAAATGCAGTTTTCCATTCATCACCCTGCTTAATACGTACAAGATTATAAGCCCCCCGAAGGTCAATCTTAGTAAACCAACTAGCTCCTTTAATCCTAGCAAACAAATCGGAAAGCAAAGGTAAAGGATATTGAAACTTGACCGTGATTTTATTCAAGAGGCGATAATCAATACAGGGTCTTAAGGAACCATCTTTTTTAGCAACAAAAAAGAACCCCGCTCCCAACGGTGAAAAAGATGGCCGAATATGCCCTTTCTCCAAAGACTCCTTAATATAGCTCCGCATGGCAGTATGTTCAGGTACAGACAGGTTGAAAAGTCGGCCCTTAGGAAACTTACAGCCTGGAATCAAGTCAATAGCACAATCACAGTCCTTGTGTGGTGGAAGGAAACTGGACTTGGGCTCATCGAATACATCCTGAAAATCAGACAAAAGCTCCGGAGTTTCAGAAGAGGGAGAAGGGGCGATAGACATCAGAGGAACATCATTATGAACCCCCTGATAACCCCAACTAGTCACAGACATGGACTTCCAATCCAAAACAGGATTATGTACCTGCAACCATGGAAAACCCAGCACGATAGCATCATGCAAATTATGCAACACCAGAAATCGACAATCTTCTTGATGGGCTGGCGCCATGCGCATGGTCACCTGTGTCCAAAACAGGGGCTTATTTTTAGCCAAGGGTGTAGCATCAATGCCCCTTAAAGGAATAGGGTTCTGCAATGGCTGCAAGGGAAAACCACAACGCCTGGCAAACTCAAAGTCCATTAAGTTCAAGGCGGCGCCTGAATCCACAAACGCCATGACAGAAAATGATGACAATGAACAGATCAAGGACACAGATAACAGAAATTTAGGTTGTACAGTAGTGATGGTAAATGAACTGGCGATCCTCTTGGTCCACTTAGGGCAGACAGAAATGACATGGGAAGCGTCGCCACAATAATAACACAACCTATTCTGACGTCTAAAACCTTGTCGTTCCGTTCTAGACAGAATCCTATCACATTGCATTGGCTCAGGAATTTGCTCTGAGGATAACGCCATAGCGCGCACAGTTCTGCGCTCCCGCAAGCGCCGATCAATCTGAATGGCCAGAGACATAGAATCACTCAGATTGGAGGGTGTGGGAAACCCCACCATAACATCTTTAATGGATTCAGAAAGACCCTTTCAGAAAATTGCCGCCAAAGCATCATTATTCCATTTAGTCAATACAGATCATTTTCTGAATTTCTGACAATACAATTCTGCCGCCTCTTGACCCTGAGACAGGGCCAACAAGGTCTTCTCAGCTTGATCCACCGAATTAGGTTCATCATACAGTAATCCTAACGCCTGAAAGAAGGAGTCTACATTAAGCAAAGCAGGATCCCCAGATTCCAGGGAAAATGCCCAATCCTGTGGATCACCACGCAGCGGGGAAATGATGATTTTAACTTGTTGAATGGAATTACCGGAGGATCGAGGTTTCAATGCAAAAAATAGTTTACAGTTGTTTTTAAAACTCAAAAATTTGGACCTGTCACCAAAAAACAAATCAGGAGTAGGTATCTTCGGTTCTAAAGCAGGAGTCTGAACAATGTAATCAGAAATACCCTGTACTCTAGCAGCAAGCTGTTCTATACGAGAAACTAATTCCTGAACATTCATGCTAGCACAAGGCTCTTCAGCCACCCAGAGATAAAGAGGGAGTGGAAGACAAAACAGACAGGAGAAAAAAAATGGCTCAAGATCTTTCCTCCCTTCTTCTGAGATGCAATTAACTCATTGTTGGCCAATAGTACTGTTATGATCAGGTGGCCTTGGAGCAGCATGAAAAGACCTTCGCTGGAGCAGTGGTAACTTTACAGACCGCAAACCCTGATCCTATCATCGCAATTAGAAGTAACCGTGGGGTGTGCCTAACCAGACCTAGACACCTCGACACAGCCTAAGGACTAAATATCCCTAAAGATGGAAATAGGAACACTCTCTTGCCTCAGAGTAGATCCCCAAAGGAAAGGTAGCCCCCCACAAATAATGACTGTGAGTAGGAGAGGAAAAGACACACGCAAACAGAAAACAGGGATAAGCAAAGGAGGCCACTTCTACCTAGATAGGAAAGGATAGTACAGGATACTATGCGGTCAGCATAAAAACACTACAAAATATCCACAGCAGAAAAATACAAAAACTCCACCACCTAACTAAAGATGTGGAGAGTATATCTGCGACTCCAGCGAGTCCAACTAGACTGAGAAAAACAACAGGCACAGTCTAGCAGGAACAAAATAGAAACAAGATAAGCACAGAAAATAAACACACAGCAGTGTGTTTAAAAAATGAAGCAAACACTTATCTTAGCTGAATTGGCAGCAAGCAGGAGAGGCAAGGCAGAGGACCAACACTTCCAAAGGAACATTGACTACTGGCAAGGACTAATGAGTCCTGCACAGCTAAATACCCCAGTCAGAATTGCAATTAGCAGAAACACCTGTCCAAGACTGCTGCTCAGGAATAACTGCATTACCATCAACAACCACCGGAGGGAGCCCAAGAGCAGAATTCACAACACTCCACTGAACAAAGCTTTGCGCCTGTTTAGTCCTGTTACCAATTTAGAACTGCATTTAGCCTACTTTTTTATTGTGGGCCTACAAACTGTGACTGCGCCACTCATTACAGCGGTCCTCCACTAAACAAAGCAATGCCGCCTGTTTAGTCCTGTTACCAATTTTTAACTGCTTTTATCCTACTTTTGTATTTGGGCCTACTAACCGTGTCTGCGCCACTCATTACAGTTGCCCTCCACTGAACAAAGCAATGCCACCTGTTTAGTCCTCTTACTAATTTTGAACTGCTTTTAGCCTACTTCTTTATTTTGGGCCTACTAACTGTGTCTGCGCCACTCATTACAGTTGTCCTCCACTGAACAAAGCTAGGCCGCCTGTTTAGTCCTGTTACCAATTTTGAACTGCATTTAGCATACTTTATTATTTGGGCCTAAATCTGTGTTTCCTCCTCATCCTGCCCATTGCCCAGCCACTGCTAGATGAGTCTGATGAGTCTAGATGAGTACATTTATCCAGACCACTACATTCCCCTTGCTCTCTGCACAGTCTGAATCAAACCCTGCTGAAAGTCAGGTTCCCCTTCCCGCATACTATACCACCTTACACGGGGACAAAGAGGAAGGTGCAGATGAAAGTGCAGGTTCCATCATCAGGTGGGGGGGCATACTCGTTGGCGACGTCACTGGCACAGGGCCCCTCATAGTATGCAAAAGTGTCTCTGGCGCCACCCGCCGTCAAACACACCGCCGTACTATGAGGGGCTCTGTGCCAGTGCCAAGTGCCAATGAGTGGGCCCCCCCTGATTGCTCAGGATCACAGCACTTGCAAAGTTGAAATACTTACCTCTCCCTGCTCCACCGCCGTGACGTATTCCGCATTTCCTGGGCCCACGAAAATCTTGAGCCAGCTCTACCCCCCACAATTTTAGCCAAATGACCCCCTGTTTTCAATGCCTAACTATAATTATAAAGTAAATTAAGATTGACAAGCTTAAGAAAAAAGAATTGATATTTTGGGCATTAAAATGGGCACTGTAGGTGTTTTCCTGTCCTCCACTCACTGATGATTTTGATTCCCCATTGACTTGCATTGGGTTTCGTGTTTCGGTCGGCCCCCAACTTTTCGAAATAATCGGCCGATTTCACCCCACCCGACTTTTGACAAAGACTCAATCCTAAAAAAGTAAAAGTCGCTCAACTCTAATGTTAAGTAGGCATCTGGAGAAACTAGAATTCTTTATAATTTGTAGGAACAAACCTGTGGCACAGCAGAGAAGAGGCATTTCCTCTATCGCCAGAAGTCTGATTTGCAGGAGAAGCTGGGCTGTGGGCAGAGTCTCTGCAAGGTCCAAACCAAGCAGCAGCCATAGAATTACACTGAGTACACTGTCTCAGCCACTCCTGGTTGTCAAAACTCCTTCCTAGGCAGAGTATAATAGGTATAGTAGCTGTCACATAAATGTTTTTGTTCTCATAGGTGCATGATTGGATTTAGGAAAGGTAGCTCTAGAAAAATGTATATGCATGAGGTCTGGGACATCAAGCTTTTATTATGTAGCCTAGTCGCCAGATTTAAGTGCCTAGCATTGCCACTGGAAATTTTTATATTGTGGCAAATAAAAAAAATTGCACAAGCAGGAGGCTGCTCAGTTTTGGTTCCAAAGAGTTTACAAGTTTTCCTTGTTATAATATCAAATTAATTTTATTTAGCCCCTTTAAGCTCATTTTCATTCTTATACAACCTTTTTATTTCTATGCTCATTTTCTAAAAGTTTGCATGAAATGTATATTTTATAATGTTCATTCTTATTCTTATTGTCAACAAGTTCATACACTTTTCCTGTATTGATTGTCTTTTGTTATCAACTAATTTTCTACTCAATGCACAGCACTGTTTCCTGAGTGTAATTTACTTACTTTGCTTTTGATGTTTTAGGTTGTTTTTTTCATGTGGCAGAATGGGTTTTTTCTAGAGGAAATTATTTTTCTAACAGCTGCTGTGTAAATGAAAGACCACTTCTCCGAGGACCATCACTTCTTCCAGGACAATGACCTGCACTCACTCAGCATCTGCTGTTTTCATCAAAGCCTAAAAATCCCATGTCCAAACATGAAAAATAAATATGCTGCTAAATACAATATGACACTTCAGGATGTTTTCAAAATGTAACCTACAGGTAGATACCACATTTGAAATATAAAATAACATTTACAGTTACATGTTTCATTTTGACAAGTTTAAAGTGTGTTTTTTAAATTTTTATATACATCGCAAAAGAAAATTGTAAAAAAGTTTCTTAGCCTATTACCATGTAACTGGATGTAACTGATAGTGTGATACATCACAACTCTATGGGAAAAAAAATAAAATGATTAGTCCATGTAATGTTTAGAAAACCTTTTGGAGACCAAATTTTTAAACTGGTGGAGATTGATGGACAGGTTTGTTCAAATGTCCCTCCATCAACTGACATTTTGGGAACAAGAGAGTTGTGCAGTCTGCGAGGAAAGCTGCATTAATAGATACTAGTAGGAGAACCTACAATAGCTATATATTAGTTTATTAGTTAAATCCATAAAATCATGTCCATGTCTCACGTCTTGTCTCATCTGTCATGTCATGTCTCATCTATGAAAATACTGATAAAATTGCCAAGGGTAATTGCACACTGTGCTTTTTGCTAAGTTTTCGGAGTAGAAATTGAGCAGAAAATCTCCAAATCTTCTTAAAAACACAAAACTGCTAAAAAAAACAAAGTTTCCTTTTTGTTTAAAGGGAACCTGTCACCACGAAATTCGCGGGTGAGGTAAGCCCACCGGCATCAGGGGCTTATCTGCAGCATTCTGTAATGCTGTAGATAAGCCCCCGATGTTACCTGAAAGAGGAGAAAAAGACGTTTATTATACTCACCCAGGGGCGGTCCCGCTGCTGGTCAGGTCAAACGGGCGTCTCCGGTCCGCTGCGGCACCTCCCATCTTCATTACAAGACGTCCTCTTCTGATCTTCAGCCACGGCCCCGGCGCAGGCGTACTTTGCTCTGCCCTGTTGAGGGCAGACAAAGTACTGCAGTGCGCAGGCGCCGGGCCTCTGACCTTTCCGGCGCCTGCGCACTGCAGTATGATCCTCTGCCCTCAACAGGGCAGAGCAAAGTACGCCTGCGCCGGAGCCGTGGCTCAAGATCAGAAGAGGACGTCTTGTAATGAAGATGGGAGGCGCCGCAGCGGACCGGAGACACCCGTTTGACCTGACCAGCAGCGGGACTGCCCCTGGGTGAGTATAATATAACGTCTTTTTCTCCTCTTTCAGGTAACATCGGGGGCTTATCTACAGCATTACAGAATGCTGTAAATAAGCCCCTGATGCCGGTGGGCTTACCTCACCCGCGATTTTCGGGGTGACAGGTTCCCTTTAAGCTTGAAAAACTCAGCAAAATACATAATGATGTAAAAGCTTAAAAGAAATCTCAAAAAATCGTGCAATGGGGAGTTGTGCAAAAGTTTGCAACTTTTAGGACATGTCAGCATGAATCAGACTCTCCAAAATGGCCAGAGCTGGGGTGGAGTTGAGACAAGTCAGGGTGTTTCCACATATGCCTGTTAAATTTATGAAATGTGCTGCAATTTTGCATGCAAGAAATGCTATCTAGTCCCTGGCATTGCTCTAGTAGCATTTATGGCATAATGCACAGGAGGGACTAAATTCATAAAGTGGCAAATTAATGAATTTGGTGACTTATACACTAGTAAAACTGGTGTAGTGCAAGTGTGCTCTACACCAGTCTTGATGAATAGACCCCTTAGTGTGCACATAAGCTAAATTATTATATTCAAGAAATTAGTTTGTAGGTAGGTCCAGATCCAATCTATTATCTACTATATAATTGTCTAAGGGTCACTTTCGTCTTTCTGTCTTTCCTTCTTTCTGTCACAGATATTCATTGGTCGCGGCCTCTGTTTGTCAAGTAAATCCAAGTCGCTGATTGGTCGTGGCTGTTTTGATGCGAACAATCAGCGACGGGCACAGTCCGTAAGAAAATGGCCGCTACTTACTCCCCACAGTCACTGCCCGGTGCCCGCATACTCCCTTCAGCCACCGCTAACACAGGGTTAATGCCGGTGGTAATGGACCGCGTTATGAAGTGGGTAACGCACTCTGTTACCGCTGCTATTAACCCTGTGTATCCCCAACTTTTTACTATTGATGCTGCCCATGCGGCATCAATAGTAAAAAATCTAATGTTAAAAAAAATAAAAAAACAAAAAACCTGCTATACTCACCCTCCGTTGTTCTCAGAGCCGGCCACCATCTTCCGTTCTCGGCGATGCATTGCAAAATCACCCAGAAGTCTTAGCCGCCTCGCGAGACCGCTAAGTCATCTGGGTAATTTCGCAATGCATCGCCGGGAACGGAAGATGGCGGGCGGCCAAAGTGTAAGGATTTTACTAGGAAACTCAATTCTCAGCAAAGTTATTCTTCACAAATTAAATGTTCCCTATTATACTATGTGGTATCACCAGACCTTAGAGCATTATAAACATAACAAGTAAAAATAGAAAAAAAATTAATTCTCACCTCATTGCTTACCTGTCTATCTGGTGCCCATTGCCTGCCCGTCTGGTCTCTTGGCTTCTTTTTTCACAAATGGGCACTGGCGTCTTCATTCTAGGTTATAATGCACTGTGACATACAAAACTTGGTGTCATCACTCTGGAACAGGACTTCTGGCTGTGTCCTGGCCTCTGTGGTTATGTGACATTGTGATGTCATAAAACTGCAACTTACTGTGACCTCTGAGGCCTGGCTACGGATGGCTATCATATTCTAAAGTAACGTTATTGGCATGTGACTGTAGAAAGAAAAGACCCTTACGATCAGACAGGAGGCAGGACAGCTGAGCAGTAAGGTAAGTGTTATGTTTTTTTTACTTTATCAGTCTTATACAGTTTTGAGAAATGTTGGCCACTATTGATGAGCGAGTATGATCGTTACATGAGTTTCTTCGAGCATGCTCGAGTGGTCTCCGAGTATTTCAGCGTGCTAGGAGATTTAGTTTATGCTGAAGCAACTGCATGATTTGCGGCTGCTAGACAGCTTGAGTACATGTGGGGATTGGGTAACAAACAGGCAATCCCCTTATGTATTCAATCTGTCTAGCAGCAGCAAATCATGCAGCTGCATCGAGAAACTAAATCTCCGAGCATGCCAAAATACTTGGAGGCCACCCGGGCATGCTCGGAGAAACTCGGGTAACGAGCATACTCGCTCATCACTAGTGGCCAGAGCTAATTTTGCTGACTTTGCACAAAGGGAAATCTGCATTATGGACAAAAAATTTTAGACAATTTTAGTAGAATTTCATTCCATTTGAATATATTTGCCTATCTCTGGTTGATCACAATATGTCTATTGGATCACACAACATATTTTTAAAGGCATGTACATTATGGTATTTCAAAGTAAAACTATTTATGATAAATTCATTCTTAATGTTATAAATTAATATCAATTTTTTAAGAAAATGCTACAACAATATTTCCGAAAGTATTCTCATATGTCATGATTAAATTAAGTCAGAAATGCTTGTATGGCCATTTTACTGAGATAAATGGAATATTCAGAATATAATTTCTTTAAAACAGATTTCACAAGATATGCATTAAAAGACTTTAGGATTGATCATAAATCCTAGCATTTATTCACATTAAACTCTCGCTACATTAAAGATGCACATTTCTGAATATCGTTTAAATAATATTTCTGCAGATACAAAATAGTTTATTGCCCGAGGTACAGTTAAAAAAAGGTATATATTATTGATATATAACGATATATATTTTTTAGAACAACTTGTAGGCTTGAAAAATGATTAACTAACATAGAGAAAGATAAATCATGAAAATTATTGTTATCAACAAATGCAGTGCAGTAGTACTATGACTTATCACAATGAAAAAGCAGCTGTGTTATTATTATTATTTATTATTGTAGCACCATTTATTCCATGGTGCTTTACATGTGAGCAGGGGTATACATAATAAAAACAAGTACAATAATCTTAAACCATACAAGTCATAACTGGTACAGTAGGAGAGAGGACCCTGCCCGCGAGGGCTCACAATCTACAAGGGATGGGTGAGGATACAATAGGTGAGGGAAGAGCTGGTTGTGTAGCGGTTTGGTCGATCGATGGTTACTGCAAGTTGTAGGCTTGTTGCTTCCTAAGTGGACAGTTTGATTTCACAGAAGTTTGATTTACTTGGAGTTATATTCTGTTGTTTAAGTGTGCCCTTTATTTTTTGAGAAGTGCATATATATATATATATATATATATATATATATATATACATATATACACACAGTACAGACCAAAAGTTTGGACACACCTTCTTTTTTAAAGATTTTTCTGTATTTTCATGACTATGGAAATTGTACATTCACACTGAAGGCATCAATTGAAAACTATGAATTGACGCATGTGAAACAACAGAAATTATGTATTATATTCTAGGTTCTTCAAAGTAGCCACCTTTTGCTTTGATGACTGCTTTGCACACTCTTTGCATTTTCTTGATGAGCTTCAAGAGGTAGTCTCCGGGAATGGTTTTCACTTCACAGGTTTGCCCTGTCAGGTTTAATAGGTGGGATTTCTTGCCTTATAAATGGGGTAGGGACCATCAGTTGTGTTGTGCAGAAGTCTGGTGGATACACAGCTGATAGTTCTACTAAATAGACTGTTATAATTTGTATTATGGAAAGAAAAAAGCAGCTAAGTAAAGAAAAATGAGTGGCCATCATTACTTTAAGAAATGAAGGTTAGTCTTGGGAAATTGGGAAAACTTTGAAAGTGTCCCCAAGTGCAGTGGCAAAAACCATCAAGCGCTAAAAAGAAACTGGCTCACATGAGGACTGCCCCAGGAAAGGAAGACCAAGAGTCACCTCTGCGTCTGAGGATAAGTTTATCCGAGTCACCAGCCTCAGAAATTGCAGGTTAACAGCAGCTCAGATTAGAGACCAGGTCAATGCCACACAAAGTTCTAGAAGCAGACACATCTCTACAACAACTGTTAAGAGGAGACTTTGTGCAGCAGGCCTTCATGGTAAAATAGCTGCTAGGAAACCACTGCTAAGGACAGGCAACAAGCAGAAGAGACTTGATTGGGCTAAAGAAAACAAGGAATGGACATTAGACCAGTGGAAATCTGTGCTTTGGTCTGATGAGTACAAGTTTGAATTCTTTGGTTCCAACCACAGTGTCTTTGTGTGACGCAGAAAAGGTGAACGGATGGACTCTACATGCCTGGTTCCCACCGTGAAGCATGGAGGAGGAGATGTGATGGTGTGGGGGTGCTTTGGTGGTGACACTGTTGGGGATTTATTCAAAATTGGCATACTGAACCAGCATGGCTACCACAGCATCTTGCAGCGGCATGCTATTCCATCCGGTTTGCGTTTAGTTGGACCATCATTTATTTTTCAACAGGACAATGACCCCAAACACACCTCCAGGTTGTGTAAGGGGTATTTGACCAAGAAGGAGAGTGATGGGGTGCTACGCAAGATGACCTTGCCTCCACAGTCACCAGACTTGAACCCAATCGAGATGGTTTGGGGTGAGCTGGACGGCAGTGTGAAGGCAAAAGGGCCAACAAGTGCTAAACATCTCTGGGAACTCCTTCAAGATTGTTGGAAGACCATTCCCGGTGACTACCTCTTGAAGCTCATCAAGAGAATGCGAAGAGTGTGCAAAGCAGTCATCAAAGCAAAAGGTGGCTACTTTGAAGGATCTACTGTAGAATATAAGGCATAATTTCTGTTGTTTCAAACATTTTTTGCTAAGTATATAATTCCACATGTGTTAATTCATAGTCTTGATGCCTTCAGTGTGAATGTACAACTTTCATAGTCATAAAAATACAGAAAAATCTTTAAATGAGAAGGTGTGTCCAAACTTATGGTCTGTACTGTAAATATATATATATACATATATATATATATATATATATATATATATATATATATATATATATATATATAGTCTGTTAATCTTTGGAACCGACCTCTGATGCCACTTATGAGGACTGTACTGTGTATGATGTGAGAAGAGGGTAGAGGTCACTTGCTGCAGAGCTTGCCATCCACTAGAGCACATTCTGAAACTCATCTACAAGGCATAACCCTGTGCAGCTGCCAAAGAAAGGGAGTCGAGTAGCCCATCCAGTAGCAGAAGTTACCAAAATGCTGAGTAATTACTCACTTACTCACTGCTGCAAAAACCTGCTTCTCATCTCTCATATCATCCCTTTCTCACAACACTAAACAGCTATTCAGTACTTTCAATTCTCTCCTCATCCCCAGCTCCCCTCCCTATCCACTCTTCTCTGCTGAAGACTTTGCCTCATTCTTAAAGCAGAAAATTGACAACATAAGGCAAAGTTGCCACAGCCCCACATGCTCAACTCTCCTCCAAAACCAACTTCTCCACCACCATGGAAGATCAACTTTTCACTTTACTCTAGAATTTTGCGTCTCAACACTTGTGAATGTGACCCATTCCTGTACCACCTCATTCCAAACCTTACAACAGTCTTCATCCCGAAACTAATCCACCACTTCAACCCTTATTCACAACTATTGTCATCCCCTCTTGCTTCAAACATACCTTGATTACACCCATCCTCAAAAAGTCCTCACTTAACTCATCCTTTGTGTATAGCTATCACCCCATATCATTTCTCCTCTGTGCCTCAAAACTAGGTTAACAACATTTTGAACTGACCTCAAACCTCTCCTCCTGCTCCTTTTTTGACAGCTTACAATCTGATTTCTGACCACACTTTTCTACTGAAACTGCCCTGAATAAAGTCAACAACTTACTTACCGCCAAATCCAAGTAACAGTACTTTGTCCTCCTCCTCCTGGATCTATCATTTGCCTTTGACACAGTGGACCATTCTTTCTTACTACAGCCTGTCTCATCTCTTAGCATCACAGGCTTTGCCCTATCTCGGATCTCCTCATACCTAACAGAAATGACATTTAGAGTCTCCCACTCACACACCACAACCTTATCTCGCCCCTATCTGTCAGTGCCCCCCAAGGTTCAGTTTTAGGACTCCTGCTCTTCTCAATCTATACTTCATCCTGGGACAGCTCATGGAATATCACGGCTTTTAGTATCATCTCTATAATGATGACACACAGATCAAACTCTCTGGAAATAATATCACCTCCTTGCTATCCATAGTCCCACAATGTCAGTCCTCTATTTCATCTTTCTTCTCTGCTACATTTCTCAAACTCAACATGAATAAAACCGAATTCATCATCTTTCCACCATCTCTTTCAACCCCCCAACTGAACTATCCAACAAAATCTATGGCTTGACTCTGATCTCTCTGAGATCCAAGCCCTTTCCCATTCCCGTTGACTTCAACTCAAAGATTTTTCCCGAAGCCGCAAATTCCTCAACCATAAATCTGCAAAAACACTAGTGCATGCTCTCATCATCTTCCTCGTGACAACTACTACAACCTTTTACTCTGTGGCTTCCCTTCTATCACTATCGCACCAATCCAATCTATCCTAATCTCTGCTGCCCGACTAATCTACCTGTCACCCCCTATTCCCCAGATTCTCCCCTCTGTCAATCCCTGCACTAGCTCCCCATTGCCCCGAGACTCCTGATCAGAATCCTAAGTTTTACATATAAAGCGATCCAAAACCTGTCTCCTTCATACATCTGTGACCTAGTCTCCTGGTGCTTAACTGCACCCAACCTCCGATCGTCACAATATCTCCTGTCTACTCCCCTTTTATCTCCTCTTGCCAAAATCACATATTAGATTTCTACCATAGATCCCCTATATTCTGCAACTGTGTGCCCAACATATCATACTCTTGCATACCATGGGAACCTTCAAAAGGAAAATGAAGAAATGCCTCTTCTGACAAGCCTACAAGCTACACTAACCCACGCTCCACCATAACGCTGCAAAAACAGCTCTATCCTCACGTATTGTATCCTCAATTATCCTTTGTAGCCTGTAATCTATCACGGGCCGTGTCCTCTCTCCTCCAGTAGCAGTCGGTGACTTGTATTGTTTAAGATTTTTGTACTTGTTTTTATTATGCATACTCTTTTTCACATATATGGGGCTATAACAATAAATAATAACAATACTGCTGTGCATCTGCCAAAAAACTGTACAATTATAGTATTTCTACTTTGGGAAATTGATGAAACTTTAGTGAGTTGTGTCAATAATTTGGAGAAATGTTTGTACTCCAAGTTTGGTCTCCTTCATGTGTGTAGAAGAAGGATTCCCAGACCGGCAGGCCTGCAATTACTTTCAGTCAACTACCTGTGTTTACTATCCTTAAATTGTTATAACATTTGTGGTATACCAAGCTGACATTTGTGCCACCTGAGTATGGCTGATCAAAAATCACATTTCATCTGTTGCATGAGGTATCACGGCTCCCAGTACAGAAGGCTTACAGTGGTCCCTAACCTACTTTGTCTTAATTTAACCTTATAATCAAAGCTATAAATGCGGGGCCAGACACTGCTACGTCATGCATGGCCCATGGATGACTGCTGCTGTTCCACTATAATATTTGTACTGTGGGTCAATTGGTGCCACTCTTCTTCGTGTCTGCCCCTAATATGAGAATTTTGGGCAGCTTTTTGCCCCCCTCTGAAGGTGTTGTCTATACGTTTGGTTTTGACTCCCATTGAATTCAATGAGGTTTGGATACTCTTGATGAACTGTTTGGCAAACATCAGTCTGAACAGAACAGAACCTTGCAAGATTAACTCATCTCTACTTATCACTTCCTATTTATCTTCCCCTGCCGGCTCCATATGTGATGTGAATCTATGCATGTGGAACAGAGTTGGATATATAACTTTTCTCTCAATGCTCTGAATTAATTTATTTATTGCTTTATCAACTGCTAATACTTGTTATGATAATCTTTATTGCAACAAGTTTTATCAGACTACATTCACACAACTGTATTTTTGGTCCAAGTGCTCTCCGAGAAATAAGCAATGCTTTACCCCATAAGACAGCACTCCGAGCAATGTTTTTCAATTGAGCTACTCACATTACAGTTTTATACAGACATATGAAAAAGATCACAGAACATACTGGTTTCCTGTATTTAGGATGAGACTTGACTACTGAAGTCTATAAATGTGCAAAAAGAAAAATTGACTCCCACATGAATCCACCATATAGCTACAGATTTTTACTGATACTTTTTCTTTACTAAGGGTATGTTCCCACTGTCAGTAAATGCTGCGGGTTGGACGCTGTGTACTTGTGCACCATTCAACCCACAGCGGCCAGATGTTACAGCATAGTGGATGGGATTTCAAGAAATCCTATGTCCACTGTGCGTACACCGGTGCCCGCGGCTCACCTGCAGTGGCAGTCTTTCATGTGGTCCCTTGGGAAAATATATTGCCCACCCCTGCAGTAGACCCATGAACTCTAACGTTATACTTGTTAGCTGCCATCTTTCTAAAGCGGACTGCAAAGTGTAAAAGTTGTGAACAGAAAATTATTTTGCTTTTTTTAACTGCTTTTACAAAGTTACCATGTAAATTATTTTATGCCATATCCAAATTGATGTTTAACAGGGAATGTCATTGACATAGATTTCAAAAAGCTGCGTTGCTTTGATGCATATAAGACTATGACTGTAACTATATTTGCAGGGTTTTCAGGCTTGGGGTTAGTCTACAGTTGCTCTGTGTGCCTGCTGTGCACTGTCAGGATTCCCCAATTCAAGCGCCGGGAAGTACCAGTCAGATGATCACATGTATACAAGTCACATAAATGTTGTTCCGTGCCAACTAGATGTGCACTGTCTTACTCAGTGCAAGTAAATTGAGAGACGAGAGACACATCGAGTCAGAAGGTGACTAGAAGTATGCATATCACATACCGTATATACTCGAGTATAAGCCGAGACTTTCAGCCCACTTTTTTGGGCTGAAAGTCCCCCTCTCGGCTTATACTCGAGTCATATACCCGGGGGTCGGCAGGTGAGGGGTAGCGGGGGCTGTGTAGTTATACTTACCTGCTGCGGCGCGGCCCCTGCAGTCCTGGCTTCCCCGGCGCTGCAGATTCTTCCTGTACTGAGCGGTCACATGGCACCGCTCATTACAGAAATGAATAGGCGGCTCCACCTCCCATAGGGGAGGAGCCGCATATTCATTGCTGTAAATGATCGGTAACTGTGACCGCTCAATACAGGAAGAAGATGCAGCGCCGGGAAAGCCAGGGACTGCAGGGACCGCGCCGCAGCAGGTAAGGGGAGCGCAGCGCTGCGCTATATTTACCTGCTCCTCGCTCCGGTGCGGCTCCGTCTGCAGCGACCTCTAGCAGTGACACTCAGGTTAGAAGGCGCTGTGACGTAGTCAGTGCGTGCCCTCTGCTGAGCGTCAGTGCTGGAGACGGAGCCGCACGAGGAGCAGGTAAATATTGAAAGCGCCGGCGTCCTGAGCAAAGAGAGGTGAGTATGTGATTTTTTTTTTTTTTATGGCAGCACCAGCAGCAGCATTATATAAGGAGCATCTATGGGGCCATAAAGAACGGTGCAGAGCATTATATATGGCACAGCATTATATTAGGAGCATCTATGGGGCCAAAAAGTACGGTGCAGAGCATTATATATGGCACAGCATTATATTAGGAGCATCTATGGGGCCAAAAAGTACGGTGCAGAGCATTATATATGGCACAGCATTATATTAGGAGCATCTATGGGGCCAAAAAGTACGGTGCAGAGCATTATATATGGCACAGCTTTATATGGCATATCTATGGGGCCATAAAGAACGGTGCAGAGCATTCTATATAGCACAGCTTTATAAGGAGCATCTATGGGGAAATAATGAACGGTGCAGAGCAATATACCGTATATGGGGCACAGCTTTATAAGGAGCATCTATGGGGCCATAATCAATGGTGCAGAGCAATATACCGTATATGGGGCACAGCTTTATAAGGAGCATCTATGGGGCCATAATCAACGGTGCAGAGCAATATATATATGGCACAGCTTTATAAGGAGCATCTATGAGGCCATAATGAACGGTGCAGAGCATTATATGTGGCACAACTTTATATGGAGCAGCTATGGGGCCATAATGAACGGTGCAGAGCATTATATGTGGCACAGCTTTATATGGAGCATCTATGGGGCAATAATGAACGGTTTGGAGCATCTATTTTTATTTTTGAAATTTATGAGTATCTACTGCATTTTCCACCCTAGGCTTATACTCGAATCAATAAGTTTTCCCAGTTTTTTGTGGCAAAATTAGGGCTTATACTCGGGTCGGCTTATACTCGAGTATATACGGTACTTGCATTCACAAAACTGCCTGTTGCCTGAGCCAGCGTTAAAGAATCCTGACAGCACACAGTCCGCATGCTGTGAAGATTCATAGGTCAGCAGTCATATAATGTGACTGCAACTTTATCCATAAGCCTGGACAATCCCTTTAAGCTCTGATCTGTTTTGCAGTAAGCCTTGATTATTACTTTTTTTTACATTATATTGTTTCACCCAATTGGTTTAAAGTTTTAATAAATTAGTCAAATCATCAAAAATTGCTTTTGGCTAACTACTTTTCAGAGCTTCCTTTCTTTATCTGATAGTTTGCTTTTGAGGTTTGTTTTTCATTGCTTTCTCTTTTGCGAATGAATTTTCATAAAGCTGTTGCATATATGATGTCATGACTCTGGATGGGCTGGTTCTGGCGCCTTCCTGCTCAGGTCTGGGTTAAATTAGTCTGCCTTTCTTCGGTTCTGTCATACTTCCATCTGCTCAGTTTGAGATAGCCGACCCAGATTATTCATATGTAATCATTGTGCCTCTGTGCGTGTATGCCTTGCTGTGTATGACCTGGTATGCCCCCTGACTATTGCCGCTGTTTTCTGCTTGGTACTTCTCAGTCTGTCCTGGCTTTCTGACCCCTTGGCTTGTAACATAGTAACATAGTAACATAGTAACATAGTAACATAGTAAGGCCGAAAAAAGAAATTTGTCCATCCAGTTCAGCCTATATTCCATCATAATAAATCCCCAGATCTACGTCCTTCTACAGAACCTAATAATTGTATGATACAATATTGTTCTGCTCCAGGAAGACATCCAGGCCTCTCTTGAACCCCTCGACTGAGTTCGCCATCACCACCTCCTCAGGCAAGCAATTCCAGATTCTCACTGCCCTAACAGTAAAGAATCCTCTTCTATGTTGGTGGAAAAACCTTCTCTCCTCCAGACGCAAAGAATGCCCCCTTGTGCCCGTCACCTTCCTTGGGATAAACAGATCCTCAGCGAGATATTTGTATTGTCCCCTTATATACTTATACATGGTTATTAGATCGCCCCTCAGTCGTCTTTTTTCTAGACTAAATAATCCTAATTTCGCTAATCTATCTGTGTATTGTAGTTCTCCCATCCCCTTTATTAATTTTGTTGCCCTCCTTTGTACTCTCTCTAGTTCCATTATATCCTTCCTGAGCACCGGCACCCAAAACTGGACACAGTACTCCATGTGCGGTCTAACTAGGGATTTGTACAGAGGCAGTATAATGCTCTCATCATGTGTATCCAGACCTCTTTTAATGCACCCCATGATCCTGTTTGCCTTGGCAGCTGCTGCCTGGCACTGGCTGCTCCAGGTAAGTTTATCATTAACTAGGATCCCCAAGTCCTTCTCCCTGTCAGAATTACCCAGTGGTTTCCCATTCAGTGTGTAATGGTGATATTGATTCCTTCTTCCCATGTGTATAACCTTACATTTATCATTGTTAAACCTCATCTGCCACCTTTCAGCCCAAGTTTCCAACTTATCCAGATCCATCTGTAGCAGAATACTATCTTCTCTTGTATTAACTGCTTTACATAGTTTTGTATCATCTGCAAATATCGATATTTTACTGTGTAAACCTTCTACCAGATCATTAATGAATATGTTGAAGAGAACAGGTCCCAATACTGACCCCTGCGGTACCCCACTGGTCACAGCGACCCAGTTAGAGACTATACCATTTATAACCACCCTCTGCTTTCTATCACTAAGCCAGTTACTAACCCATTTACACACATTTTCCCCCAGACCAAGCATTCTCATTTTGTGTACCAACCTCTTGTGCGGCACGGTATCAAACGCTTTGGAAAAATCGAGATATACCACGTCCAATGACTCACCGTGGTCCAGCCTGTAGCTTACCTCTTCATAAAAACTGATTAGATTGGTTTGACAGGAGCGATTTCTTATAAACCCATGCTGATATGGAGTTAAAGGGACTCTGTCACCTGAATTTGGCGGGACTGGTTTTGGGTCATATGGGCGGAGTTTTTGGGTGTTTGATTCACCCTTTCCTTACCCGCTGGCTGCATGCTGCCTGCAATATTGGATTGAAGTTCATTCTCTGTCCTCCATAGTACACGCCTGCGCAAAGCAATCTTGCCTTGTGCAGGCGTGTACTATGGAGGACAGAGAATGAACTTCAATCCAATATTGCAGTCAGCATGCAGCCAGCGGGTAAGGAAAGGGTGAATCAAACACCCGAAAACTCCGCCCATATGACCCAAAACCAGTCCCGCCAAATTCAGGTGACAGGTTCCCTTTAAACAGTTATTCTCATTGAGATAATCCAGAATAACATCCCTCAGAAACCCTTCAAATATTTTACCAACAATAGAGGTTAGACTTACTGGCCAATAATTTCCAGGTTCACTTTTAGAGCCCTTTTTGAATATTGGCACCACATTTGCTATGCGCCAATCCTGCGGAACAGACCCTGTCGCTATAGAGTCCCTAAAAATAAGAAATAATGGTTTATCTATTACATTACTTAGTTCTCTTAGTACTCGTGGGTGTATGCCATCCGGACCCGGAGATTTATCTATTTTAATCTTATTTAGCCGGTTTCGCACCTCTTCTTGGGTTAGATTGGTGACCCTTAATATAGGGTTTTCATTGTTTCTTGGGATTTCACCTAGCATTTCATTTTCCACTGTGAATACCGTGGAGAAGAAGGTGTTTAATATGTTAGCTTTTTCCTCATCATCTAGAACCATTCTTTCCTCACTATTTTTTAAGGGGCCTACATTTTCAGTTTTTATTCTTTTATTATTGATATAGTTGAAGAACAGTTTGGGATTAGTTTTACTCTCCTTAGCAATGTGCTTCTCTGTTTCCTTTTTGGCAGCTTTAATTAGTTTTTTAGATAAAGTATTTTTCTCCCTATAGTTTTTTAGAGCTTCAATGGTGCCATCCTGCTTTAGTAGTGCAAAGGCTTTCTTTTTACTGTTAATTGCCTGTCTTACTTCTTTGTTTAGCCACATTGGGTTTTTCCTATTTCTAGTCCTTTTATTCCCACAAGGTATAAACAGCTTACACTGCCTATTTAGGATGTTCTTAAACATTTCCCAATTATTATCTGTATTCTTATTTCTGAGGATATTGTCCCAGTCTACCAGATTAAGGGCATCTCTAAGCTGGTCAAACTTTGCCTTCCTAAAGTTCAGTGTTTTTGTGACTCCCTGACAAGTCCCCCTAGTGAAAGACAGGTGAAACTGTACAATATTGTGGTCGCTATTTCCTAGATGCCCGACCACCTGCAGATTTGTTATTCTGTCAGGTCTATTAGATAGTATTAGGTCTAAAAGTGCTGCTCCTCTGGTTGGATTCTGCACCAATTGTGAAAGATAATTTTTCTTGGTTATTAGCAGAAACCTGTTGCCTTTATGGGTTTCACAGGTTTCTGTTTCCCAGTTAATATCCGGGTAGTTAAAGTCCCCCATAACCAGGACCTCATTATGGGTTGCAGCTTCATCTATCTGCTTTAGAAGTAGACTTTCCATGGTTTCTGTTATATTTGGGGGTTTGTAACAGACCCCAATGAGAATTTTGTTACCATTTTTCCCTCCATGAATTTCGACCCATATGGACTCGACATCCTCATTTCCTTCGCTAATATCCTCCCTTAAAGTGGACTTTAGACAAGACTTTACATAGAGACAAACCCCTCCTCCTCTCCGATTTTTACGATCCTTTCTAAACAGACTGTAACCCTGTAAGTTAACTGCCCAGTCATAGCTTTCATCTAACCATGTCTCGGTTATTCCCACTATGTCAAAGTTACCTGTAGATATTTCTGCTTCTAGTTCTTCTATCTCTTTAGTCTCTGACTAATCTGCTGTTTTGCCTCTTGGTACCTCGCTCCCATCTGGCTCCCAAACTTCGGCTTGTCTTTTGACTACGTCTCTGTCTTAGTACTCTATGTCCTGCATTTTTTGGTAGACCCTCCATTCTTGCATGGTAGCTCTGCCCCATCATCCCTGCAGTGATCACATGACCAGCATAGTTCAGGTACTGCGTGGACTGCGTGCCTCATTCCTCCTTCTCCCTGCACTCCCGTTAACACCCCCTTAGGCTGCCTCTCTATGACACCAGGCACCATCATTACATATGAATGGTTGTCTTATGTTCCTATCTTCAGGAACGCACCACTCTGAGACCATCTCTCTTCCTGTTTTCCAGGTATGTTGCGCTCCTGAAAACTGACAGTTCAGACATGCAGCATTTCTAGAGCCACTGGCCTGAACTGCACTCTCTACCATGCTTCTTTGCCTTTGCAACATGGAAGGAGTGCAGGCAGGGACACAAAGGTTGGCCGGATCCAGCAATCTGACTAGCTTCACAGATTCATTTTCAAGCTATGCAGCAAGCAGAAGGCTAGCTCTCACTTCTTAATTGGGAGATAAAATACCTCTGAGAAAGGCTGTTACCTTGACAACTAGCATTTCAGTGCAAAATTAAAAATTATTCCATTTGTGAGAATTTTTAATGAGTGGCAAATTGCAAAATTGGTTGTAGTAACAAATTGCCTCATCAGAGAAGAAAAGAGCTTGAACTCTATAGTGCCACATGTTGGAAACAGCAATTCTACAAGTCACTATCGATGCTTTAACGAGTCTTGCAATATGACTTAGGATAAAAGCCAAATTAGAATCTCAATTTGCAAATGCCATGTTTTGGGCTATTGTCCCTCATCAGTGCAAAGTATGAGATCTGATTTGGCTAGGTGAGAGGTTCACGACTGACTTGTAGGATTGCTGCTTCCAACAGGTGGCTCTATAGGGTTCAAGTCCTCTTCCTCTATGAAGAGGCAATTTTTATATTCAATTTCCCAGAAGACCATTGCATGTCGAATAAGCCTTCTTACCTTGGCATACCAAAGGCGGTATGTCACTCTTCATAAAGAGAAACATTACCCCTTAGACCATTATATTAAAAAACACTTTGAAATTTTACCCATTTAATAGATTGAGTCAACCACTTTAAGGATCATTTTTGCTTAGTTGCACTGTGGATTATACTTTTGCTCCTAAAAGTGAAAAATTTCTATTTAATCAATGTCATTGAAATGTGTCTCACATTTTAATTTTATTCAAAAAGAAAAAAGTTTAGCACAATTTTAAAAATTAGTAAAAGGTTTTTGGATCACCTTAAGGGAAGCAAGATAATCATCTTCACCAGACCAACTGTAATGCTCCATTTACAGACTATGATTTTCAGACCTGTCTCGGGTCTCCTCACCCAAGCTAAATGGCCTCTTAGGCATATGTGTTTCTTTTCACTTCGGATCAAGAGACTCATGGACAGTCCAAAATAATGGTCTGCTCATTTGTCTGACATCAATTACATGTACTATGGATTTGCCTCCTAATAAGAAATCATAATCTCTACTTAATTCCACTGGTATCTGGCCAGACACAGTAGGATATTCTAAGTCTTGACAAGAACCAATTGGTTAGAAACACGCAGGTGAATATTACCCTACTATTACTATATGGTATGTTCATTGGGATATGTTTTATATCTGGATTTCATGAGATGTCTGTGTTATCATGATTGGCAGCCTCCATTTTCTACTTCAGTAGCTTGGAAAAGTAACATTTGCAAGATAAGAGATGGTGAGAAACGTTCTCCAGACTTTGCTTATCAAAGTGGTATCCCCATCTCAAAGATCCTATTGCAATATGCAGTTGGTATAGTAATATTAATTGTTAGCAAATACTTCAAATTAGAATTGTGTTATAGTTCTTTTGATATACTATGTCATTTGCCTCACATACAGGGTATTGAAGCAGCTTGGGTATCCATGGTTCCAACTACTAACAGCTAACTAACTGTTTATATATGAGTGGTCATAAGTATTGTTACCTAAGCTACTGCAATGACATGCATGTGGGGTAAGCAACATAGTGAATCAGAAGAACTATACTACATTTCTAATTGGAGGTATTTTCTCGTAGTATTATTTTTATTATTATTATTATTATTATTATTATTATTATTATTATTATTATTACACCTTCTTACATACTAGGATAGGATCTTGGAGATGGGAATACCCCTTTAATATTTTTTTTCATTAAACAATGGTCATCTGAGTTGTAAATTCCCATAGCACAGTGAATAGTATCATGTTGATATTTGCCAAGCGGTCATTGTTTGCCTCAGGTTGTAAGCAAGTTTCAGGTCCGGTATATATATTAAAGTCATTGTCAAGCATAGCCTTTTTTTAAAAAAAAATCAATAGGGAATTTATCTCCCACTAGAAAGAAATAAAATATGTTTTCATTTCTGTGTATAATATATGTGTCTCGTATTGCACATTTGTCATTTCAACTTGAAAACCTTAATCCATAAAGGAATGCCAATCACCTAAAGCTCCTTCATCCCCATTCTGCACTAGTCAGTATGCACATCTATTAGAAGAGGCTTATGTGCAATGTGTCATGCTAAGGAGAAGAGCAGTGTCTGAATTGCGCCTTTGTTTTTCCTTATAGCTTTGAATGACACCCGTAAAACATGATAACAAAATGTGTTATTTTCCAAAAAATATATAAGTATTTGACTGAGAAGCACACAAAAATAATTGAGTGCTATAACCCAGTGAAATGCTATTGCTAGGAAAACAGGTTAGGTGATCTCTAAATACAAACTCAAAAAAAAATTGACTATTCTAAGCAAAATTTGTTATTAATTCCCAAAGTCTCTTTACCCATGATGGCAAATGCAATTTTTTTATGGTGGTCATTAACCCCTTCATGACCTTGCTGTCTTCCATTTCTCTGTCTTCGTTTTTACCTCCCATTCTCCCAAGGGCTATAACTTGTTTCACATTCCATCAATATAGCCATATGAGGGCTTGTTTTTTGAGGGACGAGTTGTAGTTTTGAACGATACCATTGATTTACCGTATAGCGCACTGGAAAATGGGTAAAAGATTCCAAGTGGGTTGAAATTGAAATTAAAATTCCACATTTTTTTTTAAATTTACCATGACCATGATAATATGATTCCTCAGGTCAGTATGAGTACACAGATGCCAAACATGTAGGTTTTTTAGTGAAAGCAAATTCTGAAATTTGTAAGAAAAAAAAGACCCGTTGAGTTTTCATTTATGGGAATTGATAAATTGATTTTATATTTTGATAGCGCAGACATTTCTAAACGCAGTGATATCAAATATGCGTATTTTTTTCAGTTGTTTTATTTTTAATGGGGCAAAAGTGGGGTGATTTGAACTTTAGTGTTTTTTTAGTTTTTTTTATATTTTTTTAACCCCTTTTTGACATTAGACGTACTATCCCGTGGGGTGGGCCCCTATGACCACCAACGGGATAGTACGTCATACGCGATCGGCCGCGCTCATGGGGGGAGCGCGGCCGATCGTGGCAGGGTGTCAGCTGCCTATCGCAGCTGACATCTGGCACTATGTGCCAGGAGCAGTCACGGACCACTCCCGGCACATTAACCCCCGGCACACCGCGATCAAACATGATCGCGATGTGACTGCGGTACAGGGAAGCATCGCGCAGGGAGGGGCTCCCTGCATTGCTGCGAGGGTCTCCCTACCTCCCTCCCTGTAGCAGGCCTGGATCCAAGATGGCCGCGGCATCCGGGTCCTGCAGGGAGGGAGGTGGCTTCACAGAGCCTGCTCAGAGCAGGCACTGTGAAGCATGCAGTGCTCTGAGACAGATCGGTGATCTGACAGAGTGCTGTGCAAACTGTCAGATCACCGATCTGTGATGTCCCCCCCGGGACAAAGTAAAAAAAAAATTTTCCAAATGTGTAAAAAAAAAAAAAAATCCTAAATAATGAAAAAAAATATATATATTATTCCCATAAATACATTTCTTTATCTAAATAAAAAAAAACAATAAAAGTACACATATTTAGTATCGCCACATCCGTAACGACCCCACCTATAAAACTGGCCCACTAGTTAACCCCTTCAGTAAACACCGTAAGAAAAAAAAGAAACGTGGCAAAAAAACAACGCTTTATTATCATACCGCCGAACAAAAAGTGGAATAACACACGATCAAAAAAACATATAAATAACCATGGTAACGCTGAAAACATCATCTTGTCCCGCAAAAAAATGAGCCACCATACAGCATCATCAGCAAAAAAATTAAAAGTTATAGTCCTGAGAATAAAGCGATGCAAAAATAATTATTTTTTCTATAATTTTTATCGTATAAAAGCGCCAAAACATAAAAAAAGATATAAATGAGGTGTCGCTGTAATCGTATTGGCCCGAAGAATAAAACTGCTTTATGAATTTTACCAAATGCGGAACGGTATAAACGCCTCCCCCAAAAGAAATTCATGAATAGCTGGTTTTTGGTCATTCTGCCTCACAAAAAATGGAATAAAAAGCGATCAAAAAATGTCACGTGCCCGAAAATGTAACCAATAAAAACGTCAACTCGTCCCGCAAAAAACAAGACCTCACATGACTCTGTGGACCAAAATATGAAAAAATTATAGCTCTCAAAATGTGGTAACGCAAAAAATATTTTTTGCAATAAAAAGCGTCTTTCAGTGTGTGACGGCTGCTAATCATAAAAATCCGCTAAAAGACCCGCTATAAAAGTAAATCAAACCCCCCTTCATCACCCCCTTAGTTAGGGAAAAAATAAAAAAATGTATTTATTTCCATTTTCCCATTAGGGTTAGGGTTAGGGTTAGGGTTAGGGCTAGGGTTAGGGCTAGGGTTAGGGTTAGGGTTAGGGCTAGGGTTAGGGCTAGGGTTAGGGCTAGGGTTAGGGTTAAGGCTACAGTTAAGTTTGGGGCTAAAGTTAGGGTTAGGGTTGGGGCTAAAGTTACGCTTAGGGTTTAGATTACATTTACAGTTGGGAATAGGGTTGGGATTAGGGTTAGGGGTGTGTCAGGGTTAGAGGTGTGGTTAGGGTTACTGTTGGGAGTAGGGTTAGGGGTGTGTTTGGATTAGGGTTTCAGGTATAATTGGGGGGTTTCCACTGTTTAGGCACATCAGGGAAAATTGCGAAATTTTCATAATTTTCACCAAATCTCCATTTTTTTCACAAATAAACGCAGGTACTATCAAATAATTTTTACCACTATCATGAAGTACAATATGTCACGAGAAAACAATGTCAGAATTACTGGGATCCGTTGAAGCGTTCCAGAGTAGGGTTGAGCGACTTTTACTTTTTTAGGGTCGAGTCGGGTTTCGCGAAACCCGACTATCTCAAAAGTCGAGTTGAGTGAAATCGGCCGATTATGGCGAAAAGTCGGGGATCGACCGAAACACGAAACCCAATGCAAAGTCGATGGGAAATCTATCTTCTTTTTTTTTTTTCTCACTCTCTCTCTCTCTCTCTCCGTCCCTGAACAGAAAATCTGGTGTTACACATTGCAAGTCACTACAGCGCACAAGCGAGAAGATGGCGATAGGTGTCCACGCCCCTAGCACCTATGTCATCACTCTGCCCACGCTCCATCATTGGCTGAAAAAATGGCGCCAAACGCGTCATACGAAACGTGACTTTGGCGCGAAGATTGCCGACCGCATGGCCGATCCCACACTAGGATCGGGTCGGGTTTCATGAAACCCGACTTTGCCAAACGTCGGCGACTTTTGAATTTGTCCGATCAGTTTCGCTCAAGCCTATTCCAGAGTTATAACCTCATAAAGGGACAGTGGTCAGAATTGTAAAAATTGGCCCAGTCATTAACGTGCAAACCACCCTTGGGGGTAAAGGGGTTAATATTAACAATTTTTTCTCACTTCAATAGTCCTCATAGGAGACTTGAAGCTGCTATTATCCAAATGCCTGTGCTATATATAGCAGTCCTTCTGGCCTACACTCTGGTCATTAAACCTCTTTGATGCTACTTTCAGTCGTCACAATGGCATCCAGATGGTTAAAAAAGGGAGAGGGCTCACTCTTTAACCCTAATGAATAATCTTGGGGTATGGTGGCCTTTTAGTCCCTGGCAGGGGACCCCTAGCAGGGTCAAACAGGTTGTGTCATTGTCAAACTAACAGTTCTCATGCACTGTAGTACAAAAGTATTGCAGTGTATGAATCAAGAATTAACTTGTAAAATATTCAATTCCTATAATGGACTGAGCAGACAAGTAAAAAAATAAATCAACACAATTAGCAAAAATGTAAAGAAAAACCTTCAAAAACGCATGAAAAATAATAAAAAGAAGCTTCATCGCTAAAAATGTAGCTTTTATATAAAAATGAAAATGAACAAAAAAATACACATTGGGAATCACTGTGTCATGAATAATCTGCTCTAAAAGTCAAACAATATTTATTTCAGAAGGAAAACAACAGAAAGAATATAAAAACATGACAAAAATGTTGCTTTTTCATCATACTAACACAATAAAATGGAACAAGAAAGCAATGAAAAAGCTGAATATATATAAAAAATATAGTATCAATGATAACATCAACATGTTCCAAAAGAAAAACAAGCCCTCATAGAGCTTCCTAAAAAAAAAAAAAAATAATAAAGTTACAGCTTTTCAAAATATGGTGATGCAAAAAGTAATTAGTGTTTGTAAAATATGGTATTAAGTGTGCAAAAGAAGCAAATAATAATAATAAAAAACTATATTAATCTGGTATAGCTGTAATTATACTGACCCGAAGAATAAAGCTTTCTAATTACTTTTACTATTACTATTTTTTATTTACTAAATTATTTCACGTTGAAAAAAATCTGCTCTGCAACATGCTTGTAAAAAGGCTCAAAGAACGTGAAAAAAGAATGAACAATTGCGCTGCAAAATGAAAACATCTTGTAATGCTCATGTTCAGCCTTTACAACTTATTTTCAACCACCTCAGCTTTCCTAAAATGTGAAGCGGTTAAAAGAAATGATCAAACCATTTTTATTGCAGCTTTCACATGCAGGTCACTCAAAGCTTTATAAATACAAGTTATTAAAAACGTCAGCAACATAGCCGCCACAAAAAGGACTGGAGAGATGCCAAAGCAAACATTTTAGGAAAAACAGTAGCAGTGTTTTGTGTATTATCCCTTGAGAATGCAAGGATAATATTCACGTGAAACACGCATTGGGGGTGGAATCACTGGATTTGTGAGCACTATGCCCTCTCCTACTATAGGGTAAGATGTCTTGGTACGTTAAACATTTGTCATGATTTGCTGCTATGCCACACTTTACATGGCTTGCCAATACTGGTCACTATTACGCAATTAGTTATTTAGTATTTGATGTTTCACTGGCCAGCATCTTGTAAACCATTCATGACTTATTACTCTACGCTGTTCCCCTGTAGTGTGAACATTACTTTTCAATTGTTACATTCATCTGTTTGTCTTTTTTGCAGACTTTCAAATTTTGACAACTTGGTACAATGTTAAAATTCAGTTTTTTTAACCAATATACTTTGTATTCCACCTTTTTGGAAGCTATGGTTTGAAGTGGTTTTCCGTATGTGGCTATTTGGTACTGGATTGGTGCTTAGTTTCATACATTGGCATTTGATTTTGTTTTGCTATAATATACAGCTTGTTTCCAAGGAGATCATTGTCTCCATTGTATTATGGTTCTCTTCTAACATTATTTATTTTAATTTTTCCATTTTGATAGTGAGGGTCATTTGCATACAAAAATGTTATGTATTTTTCTGTACATCTATTCCTTACATAAGTATTAATTGTTCTTATCCTACTCATGTTGCACCTCCACTTTCATTACATAGCTCCAGGTCCCTATTTATACTATATTCCCTTCCTGTACTAGAATTGTCCCATGCCCCCAAACCCTAGTTTAACTCCTTCACCCCCAGCCTATTTTCTCCTTCCTGACCTGGTAATTTTTTTCAATTCTGACAAGTGTCAATTTATGTGGTAATAACTGTGGAACGCTTCAATGAATCCCAGCTATTCTGAGATTTTGTTTTGTGACACATTTTACTTTATGTTTCTAATAAATTTAGGACGATGCGTTTACTTTCTTTGTGAAAATATAAATGATATGCAAAAAAAAGAAAATTTCGGAATTTAAAAAAATTTGAATTACTATGCCATTAAACCAGAGAATTATACAACACAAAATAGTTAATAAATTATATTTATACCGCTTCAGATGAGCAACATTTTTTAAACTGAAACATATTTTTTTTGTTAGGAAGTTAGAATGGTTAAAAGTTTATCAGCAATTTCTCATTTCTCCTACAAAGTATACAAAACCAATTTTTTTAGGAACCATATCACATTTGAAGAAAGAGGCCTATGTGACAAAAAATACCTAAAAGTGACACCACTTGACTTTTGGAACACAAAAATAGCTGGAACAGACAGCGGACATGGTCAGATTTGCAGAACAGGCAGAGATGCTTACCGTCTAACTGGGCCTCAATACAATTGCACTGACAGGGTGCAGTGGACCCAAGTAAGGGTATGTGCACACCTAGTTGGAATTTCTGCTTTGAGAAATCCGCAGGTAAAAAGCACTACGTTTTACCTGCGGATTTACCGCGGATTTTATGAGGGTTTTGTGCGGATTCCACCTGCGTTTTTACACCTGCGGATTCCTATTATGGAGCAGGTGTAAAACCGCTGCGGAATCCACACAAAGAATGAACATGCTGCGGAATAAACAACGCTGCGTTTTTCCGCGTGTTTTTTCCGAAGCATGTGCACTGCGGATTTTGTTTTCCATAGGTTTTCATGGTACTGTAAACTCATGGAAAACAGCTGCGAATCCGCAGCGTCAAAACCGCTGCGGATCCTCAGCAAAATGCGAAACGCGTGCACATACCCTAAAATGGCAACTGCACAAGTGCAATACCAAATGAAACAGCCAGCCTTCAATCAGGGATTAGCCGTGTGGCACACCAATGCAAAAAAATATACTCTGTATGTGGCAATGTTTGCACAAGGAATGCAGAGCATCTGGTACTCAGCCTATTAATGACGCCCTATGGCCGGCTGCCCAGTGCTAACTATAATGCATCCTGTGTGAATAGAGGCCACAGTTTACAGAACCATTTGGTCCCAACTGCACCCAGAAACAAAAATGTGCAAAACAAAACATATCAATATATGTAAGGTATTGGTTGATATTCTGGCCATAATATGTAAGAAACAAATGAAACAGCCAGCCTTGAATCAGGGATTGGCCGCGTGGCACACCAATGATGCTCTGCATTCCTTGTGTGAACATTGCCACATGCAGAGTATATTTTTTTGCATTGGGGTGCCACACGGCCAATCCCTGATTGAAGGCTGGCTGTTTCATTTGGTATAGTACCTGTGCAGTTGCCATTTTACTTGGGTCCACTGCACCATGACAGTGCAATTGTATTTGTGCCCAGTTAGACAGGTAAGCATCTCTGCCTGTTTCTGTTTTTTTTCTTGAATATTGGAGGATTTTTTTTTCTTTTTGTGGTTTTCATGTTAGAGTAGGACTGCCAAACGGTATTACCCTTGATGCGGGTTGCCAGCTTACATATTATGGTCAGAATATCAACAAATATCTTACATATTTTGGTTCTTTTTTTGCACATTGTATTTTTTTCGGGGTGCAGTTGGGCCCAAATGGTTCTGTAACTGTGGCCTCTGTTCACACAGGATGCATTATAGATAGAACTGGGCAGCCCGCCATAGGGCATCATTAATGGGCTGAGAACCAGATGCTCTGCATTCCTTGTGTGAAAGAGAAGGAGATCAAGCTCAACGAAATAGTGAAAAATCCATAGTTTATTTCACTTAAAATATAGTGAAAGGACAAAACATCAGCAGACAAAAAAATTAAAACCAAGGTCAACGCGTTTCCGGTGACTAAGCACCCTTAATCATGATACCTGGTACAAGACATGTCTATACTTTTATACTAGTATCCGGTCATCACTCCGGTGTTGCAATTGGTAGAATTGTCTAATCAAACAAAAATAGGCACACATGATAATGAAAGCAAGACAAGCTTGATGGAAAGACAAAAACAGGTGTTTTGACTAAACAGAAATGCAGAGAAATCAAAAATAACACAAAATACAAAAACTATATGCAAAATGAAAAATAATAATAACATTACAATAATCATTAAATAAATCCAAAAATATGATAGTAAAATAGTATGTACAGTGTCATATGTCATGAACCCACATAATAATACAGAAAGAAACTATATTAGTGTACATAGACACAAACTCATGTGAGTTCTAAAGAGAATAAGACATACATGTGAATCTCATAATGAATAGAACTACAAAATTCCCTAGTACCTTTGAAAATAGCGAGCTCACAGACAACCATAGATGGAAAAACAGAACAATCAATGGCAGGAATCTCCCAGACAGGGAGCTGTAGCAGCCAAACTAGGTTAGAGCAAATAGGTAAAAGCACAGCTGCAGATGCCGTGACAGTGTAACAGCGGCCGGCCAGCAAGGGGAAACAAAAGGGCTAATTGATAGCTATTAGCCTTACAAAGGAGTCATTAATTATATGGGAAATGTAAACTACAGATTTAGTTAGTTACTAGATGACAAAAAAGCAACTTCATTGTTTGTAAACCCTCAGAATACTAATAGAAGAGCATAAGATCTTTCCTTTTCTTTAAACCATGTGGAATTCTTGTTCCGAGTTTAAAGATCCACCATGATTCCCTGTTTCTCAGGGTCACCTCAATGTCTCCTCCTCTAAATGGTTTATGAATTTTTTCAATTGCATAAATTTTAAGTGACTCAAGGTTAGATTGATGATGGTTGATAAAGTGTTGTGAAACTTGTGAAATATTCCTATTGACACTAATATTTTCAGCATCATAAATATGTTCACGAATGCGTGTTTTTAAAGACCGTATGGTACTCCCCACGTATTTAAGATGGCATGCCATGCATTCCATGATGTATACCACATTTTTAGTGTTACAATTCATGAAAGTCTTGATGGGATAAACGTTTTGATTACTGGCATCGGTGAAATTATAGCATTTACCAAAAAATTTGCAAGTTTTACATGCCATCGCACCACATTTAAAGAAACCTTTTGTGCTGAGCCAATGAGAAGGTTGTGCAGAGTGGGCATCAAGAGAACTCGGAGATAGACTAGAGCCTAAAGAGGGAGCTCTTCTAGACACAATTCTGTATCCGTTACTCAAAATTTGGGCTATATCAGCATCTTCCTTAAGAATGGTCAAATTATTAGTCAATATTTTTCTGATTGCATTAAATTGATTACTATACTGGAAGACCACAGTGATTGGATTTTGAGGAGATAAATTTTGATGTCGTTTACTATGAAAACGAGGTCGTCGAGCGACAATTTTTTCTGCTCTTTTTAAATGCCAGTCACTGTAGCCTCTCTGCACAAGTCTACCCTTTATGCCCTCAATCTCTTGGGAATAATCTTCCAATGTGCTACAATTACGTTTTGCTCTTACCATCTCCCCTATAGGGATACTTTTGATAGTATGTTTAGGATGGTGACTGTTTGCACGCAATATTGTATTCCCTGCTGTGTTTTTCCGAAAAGTAGAAGTAACAATCGGGGTATTAAGTATCCCCTTTAATTTTAAATCTAGAAACTCTATGCACGTATGGTCTTGACGTGAAATAAATCTAAGATTGAATGGATTATAATTTAGATAGTTTGTTAAATCCTGTACGGTAGATACATCAGAACTCCAGATAAATATCAGGTCATCAATGTATCTACCGTACCATCATATACAGTCTTTAAATGGATTCTCATCATTATATATATAACATTCTTCCCACCAACTCATGACCAAATTGGCAATGGAAGGTGAGTATTTGGCACCCATTGAGACACCACTGGTTTGCATGAAGAATGTTTGGTTAAAACAAAAGAAATTTGTAGTCATGAGAAAAGAAGTGACCTCTATGACATAAGACAGTAAATCTATGGAAAAATCACTATACTTTTGCATGTGGAATTTAAGAGCAAATATCGCCACTTCATGTGGTATAGAGGTATATAACGAGGTGACATCTGAAGTGATCCAAGAGAAATTAGACTGCCATATAAACCCCTCCATGAAATTCAGGACATCGGTACTATCCCTAAGGTGCCCGGGTGTTCTCTGGACGAGAGGCTGGAGGAGCAGATCTAACCACTCTCCCAGCCTCTCACCCAGAGACCCAATACCCGACACGATCGGCCTCATGGGTGGTGGGTACAAGTTTTTGTGGGTCTTAGGCAAGGCATACAGAATTGGAGTTACTGGATTAGCTACCTTGAGATAGTCACTTTCTTTTTTGTTAAAAAAACCCATACTGAACCCTTCATCTATAAGATTAAAAATTCTGTTCTGTATTAATGCAGTAGGGTTAGTGGACAAGCACTTGTACACAGTCAGATCTGTAAGCATATCATTGACCCAGGTGATGTAATTAGCCTTATCCATCACAACAACTGACCCACCCTTGTCAGAGTATTTAATGACAAGGTCATCATTATTTTGTAGTTCCTGTAATGCCTTCTGTAGCCTAGGTTTAAGGTTGCTACTGTGCAAGCCTGTATACCTCTATACCACATGAAGTGGCGATATTTGCTCTTAAATTCCACATGCAAAAGTATAGTGATTTTTCCATAGATTTACAGTCTTATGTCATAGAGGTCACTTCTTTTCTCATGACTACAAATTTCTTTTGTTTTAACCAAACATTCTTCATGCAAACCAGTGGTGTCTCAATGGGTGCCAAATACTCACCTTCCATTGCCAATTTGGTCATGAGTTGGTGGGAAGAATGTTATATATATAATGATGAGAATCCATTTAAAGACTGTATACGATGGTACGGTAGATACATTGATGACCTGATATTTATCTGGAGTTCTGATGTATCTACCGTACAGGATTTAACAAACTATCTAAATTATAATCCATTCAATCTTAGATTTATTTCACGTCAAGACCATACGTGCATAGAATTTCTAGATTTAAAATTAAAGGGGATACTTAATACCCCGATTGTTACTTCTACTTTTCGAAAAAACACAGCAGGGAATACAATATTGCGTGCAAACAGTCACCATCCTAAACATACTATTAAAAGTATCCCTATAAGGGAGATGGTAAGAGCAAAACATAATTGTAGCACATTGGAAGATTATTCCCAAGAGATTGAGGGCATAAAGGGTAGACTTGTGCAGAGAGGCTACAGTGACTGGCATTTAAAAAGAGCAGAAAAAATTGTCGCTCGACGACCTCGTTTTCATAGTAAACGACATCAAAATTTATCTCCTCAAAATCCAATCACTGTGGTCTTCCAGTATAGTAATCAATTTAATGCTATCAGAAAAATATTGACTAATAATTTGACCATTCTTAAGGAAGATGCTGATATAGCCCAAATTTTGAGTAACGGATACAGAATTGTGTCTAGAAGAGCTCCCTCTTTGGGCTCTAGTTTATCTCCGAGTTCTCTTCATACCCACTCTGCACAACCTTCTCATTGGCTCAGCACAAAAGGTTTCTTTAACCCCTTCCCGACCCATGACGCCACGTAGGCGTCATGAAAGTCGGTGCCAATCCGACCCATGACTAGGGCTAGGGTTAGGGCTAGGGTTAGGGTTAGGGTTAGGGGTAGGGTTAGGGGTAGGGTTAGGGCTAGGGTTAGGGGTAGGGTTAGGGGTAGGGTTAGGGGTAGGGTTAGGGTTTCGGTATGTGCACATGTATTCTGGTCCTCTGCGGATTTTTCCGCTGCTGATTTCATAAATCCGCAGTGCTAAACCGCTGCAGATTTATGGCGGATTTACCGCATTTTTCTGCGCATTTCACTGCGGTTTTACAACTGCGATTTTCTATTTGAGGAGTGTAAAACCGCTGCGGAATCCGCACAAAGAAGTGACATGCTGCGGAATGTAAACCGCTGCGTTTCCGTGCAGTTTTTCCGCAGCATGTGTACAGCGATTTTGGTTTCCCATAGGTTTACATTGAACTGTAAACTCATGGGAAACTGCTGCGGATCCGCAGCGTTTTCCGCAGCGTGTGCACATACCTTTAGAATTAGGCCATGTGCACACGGTGCGGATTTGGCTGCGGATCCGCAGTGGATTGGCCGCTGCGGATTCGCAGCAGTGTTCCATCAGGTGTACAGTACCATGTAAACATATGGAAACCAAATCCGCTGTGCCCATGGTGCGGAAAATACCGCGTGGAAACGCTGCGTTGTATTTTCCGCAGCATGTCAATTCTTTGTGCGGATTCCGCAGCGTTTTACACCTGTTCCTCAATAGGAATCCGCAGGTGAAATCCGCACAAAAAACACTGGAAATCCGCGGAAAATCCGCAGGTAAAACGCAGTGCCTTTTACCTGCGGATTTTTAAAAAATGATGCTGAAAAATCTCACACGAATCCGCAACGTGGGCACATAACCTTAGGGTTAGGGTTGGAATTAGGGTTGTGGTTAGGGGTGTGTTGTGGTTAGGGTTGTGATTAGGGTTATGGCTACAGTTGGGATTAGGGTTAGGGGTGTGTTGGGGTTAGGGTTAGGGTTAGGGCTGTGATTAGGGTTATGGCTACAGTTGGGATTAGGGTTAGAGATGTGTTGGGGTTAAGGTTAGGGTTAGGGCTGTGATTAGGGTTATGGCTACAGTTGGAATTAGGGTTGTGCTTAGGGTTAGGGTTGGAATTAGGGTTGTGGTTAGGGTTAGGGGTGTGTTGGGGTTAGGGTTGTGGTTAGGGGTGTGTTGGGGTTAGGGTTGTGATTAGGGTTATGGCTACAGTTGGGATTAGGGTTAGGGGTGTGTTGGGGTTAGTGTTGGAGGTAGAATTGAGGGGTTACCACTGTTTAGGCACATCAGGGGTCTCCAAACGCAACATGGCACCACCATTGATTCCAGCCAATCTCGTATTCAAAAAGTCAAATGGTTCTCCCTCAATTCCGAGCCCTGACGTGTGCCCAAACAGTGGTTTACCCCCACATATGGGGTACCAGCATACTCAGGATAAACTGCGCAACAATTACTGGGGTCCAATTTCTCCTGATACCCTTGTGAAAATAAAAAAATGCTTGCTAAAACATCATTTTTGAAGAAAGAAAAATGATTTATTATTTTCACGGCTCTACGTTGTAAACGTCTGTGAAGCACTTGGGGGTTCAAAGTGCTCACCACATATCTAGATAAGTTTCTTGGGGGGTCTAGTTTCTAAAATGGGGTCACTTGTGGGGGGTTTCTACTGTTTAGGCACACCAGGGGCTCTGCAAATGCAATGTGACGCCCGCAGACCATTCCATCAAAGTCTGAATTTCAAAAGTCACTACTTCCCTTCTGAGCGCCGACGTGTGCCCAAACAGTGGTTTACCTCCACACATGGGGTATCAGCGTACTCAGGAGAAACTGAACAACAATTTTTGGGGTCCAATTTCTCCTGTAACCCTTGGGAAAATAAAAAATTCTGGGCTAAATTATTATTTTTGAGGAAAGAAAACGTATTTATTATTTTCACGGCTCTGCATTATATACTTCTATGAAGCACTTGGGGGTTCAAAGTGCTCACCACACATCTAGATAAGTTCCTATCGGGGTCTAGTTTCCAAAATGGGGTCACTTGTGGGGGGTTTCTACTGTTTAGCCACATCAGGGGCTCTGCAAACGCAACGTGACGCCCGCAGAGCATTCCATCAAAGTCTGCATTTCAAAACGTCACTACTTCAATTCCGAGCCCCGGCATGTGCCCAAACAGTAGTTTACCCCCACATATGGGGTATCACCGTACTCAGGAGAAACTGGACAACAAATATTGGGGTCAAATTTCTCCTGTTACCCTTGGGAAAATTAAAAAATTCTGGGCTAAATAATTATTTTTGAGGAAAGAAAACGTATTTATTATTTTCACGGCTCTGCATTATTAACTTCTGTGAAGCACTTGGGGGTTCAAAGTGCTCACCACACATCTAGATAAGTTCCTTTCGGGGTCTAGTTTCCAAAATGGGGTCACTTGTGGGGGGTTTCTACTGTTTAGCCACATCAGGGGCTCTGCAAACGCAACGTGACGCCCGCAGAGCATTCCATCAAAGTCTGAATTTCAAAACGTCACTACTTCACTTCCGAGCCCCGGCATGTGCCCAAACAGTGGTTTACCCCCACATATGTGGTATCAGCGTACTCAGGAGAAACTGGACAACAAATTTTGGGGTCAAATTTCTCCTGATACCCTTGGGAAAATAAAAAATTGCAGCCTAAAAGATCATTTTTGAGAAAATATATATATTTTTTTTTTCATGGCTCTGCGTTATAAACTTCTGTGAAGCACTTGGGGGTTCAAAGTCCTCACCACACATCTAGATTAGTTCCTTTGGGGGTCTAGTTTCCAAAATGGGGTCATTTCTGGGGGATCTCCAATGTTTAGGCACACAGGGGCTCTCCAAACGTGACATGGTGTCCGCTAATGATTGGAGCTAATTTTCCATTTAAAAAGCCAAATGGCGTGCCTTCCCTTCCGAGCCCTGCCGTGCGCCCAAACAGTGGTTTACCCCCACATATGGGGTATCAGCGTACTCAGAACAAACTGGACAACAATATTTGGGGTCCAATTTCTCCTATTACCCTTGGCAAAATAGGAAATTCCAGGCTAAAAAATCATTTTTGAGGAAAGAAAAATTATTTTTTATTTTCATGGCTCTGCGTTATAAACTTCTGTGAAGCACCTGGGGGTTTAAAGTGCTCAATATGCATCTAGATAAGTTCCTTGGGGGGTCTAGTTTCCAAAATGGGGTAACTTGTGGGGGAGCTCCAATCTTTAGGCACACAGGGGCTCTCCAAACGCGACATGGTGTCCGCTAACAATTGGAGCTAATTTTCCATTCAAAAAGTCAAATAGCGCGACTTCCCTTCTGAGCCCTGCCGAGGGTCCAAACAGTGGTTTACCCTCACATATGAGGTATCGTCGTCCTCGGGAGAAATTTCCCAACAAATTTTAGGATCCATTTTATCCTATTGCCCATGTGATAATGAAAAAATTGAGGCGAAAAGAATTTTTTTGTAAAAAAAAAGTACTTTTTCATTTTTACAGATCAATTTGTGAAGCACCTGAGGGTTTAAAGTGCTCACTAGGCATCTAAATAAGTTTCTTGGGGGGTCTAGTTTCCAAAATGGGGTCACTTGTGGGGGAGCGCCAATGTTTAGGCACACAGGAGCTTTCCAAACGCGACATGGTGTCCGCTAACGATGGAGATAATTTTTCATTCAAAAAGTCAAATGGCGCTCCTTCCCTTCCGAGCCTTACCATGTGCCCAAACAGTGGTTTACCCCCACATATGAGGTATCAGTGTACTCAGGAGAAATTGCCCAACAAATTTTAGGATCCATTTTATCCTGTTGCCCATGTGAAAATGAAAAAATTGAGGTTAAAAGAATTTTTTTGTGAAAAAAAAGTACTTTTTCATTTTTACGGATCAATTTGTGAAGCACCTGGGGGTTCAAAGTGCTCACTATGCATCTAGATAAGATCCCTGGGGCATCTAGTTTCCAAAATGGGGTCACTTGTGGGGGAGCTCCAATTTTTAGGCACACGGGGGCTCTCCAAACCTGATATGGTGTCCGCTAAAGAGTGGAGCCAATTTTTGATTCAAAAAGTCAAATGGCGCTCCTTCCCTTCCAAGCCCTGCCGTGCGCCCAAACAGTGGTTTACCCCCACATGTGAGGTATCAGCGTACTCAGGGCAAATTGTTCAACAACTTACGTGGTTCAGTTTCTCCTTTTACCATTGGGAAAATAAAAAAATTGTTGCTAAAAGATCATTTTTGTGACTAAAAAGTTAAATGTTCATTTTTTCCTTCCATGTTGCTTCTGCTGCTGTGAAGCACCTGAAGGGTTATTAAACTTCTGAAATGTGGTTTTGAGTACCTTGAGGGGTGCAGTTTTTAGAATGGTGTCACTTTTGGGTATTTTCAGCCATATAGACCCCTCAAACTGACTTCAAATGTGAGGTGGTCCCTAAAAAAATGGTTTTGTAAATTTCGTTGTAAAAATGAGAAATCGCTGGTCAAATTTTAACCCTTATAACTTCCTAGCAAAAAAAAATTTTGTTTCCAAAATTGTGCTGATGTAAAGTAAACATGTGGGAAATGTTATTTATTAACTATTTTGTGTCACATAACTCTCTGGTTTAACAGAATAAAAATTCAAAATGTGAAAATTGCGAAATTTTCAAAATTTTCGCCAAATTTCCATTTTTATCACAAATAAACGCATGACTTATTGACCTAAATTTACCACTAACATGAAGCCCAATATGTCACGAAAAAACAATCTCAGAACCGCTAGGATCCGTTGAAGCGTTCCTGAGTTATTACCTCATAAAGGGACACTGGTCAGAATTGCAAAAAACGGCAAGGTCTTTAAGGCCAAAATAGGCTGGGTCATGAAGGGGTTAAATGTGGTGCGATGGCATGTAAAACTTGCAAATTTTCTGGTAAATGCTATAATTTCACCAATGCCAGTAATCAAAACGTTTATCCCATCAAGACTTTCATGAATTGTAACACTAAAAATGTGGTATACATCATGGAATGCATGGCATGCCATCTTAAATACGTGGGGAGTACCATACGGTCTTTAAAAACACGCATTCGTGAACATATTTATGATGCTGAAAATATTAGTGTCAATAGGAATATTTCACAAGTTTCACAACACTTTATCAACCATCATCAATCGAACCTTGAGTCACTTAAAATTTATGCAATTGAAAAAATTCATAAACCACTTAGAGGAGAAGACATTGAGGTGACCCTGAAAAACAGGGAATCATCGTGGATCTTTAAACTCGGAACAAGAATTCCACATGGTTTAAAGAAAAGGAAAGATCTTATGCTCTTTTATTAGTATTCTGAGGGTTTACAAACTATAAAGTTGCTTTTTTGCACTTTATCATATCCTTTTTTGCAGGATGTGGCCAGGCCTCTTTATGTTGGCTAGGTTTTTCTGGGGCGTCTGTCACTGTGTGCTGCATTTTTTTAGTGCTGGGCAGCCCGCCTGTTAATACAAGGGGCGTCATCAATAGGTTGCATACAGACACTGTGCACTACACTTATCAGTGTGACTGGCGTCCTATGTGAGTCATATCAATGTGCATTTTTTCTGCTAGGCAGCCAACCCCTGCAATGTTTGGTTGGGGTGGCTGTTTTTATCAAGTAGTTTGCACCTGTGCCGCCCCTAGCCTTTATCAGTGGAGGCCTGCTGCATCCTGCTTAGTGTGCATTTGTCATCAGACAGGGTTTTGGGAAGGCCGTATCTCATGGTATGTATTTTTTCTGAGTTTTTTCTATGTTAGCTGTTTTTCATCTAGTAACTAACTAAATCTGTAGTTTACATTTCCCATATAATTAATGACTCCTTTGTAAGGCTAATAGCTATCAATTTGCCCTTTTGTTTCCCCTTGCTGGCCGGCCGCTGTTACACTGTCACGGCATCTGCAGCTGTGCTTTTACCTATTTGCTCTAACCTAGTTTGGCTGCTACAGCTCCCTGTCTGGGGGATTCCTGCCATTGATTGTTCTGTTTTTCCATCTATGGTTGTCTGTGAGCTCGCTATTTTCAAAGGTACTAGGGAATTTTGTAGTTCTATTCATTATGAGTAGTGTTGAGCATTCCGATACCGCAAGTATCGGGTATCGGCCGATACTTGCGGTATCGGAATTCCGATACCGAGATCCGATACTTTTGTGGTATCGGGTATCGGTATCGGATACATAGAGATGTGTAAAATAAAGAATTAAAATAAAAAATATTGATATATTTACCTCTCCGGCGGCCCCTGGACTCAGCGCGGGTAACCGGCAGGCTTCGTTGTTCAAAATCAGCGCTTTTAGGACCTGAGAATCACGTCCCGGCTTCTGATTGGTCGCGGGCCGCCCATGTGACCGCCACGCGACCAATCACAAGCCGCGACGTCACCGCAAGCTATTAACGCGCTCATTTTTAAAAATGAGCGCGTTAATGACTTTCAAAGACGTAGCGGCTTGTGATTGGTCGCGGCCACGCGACCAATCACAAGCCGCGACGTCACCGCAAGCTATTAACGCGCTCATTTTTAAAAATGAGCGCGTTAATGACTTTCAAAGACGTAGCGGCTTGTGATTGGTCGCGGCCACGCGACCAATCACAAGCCGCGACGTCACCGCAAGCTATTAACGCGCTCATTTTTAAAAATGAGCGCGTTAATGGCTTTCAAAGACGTAGCGGTTTGTGATTGGTCGCGGCCACGCGACCAATCACAAGCCGCGACGTCACCGCAAGCTATTAACGCGCTCATTTTTAAAAATGAGCGCGTTAATGGCTTTCAAAGACGTAGCGGCTTGTGATTGGTCGCGGCCACGCGACCAATCACAAGCCGCGACGTCACCGCAAGCTATTAACGCGCTCATTTTTAAAAATGAGCGCGTTAATGACTTTCAAAGACGTAGCGGCTTGTGATTGGTCGCGGCCACGCGACAAATCACAAGCCGCGACGTCACCGCAAGCTATTAACGCGCTCATTTTTAAAAATGAGCGCGTTAATGACTTTCAAAGACGTAGCGGCTTGTGATTGGTCGCGGCCACGCGACCAATCACAAGCCGCGACGTCACCGCAAGCTATTAACGCGGTCATTTTTAAAAATGAGCGCGTTAATGGCTTTCAAAGACGTAGCGGCTTGTGATTGGTGTGTTTATTTGTGATAAAAACGGAAATTTGGCGAAAATTTTGAAAATTTCGCAATTTTCACATTTTGAATTTTTATTCTGTTAAACCAGAGAGTTATGTGACACAAAATAGTTAATAAATAACATTTCCCACACGTCTACTTTACATCAGCACAATTTTGGAAACAAAATTTTTTTTTGCTAGGAAGTTATAAGGGTTAAAATTTGACCAGCGATTTCTCATTTTTACAACGAAATTTACAAAACCATTTTTTTTAGGGACCACCTCACATTTGAAGTCAGTTTGAGGGGTCTATATGGCTGAAAATACCCAAAAGTGACACCATTCTAAAAACTGCACCCCTCAAGGTGCACAAAACCACATTCAAGAAGTTTATTAACTCTTCAGGTGCTTCACAGCAGCAGAAGCAACATGGAAGGAAAAAATGAACATTTAACTTTTTAGTCACAAAAATGATTTTTCAGCAACAATTTTTTATTTTCCCAATGGTAAAAGGAGAAACTGAACCACGTACGTTGTTGTCCAATTTGTCCTGAGTACGCTGATACCTCATATGTGGGGGTAAACCACTGTTTGGGCGCACGGCAGGGCTTGGAAGGGAAGGAGCGCCATTTGACTTTTTGAATGAAAAATTGGCTGCACTGTTTAGCGGACACCATGTCACATTTGGAGAGCCCCCGTGTGCCTAAAAATTGGAGCTCCCCCACAAGTGACCCCATTTTGGAAACTAGACGCCCCAAGGAACTTATCTAGATGCATAGTGAGCCCTTTAAACCCCCAGGTGCTTCACAAATTGATCCGTAAAAATGAAAAAGTACTTTTTTTTTCACAAAAAAATTCTTTTAGCCTCAATTTTTTCATTTTCACATGGACAACAGGATAAAATGGATCCTAAAATTTGTTTGGCAATTTCTCCTGAGTACACCGATACTTCACATGTGGGGGTAAACCACTGTTTGGGCACATGGTAAGGCTCGGAAGGGAAGGAGCGCCATTTGACTTTTTGAATGAAAAATTATCTCCATCGTTAGCGGACACCATGTCGCGTTTGGAGAGACCCTGTGTGCTTAAACATTGGAGCTCCCCCACAAGTGACCCCATTTTGGAAACTGGACCCCCCAAGGAACTTATCTAGATGCCTACTGAGCACTTTAAACCCTCAGGTGCATCACAAATTGATCCGTAAAAATGAAAAAGTACTTTTTTTTCACAAAAAATTTATTTTCGCCTCAATTTTTTCATTTTCACATGGGCAATAGGATAAAATGGATCCTAAAATTTGTTGAGCAATTTCTCCCGAGTACGCCGATACCTTATATGTGGGGGTAAACCACTGTTTGGGCACACGGCAGGGCTCGGAAGGGAAGGCGCGCCTTTTAACTTTTTGAATGGAAAATTAGCTCCAATTGTTAGCGGACACCATGTCGCATTTGGAGAGCCCCTGTGTGCCTATGCAATGGAGCTCCCCCACAAGTGACCCCATTTTGGAAACTAGACCCCCCAAGGAACTTATATAGATGCATACTGAGCACTTTAAACCCCCAGGTGCTTCACAGAAGTTTATAATGCAGAGCCATGAAAATAAAAAATAATTTTTCTTTTCTCAAAAATGATTTTTTAGCCTGGAATTTCCTATTTTGCCAATGGTAATAGGAGAAATTGGACCACAAATGTTGTTGTCCAGTTTGTCCTGAGTATGCAGATACCCCATATGTGGGGGTAAACCACTGTTTGGGCGCACGGCAGGGCTCAGAAGGGAAGGCACGCCATTTGGCTTTTTAAATGGAAAATTATCTCCAATCATTAGCGGACACCATGTCGCGTTTGGAGAGCCCCTGTGTGCCTAAACATTGGAGATCCCCCACAAATTACCCCATTTTGGAAACTAGACCCCCAAAGGAACTAATCTAGATGTGTAGTGAGCACTTTGAACCCTCAAGTGCTTCACAGAAGTTTATAACGCAGAGCCATGAAAATAAAAAAAAAAAATTATTTTCTCAAAAATGAATTTTAGCCCGCAATTTTTTATTTTCCCAAGGGTAACAGGAGAAATTTGACCCCAAAATTTGTTGTCCAGTTTCTCCTGAGTACGCTGATACCCCATATGTGGGGGTAAACCACTGTTTAGGCACATGCTGGGGCTCGGAAGTGAAGTAGTGACGTTTTGAAATGCAGACTTTGATGGAATGCTCTGTGGGCGTCACGTTGCGTTTGCAGAGCCCCTGATGTGGCTAAACAGTAGAAACCCCCCACAAGTGACCCCATTTTGGAAACTAGACCCCGAAAGGAACTTATCTAGATGTGAGGTGAGCACTTTGAACCCCCAAGTGCTTCACAGAAGTTCATAACACAGAGCAGTGAAAATAATAAATACGTTTTCTTTCCTCAAAAATAATTTTTTAGCCCAGAATTTTTTATTTTCCCAAGGGTTACAGGAGAAATTGGACCACAATAGTTGTTGTCCAGTTTCTCCTGAGTACGCTGATACCCCATGTGTGGGGGTAAACCACTGTTTGGGCACACGTGGGGGCTCAGAAGGGAAGTAGTGACTTTTGAAATGCAGACTTTGATGGAATGGTCTGCGGGCGTCACATTGCGTTTGCAGAGCCCCTGGTGTGCCTAAACAGTAGAAACCCCCCACAAGTAACCCCGTTTTGGAAACTAGACCCCCAAAGGAACTTATCTAGATGTGTGGTGAGCACTTTCAACCCCCAAGTGCTTTACAGAAGTTTATAACGCAGAGCCGTGAAAATAATAAATACGTTTTCTTTCCTCAAAAATAATTTTTGAGCCCAGAATTTTTTATTTTCCCAAGGGTTACAGGAGAAATTGGACCACAAAAGTTGTTGTCCAGTTTCTCCTGAGTACGCTGATGCCCCATGTGTGGGGGTAAACCACTGTTTGGGCACACGTGGGGGCTCAGAAGGGAAGTAGTGACTTTTGAAATGCAGACTTTGATGGAATGGTCTGCGGGCGTCACGTTGCGTTTGCAGAGCCCCTGGTGTGCCTAAACAGTAGAAACCCCCCACAAGTGACCCCATTTTGGAAACTAGACCCCCCAAGGAACTTATCTAAATATGTGGTGAGCACTTTGAACCCCCAAGTGCTTCACAGACGTTTACAACGCAGAGCCGTGAAAATAAAAAATCATTTTTCTTTCCTCAAAAATGATGTTTTAGCAAGCAATTTTTTATTTTCTCAAGGGTAACAGGAGAAATTGGACACCAGTAATTGTTGCGCAGTTTGTCCTGAGTATGCTGGTACCCCATATGTTGGGGTAAACCACTGTTTGGGCACACGTCGGGGTTCGGAAGTGAGGGAGCACCATTTGAATTTTTGAATACAAGATTGGCTGGAATCAATGGTGGCGCCATGTTGCGTTTGGAGACCCCCTGAAGTGCCTAAACAGTGGAAACCCCTCAATTCTACCTCCAACACACCCCTAACCCTTATCCCAACTGTAGCCGTAACCCTAATCACAACCCTAACCCCAACACACCCCTAACCACAACCCTAACCCCAACACACCCCTAACCCTAACCACAACCCTAATTCCAACCCAACTCTAAGGCTATGTGCCAACGTTGCGGATTCGTATGAGATTTTTCAGCATCATTTTTGAAAAATCCGCGGGTAAAAGGCACTGCGTTTTACCTGTGGATTTACCGTGGATTTCCAGTGTTTTTTGTGCGGATTTCACCTGTGGATTCCTATTGAGGAACAGGTGTAAAACGCTGCGGAATCCGCACAAAGAATTGGCATGCTGCGGAAAATACAACGCAGCGTTCCCGCGCGGTATTTTCTGCACCATGGGCACAGCGGATTTGGTTTTCCATATGTTTACATGGTACTGTAAACCTGATGGAACACTGCTGCGGATCCTCAGCCAAATCCGCACCGTGTGCACATAGCCTAATTCTAAAGGTATGTGCACACGCTGCGGAAAACGCTGCGGATCCGCAGCAGTTTCCCATGAGTTTACAGTTCAATGTGAACCTATGGGAACCAAAAATCGCTGTACACATGCTGCGGAAAAACTGCACGGAAACGCAGCGGTTTACATTCCGCAGCATGTCACTTCTTTCTGCGGATTCCGCAGCGGTTTTACAACTGCTCCAATAGAAAATCGCAGTTGTAAAACCGCAGTGAAATGCGCAGAAAAACCGCGGTAAATCCACGATAAATCGGCAGCGGTTTAGCACTGTGGATTTTTCAAATCCGCTGCGGAAAAATCCGCATAGGACCAGAATACGTGTGCACATACCGAAACCCTAACCCTAGCCCTAACCCTACCCCTAACCCTACCCCTAACCCTAGCCCTAACCCTACCCCTAACCCTAGCCCTACCGCTAACCCTACCCCTAACCCTACCCCTAACCCTACCGCTAACCCTACCCCTAACCCTAACCCTACCCCTAACCCTAACCCTAGTTCTTACCCCAACCTTAGTGAAAAAAAAAAAAATTCTTTATTTTTTTTATTGTCCCTATCTATGGGGGTGACAAAGGGGGGGGGTCATTTACTATTTTTTTTATTTTGATCACTGAGATAGGTTATATCTCAGTGATCAAAATTCACTCTGGAACGAATCTGCCGGCCGGCAGATTCGGCGGGCGCACTGCACATGCGTCCGCCATTTTGGAAGATGGCGGCGCCCAGGAAAGAAGACGGACGGACCTCGGGCGGCCAGGTAAGTATAAGGGGGGGGAGATCAGGGCACGGGGGGGGGGCGTCGGAGCACGGGGGGTGGATCGGATCATGAGGGGGGGTGGATCGAAACACGGGATGGAGGATTGGAGCACGAGGAAGGATTGGAGCACGGGGTGAGGGATCGCTGTGCGGGGGGGTGGATCGGAGCACGGGGGGGTCGCTGTGTGCGGGGGGGGGGATCGGAGTGCGGGGGGGTTTGATTGGAGCGCGGGGGGTGTGATTGGTGCACGGGGAAGCGGACAGGAGGACGGGGGAGCGGAGCACAGGACGGAGGGGAGCGGACCACAGATCGGGGGGCTGGGGGGGCGATCGGAGGAGTGGGGTGGGTGCACATAAGTGTTTCCAGCCATGGCCGATGATATTGCAGCATCGGCCATGGCTGGATTGTAATATTTCACCAGTTTTTTAGGTGAAATATTACAAATCGCTCTGATTGGCAGTTTCACTTTCAACAGCCAATCAGAGCGATCGTAGCCACGAGGGGGTGAAGCCACCCCCCCTGGGCTAAACTACCACTCCCCCTGTCCCTGCAGATCGGGTGAAATGGGAGTTAACCCTTTCACCCGGCCTGCAGGGACGCGATCTTTCCATGACGCATATGCTGCGTCATGGGTCGGAATGGCACCGACTTTCATGACGCAGCGTATGCGTCAAAGGTCGGGAAGGGGTTAAGTGAAATAAACTATGGATTTTTCACTATTTCGTTGAGCTGAGATCTCCTTCTCTTTCCTGTTCGTCCACGCCCTGACACAGCGGTTCCGTGCTCCGAGCTCCTGGGAATGTCGGTATGGTGAGCTGGATTTTGTTTTTCTTGTATTCCTTGTGTGAACATTGCCACATGCAGAGTATATTTCTTTGGTGTGCCACATGGCTAATCCCTGATTGAGGGCTGGCTGTTTCATTAGGTATTGCACCTGTGCAGTTGCCATTTTACTTGGGTCCGCTGCATCCTGTCAGTGCAATTGTATTGAGGCCCAATTAGACAGGTAAGCATCTCTGCCTGTTTTTGTTTTTTTCTTGAATAATGGAGGATTTTTTCCTCTTTTTGTGGTTTTCACATTTGCAGAACCCGTGATCTGCCTAAACAGTGGAGACCAGGGATTATCTGAACAGAAGACACGCGGATGAAGCTCAATAAACACCCAAAGGCCTTCTTCACACATTCTGGTGATTCCTGTGCAGAAAAAAACAGTAATGGTGAGATCCTTGGTCCATGTCTGTGTGCCATTTGTATGTACGTATCTGACATCTGTGCATCTGTTTGCTGTCCATGGTCTGTGTGTCTGTGTTTCATATCCATGTGGCATCCCTGTATTCGTGTTACACATACCGGTGCCTGGGAAAAGCAGTACAGTTTGTGCTGTTTCCAGGTGCCGCTGCTGAAGGCAGCTCTCATAATAGTCTCCTGACCAGCGTCACCAGGAGACAATGATGGGAGTTGTATTCAGCTGTCAGCGCCTGGGAAGAAGCGGTACAGTTCAAGCTGATCCACAGTCTTCCTGTGATCAGCATGATTAACAGAGAATTATGGGTGTTGTATTCAGCAGAAGCTGTGTAACTCCTGTGTAAAACATTGTAGTGCCCATACATTGTAGTGCCTGTACGTTGTAGTCTCCACACATTGTAGTGCCTGGACATTGCAGTGCCAATACATTTCTGGAGACATAAACTCAGTAAATTAAGCAGACTCTCATCATTACCGGAATGCCAAACATTTTGACTCTGAATGTGGTTTAGGTAAACTGTGGGACTCAGAAGGAAGTGGGGCATGATTTGGGAGCAAATAATTTGCTCAACTTCTTTTGAAGGGCGAGGAGCCATAGCCTTTTTCAGAGTTTTATGTCCTGCCAGTAACGTGGAAGCCACCTATATTTCCATTGACATATGACAGACCTGAGTGAGGACTTGTTTTTCCTTGATTTAAGTTGAAGATTTTATTGGGAACATTTTACATAACATTTGGGATTAAATTTATCCTGCGCTCTACTCTGAGCATTTATGTGGTGGGTTCCATGTAAATGTCTAAATGGTGTGATTCAGATAAACCCTCTAGAGGATCCATTCACTATAATGAGGCAGCAGAGTTACTCTGTGCTATGTCTGGCTACTGTTTAGCATTGCCCTTTTCAGAGGTGCACAAAACTTTGGCCGACCGTACTTTCATTCACGCTTAAAAAGATGAACACCACTCCATCACAGGCAGGGCCGGCGTCAGCACCCGGCACACCTGGGCAAATGCCGGGGCCCTAGAGAGAGAGGGGGGCCCACTCATGCTGTCATAGATACAGCTGGGAGAGCAGAGCAGGAGAACATGCTCTCTCCGCCCACAAAGTCACTGCTGGCTGCGTTCTCTTAACCACTATGTGCCAGCTCTGACACAAGCATCTTCTCACTCAGTCAGTGCAGCCAGGCAGGCACACATAGGGGTTAAGAGAAGGCAGCCAGTGTGACATTGTTTGTGGGCAGAGAGAGCACATTCTCCTGCTCTGATCTCCGCCCCTGGCTGGCTGCAGTGCTGCTGAACTTATCAAGCAGATTCTGGAGGAGCTCCTACCAGTGCCTGAGTGAGTGGCGCTGCTATACTCTACATGGGCAGCTTGGCTGCTATATACTACGTGGGCTGGGCTGCTGTATACTACGTGGGCTGGGCTGTTATATACTACGTGGGCTGCTATCTACTACGTGGGCTGCTATATACTACGTGGGCTGGGCTGCTATATACTACGTGGGCTGCTATATACTACGTGGGCTGCGCTGCTATATACTACATGGGCTGCTATATACTACGTGGGCTGCTATATACTACGTGGGCTGCTATATACTACATGGGCTGCTATATACTACGTGGGCTGCTATATACTACATGGGCAGCTGGGCTGCTATATACTACGTGGGCTGGGCTGCTATATACTACGTGGGCTGGGCTGTTATATACTACGTGGGCTGCTATATACTACATGGGCTGCGCTGCTATATACTACGTGGGCTGGGCTGCTATATACTACGTGGGCTGCTATATACTACATGGGCTGGGCTGCTATATACTACGTGGGCTGGGCTGCTATATACAACGTAAGCTGCTATATACTATGTGGGCTGGGCTGCTATATACTACATGGGCTGTGCTATATACTACGTGGGCTGCTATATGCTACGTGGGCTGCTATATACTACATTGGCTGCTATATACTACGTGGACTGGGCTGCTATATACTACGTGGGCTGTGCTATATACTACATGGGCTGCTATATGCTATGTGGGCTGCTATATACTACATTGGCTGCTATATACTACGTGGGCTGGGCTGCTATATACTACGTGGGCTCCTATATACTACGTGGGCTGCTATATACTACGTGGGCTGCTATATACTACATGGGCTGCTATATACTACGTGGGCCAGGCTGCTATATACTACGTGGGCTGGGCTGCTATATACTACGTGGGCTGCTATATACTACATGGGCTGTGTTATATACTACGTGGGCTGTGTTATATACTACGTGGGCAGTGTTATATACTACGTTGGCTGCTATATGCTACGTGGGCTGCTATATACTACATTGGCTGCTATATACTACGTGGACTGGGCTGCTATATACTACGTGGGCTGTGCTATATACTACATGGGCTGCTATATGCTATGTGGGCTGCTATATACTACATGGGCTGCTATATACTACGTGGGCTGGGCTGCTATATACTACGTGGGCTCCTATATACTACGTGGGCTGCTATATACTACATGGGCTGCTATATACTACATGGGCTGCTATATACTACGTGGGCCAGGCTGCTATATACTACGTGGGCTGGGCTGCTATATACTACGTGGGCTGCTATATACTACGTGGGCTGTGTTATATACTACGTGGGCTGTTATATGCTACGTGGGCAGTGTTATATACTACGTTGGCAGTGTTATATACTATGTGGGCTGCTATATACTATGTGGGCAGTGCTGTATACTACTATTTGGGCAGTGCTGTATACTACTATGTGGGCAGTGCTGTATACTACTATGTGGGTAGTGCTGTATACTACTGTGTGGGCTGTGCTATATACTACTGTGTGTGCTGTTCTATATACTACTGTGTGGGCTGTGCTGTATACTACTGTGTGGGCAGTGCTGTATACTACTATGTGGGCTGTGCTGTATACTACATGGCTGTTCTATAAACTACGTGGGCCGTGTTATATACTATGTGGCTGTGCTATATACTATATGGGCTGTTATATGATACGTTGGCTGTGTTATATACTACGTGGCTGTGTTATATGCTATGTGGGCTGTTATATACTACATGGCTGTGTTATATACTACGTGGGCTGTGTTATATACTCCATGGCTGTGTTTATATGCGATCATGAATCGTGGCATATGTTAAAGGGGGGGCCCACTGAGACTCTTTCGCCCGGGGCCCTCAAAAACATGGAGCCGGCCCTGATCACAGGCCAGACAGCATCCACAGTGTCTCCAACTACCTGATTATAGGTAATCTTCCATCGTAGATTATAGGTGAATCATGTGTTTCACAGATTTTGTGTAAATGCTGAGAGTAGACCACAGGAAAAATGTGAGCATTACTGCGATCTTTGGGAGGCAGAATGAACAAATCAACAGCAGGTGTAGAATTGCTTTTATTTATTTTTTATGCCATTCCTTCTGTGGCTTAAGTGATGAACTTGTTTTATTTCTTGGGTTGGTGCGATTACAGTGATATCAGATTTAGATCTGTTTTCTAAGTTTCGCTGCTGTTATAGGCTAAAAAAAATGTTGCATTGATATATTTTGAGAGCTATAATTTTTCTATATTTCTGACATGTGAGGGTTTTTAATTATGGGATTAGCTGACTTTTTTATTGATAACATTTTCAATCACATAACATGTTTTATCGCTTTCTATTCAGATTTTTGGAAGGCAGATTCAAGAATTGCTTTTTTTATGCTATTCACTGTGTGTTGAAAGTGATAAGACAACTTTATTATTCTGGTCAGCATGATTACAGAGATACTATATTTATATAAATATTTATGTTTTGTTGCTTTTAAACAATAAAAAATATTTTATATAAAAAATAATTATTTTGCATAAATGTATAGCTTTTTTTTCCTCCACTGATAGAGCTATACAGTAGCTTGTTTTTTGCATGACAAGATTATGTTTTTTAAATGATACTACTTTTGACTTTTTGTGCTTTATTCCACTTTTTTCTGGTGGCATGATGAAAAAGCACAGTTGTTTGCCACGTTATTTATTTATTTTTATAATGTTCACTGAAGGGGTTAACTAGTGTGACCTTTTTTAGATTTACTTTAACATGTATTACTCTTACCAATGGTACAATGCATTACAATGCACCAACACTGCAATGCATTGTACCTGACAGTTACTTTAGCTGGCAGACGCAGAGGTCACCATGATGACCTCTGGATGTCATAGTAACGATTGGGCCCTCACAATGACGTCTTGGGGGCACCAATCAAATAGAAGAGTGAGCCCCCTACCTTTCCTAGCTTCCCAAATGCTATGATCGCTATTGAGCACAGCCTTTAGAGCGTTAAATGGCCTGGGGTGGTGCCGCCACTCCTAGCCTTGACAGCTGGAGCTTGGCTATCACGTATGCTGAGATTCTGGTGGCGATCGTGAGGGCACAGCTCCTGTGCCCTCATTATCGCCATGACGTAAGTTTATGTTATAGGTCATGAACCCCTTCCAGACCGTGACATAAATTTACGTCAAAGGTCATGAAGGGGTAAAACACTCCTCTTTTTCTTCTTAAAGAAACACTTCCATCAAAGTTTGCATCCTATTAATATATTACAGTCACAATATTATAAAGCACTATGTGCTTACAATTTATCATTTTGCCTTTTCACCCAGTCAATTCTTTTCGATTCCATTAAATATATGACATCACATGATTAAAAACAAAGTTGTTGAATATTTCTAAGGTCTATAAAGAAACGGAAAGTTTATTTTTGCTGTCCCTGAAAAAGTCCCAGGCAAGGGATGGGTCAGGAGATGAAGAGGGGAACGATTCATGCAGAGAAAAGAAACTTCTTGCTTCTATGCAGTGCAGAGAAAAGCAAAGAAATAACTGGGTAGAAGAGCAAAATGAGCAATTGTAAATACTCAGTGCTATATAATATAATGACAGTCTGCCACCTCCAAAACCGCTATTTCACTGATACAGATTTAACCCCTTAACGACCGCCGATACGCCTTTTAAAGGTGGCCGCTAAGGGTACTTGAACCACAGCGCCATTAATTAACGGCGCTGTGGAAAAAGTAAATAGCGCCCCCTAGAGTCGGATTTTCTCCGGGGTCTCGGCTGCCGGGGGTAGCCGAGACCCCAGAGAACATGATTTGGGGGTTTTTTTACCGACCCCGCTTTTGTGATCGCCAGTAATTAACCGTTTACCGGCGATCGCAAAAAAAAAAAACGCGATTTGTCTATTAATTTCTCTGTCCTCCGATGTGATCGCACATCAGAGGACAGATAAATGGGGTCCCCAATAGCCCCCCGATACTTACCTGTCTCCCCCGGTGCTCCTCGTGGCTCCCGATGGGCATCGCCATCTTTTTCCAGCAAAAAAATGGCGGGCGCATGTGCAGTGCCCCCGCCGGCCGGCACCGGGAGGATCTTTGGGGTCTTGGCTGCCGGGGGTAGCCGAGACCCCAAAGAACATGATCGGGGTCAGTTTTACCGACCCCTGCTTTGCGATCGCCGGTAATTAACTGTTTACTGGCGACCGCAAAAAAAAAAAAAGCAAAGTGTAATTCTCTGTCCTCTGATGTGATCGCACATCAGAGGACAGAGAAATAGGGGGATTCGGGGACCCTATTATACTTACCGGTGTCCCTGGGTCCTCCTGCTGCTCCTCCTGGCCGCCGGCGTCTTCATGGGAACAGAAAATGGCGGGCGCATGCGCAGTGCACCCACCATCTGTCGCCATCTGCCGGTCAGCAGGAGAAGAGCAGTTGGGGCTAAAATTGGGGTTAGGGTTAGGGCTAGGGTTAGGGCTAGGGTTGGGGTTGGGGCTAAATTTAGGGTTAGGATTGGGGCTAAATTTAGGGTTAGGGTTCTTCCACACTTACGTCAGTACGGGGCCGTCGCAATGCGTTGGCCCGACATACCGACGCACGTTGTGAAAATTGTGCACAACATGGGCAGCGGATTTAGTTTTTCAACGCATCCGCTGTCCAATCTATATCCTGGAGAGGAGGGGGGCGGAGTTACGGCCACGCATGCACGGTCAGAAATGGCGGACGCGACGTACAAAAAAACGTTACATTGAACGTTTTTTTGTGCCGACGGTCCACCAAAACACATCTGATCCAGTGCACGACGGACGCGACGTGTGGCCATCCGTCGCGATCCATCAGCAATACAAGTCTATGGGCAAAAAACGCATCCTGCGGGCACATTTGCAGGATCCGTTTTTTGTCCAAAACGATTGATTGTGACAGATGCCAAACACAAGTGTGAAAGTAGCCTTAAGGTTAGGGTTGGGGCTAAAGTTAGGGCTAGGGTTAGGGTTGGAGCTAAAGTTAGGGCTAGGGTTAGGGTTGGGGCTAAATTTAGGGTTAGAGTTGGGGCTAGGGTTGGGGCTAACGTTAGGGCTAGGGTTGCGGCTAAAGTTAGGGTTAGAGTTGGGATTACGGTTAGGGTTTGGATTAGGGTTGGTATTAGGGTTAGGGTTGGCATTAGGGTTACGCTTGGGATTAGGGTTAGGTTTGGGATTAGGGTTAAGGTTAGGGTTGTGATTAGGGGTGTATTGGGACTAGGGTTAGATTTGAGGTTAATGTTGAGATTAGGATTAGGGGTGTGTTGGATTTAGGGTTTTGATTAGGGTTGACAGGATTGTTTTGGGGTAAGGGTTGTGATTATCGTTAGGGTTAGTGATTACTAGGGTTGAGCGAAACGGGTCGTTCATTTTCAAAAGTCGCCGACTTTTGGCAAAGTCGGGTTTCATGAAACCCGATCCGACCCCTGTGCGGGGTCGGCCATGCGGTACGCGACTTTCGCGCCAAAGTCACGTTTCAATGACGCGAAAAGCGTCATTTCTCAGCCAATGAAGGTAAACGCAGAGTGTGGGCAGCGTGATGACATAGGTCCTGGTCCCCACCATCTTAGAGAAGGGCATTGCAGTGATTGGCTTGCTGTCTGCGGCGTCACAGGGGCTATAAAGGGGCGTTCCCGCCGACCGCCATGTTACTGCTGCTGATCTGAGCTTAGGGAGAGGTTGCTGCCGCTTCGTCAGAAGCAGGGATAGCGTTAGGTAGGGTCCATTAACCACCAAACCGCTTGTGCTGTAGCGATTTGCACTGTCCAACACCACCTTCGGTGTGCAGGGACAGTGAAAGCTACATTTTTTTTTTTTCCCTCAGCGCTGTAGCTCATTGGGCTGCCCTAGAAGGCTCCCTGATAGCTGCATTGCTGTGTGTACGCCGCTGTGCAAACCAACTGCTTTTTTCAAAGCACAAATCCTCTTGTTCCTTCCTTTCTGCACAGCTATCTTGTTTGTTTGTCCACACTTTTTTTATTTAATTTGTGCATCAGTCCACTCCTTATTGCTGCCTGCCATACCTGCCTGAGATTACGGCAGGGAGATAGTAATTGAAGGACAGTTAATTTTTTTTTTTTTTTTTTGTGGGAGATTAAGATTGGCATTTCTGCTAGAGTGCCATCCCTGTCTGTGCCATCTCTCACTCAGTGGGCCATAGAAAGCCTATTTATTTTTTTGCTTGATTTGGGTTCTAAAATCTACCTGAAAAAATCACAACATCAATCAGTGTGAGAAAAATATTGGCCTCAGGGCTTGTGTGCCACTCCTGACTCCTGTGTGCATCATCACTCACTCAGTGGGCCATAGAAAGCCTATTTTTTTTTTTGCTTTATTTGGGTTCTAAATTCTACCTGAAAAAATCAATAAATCAATCAGTGGGAGATTAATATTGGCCTTTGGGCTTGTGTGCCAGTCCTAAGCGTGCCATCTCTCTCACAAATAGTGGGCCATAGAAAGCCTATTTATTTATTTTTTTTTGGTTTTATAAATTCTCCCTGAAAAAAAAAAGGGAGATTAATATTGGCCTTTGGGCTTGTGTGCCAGTCCTAAGCGTGCCATCTCTCTCTCTCAGATAGTGGGCCATAGAAAGCCTATTTATAATTTTTTTTATTGGGTTTATAAATTTTCCCTGAAAAAAAAAAAAAAAAAAAAAAGTGGGAGATTAATATTGGCCTCTGGGCTTGTGTGCCACTCCTGACTCCTGTGTGTGCCATCTCTCAGTCAGTGGGCCATAGCAAGCCTATTTTTTGTTTTCTAAATTCTCCCTGAAAAAATCATTTTATTTTATTTGGTTTCTAAATTCTTCCTGAAAAAATCATTTTTTATTATTATTTTTTTTTTCTAAAGTCTCCCTGAAAAAAAAAAAAGAAAACAAATCAGTGGGAGATTAATATTGCCCTTTCTGCTTGTGTGCCAGTCTTGACTCCTGGGTATGCCATCTCTCTCTCTCTCTATCCAATTATGGGCCATAGAAAGCCTATTTTTTTTTTTTTTGCTTGATTTGGGTTCCAAAATCTACCTGAAAAAATCACTACATCAATCATTGGGAGAAAAATATTGGCCTCTGGGCTTGTGCCACTCCTGACTCCTGTGTGTGGCATCTCTCACTCAGTGGGGCATAGAAAGCCTTTTTTTTTTTTTTTTTTTTTTTTATTTGGTTTCTAAATTGTCATTGGAAAAATCATTTTATTTTATTTGGTTTCTAAAGTCTCCCTGAAAAAAAAAAAAAAACAGTGGGAGATTAATATTAACATTTGTGCTTCAGTGACAGTCCTGCGTGTGTGGCATCTCTCTCATTTGGTGCCACCAAAAACAGAGTGTGTAACATTGTGCCTGATTTTCGTTGTGGTCTCACCCACCTGTAAAGGTGTAGCTAAATCATACTGAAGTTATAGCTCACCGTGTAAGTTGTGTGACAGCAACATATACCGTTAGTTTGGTTACGTTTTTAAAACAATGAGGAAGTCTGGTGGAAGAGGTCGTGGCCGGGGGCGTTCATTGTCAGCTGGTAATGAGGGTAGTGGTAGTGGTGGAGCATCAGGTGGTCGTGGGAAAAAAAATATTCCACCTAAGTCTGGAGCTGTGGAGCCAGGTTCGTCGTCTGGCTACACAAGGCCTCGAACGCTCCCTTTTCTGGGAGTAGGAAAACCGCTTTTAAAGCCGGAGCAGCAAGAACAAGTTTTGGCTTATCTTGCTGACTCAGCCTCTAGCTCTTTTGCCTCCTCTCGTGAAACTGGTAAATGTAAAAGCAGCGCGTCGTTAGTGGATGTTTACGGTCAGGGACAAGTCGCTTCCTTGTCCTCTTCAGCAAAAACAACAACAGAGAAGAATGCAGCAGGCGACACAACGGGTTACTCCATGGAGCTCTTTACACATACCGTCCCTGGCTTAGAAAGTGAAGCAGTTAACAGTCCATGCCCATTACAAGTTGAATCTGACATGGAGTGCACTGATGCACAGCCACAGCCAGACTACTATGCTGGTCCTTTGACTCAGACCACAACATTGCCCTCGCAGGGTAATGATCAAGAATCAGACCCTGATGAGACTATGTTGCCCCATCACGAACGCTATACCACCGACCGACACGGTGACACAGACGAAGTTGCACACGAGCTACAAGAAGAGGTAATAGATGACCCAGTTCTTGACCCCGATTGGCAGCCATTGGGGGAACAGGGTGCAGGCGGCAGCAGTTCTGAAGCGGAGGAGGAGGGGCCGCAGCAGGCATCAACATCGCAACAGGTTCCATCTGCCGGGCCCGTATCTTGCCCAAAACGCGTGGCAAAGCCAAAACCTGTTGGACGACAGCGTGGCCATCCGGTTAAAGCTCAGTCTGCAATGCCTGAAAAGGTATCCGATGCTAGAAAGAGTGCAGTCTGGCATTTTTTTAAACAACATCCAATTGATCAGCGCAAAGTCATCAGTCAAAAATGTTCAACTACCTTAAGCAGAGGGCAGAATCTGAAAAGTCTCAATACAAGTTGCATGCATAGACATTTAACCACCATGCATTTGCAAGCTTGGACTAACTACCAAACGTCCCTTAAGATTGTAGCACCCTCGGCCAATGAAGCTAGTCATCAATGCAACATCCCTTCCGGCAGTGTAGGGCCACCATTTTCCGCACCACCTGCAGTATCTGTGCAGGTTTATTTGCCAGGCCAAAGCAGTCAGGGTCAGGGAATCACCAGTTTCGTAGTAGGAAACACTGCATCTAGGGCACCGGCGGCAACAATACCATCTCCCACCGTCTCTCAGTCTGCCATGTCCACCGGCACCCCCGCTAGTTTCACGATCTCCAGCTCTCCAGTCCAGCTCACCCTACATGAGACTATGGTTAGAAAAAGGAAGTACTTAGCCTCGCATCCGCGTACACAGTGTTTGAACGCCCACATAGCTAGACTAATCTCATTAGAGATGATGCCCTACCGGTTAGTTGAAAGCGAAGCTTTCAAAGCCCTGATGGACTACGCTGTACCACGCTACGAGCTACCCAGTTGACACTTTTTTTCCAGAAAAGCCATCCCAGCCCTCCACCAGCATGTTAAAGAGCGCATCGTCCATGCACTCAGGCAATCTGTGAGCACAAAGGTGCACCTGACAACAGATGCATGGACCAGTAGGCATGGCCAGGGACGTTACGTGTCCATCACGGCACACTGGGTGAATGTTGTGGATGCGTGGTCCACAGGGGACAGCAAGTTTGGGACAGTTCTGCCTAGCCCACGGTCTAGGAAACAGTTGGCTGTAGCCGTTCGCACCCCCTCCTCCTCCTCCTCCTCGTCCTCCTGCAGAAGCGAGAGCTCGTCCACAGACCGCAGTCGCACAACCACTCCATCCGCAGCTGCCACTGTTGCACACCAGGTCTCCCATTATGGGGCAGCTACTGGCAAACGTCAGCAGGCTGTATTAGCTATGAAGTGTTTGGGCGACAACAGACACACCGCGGAAGTTCTGTCCGAGTTCTTGCAGAAAGAAATGCAGTCGTGGCTGGGCACTGTAGATCTTGAGGCAGGCAAGGTAGTGAGTGATAACGGAAGGAATTTCATGGCTGCCATCTCCCTTTCCCAACTGAAACACATTCCTTGCCTGGCTCACACCTTAAACCTGGTGGTGCAGTGCTTCCTGAAAAGTTATCCGGGGTTATCCGACCTGCTCCTCAAAGTGCGTGGACTTTGCTCACATATCCGCCGTTCGCCCGTACACTCCAGCCGTATGCAGACCTATCAGCGTTCTTTGAACCTTCCTGTTGTGAATTCTGTGGCAGAGTTCACTCCTGTGGTCACAAGTGGTACTTTGGCTGATTCTCTCTGGGATCTTCCGTTTGTGGAGGAAAGTGGTACTGCAGCTTCTGAGTTTTCTCCCTCAGGTGATCTGGTGAGCTCGTTAGCTTCTTCTCTACTTAACTCCACCTGATGCTTTGATCCATGCTTCCTGTCAATGTTCCAGTGTTGGACTGGTTTTTTCCCTGGATCATTCCTGTGGCCTGCTGCTCTGCAAAGCTAAGTTTTGCTTTTGTTATTTTGTTGCTATTTTTCAGTCCAGCTTGCTTTATTGGTTTTTTCTCGCCTGCTGGAAGCTCTGAGATGCAGAGGGACGACCTCTTTGTTTCTGCTGATCAGGATGACTGGGTGTCCTTTTTGCCTTTTGCTGAGTTCGCCCTTAATAATCGGGCCAGCTCGGCTACCTTGGTTTCACCGTTTTTCTGCAATTCTGGGTTCCATCCTCGTTTCTCTTCTGGACAGGTTGAGTCTTCGGACTGTCCTGGTGTGGATACTGTGGTGGACAGGTTGCAGCAGATTTGGACTCAGGTAGTGGACAATTTGACCTTGTCCCAGGAGAAGGCTCAACGTTTCGCTAATCGCAGACGCCGTGTGGGTCCCCGACTTCGTGTTGGGGATCTGGTTTGGTTATCTTCTCGTCATATTCCTATGAAGGTTTCCTCTCCTAAGTTTAAACCTCGTTTTATTGGTCCATATAGGATTTCTGAGGTTCTTAATCCTGTGTCTTTTCGTCTGACCCTTCCAGATTCTTTTTCCATACATAACGTATTCCATAGGTCATTGTTGCGGAGATACGTGGCACCTATGGTTCCATCTGTTGAGCCTCCTGCCCCGGTTTTGGTGGAGGGGGAATTGGAGTATATTGTGGAGAAGATTTTGGATTCTCGTGTTTCAAGACGGAAACTCCAGTATCTGGTTAAATGGAAGGGTTATGCTCAGGAAGATAATTCCTGGGTTTTTGCCTCTGATGTCCATGCTCCCGATCTTGTTCGTGCCTTTTATTTGGCTCATCCTGATCGGCCTGGGGGCTCTGGTGGTACAAGTGGTACTTCGGCTGATTCTCTCTGGGATCTTCCGTTTGTGGAGGAAAGTGGTACTGCAGCTTCTGAGTTTTCTCCCTCAGGTGATCTGGTGAGCTCGTTAGCTTCTTCTCTACTTAACTCCACCTGATGCTTTGATCCATGCTTCCTGTCAATGTTCCAGTGTTGGACTGGTTTTTTCCCTGGATCATTCCTGTGGCCTGCTGCTCTGCAAAGCTAAGTTTTGCTTTTGTTATTTTGTTGCTATTTTTCAGTCCAGCTTGCTTTATTGGTTTTTTCTCGCCTGCTCGAAGCTCTGAGACGCAGAGGGACGACCTCCGTACCGTTAGTCGGTGCGGAGGGTCTTTTTGTCCCCTCTGAGTGGTTATTTATAGGTTTTTGTGCTGACCGCAAAGTTATCTTCCCTATCCTCGTTCTATTCAGCTAGTCGGGCCTCACTTTGCTAAATCTGTTTCATCTCTATGTTTGTGTTTTCATCTTACTCACAGTCATTATATGTGGGGGGCTGCCTTTTCCTTTGGGGAATTTCTCTGAGGCAAGGTAGGCTTATTTTTCTATCTTCAGGAATAGCTAGTTTCTCAGGCTGTGACGAGGCGCCTAGGTTCTGGTCAGGAGCGCTCCACGGCTAACTTTAGTGTGGTTTGATAGGATCAGGGATTGCGGTCTGCAGAGTTCCCACGTCTCAGAGCTCGTTCTTTAATTTTGGGTGTTTGTCAGATCACTGTATGTGTTCTGACCGCTATGTCCATTGTGTTACTGAATTATTTAACATAACACCTTCCCCAGCATCGCCTAATCATAGACGTTGCAACAAGGTGGAACTCAACACTGAAAATGCTTCAGAGACTGTGCGAACAGAGGCGGGCTGTTATGTTTTTGTGGGAGGATACACATACACGGGCAGGCAGTAGGATGGCAGACATGGAGTTGTCAGGTGTGCAGTGGTCGAAGATTCAAGACATGTGTCAAGTCCTTCAGTGTTTTGAGGAATGCACACGGCTGGTTAGTGCAGACAACGCCATAATAAGCATGAGCATCCCCCTAATGCGTCTGCTGATGCAAAGTTTGACGCACATAAAGGATCAGGCGTCTGCAGCTGAGGAAGAGGAAAGCCTTGATGACAGTCAGCCATTGTCTGGCCAGGGCAGTGTACAGGACGAGGTAGCGGGCGAAGAGGAGGAGGAGGACGAGGAGGATGATGGGGATGATTATATTTTTAATGAGGAAGCTTTTCCGGGGCCACTGGAAATTGTTGGCGCGGCAAGGCCGGGTTCTGGTTTTTGGAGGGACACAAGTGACGTGGATTTGCCTGAAACTGCCCCTCAACCAAGCACAACCGCAGATTTGAGAACTGGAACTTTGGCCCACATGGCGGATTATGCCTTACGTATCCTCAAAAGGGACACACGCATTACTAAAATGATGACCGATGACGATTACTGGTTGGCCTGCCTCCTTGATCCTCGCTATAAAGGCAAATTGCAAAATATAATGCCACATGACAACTTGGAAATAATATTAGCAACCAAACAATCAACTCTTGTTGACCGTTTGCTTCTGGCATTCCCTGCACACAGCGCCCGTGATCGTTCTCACACGAGCTGCAGGGGCCAGCAGACCAGAGGTGTTAGAGGGGCAGAAATCAGAAGTGGCGTTGGCCAGAGGGGTTTTCTGACCAGGTTGTGGAGTGATTTTGCTATGACCGCAGACAGGACAGGTACTGCAGCATCAATTCAAAGTGACAGGAGACAACATTTGTCCAGTATGGTTACAAACTATTTTTCATCCCTTATCGACGTTCTCCCTCAACCGTCATTCCCATTTGATTACTGGGCATCCAAATTAGACACCTGGCCAGAATTGGCAGAATATGCATTGCAGGAGCTTGCTTGCCCGGCAGCTAGTGTCCTATCAGAAAGAGTATTCAGTGCTGCAGGTTCAATACTAACAGAAAAAAGGACTCGTCTGGCTACCCAAAATGTAGATGATCTAACCTTCATTAAAATGAACCACAACTGGATTTCGAAATCTTTTGCCCCACCTTGCCCAGCTGACACCTAGCTTTCCTATGAAAAGGTCTTGCCTGTGGACTATTCTGAATGACTTTTCCAATCTCGTAATTTTCTGCACCTGATTGTCCAGCATACGACATGTTTACACCTCACTAAATGGCCAAACTCCCCACACGGGGCCGTGGTATCGCCACTTGGCGCCAGCACCCGTGAGAGTGCTGTTTGTCTGAAGAGGTGGGTGTGCCCGCTTTTGGTCGACGGCACTGCCACTGGGTCCCTCATAGTACAATAAAGTGTCTCTGGCAGTGGTGGTGCGCACCCAACGTCAGACACACCGTTGTAATATGAGGGGCCCTGGGCCTGTACCGCCGGCCACAAGACAGTTCCCCCCCCCAGCTAAAACAGTGCTCTACCGCTTGCAAAATTTTCTCTCACAGCTCCACCAATGTTTAGTCTATGCGCTGACATCCTTCAATGCCTGGCACTGACAATACCATTGTATTGACATTTTTGTTATGTTAGGCCTTCGAAGCCTGTCTGCGGTCCCTCCTTCCACTAGGCCTCCACTGACCATTGTACTGCTGCCCGTGTACCCCTGGAACCAATTTTAAATTGCCAACAGCCCTATTTTTTTATGTTAGGCCTTCGAAGCCTGTCTGCGGTCCCTCCTTCCACTAGGCCTGCACTGACCATTGTACTGCTGCCCTTGTACCACTGGAACCAATTTTAAATTGCCAACAGCCCTATTTTTTTATGTTAGGCCTTCGAAGCCTGTCTGCGGTCCCTCCTTCCACTAGGCCTCCACTGACCACACCACTGCTGCCCGTGTACCCCTGGAACCAATTTTAAATTGCCGAAAGCCAGCCCAATTTTATTATGTTAGGCCTTCGATGCCTGTTTGCGGTCCCTCCCTCCACTAGGCCTCCACTGACCATTGTACTGCTGCCCTTGTACCACTGGAACCAATTTTAAATTGCCAACAGCCCTATTTTTTTATGTTAGGCCTTCGAAGCCTGTCTGCGGTCCCTCCTTCCACTAGGCCTCCACTGACCATTGTACTGCTGCCCTTGTACCACTGGAAACAATTTTAAATTGCCAACAGCCCTATTTTTTTATGTTAGGCCTTCGAAGCCTGTCTGCGGTCCCTTCTTCCACTAGGCCTGCACTGACCATTGTACTGCTGCCCGTGTACCCCTGGAACCAATTTTAAATTGCCAACAGCCCTATTTTTTTATGTTAGGCCTTCGAAGCCTGTCTGCGGTCCCTCCTTCCACTAGGCCTCCACTGACCATTGTACTGCTGCCCTTGTACCACTGGAACCAATTTTAAATTGCCAACAGCCCTATTTTTTTATGTTAGGCCTTCGAAGCCTGTCTGCGGTCCCTCCTTCCACTAGGCCTCCACTGACCACACCACTGCTGCCCGTGTACCCCTGGAACCAATTTAAAATTGCCGACAGCCAGCCCAATTTTATTATGTTAGTCCTTCGATGCCTGTTTGCGGTCACTCCTTCCACTAGGCCTCCACTGACCACGCCACTGCTGCCCGTGTACCCATGGAACCAATTTAAAATTGCCTACAGCCATCTGGTATTATGTTAGGCCTTCGATGCCTGTCTGCGGTCACTCCTTCCACTAGGCCTCCACTGACCACACCACTGCTGCCCGTGTACCCCTGGAACCAATTTAAAATTGCCTACAGCCATCTGTTATTATGTTAGGCCTTCGAAGCCTGTCTGCGATCCTTCCTTCCAATAGTTCTCCACTGACCAGACCAATGCTGGCCGTGTACCCCTGGAACCCAGCTGAAAGTGCATGTAGCCTCCTTTTTTTCTTTGTTTTATATTTAGAAAGCCCAGATGAACTACGCTGTGCAACGGTTCAAGCTACCCAGTCGACATTTCTTTTGCGAGAAAAGCCATCCCAGTCCTCCAGCGGCATGAAAAAGTCTGCATTGTCATAGCACTCAGGCAATCAAACAGTAGAAAGGTGCACCTGACAAGAGACGCATGGACCAGTAGGCATGTCCACAAAAAGTTACGTGTCCATTACGGCGCACTGGGTTAATGTGTTGGATGCATGGTCCACAGGGGACAGCCTACAAAGTCTGTCTGCAGTCCCTAATTCCAATTTTCCTCCGCTGACCACACCACTGCTGCCCGTGTACCCCTGGAACCAATTTTACAGTGTCTACAGCCTAATTTTGTTATGTTAGGCCTACTACGCCTGTCTGCGGTCCCTCCTTCCAATACTCTTCCACTGACCACACCACTGCTGCCCGTTGACCCCTGGAACCTATTTTTAATTGCATAGAGCATCCTTTTTTTAATAGTAGGCGTACAAAGTCTGTCTGCGGTCCACTATTGAAATTGTCCTCCACTGCCCAGAGCACTGCTGCTTGTGTACCCCTGTAACTTTTTTAAGCTGCAGTGAGCCACATTTTTGGGTTAAGTCCTACTACCTGTGTCTGTCTGCGCCACTCAATTCAGCTGTGTTCCTTTGAAAAAAGCTGAGCGTCAATAGTCTTGTTTTCAACCTCTAGGAATTTTAAAACTGCATTGGGGGTACAACTTTGGTAGGGCCTACTAACGGTGTCTGCCTCCCAAAGGTGTGCCCCAGGTTTCCTCGCCATTGCTTCAATCTTAATGCTCTCGTTTAGTAGTTGTTGGAAACTACACTGCATTAGGCCTACAAATTGGGTATGGGGTGTAGAGAGATGGTGTGTTCCACTCCAAGGTGTTCCCCAGGTTTCCTCTCCATTGCTTCGATCTTCATGCTCTCGTTTAGTAGTTGTTGGAAACTACACTGCATTAGGCCTACAAATTGGGTATGGGGTGTAGAGAGATGGTGTGTTACACTCCAAGGTGTTCCCCAGGTTTCCTCTCCATTGCTTCGATCTTCATGCTCTCGTTTACTAGTTGTTGGAAACTACACTGCATTAGGCCTACAAATTGGGTATGGGGTGTAGAGAGATGGTGTGTTCCACTCCAAGGTGTTCCCCAGGTTTCCTCGCCAATGCTTCGATCTTCATGCTCTCGTTTAGTAGTTGTTGGAAACTACACTGCATTAGGCCTACAAATTGGGTATGGGGTGTAGAGAGATGGTGTGTTCCACTCCAAGGTATTCTCCAGGTTGCCTTTCCTGAGCTTCGATCTTCCGGCTCTCGTTTAGTAGTTGTTGGAAACTACACTGCATTAGGCCTACAAATTGGGTATGGGGTGTAGAGAGATGGTGTGTTCCACTCCAAGGTGTTCCCCAGGTTTCCTCTCCATTGCTTCGATCTTCATGCTCTCGTTTAGTAGTTGTTGGAAACTACGCTGCATTAGGCCTACAAATTGGGTATGGGGTGTAGAGAGATGGTGTGTTACACTCCAAGGTGTTCCCCAGGTTTCCTCTCCATTGCTTCGATCTTCATGCTCTCGTTTAGTAGTTGTTGGAAACTACGCTGCATTAGGCCTACAAATTGGGTATGGGGTGTAGAGAGATGGTGTGTTCCACTTCAAGGTGTTCTCCAGGTTGCCTTTCCTGAGCTTCGATCTTCTGGCTCTCGTTTAGTAGTTGTTGGAAACTACGCTGCATTAGGCCTACAAATTGGGTATGGGGTGTAGAGAGATGGTGTGTTCCACTCCAAGGTGTTCCCCAGGTTTCCTCTCCATTGCTTCGATCTTCATGCTCTCGTTTAGTAGTTGTTGGAAACTACACTGCATTAGGCCTACAAATTGGATATGGGGTGTAGAGAGATGGTGTGTTCCACTCCAAGGTGTTCCTCAGGTTTCCTGTCCATTGCTTCGATCTTCATGCTCTCGTTTAGTAGTTGTTGGAAACTACACTGCATTAGGCCTACAAATTGGGTATGGGGTGTAGAGAGATGGTGTGTTCCACTCCAAGGTGTTCCCCAGGTTTCGTCCACATTGGTTCGGTCTTCCGACTCTCGTTTAGTAGTTGTAGAAAACTACACTGCATTAGGCCTACAAATTGGGTATGGGGTGTAGAGAGATGGTGTGTTACACTCCAAGGTGTTCTCCAGGTTGCCTTTCCTGAACTTCTATCTCCAGGCTCTTATTAAATTGTGGTTAAATGGAACAACTGCATTTGGCGTACTAGTTGGTTTGGGGCCTACTATCGGTGTCTGCCACTCCTTGCTGTTCTCCTGGTTTCCTGTCCTGAAATTCCATTTTCAGGCTCTCGTTAAGTAGTTGTTAATGTTAGACTGCATTTGGCCTACTAGTTGGGTTGGGGCCTACTATCGGTGTCTGCCACTCCTTGCTGTTCTCCTCCACTGAACAAAGCTGTGCCGCCTGTTTACTACGGTTGCCAATTTTGAACTGCATTTCGACTACTTACTGATTTGGGCCTACTCTCTGTGTCAGCCTCTCATTCCAGTTGTCCTCCACTGCAATGCCCCCTGGTTAGTCTGTGTTACCAATTTTGAACTGCATTTAGCCAACTTTATTCTTTGGGCCTATATCTGTGTTTCCTCCTCATCCTGCCCATTGCCCAGCCAGTGATAGATGAGTCTGCTGGTACATTGACCCATAACGCAAAATTCCCCGTGCACGCTACACAGCAAGATTGTGACCCTGCTGAAAGTCAGGTTCCTCTTCCCGCATACCATACCACCTTACACGGGGACAAAGAGGAAGGTGCAGATGAAAGTGCAGGTTCCTTCATCAGGTGGGGGGAGGAATACTAGTTGGTGACGTCACTGGCACAGGGCCTCTCATAGTACGCAAAAGTGTTGCTGCCGGTGGGAGGCGCCCCCGCCGTGCAAACACACCGCTGTACTTTGAGGGGCCCTGTGCCAGTGCCAATGCCAACAAGTGGGCCCCCCCCTGCTTGCTCAGGATCACAGCACTTGCAAAGTTGAAATACTTACCTCTCCCTGCTCCACTGCCGTGACGTGGTCCAGATTTACTGGGCCCACTAATTACTTGAACCAGCCCTACGCCCCACAACTTTAGCCAAATGACCCCCAGTTTCAAATGCCTTCCAATTATTATAAGCTAAATTACGATTGACAAGCTTCTGTAACAAGAATGGATGTTTTTGCCATTAAAATGGGCAGTGTAGGTGTTTTCCTGGCCTCCACTCACTGCCGACTATGCTCCCCCATTGATTTGCATTGGGTTTCGTGTTTCGGGCGATACCCGACTTTTCGCCATAATCGGCCGATTCCACTCGACTCGACTTCTAAGATAGTCGGGTTTCGCGAAACACGACTCGACTCTAAAAAGGTCAAGGTCGCTCAACCCTAGTGATTAGGATTATGGATCAGGTTGGGATTAGGGTTAGGGGTGTGTTGGGGATAGGGTTGGAGCTAGAATTGGGGGGTTTCCACTGTTTAGGTACATCAGGGGGTCTCCAAACACGACAGCCAATTTTGCGCTCAAAAAGTCAAATGGTGCTCCCTCCCTTCTGAGCTCTGCCGTGCGCACAAACAGTGGGTTACCCCCACATACGGGGCATCAGCGTACTCGGGATAAATTGGACAAAAATTTTGGGGTCCAATTTCTCCTGTTACCCTTGTTAAAATAAAAACTTGGGGGCTACAAAATATTTTTTGTGGAAAAAAAAATATTTTTTATTTTCATGACTCTGCATTATAAACTTCTGTGAAGCACTTGGGCATTCAAAGTTCTCACCACACATCTAGATAAGTTCCTTGGGGGGTCTAGTTTCCAAAACGGGGTCTCTTGAGGGGGGTTACTACTGTTTAGGTACATCAGGGGCTCTGCAAACGCAACATAATGCCCACAGACCATTCTAAATAAGTCTGCATTCCAAAACGGCGCTCCTTCCCTTCCGAGCTCTGCCGTGCACCCAAACAGTGGTTTGCCCCCACATATGGCACATCAGTGTACTCGGGATAAATTGGACAACAACTATTGTGGTCCAATTTCTCCTGTTACCCTTGTGAAAATAATAACTTGGGGGCTGCAATATCTTTTTTGTGGAAAAAAAATATTTTATATTTTCACGACTCTGCATTATAAACTTCTGTGAAGCACTTGGGCATTCAAAGTTCTCACCACACATCTAGATAAGTTCCATGGGTGGTCTAGTTTCCAAAATGGGGTCAATTGTGGGGGGTTTCTAATGTTTAGGCACATCAGGGGCTCTCCAAACGCGACATGGCGTCCGATCTCAATTCCAGCCAATTCTACATTGAAAAAGTAAAACGGCGCTCCTTCTCTTCCAAGCTCTGCGGTGCGCCCAAACAGTGGTTTACCCTCACATATGGGGTATCGACGTATTCAGGAGAAATCGGACAACAACTTTTGTGGTCTAATTTCTCTTGTTATCCTTGTGAAAATAAGAATTTGTGGGCAAAAATATCATTTCTGTGTAAACAAATGCGATTTTTTATTTTCACGGGTCTACGTTATAAACTTCTGTGAAGCTCTTGGGGGTTCAAAGTGCTCACCACACATCTAGATAAGTTCCTTAAGGGGTCTAGTTTCCAAAATGGTGTCAATTGTGGGGGGTTTCCACTGTTTAGGCACATAAGGGGCTCTCTAAACGTGACATGGCTTCCGATCTCAATTCCAGCCAATTCTACATTGAAAAAGTAAAACGGCGCTCCTTCTCTTCCAAGCTCTGCGGTGCGCCCAAACAGTGGTTTACCCTCACATATGGGGTATCGACGTATTCAGGAGAAATCGGACAACAACTTTTGTGGTCTAATTTTTCTTGTTATCCTTGTGAAAATAAGAATTTGTGGGCGAAAATATCATTTCTGTGTAAACAAATGCGATTTTTTATTTTCACGGGTCTACGTTATAAACTTCTGTGAAGCTCTTGGGGGTTCAAAGTGCTCACCACACATCTAGATAAGTTCCTTAAGGGGTCTAGTTTCCAAAATGGTGTCAATTGTGGGGGGTTTCCACTGTTTAGGCACATAAGGGGCTCTCTAAACTTGACATGGCTTCCGATCTCAATTCCAGCCAATTCTGCATTGAAAAAGTCAAACTTCCAAGTTCTGCGGTGCGCCCAAAAAGTGGTTTACCCCCACATATGGGGTATTGGCGTATTCAGGAGAAATTGCATAACAAAATTTATGGTTACATTTCTGTTTTTACACTTGTGAAAATAAAAAAAATGGTTCTGAATTAAAATGTTTGCAAAAAATGTTCATTTTTTCCTTCCACATTGTTTCAGTTCCTGTGAAGCACGTAAAGGGTTAATAAACTTCTTGAATGTGGTTTTGAGCACCTTGAGGGGTGCAGTTTTTAGAATGGTGTCATACTTGGTTATTTTCTATCATATAGACCCCTCAAAATGACTTCAAATGTGATGTGGTCCCTAACAAAAATGGTGTTGTAAAAATGAGAAATTGCTGGTCAACTTTTAACCCTTATAACTCCCTAACCAAAAAAAATTTTGTTTCCAAAATTGTGCTGATGTACAGTAGACATGTTGGAAATGTTATTTATTAACTAATTTTCATGACATATCTCTCTGATTTAAGGGCATAAAAATACAAATTTTGAAAATTGCAAAATTTTTAAAATTTTCGCCATATTTCTGTTTTTTCATAAATAATCGCACGTAATATCAAAGAAATGTTACAACTAACATGAAGTACAATATATCACGAAAATACAATCTCAGAATCAGCAGGATCCGTTGAAGCGTTCCAGAGTTATAACCTCATAAAGTGACAGTGGTCAGAATTGTAAAAATTGGCTCGGTCATTAAGTACCAAATTGGCTCTGTCACTAAGGGGTTAATGGTATTCTGGAGGTAAATAGAGTAAAATCATATTAAGCAGGCTCACTGTACAGCTACAGAGAGGAGTAGGGATCAGTAACAGGCACCAGCTCACCGCACATTATATAGTAGTAATCAATCCACAGCACATTGATTGGCAGCTTGTTCTGCAGCGTATGTTTGTATCATCCTGTTTTGCTCTGATATTTGGAAGCGAGCATCAGCAGGGAGAATATAACTTCATTTTGTGCCTCAAGCAGCTCATGCAGTAAGCCTGCTCAACAGGAAATAAATGCTATTTATCTGCAGATTACCATTAAATTTGCAGTTAAATAGTGATTTTCATGATGACAGATTTTCTTTAATTTTGGTATCTTATGGAATTTGTATTGTGAGCCCTACTGGTGATGGTTTTCAGGGACTAAAATATTGATGACCAAACCATCAATGTTGGACTGCTGAAGGCCCAATAGCCATCAATTAGCTGTTATTTGATCCAGCAGCACATGATGTAAACCGATGTTCAGAATCGGAATAACATAGAACCAATATTGTGTAACTGCTAGTGTTGAGCGATACCTTCCGATATCCAGAAGTATCGGTATTGGATTGGATCGGCCAATATTCAAAAAATATCGGATATCGCCGATACCGATACCAATGCAAGTCAATGGGACAAAAATATCGGAATTAAAATAAACCCTTTCTTTGTAGGTTAATTTTACATGAAGGAAAACAACCAAGAATAATGTAGGATGTATTGGGGGAGGTGGAGGAGACATTAAAGACATAGAGGTTTAGCCCAATCAAATGGAATAGCAGGAATTCATTTTTTTTTAAGACGTTCGGAGTTACAAAGCTATTGACTATGTTACGATTTTTTATATTTAGTCAGATATTTATGTTTCACTACTTCCATGCTCTTCACTTTCTTTTTAACTTCTCCCACACATTTTTCTTCATCATCCTCAGCAGCAGCATCTTTTTCATCAACTTCTCCTTCACCTTAGTCATCTTCTTCTTCTTCAACTTCATCATTTTATTCTTTTTTTTTACATTCTTCATATTCTTTTTATTCAACTATTATTATTCTTCATAATCAACTTCTTCATCTTCTTCATATTCTTCTTCATCATATCCTTATTTGTGACAGCCAGGCCTTCCTGTAGTTGTTATCTATAAAAGTATGAAGATTACACCTTCTGTTCTGCCTGTCACAAAAGATTTACAACAGGATTTTTCCACATTCAGTTTGGCCTGCAGCAGCAGTTTTTTTTTCCAGGGGCACCTCGAGGAGGAACGGACTCACCCCCATACACTGCTTAGTCTTCTTCTGCTTATAATTTAGATAATATCTGTTGCTCTGATTTTTAGTCTTATGCTTAATGTTCTCCTGCTTTTTGTTCTGCAGCTTCTCGTTCTTCTGCTTCTTGGTCTTCAGGGTCGTCGTCTCCAGGGTCGTCGTCTCCGGGGTTGTCGTCTTCTTCGGGGTGGTCTTCAGGGTCGTCGTCTCAGGGGTCGTTGTCTTCGGGGTCATCGTCGTCTTCGGGGTGGTCTTTAGGGTTGTCGTCTTTAGGGTCGTGAACTTGGAAATGTAGCAGAAGGTACAAGAAGGCTGAGACACTGCCGAGAACCAGCTGATGTTACTGGAACCCAGATGGCTAGCCGAAGATACAAGAGCCAATGGAACTACCGAGGACCAGCTGACGGTACTGGAACCCGGTTACTAAGCAGGAGGTACCCGTGCCAGAAAGCACTACCAAGGACCCCCCGATGTTGGTGAAACTCGGATACCCAGAAGGAGGCACCTAAGCCAAGGCTCTGCCTGGAACCAGCTGACGGTACTGGAACCAGGATGGGGAGCAGAAGGTACAAGAGCAAAAGACACTGCCGAGAATCAGCTGACGGTGCTGGAACCCAGATGGCTAGCCGAAGGTACAAGACCCAATAGAACTACTGAGGACCAGCTGACATTACTGGAACCTGGTTACTAAGCAGGAGGTATCCGTGCCAGAAAGCACTACCAAGGACCACCTGACATTGGTGGAACTTGGATACCCAGAAGGAGGCACATAAACCAAAGGCTCTGCCCAGAACCAGCTGACGGTACTGGAACCAGGATGGGGAGCAGAAGGTACAAGAGCAAAAGACACTGCCGAGAACCAGCTGACAGTACTGGAACCCAGATGGCCAGCCGAAGATACAAGACCCAATAGAACTACCAAAGACCAGCTGACGTTACTGCAACCCGGTTACTAAGCAGGCGGTACCCATGCCAGAAAGCACTACCAAAGACCACCTGACGTTGTTGGAACTCGGATACCCAGAAGGAGGCACCTAAGCCCAAGGCTCTGCCTGGAACCAGCTGTTGGTACTGGAACCAGGGGGACCTATTCAAGCGTGTGTTCCTAAGAACCAGCTAATGGTGCTGGTACTCAGATAGGCAGCAGAAGGTCCACAGGATGAAAAAAAATTGCTAGGCCACGAGATGCCGTAGTTACCTAAAACCCACAGTCCTACAGGGGGAGCTTGTCCTATTGGCACAATGGAACCAGCCTTCATTGCCAGTTCCCGCAGCCCACATAGGAAGCACCTAAACTGCAGGCACCATAGAGTCGGCTAACCAGACCACAACACGACAGGACAATGTATTGGAGGCAAAGTGACCTTGACACTACCCGGAAACAGCTGGCGTGCTGGAACCAGGCTGGGCAGGAGGGAGTACCCGTGCCAAAGACACTTCTGAGCAGCAACTGGCGGTGTTGGAGCCCAGGGAATGCAGGAGAAGCAGGGTATGGGCTGAGGCCTAATTGGAGCAAGTTGAAAGGGAACCTTTAACCCCCCCAGATGTTTGCAACTAAAAGATCCACCTTGTGCAGCACTAATGCTGCACAAGGAAAAGGTGGCTCTTTTAATTATGCTCCTTGCACATGCTGAAGTTAACACTTATAAAATGTGTCCCCTGAAACTGTCCCGGAGGCGGGACTTTCCTTCTTAATGAGATGCAGCACAGCCGTCATTCACACCCCCTTGGCGCAGTGCGCCACCTCCTCAGCATTGTTTGAATCTGTCCCGGAGCCTGTGCTGTTATGTTATCCCTTGGCCATGCTGAGTTAGCGCTGCTCATCTTCAGACATCATTTGTTGTCAGTTTGGCTGCACCTGTGTGGCCGCCCTGCCGGGGATCCCGCTCCGCAGTGTCTTCTGATTTATTCACACTGCGGGCCTGGGATTCATGGGCATGCGCAGTGCATATATTCGCCTCTCACTCATCTCCTTCCACCTTCTTCAGACTGTGCAGCGTCAGCTGATCCCAAATCGCATGCCACGGCCGTGACGCGGCACAGTCTGAAGAAGGCGGAAGGAGATGAGTGAGAGGCGAATATATGCACTGCGCATGCCCATGAATCCCAGGCCTGCAGTGTCTTCTGATTTATTCACACTGCGGGCCTGGGATTCATGGGCATGCGCAGTGCATATCTTCGCCTCTCACTCATCTCCTTCCACCTTCTTCAGACTGTGCCACGTCAGCTGATCCCAAATTGCATGCCACGGCCGTGATGCGGCACAGTCTGAAGAAGGCGGAAGGAGATGAGTGAGAGGCCAAGATATGCACTGTGCATGCCCATGAATCCCAGGCCCTAAAGAGCCACATTGTCCAAATGCAGCATTAGTGCTGCACAAGGTGGCTCTTTAAGTTACAAATGACAGGACAGGTTCCCTTTAATTTATATTTTAGTGTCAGCGTGGAGGTCGCACAACACATTGCCGGATACACAGCAGGAGAGCAGCTGACGTTACTGAACCCCAATAACTTGGCAGCAAGTGTTGACTGTGCAAACGGCACTTCTGGGCAGCAGCTGGCGGTGTTGGAGCCCAGGGATAACATGAGAAACACAGTGTAAGCTGAGGCCTAATTGGAGCAAGTTTCAAATCTGTAGTAGTGTGAATGTGGAGGGAGCATGCAAAATTGTCACACACACAGCTGGGGAACATCTGGCATTACTGAACCCCAATAACAGTGGAGCAACTGTTGACTGTGCAGACAGCACTTCCGAGCAGCAACTGGCAGTGTTGGAGCCCAGGGACAGCAGGAGGAGAAGACTCTAGTTATTGCCGCACACACAGCAGGGGAGCAGCTGGTGTTACTGAACCCCAATAACAGGAGAGCAACTGTTGACTGTGCAGACAGCACTTCCGAGCAGCAACTGGCAGTGTTGAAGCCCAGGGACAGCAGGAGGAGCAGACATGAGTTATTTCTGCACATACAGCTGGGGAGCAGCTGGTGTTACTGAACCCCAATAACAGTGGAGCAACTCTTGACTGTGCAGACAGCACTTCTGAGCAGCAACTGGCGGTAATGGAGCCCAGGGACAGCAGGAGGAGCAGAGTGTAGGCCGAAGCCTGCACTTGAGGCAGTTTAATATCTGTTGTTGTGTCAGCGTGGCGATCGCATGACACATTGCCGGATACACAGCTGGGGATCAGCTGATGTTACTGAAGCCCAATAACGTGGCAGCAAGTGTTGACTGTGCAAACGGTACTTCCGGGCAGAAACTGGTGGTTTTGGAGCCCAGGGACAGCAGGAGGAGCAGAGTGTAGGCCGAAGACTGCACTCGAGGCAGTTTAATATCTGTTGTTGTGTCAGCGTGGCGGACGCAGGACACATTGCCGGATACACAGCTGGGGATCAGCTGATGTTACTGAAACCCAATAACACGGCAGCAAGTGTTGACTGTGCAAACGGCACTTCCAGGCAGCAACTGGTGGTGTAGGAGCCCAGGGACAGTAGGAGGAGCAGACTTGAGTAATTGACCCACACACAGCTGGGGAGCAGCTGGTGTTACTGAACCCCAATAACAGAGGAGCAACTCTTGACTGTGCAGACAGTACTTCTGAGCAGCAATTGGCAGTGTTGAAGCCCAGGGACAGCAGGAGGAGCAGACTTGAGTTATTTCTGCACATACAGCAGGGGAGCCGCTGGCGTTACTGAACCCCAATAACAGAGGAGCAACTGTTGACTGTGCAGACAGCACTTCCGAGCAGCAACTGGCGGTATTGGAGCCCAGGGACAGCAGGAGAAGCAGAGTGTAGGCCGAAGCCTGCACTTGAGGCAGTTTAATATCTGTTGTTGTGTCAGCGTGGCGATCGCATGACACATTGCCGGATACACAGCTGGGGATCAGCTGATGTTACTGAAGCCCAATAACGTGGCAGCAAGTGTTGACTGTGCAAACGGTACTTCCGGGCAGAAACTGGTGGTTTTGGAGCACAGGGACAGCAGGAGGAGCAGAGTGTAGGCCGAAGACTGCACTCGAGGCAGTTTAATATCTGTTGTTGTGTCAGCGTGGCGGTCGCAGGACACATTGCCGGATACACAGCTGGGGATCAGCTGATGTTACTGAAACCCAATAACACGGCAGCAAGTGTTGACTGTGCAAACGGCACTTCCAGGCAGCAACTGGTGGTGTAGGAGCCCAGGGACAGCAGGAGGAGCAGACTTGAGTTATTGCCGCAGACACAGCAGGAGAGCAGCTGGCGTCACTGAACCCCAATAACAGAGGAGCAACTGTTGACTGTGCAGACAGCACTTCCGAGCAGCATCTGGCGGTGCTGGAGCCCAGTGACAGAAGGAGGAGCAGAATGTAGGCCGAAGCCTGCACTTGAGGCAGTTTAATATCTGTTGTTGTGGCGGTCGCAGGACACATTGCTGATACACAGCAGGGGATCAGCTGACGTTACTGAAACCCAATAACATGGCAGCAAGTGTTGACTGTGCAAACGGCATTTCCCGGCAGCAGCTGGTGGTGTTGGAGCCCAGGCACAGCAGGGGAAGCAGACTTGAGTTATTGCCGCACACACAGCAGGGGAGCAGCTGGCGTTACTGAACCCCAATAACAGAGGAGCAACTGTTGACTGTGCAGACAGCACTTCAGAGCAGCAACTGGCGGTGATGGAGCCCAGGGACAGCAGGAAGAGCAGACTTGAGTTATTGCCGCACACACAGCAGGGGAGCCGCTGGAATTGCTGAACCCCAATAACAGAGCAGCAACTGTTGACTGTGCAGACAGCACTTCTGAGCAGCAACTGGCGGTGTTGGAACCCAGGGAAATCAGGAGGAGCAGACTTGAGTTATTGCCACACACACAGCAGAGGATCAGCTGATGTTACTGAAACCCAATAACACGGCAGCAAGTGTTGACTGTGCAAATGGCACTTCCGGGCAGCAACTGGCGGTGTGTGGAGCCCAGGGAATGCAGGAGAGGCAGAGTGTAGGCTGAGGCCTAATTGGAGCAAGTTGAAAGGGAACATTTAACCCCCCACATGTTTGTAACTGAAAGAACCACCTTGTGCTGCACTAATGCTACACAAGGAAATGGTGGCTCTTTTAATTATGCTCCTTGCAAATGCAGAACTAAACAATTATAAAATGTGTCCCCTCATACCGTGAAACCATCACGGAGGTGGGACTTTCCTTCATAATGAGAGGCAGCACAGCCGTCATTCTTCCCCCCTTTGGCACCCCTTTGTTTGAATCTATCCTGTAGCCTGCGCTGTTATGTTAAACCTTGGGCATGCGCAGTTAGCGCTGCCCATATTCTGACATCATTTGGTGTCAGGCTGACTGCATCTATGCGGCTGCGCTGCCAGAGATCCCGCCTCTCGGTGTCTTATGATTTAATCACACTGTGGGGCTGGGATTCATGGGCATGCGCTGTGCATATCTTCGCCTCAGGCTCTTACTCATGTCCCTACGCCCTCTTGAGACTGTGCTGTGTCAGCTGATCCCTAATCGAATGCCACGGCCGTGACACCGCACAGTCTGAAGAAGGTGGAAGGAGATGAGTGACAGGCAAAGATATGTACAGTGCATGGCCATGAATCCCAGCCCCCAGTATGAATAAATCAGAAGACACTGTGGGCTGGGATCTCGGGCAGCGCGACCACACAGGAGCAGTCAGCCTGACATCAAATGATGTCAGAAGACGGGCAGCGCTAACTCCGCATGCCCAAGGTTTAACATAACAGCGCAGGCTCCAGGACAGATTCAACCAACGCTGAGGGGGTGGCGCCAAGCGCCAAAGGGGTTTGAATGGCGGCTGTGCTGCATCTCATTACGAAGGAAAGTTTAAACTCTGGGACGGTTTCACGGTATGAGGGGACACATATTTTATAAGTGTTAAGTTGTGTTAAGTTCAGCGTGTGCAAGGAGCAAAACTAAAAGAGCCACCTTTTTCTGGTGCAGCATTTGTGCTGCACAGGTGGCTCTTTCAGTTACAAATGCCTGGGGGGACAGGTTCCCTTTATTTTCTGTAGTACTGTGAGTGTGGAGGAAGCAGGAGCAATTGCTGGATGCAAAGCAGGTGATCATCTGACGTTACTGAAACCCAATAACACTGGGTCATGTGTTGAATGTGCAGATGGCACTTCTGAGCAGCAACTGGCAGTGTTGGAGCCCAGGGATTACAGTTCATGTGGTAGAAACATGAACACAAAAGGAGACCTGGATACTGTTGCCAGCCAAGAATTTAATCTGGAAGAGGAGTGGCAAATTCATGCGAGATCCAGGCCTTGTTCATTTTCAAAAAAATTAAGCCAGTTAACGTTATCGGAGGATAGTTGCATGCGACGGTCTGTTAGTACACCACCTGCGGCACTAAAGACGCGTTCCGATAATACACTAGCAGCAGGGCAAGCCAGCACCTCCAATGCATACTGGCTAAGCTCTGATCATGTATCCAGCTTAGTGACCCAAAACATGAAGAGGGAAGAGCTGTGTGGGAGTACACTGAGAGGGCAAAACATATAGTCTGTCACCATCTGACAGAAACGTTGCCTCCTGCTGACGGGAGCTGTCTGTGATGGTGTAGACATTTGTGGCGAGCACACAAAACTTTGCCACAGTTGGGCCATACTGGTCTTGCCTTGTGCTGAGGCACTGCTTCTGCTCCCTGTTTGTGCTGAGCTTCCTCCACAGCCTCAACGCACTTTGCTGCTTTGTAAAGCACTAGCAGCACTTCTCTCAGTTGGACTGGAGAAGATGAAGGAATGCACCAGTGTGTCTTGGTACTCGCGCATTTTATGCTTCCGGTTCAACGGTGTTATGAAACTTTGTACGTTGTCCTGGTAGCACGGATCTAGGAGGGTGTAAACCCAATAATCAGCCGTGTTGAGAATGTGGGCGTTGCGGCGGTCGTTTCTCAGGCACTGCAGCATGAAATCAGTCATGTGCTGCAGACTGCAAACTTGCCAAGAAACGGTGTCCCCTGCTTGAGGCACGATCTCTGCCTGCTCTGCATCACCCCACCCTCGCTCTACATACTGACTACTGGAGCATAGTGTAACTCCCTCCTCTGTAAAGATGTCTTCCTCCTCCATTGACTCCTCCTCATCGTCCTCACAAAGTGTCCCCTGCCTAGGCTTTGTGAGGAACCACGTTACGCAGACTGTCCAGAAGCAGATGGCATTAGTGACTCCTCATCCTCCACCTCTTGCACAACCTCATCCCTTAGCACTTGCAGTGTTTTGTCAAGCAGACAGATAATGGAGACAGTCATGCTGACTAGTGCATCATCTGCACTCGCCATCCACGTGGAATCATCGAAGGCACGCAAAACCTGGCAGATCTCCTTCATAGTGGCCCACTCAGTGGTTGTGAAGTGTGAACGGCGCGCAGTGCGACTTGTTTGCGCCTGATGCAGCTGGTACTCCATTACTGCTGGCAGCTGCTCACACAACTGCTCCAACATATGTAACGTTGAATTCCACCTGGTGGGTAGGTCACATATGATGCGATGTTCCGGAATCGGCGCAGCAGAGCTGCAAGGCACGTTCTTGCCATGCGGGAACGCCGCAAGTGAGCTTACTCTAGGCAGACCTTGTGCAGCAGTGCATCAAGATCCGGATATTGTCACACAAAAAACTCAGCACAACCAAATTGAGCACATGTGCCAGACATGGTATGTGAGTGAGGTTGCCTAGGGCCAGAGCTGCCACCAGATTTCTGCCATTGTCACACACTACCATGCCTGACTGGAGATTCGCTGGCACAATCCACACATCGCTCTCCTGCTTGATGTCAATCCAGAGCTCCTGCATTAATTTCAGTACGGCCTGTTGACGTTTGGCCACGGCTGTGCTCATATCGGTCGTAACAGGTAAGCGTTCACGGATCAAGGTGGAGGTAGCCCATGACGGCTCCTGCAGCGATGATTCAGAGGAACTGGAGTATGAGGAGGAGGCAATGTGTACAGACTGAATTCCAGCAATCCTTGGAGTTGGCAGAACATGTACAACGCCACTCGCAAGATCTGTACCCGGCTCCACAACATTGACCCAATGGGCAGTGAGGGAAAGGTATTGTCCCTGTCCGTAGTGACTGGTCCACGCATCAGTGGTGAGGTGGACCTTGCTACTGATGGCGGTTAGTAGTGCATGTTTATTGCTTCCCTCCACATGCTTTTGCAGTGCAGAGACGGCTTTCCGGCTGAAATAAAAGCGGCTGGGCACGTTGTATTGTGGGACTGCCAATGCCATTAAGTTTCGGAAGGTGTCAGTCTCCACCAGCCTGAATGACAGCATTTCAAGGGACAGTAGTTTTGCAATGCCAGCATTCAGAGCCTGTGCTCGGGGGTGGTTTTCCGAGAATGGCCACCTTTTCTCCCATGCCTGTGCTACCGATGGCTGTAGACTGGGCTGGGAGTGTGAGGATGACTGGGAACGTGGTGCTGTGGGTGGAATTACACTGGGTCTCTGGACAACAGTGCCAGAGCTTCTTCCATGGCGATCCTGTGAGGAAGCCGGACCAGCTGTGTGTGAGCTGGAGGAAGAGGCTACAACAAGAGCTGAAGAAGTGGTAAGTGCCGCTATTTGTTGGCCTAGGTCTTCAGTGTGTTTTTGTAACTCCACCACGTGCTTGGTCGGCACATGTTTCCACATATTTGTGGTATTGAAGTTGCTGACACTTTTCCCTCTTTTGACTTTCTGATGACACCGCTTGCATTTGACAAAGCAAATGTCATCTGCAACTGTGTCAAAAAATGACCAGGCACTGCAAGTCTTGGGAGCGCCCGTTTTGACTTTTGGAAGAGGGATGCTCCTAATGGGTGCCGAAGTGGAGGCTATAGGCAATGCAGTCTTCTCCCTCCCTCTCCCTCTTTGGGCTGTTCGGTGAATCTTCCTCAGAGCTGCTCCCACCACCTTCTTGTACCTCACGCCATGATGGGTCAAGGACCTCATCATCTACACTACCCTCTTCCAACAACTGCTTCTTCTGGGTAGTCTCGGCAGCACAGTACGCACCAAAAAGTGGCACCTGAGTCTCATCATCAGATGCGTACTGAGGTGTGCTGACCGGAGGCACTGGCACACCCGCCTCTTCAGATTCAGAGAGACAAAGCTGTTGGGCATCACTGCATACTGCCTCTTCTTCCATTTTTCCAATACTGCTTGGCTGGCCCCCTCTTTCCAAGCCAAGAGATTCAGAGAACAGAAGTAGAGATGGCTCCTGTCCTGGTCTCTCTGACTGCCTGGGCAATTTGGCAGGTGGTGAAGAGACAGATGGGTGCTCTCCAGTGCTCTGTGCCTAAGAGGATGTGGCACTAATTGAAGTTGATGCATTAGCTGCCATCCATCCGACAACGGCTTCAATTTGTTCCTCCCGCAGCAGCGGGGTATGGCGATCTCCCACAAAGCTGCATATAAAGGACTGTTCCCTGCTGAAACTGGGGGATGATGAGTCACCGGTGCCCGCAGTAGGCACAGAATCCCCACGTCCTCTCCCTGCTCCATGCCCATGACCACGTGCCTTACTCCCTGCCTTCTTCATCTTGGTAGACTGATAAAGATAGGCAGAAAAGTACTAAGGGCTTAGTGTGCTTATTCCTAAACATCTCCTAACAAGTATAAGAAACACTAATTTTCTAAAGACTGGACTAGACTTTAATATGAGCTAATGTGGTCTACACAACTGTAAAGTGGAGTGTTTGGTGAACTTTATTAACTTTGTGTTTTTTTTTCGCAGAGTGAGCTGCACTCACACACAGACCGTGCAGACAGCCGTGAACGGCGCTGCAAGGCCAAAAAAAGCTCCTCTATGTAATCCTATATAGTGTTTTTTCTCAATCTAGCAGGATACGGATGGAAACCCACTAATAGGATCAATTTGAAAAAATGTGCAACAGGCAGCACTAATTGAAAAAAGGACAATGGAACAGTATGAGGCAGTGACGCACCCTGGGCTGACTACCACCGGCTGTGGCGGCATAACAGACTACAGAGTGAGCTGCACTGACACACAGACCATGCAGACACCCGTGAACGGCGCTGCAAGGCCAAAAAAGCTCTTCTATGTAATCCTATATAGTGTATTCCACAAACTAGCAGGATACAGATGGAAACCCACTAATAGGAGAAAAACAGGAAAAATGTCCTGCAGACAGCACTAATGCAGAAAAGGACAATTGAACAGTTTAAGGCAGTGACGCACACTGAGCTGACTACAACCAGCGGTGGCTGTAGAACAGACAACAGCCTGAGCTGCACTCACACAGAGACCTTGCAGACAGCGCTGCACGGCAAAAACAAGGTTCTCACACAGTGGTTGCTAAATTAGCATGGGTAAAGCACAATGAAGCAAATCGCTATCTCTAAACTGGCCCTCAGTCAGAACACAGCGTCCTGTCCCTAACTGAATTCACAGCAGAGTGAACCCAAAATGGCGGTGGCGACTTTTATAGCGCATCATGATATCACTCCAGCAGCCAATCACAGCCATGCCAGTAGTTGCATGCATACCATGCAGAACAGGATGTGCCCTCACTTCTAATCATTCCTCATGGCGGAATTCTGACTCTTTGAATTATGGGAACTTCCGATTCCGGTATCCGATATACTGAAAGTATCAGAACTCGGTATTGGAATTCCAATACCGCAAATATCAGCCGATACCCGATACTTGCGGTATCAGAATCCCTAGTTAGACCGCAAATGGAGTACTGTGTCCAGTTTTGGGCACCGGTGCTCAGGAAGGATATAATGGAACTAGAGAGAGTACAAAGGAGGGCAACAAAATTAATAAAGGGGATGGGAGAACTACAATACCCAGATAGATTAGCGAAATTAGGATTATTTAGTCTAGAAAAAAGACGACTGAGGGGCGATCTAATAACCATGTATAAGTATATAAGGGGACAATACAAATATCTCGCTGAGGATCTGTTTATACCAAGGAAGGTGACGGGCACAAGGGGGCATTCTTTGCGTCTGGAGGAGACAAGGTTTTTCCACCAACATAGAAGAGGATTCTTTACTGTTAGGGCAGTGAGAATCTGGAATTGCTTGCCTGAGGAGGTGGTGATGGCGAACTCAGTCGAGGGGTTCAAGAGAGGCCTGGATGTCTTCCTGGAGCAGAACAATATTGTATCATACAATTATTAGGTTCTGTAGAAGGACGTAGATCTGGGTATTTATTATGATGGAATATAGGCTGAACTGGATGGACAAATGTCTTTTTTCGGCCTTACTAACTATGTTACTATGTTACTATGTTAGAATGCTCAACACTATTAACTGCCTTCCTCAGTACATTCTACACCACACTTTATCTTCAATTCAAGTGATTAGTATATTGTTTTCATCTGGTGCTACTCCAGGAGCAACATCTGATCGGTGGCATCTTAGGTTGAACTGCAATGATCTGGTAATATTTCCCAAACTGCAAATAGGTCATCAATATATTAGTCTCTGACAGCCCCGTTAACCACTAAGTTGCCACCTGTAAGCATTCTTTCCAGAAGCCTTTTCTTACTTCCACTAGAGGACAGTTTGCATTAATCATATAGTATCACCCAGATAAGAATAAACCTTAACATGCACTGTTACATATATAGTTGTGCTCTAAAATTTACATACCCCAGCAGAATTTTTGCTTTCTTGGCCTTTTTTTCTGAGAATATGAATGATGACAACAAAACTTTATTTTCCACTCATGGATACTGATTGGATGAAGCCATTTATTGTCAAACTACTGTGTTTTCCTTTTTTAAATCACAATGACAACCCAAAACATCCAAATGATCCTGATGAAAAGTTCACATACCCTGGTGAATTTGGCCTAATAACATGCACAGAAGGTGACGCAAATGGGTTTGAATGGCTATTAAAGGTAACATCCTCACCTGTGATCTGTTTGCTTGTAATCAGTGTGTTTGCATAAAAGCTGAGTGAGTTTCTGGAATCCAGACCGACCCTTGCATCTTTCATCCAGCCACTGACATTTCTGGATTGTGATTCATGGGGAAAGCAAAAAAAATGTCAATGGATCTACGGGAAAAGGTAGTTGAACTGTATAAAACAGGAAGGGGGATACAAAAAGATATCCAAGGAATTGATAATGCCAGTCAGCAGCGTTCAAACTCTCAATAACAAATGGAAAATCAGGGGCTCTGTAAAAACAAATCCACAGTCAGATAGACCAACAATAATGTCATCCACCACTGCAAGGACAATTGTTCGGGATGCACAGAAAAACCCACAAATAACTTTGATTAAAATACTGGACTCTGAAAAGTGGAGGTGTGGCTGTTTCCAGAAGCACAATATAGAGGCTCTTTGAGAGAAATGTGCTGCATGATCGAGTCGCCATAAGAAAGCCATTACTGTGCAAATGTCACAAGGTATCTTGTCTACAATACGCAAAACAGGACAGAGACAAACCTCAAAACATCTGGAACAAGGTAATTTGGAGTGATGAGATCAAAATATTACTTTTTGGCCACAACCATAAACGTTACATTTGGAGAGAGGCCACATATTGAGCAATGTGTATCTCTGTCCGATGCCAGATCTATCTGTGGGCTACAAATTTGGGCATTTCAGGCCTCCATTCCACTGTATTTGATGTCTGTCTCCCTAGCTCTAAACAATATTTTGGGCTAAAAAAACTAAATTAGGCCACATTTTGAACATTGTAGTTTCTCTGTCAGATGCCTGATCTATCTGTGGGCATTTCAGGCCTACATTCACCTTTTTTGTGGTGTTTTACCATAGTTCTATATAGCATTTTTCTGTTTAAGTTAAAAATATACAGGCCACAAATTGAACAGTGTGGTATCTCTGTCAAACGCCTCCTCTATCTGTGGGCTAAAAATCGTGGTATTTGAGGGCTTCTTTGCATGGTTTTCCTGTGTCTTACCCTAGTTATTAACAACAGTTTAAAAAAAAAAACTACCTACAGTCCAGATAATTTAAACTGTGGTTTTTACGCACACTGATCACATATAAGTTTGCTCCAAATTCAGCCATTTGTAGTGAAAATATTGTAGTAATCCATTTAAAAAGGGCAAGGTGCGTGGCCAGGGATGGGAAAGTGGATGTGATTGTGCATGCAGAGGCCAAGGCCGTGGGCAAGCTGAAAGTGGGCCACACAAACATCCATATCTTCTCGCTCGACCTTCCTATCCCAATTACTAGGGGACCGCAACACACCACTATTGAACCCAGAGCAGTGTCAAAAGGTTTTGGTTGGATAGCATATAATGCTTCCAGTTACTTTGCCACCTCCACCACCACCACGTCTTCCACACAGTCAAGTCTGAGCAGTAATGAGTCTACACCACATATTACTCACCCTAATCCTGCTTCCTCCCACCATGCCGAGTACCCAGAAACAACTGATCCCATACTTGGAAACTCCAAAAAGCTGTTCACTTTTCCATTTCTAGATTTAGGACTCTCTGCCGGTCCACTTGAAATGATGCAAGATGAGATCGCATGTAGTGATGCCCAAATATTTGAGCAGCCTCGGTCACATGAAGGTGGGAAACTGTCACAAGAGGTGGACAATGATGAAACACAATTGCCAGAAAGTCAGGAAGAGGACCAGGGTGTGCATGTGGAAGATGAGATGGTGGATTACATAGTAACTCACCCAACCTGGCAGGAGGACATGCAGAGCGAGGACACCAGCACACATGGAGAGGGAGGCATCGCACCCCAACAGGCAGGAAGAAGCAGTGTGGTGGCTGAAGGCAGAAGGCGTGCATTCGTTCCCCATAAAACCAACATGACGGAAGTTGCCAGTCCAACTATGGGGCCTTCTAGAGTCTGGAAGTTTTTCAAAGACTCTGCTAATAACCCCAAACAGGCCATTAGCATCACCTGCCATCATCAGCAGAAGTAGCAAAACTAATAGCCTGACCACCACCAGCATGATCAGTCACATGGCAACAAAGCACCCGACTTTGTGGGCCAAACCCCAGGCTCCAGGAACAGTGTCTGCGGGTGACAGCACAACTTCTTCCACTGTTGTGCATGCAAGCCAATCCCCTGTCCAGAGTGCATGCAAAGATGCCTCGGGCCCTGCACCTGTCATTGCCCACAGTCAACTTGCACGATCATTAAGTACGTCCATGTCCTTGTCCTAGCGCAGCTTTCAATTGTACATACCACAGTCATTGTAAAGCTAGCAGAAATACGCAGCCAACACCCCACAGGCCACAGTATTAAATTCACACATTTCTCATCTGCTTGTGCTCGAAATGCTGCCTTTTATGCTCGTGGAGATGGAACCTTTCCACAACCTGATGGCGGCTGCCATCCCAAGGAACTCGGGCCCAGCCACTACTATTTCTCCCGGTGTGTCATCCCAACATTGCAAAATCACGTGTCCCACAACATTACCCGTGCCCTCAACAATGCTGTTACTGGGAAAGTCCATCTAACCATGGACACGTGGACAAGTGCTTATGGCCAGCGACGGTACATCTCACTGATGGCACACTAGGTTACCATAGTGGATGGAATACGTCCTCCTGATGCTGAGGATTCTGGGCTCTATGCCAATCAGAGTTGCCCCCACAGTTTACAGCTCCTGCACCTCCTCCTCCTTCTCCTCTTCAGCCTCCATCTCTGAAATGAGCACATCAGTCACAAGCTGGAAGCACTGCAGCACTGCCTCAACCAAGCAGTAACAGGCTGTGCTGAAGCTAATCTGCTTAGATGACAAACTACACAATTCTGAAAAGTTGTGGACAACTCTAAAAGAGCAGTCACATTTGTGGCTGACCCGGCTGAACCTCCAGCCAGGCATGGTCGTGTGTGACAATGGCCGGAACCTGGTGGAGGCTCTGAGGCGAGGTAAGCTCACACACGTACCATGCCTGGCCCATGTGTTAACCTTGTCGTTCAATGGTTTCTCAAAAGCTACCTAAAGCTGTCGGATCTGATTGTGAAAGTATGCTGCCTGTGTGACCATTTTAGCTGTGTGACCATTTTAGAAAGCTAGAGCTTCAGCTTCCCAGGCCGTGCTTCAGCAGCATTTGCAGCTTCCGGCTCACTAACTTGTGTGTGATATCCCCATGCATTGTATCTCTACTCTGCATATGTTGGAAAGGATTTGTGAGCAGTAAAGGGCAGTTGTTGACTACCAGCATCATCAAGGCCGTCATTATTCAGTTCAGACTCCACACATAAGATCTCAGGAGTGGACATGGATGTTAGCCATATGTATTATCCTACAAAACTTTGAGGACTCCACCAAGATGGTGAGCGGCAATGATGCCATAATTAGCATCACCATCCCGCTTCTCTGCATTCTGATAAGCTCTCTGCTCACAATGAAAGAAGATGCATTTCAGGCAGAACATGAGGACATAGACCAAGGAACCTTACTGGGGGCTTACACTTAGCCCAGCCTCATGGATTGGTAGACAATGAGGAATTGGAGAAGGAAGAACAGGAGCTACTTTCATGCGCTATAGATGGTACTACAAGCACAACTGTCATACCGTCTGTTCAGCTTGGATGGCCTGAGGACAGCATGGTCAGTCATCCTGTTGGTGAGAACACGGAAGTGTTTCCTGTTAGTAGTCTGGCATGCATGACTAACTTTATGTTGCACTGCTTCTCCCATGACCCTCGCATTATGATAAATTTCAGTGACACTCATTACTGTTTGGTGACACTTCTAGACCCACGCTACAAGCAGAACTTTCAATCTCTTCTTCCAGAGGCAGACAGGTCTACTAAAATGGTGCAGTACCAGAGGGCCCTTGTTGCAGAATTACTAAAAAAATTCTCATCTGAGAACGCTGGTCATAGTTCGTTGGACAAGCAAGGAGTACAGATGAGAGAGACACAACTCCAATCCAGCAGAGGCAGGGGAATACTGGTAAAGTTCTAGGAGAGTTTTCTCAAACCCTCCCATCGCCCTGGCCTAGAGGAAAGGGGTACTTTCACAAGGAATGCAATGTTTGGGAAGATGCTGAGGGAGTACCTTGCTGACCGTACCAACGTCCTCCATCATTCCTCTGTGACTTTTAATTATTGGGTATCCAAGCTGGACATGTGGCATGAACTGGCTCTCTACGCCTTGAAGGTCTTGGCCTGTCTTGCCACAGCGGGTTTTAGTGCCGCTGGTGGAATTATAGCTGATAAGCGCATCCGCCTGACAACTGAAAATGAATAAGAGCTCGATTGGGCCAGACTTCTGTATACCACCGAATGATAACAGCAAAACATATCCTCCAATACAGTGTCTTTTTTTGGGAGGTGTATTCCCATGGACCTCTTCACACCCACACATGGATATATGCTTCCTGATTTGGGCTAGTCGGTGTTATCCTCCTCCTCCTCCTCATCCAACACCACTAGAACACCATGGTGAACGTGTTCTGTGATGCTACAGCCACTCTAGTTTTTTGCAAGGGTGTTTATGATGCCTGTAAAGAATTTTTTTTAAATGTGTACCCACCAGAGGGAAATGTTTTTCAGCCCATACACTTAGTGTATGGGCATTCCAAGTATAGGAGACTCACTCTTTAAATTGGGAATAGATTCATAGGAGGACATCCTCCATGTCTCTTCAGACACCACCACTAGAACACCAGGGTGAACATATTCCGCGATGCAACAGCCACTCTATTTTTTGGCAAGTGTGTTTATGATGCCCATAAAAAATTAAAAATAAAAACAAAACAATTGTGTACCCCCCAGGTGGGAATGTTTGTAAGCCCATACACTTAGTATATGGGCATTACAAGAATAGGAGACCTGCTCCTTTATAATGAGAACATTTTTTTATGAGGCCCTCCTCCACATCTCTTTCAAGGGACATTGGAGTGCCTTCTAATTTTTTGCAGGCCTTGCATTCACTGCATAGGCAAACACTATGGGAGACCCACTTCCTAATAATGGGAATATTGTTTTCAGGAGGCCCACCTCTACATCTCTTCCAAGGCTTATTGGGGTGCATGTGAATTTGGTGCAGGGCAGGCATTCAATTCCTCTGCAAACAATATATAATAGACCTGACAGAATAACAAATCTGCAGGTGGTTGGGCATTTAGGAAATAGCGACCACAATATTGTGCAGTTTCACCTGTCTTTCACTAGGGGGACTTGTCAGGGAGTCACAAAAACATTGAACTTTAGGAAGGCAAAGTTTGAACAGCTTAGAGATGCCCTTAATCTGGTAGACTGGGACAATATCCTCAGAAATGAGAATACAGATAATAAATGGGAAATGTTTAAGAACATCCTAAATAGGCAGTGTAAGCGGTTTATACCTTGTGGGAATAAAAGGACTAGAAATAGGAAAAACCCAATGTGGCTAAACAAAGAAGTAAGACAGGCAATTAACAGTAAAAAGAAAGCATTTGCACTACTAAAGCAGGATGGCACCATTGAAGCTCTAAAAAACTATAGGGAGAAAAATACTTTATCTAAAAAACTAATTAAAGCTGCCAAAAAGGAAACAGAGAAGCACATTGCTAAGGAGAGTAAAACTAATCCCAAACTGTTCTTCAACTATATCAATAGTAAAAGAATAAAAACTGAAAATGTAGGCCCCTTAAAAAATAGTGAGGAAAGAATGGTTGTAGATGACGAGGAAAAAGCTAACATATTAAACACCTTCTTCTCCACGGTATTCACGGTGGAAAATGAAATGCTAGGTGAAATCCCAAGAAACAATGAAAACCCTATATTAAGGGTCACCAATCTAACCCAAGAAGAGGTGCGAAACCGGCTAAATAAGATTAAAATAGATAAATCTCCGGGTCCGGATGGCATACACCCACGAGTACTAAGAGAACTAAGTAATGTAATAGATAAACCATTATTTCTTATTTTTAGTGACTCTATAGCGACAGGGTCTGTTCCGCAGGACTGGCGCATAGCAAATGTGGTGCCAATATTCAAAAAGGGCTCTAAAAGTGAACCTGGAAATTATAGGCCAGTAAGTCTAACCTCTATTGTTGGTAAAATATTTGAAGGGTTTCTGAGGGATGTTATTCTGGATTATCTCAATGAGAATAACTGTTTAACTCCATATCAGCATGGGTTTATGAGAAATCGCTCCTGTCAAACCAATCTAATCAGTTTTTATGAAGAGGTAAGCTATAGGCTGGACCACGGTGAGTCATTGGACGTGGTATATCTCGATTTTTCCAAAGCGTTTGATACCGTGCCGCACAAGAGGTTGGTACACAAAATGAGAATGCTTGGTCTGGGGGAAAATGTGTGTAAATGGGTTAGTAACTGGCTTAGTGATAGAAAGCAGAGGGTGGTTATAAATGGTATAGTCTCTAACTGGGTCGCTGTGACCAGTGGGGTACCGCAGGGGTCAGTATTGGGACCTGTTCTCTTCAACATATTCATTAATGATCTGGTAGAAGGTTTACACAGTAAAATATCGATATTTGCAGATGATACAAAACTATGTAAAGCAGTTAATACAAGAGAAGATAGTATTCTGCTACAGATGGATCTGGATAAGTTGGAAACTTGGGCTGAAAGGTGGCAGATGAGGTTTAACAATGATAAATGTAAGGTTATACACATGGGAAGAGGGAATCAATATCACCATTACACACTGAACGGGAAACCACTGGGTAAATCTGACAGGGAGAAGGACTTGGGGATCCTAGTTAATGATAAACTTACCTGGAGCAGCCAGTGCCAGGCAGCAGCTGCCAAGGCAAACAGGATCATGGGGTGCATTAAAAGAGGTCTGGATACACATGATGAGAGCATTATACTGCCTCTGTACAAATCCCTAGTTAGACCGCACATGGAGTACTGTGTCCAGTTTTGGGCACCGGTGCTCAGGAAGGATATAATGGAACTAGAGAGAGTACAAAGGAGGGCAACAAAATTAATAAAGGGGATGGGAGAACTACAATACCCAGATAGATTAGCGAAATTAGGATTATTTAGTCTAGAAAAAAGACGACTGAGGGGCGATCTAATAACCATGTATAAGTATATAAGGGGACAATACAAATATCTCGCTGAGGATCTGTTTATACCAAGGAAGGTGACGGGCACAAGGGGGCATTCTTTGCGTCTGGAGGAGAGAAGGTTTTTCCACCAACATAGAAGAGGATTCTTTACTGTTAGGGCAGTGAGAATCTGGAATTGCTTGCCTGAGGAGGTGGTGATGGCGAACTCAGTCGAGGGGTTCAAGAGAGGCCTGGATGTCTTCCTGGAGCAGAACAATATTGTATCATACAATTATTAGGTTCTGTAGAAGGACGTAGATCTGGGTATTTATTATAATGGAATATAGGCTGAACTGGATGGACAAATGTCTTTTTTCGGCCTTACTAACTATGTTACTATGTAATATGGCAGTAGTAAATGAATAATATGAACTAGGTTTTCCTGTGGGCATCCAGTACATGGGCTCAAAGGCTTTTCGGGATGCTTGTAACTTTGGGGCAGGACAGGCCTTGCATTCAATGCATAGGCAAACAGTATGGCAGTAATAAATGAATAATGTGAACTAGGTTTTCCTGTGGCCATCCAGTATCTGGGCTCAACGGCTTATTGGGGTGCGTGTATCATTGGGGCAGGGCAGGCCTTGCATTTAATGCATAGGCAAACACTATGCAGACCCACTTTCTTATAATGGGAACATTTTTCAAGAGGCCCTCCTGTACGTCTCGTGAAAGTGGTGTTGTGGTGCGTCCTAATTTTTGCCAGCCCAGCCACTCACTGGATAGGCAATAGTAGTATAAAAGACCCACATTTTAATAATGGCCCTTTAAGAATATTAATGCCACCTGATGCCATTATAAAAAATAGGCTTTGTGACATTATGTCCCCCTTCATAAATGAAACAAGATGTGTCTGATGATGTCTCACGCACCACATGGCCAGCGAAGGTTGTTAAATGTTACAATGACATTCCCCAGTGAATGCATTTGTGAATGCTTCCAAGGGTCTTCCCTGTGATGTTCCAGTGTCATTTGAGCACTGTTCCCATTAATTTCAGATGTTTTTAGACCCTAAAAGGACCCCCGTCGTGTCGAGTACCAATGTACCCGAGTATTCCAATTTGCTCGACTTGAGCAATGAGCACCCGAGCATTTTAGTGCTCGCCTATCACTATTACTTATATTTACTATTACTATTTATTTACTTACTACAGGGTACTTGCTCATTTTGTTTTTATCTTAGATTCTGTCTGTTAAATGGCCACAGTGTGAATTCACACCTATACATTGCACTAATACCAAGGTATGCTCTGGCGTATTTTTTGTTTTGGTTTATACAGTATGTACAAATATAGCAAATTTTAATGTTATGCATTTAACGTAGTGCATTTGATACCATCATGTAGACACTTCAACATTTTCAAAATTACTGTCAAATTAAAAGATAATGTTTGATACACATGAACTGTTAAATGAATACATTTTTTAACCTAACATCAGAACTTATAATATGTAGTTTTGTAGTATAAAATGATATTGTTGTAGTATAATAACATAAGTCACAATTCCAGAGTAATCCAAATAAAAAGATAACCAAGGACACTGAGGGAATCTTTAATTATGCCATCGTTCCTGGAGCATATACCAGAAACATCAAATACTCTTTAAACCCCATACATATGTATGTCAAGCAAAAATGATGAGATTACATTACTTAGAAGTATTCTCATTTCTGAACCTTACAAAAATATCAGAGATGAGAAACAACACAGTTTGATGTAGCTGGACTCCCTTATGGCTAAGAGATAGAGAGCACTTTACAAACATGGATTATGCTGATTAATTCTTTAAACTATCCAAGTCTTAGGGTATATAGTAGAAGCATTACGGATGATTCACATCACAGCTTCTTCAAGCCAAAATCTCCTGATCGTAAACCATATCTAAGTTTTCAGGTGTTACATGAAAGAAATCCATTTTAAAAGACCCTAGGTGATGAGATCTGCACACAGTTCTAAAATTATTATCCTCTTACAGCGATTTCATGAGTGAACACAATTAATGACCAAAAGTTAAGGCCCAAATTAATAGTGACATATGTTTAGCTCCTACATAATCCAGTATAACATACAGTACCATCAAAAGAAGGAAAATAAAAATGCAACATAGAAGCGCTAAATCATATGGTCAGAATCAGGACTACTTCAGTTATAACAGTCATGAACTACTGCAATGGTACAGAAATGTTTTCATTAAAAAAATTATTCACTCAACTCAATAATATGCACAAGAGACCAGACAAGATTTACTTCTGAGTAAATGAGGTTGAAATCGGCCATCAATATAAAATTGATAGGGCTCACTAATGAGCAGAGAACTGCTAGATGTAGTCAATGTACAGGATGGAACGCAGCAGCTCCATACGTGGCTTTGTGGCCACTCCAAGGACTGTAATAACAGACATCAGTCAGTAAGCAAAGTATGGGGCTGTGTTCTGTCCCTCTGCACGAACAGATTTCCGATAATCAATATGGATGAAAGTGTTATGCTCTCACCGATCTCATAATGATGAGCTATCGTTCAATATGTCAAGTCTAGGAAAATGCATTTAAACTTTATTGTTTTAATTAAAGGGAATCTGACAGATGATTTTTGGGTATTGTACTAATAGTATCCTGAACTATGGCTTGGGCAGCCCTTACACAGTTATGGCATTAATTTTATCTACCCAGAGAGCATTACATTTTGCACATTTGTAAAAGAAATGATGTGAGAAGCTACTGCACAACTGGTTTCAGCATTCCCAGCTAATATGTATTAAAGACTTTTTAACAAAAATTTAATGTTGAAGTAGACAGGCAATGTGAAAGTGGACACAGAGAGAAATAAAGTGTTTTTGATTGTTTTCATTTTGTTTCTTCATTATGGAGAGGCAAAATGGGGTATTCAAAGCAATCAAACTATTTGGCACCAAGTGAGTTAAGTTTTCATGAGTCTAAGTGGGTGTTATCAGAGAGCTTTTAGTCGGGTCATGTACTTCCTCTCGTTGTATGACACTGACTATTTATAAGCAGGTAACAGCACACATGAGATTGAACACCCCCCTCCACCATTGCATAGAGTTGTTTTTTTAGTGTATGAAACGCAACCACGTTTGTCTGTTGTGCTCAAGCAAATTGCAATGACTCTGCAGTTCAGGTCTGTCATTACATCTTATACATGAGCAGTCTGTTCTGGGCTACTCCTGTGTAATACATAAAATGACACTTTGATTTGATTTGTTGGCAGAGCAATGAAAACCTGCCCTGTGTACAACACAAATATGTTTGCTCAGTCACACATGAAAAGTCTGATAGGTTGTATGGGAAGAAGAGCAGTACAGCTGTGGTGAGCAAGCTTGAAAAGCAGGACAGCTGTTGGGAGGATTTGTAATCTGTCACAGCTGATCTCAGGCATGCTGCCCCTCTCTGATTGATATTTTATCTTAAGACTGTCATTATTATGTTCACTTCATTTAGCATGTTAGGTCAGTAGGTCAGGTTATCTTTCCTAAATCTAATACACTAAAACACCTACCTTAATCTATTGCGGGGGTGCGATCTTTTTCTGTGTGTGTAGCTGCCTGCTTATGATTGGGAAACATCATACAGTAAGAAGACGTACACAACCCCTATGAAACAACTTTGATAATGTCCACCTTAACTTAAGCAAACACTTAAAACTTATTATTTGCCAAGTACATGGATTTCCAATATCTCCGCAACGTAGAGGCAAAATAAAATAAAATCTTTTTTTCCACTCTCAAGCTAGCATTATGTTGTGTCCAGTTCAAAAGAAAAACAAAAGTCTTCTTTAATGTTTTTTCTTTTTCGATTTCTGGGCCATACTGGGACCAGTGGCTACAGTTACAGATCTACATAATAATAAGTATTGCGCCAATCAGAACAAGAAAGTATCTTTAATTTTACTTTTCCTTACAAATTATTCCTACACAAATTAATGTATCCAATACAATAAAAAATCCAAATATAATAATAATTTGCTTAGAACATCTAATACGAGGGGTCCAGACTAGTGATGAGCGAGTGTACTCGTTGCTCGGGTTTTCCCGAGCACGCTCGGGTGATCTCCGAGTATTTATCCCTGCTCTGAGATTTAGTTTTCATCGCCTCAGCTGAATGATTTACAGCTATTAGGCAGGCTGAATACATGTGGGGGTTGCCTGGCTGCTAGGGAATACCCACATGTAATCAAGCTGGCTAGCAGCTGCCGCAATGAAATCTAAATTTCTGAGCAGTCATAAATACTCGGGAAAACCCGAGCAAGAGTAACATAGTTTGTAAGGCCGAAAAAAGACATTTGTCCATCCAGTTCAGCCTATATTCCATCATAATAAATCCCCAGATCTACGTCCTTCTACAGAACCTAATTGTATGATACAATATTGTTCTGCTCCAGGAAGACATCCAGGCCTCTCTTGAACCCCTCGACTGAGTTCGCCATCACCACCTCCTCAGGCAAGCAATTCCAGATTCTCACTGCCCTAACAGTAAAGAATCCTCTTCTATGTTGGTGGAAAAACCTTCTCTCCTCCAGACGCAAAGAATGCCCCCTTGTGCCCGTCACCTTCCTTGGTATAAACAGATCCTCAGCGAGATATTTGTATTGTCCCCTTATATACTTATACATGTACACTTATATACTTATATAGTACACTTGATCATCACTAGTCCAGACTCAATACACTCCTAGAGGTAAAATCTCTGGAAATGACCAGTATGCAGTCAGAAAAAAAAATTACTCAAGAACTCTATAGATCTTCAACATAAAAATAATAATGTAACAAGGATGTTCCAGATAGCAGCCCCCACCCACAGCCCTTCACCCTCCTGCACAGGCGTTATGTCCTTGCTGGTTTAGTACATGTTCACAAAACCATTGCTTCAAACCAAAATTCACAAAGCAAAGACCATTACCTCTGCAAAATAACATTCAGTCATCAATCAAAATCACTAAAACAATTAAATCTAGACATGTTTTGTGCACTATCATTACCTCAAGGAGCTATTACTCATAATTACCTTATGATTAAAGTGGAGTAGTTATTCCTGACTTTATTATCATAGGCACTGTAGGTGGGATGGAATTTAGAGTGTCCCCAGTGTAGGAAGCAAAGATAAAAACAAGGTACAGTATACCATTAATAAAATATGTATTCAGCACATTCTGCACTGAACAAAGTACAATTATTTCCTTCTATAATGCCTGAAACTTTTTCTTATGGTACATGCAAATAGCAGAAAAAGATCTGTTAAATTGTTACTTTATTCTGTTTTAGCTTTTTTTTTTCCCTTGGCAGCAAGAAAATATGTTACAGCACTTTTATCCATTTAGAAAATGAACTGACTGGAGGGCTGAAGCAGTGCAGGAGGATTAGGAGGATCTCAAACCATCAACAACTAATGCATGTGAAATTCCCAGCTCTGATGCCTGCTTGTCTGTTGTGTATATTAATTAAGTAAAGCTAATCAGTATATTATGGCAGGATGTAGCTATTAAAAATGTACCTTTTTTTATCTAAAATAAAATTTGTGCTAGTATTTGTAGACTTAAGAGATCACACTTTCAAATATTAACACTATAAGGGATAGGTGGGAGGATTGGTACAGATTAAAATATAATCTCCATTTGATAGATATCAAATTATTTATTATTTTATATGAAAAGGGCTTTCCGGTTTTAGGATATCCCTGTGCTAAGCTAACTTATTTGCTGCAGCACCGCTGTTTTTATGTTGAGGCTACAAAGAATAGCAGATACTGGGAGCAGATGCGGATACTCAGCACTGTACCCAAGGAAGAGGAGTAAATCATGTTTGGCTTTTTTAAAACAAAATGTGGATGTAGGTTTTCAGATATGAATAAAACCTCTTTAAATAGTTTTTGTCTGGAGCAGGCTAAAAGCTGTTGGCAGGATAAACCTTTATGTGACTCCACAAACTCTATATTTATGGGGTCATAACTCAAACAGCTGATCCCGTCTGGGATTTAGAAGGGTAAATCAGTACAATATTAAACTGTGCTGCTGACACATGAGAGCTAGTAAAGGCAACATTTTTCTTTGGTTTTAGGGACTCCCATGTGGTATGCACTGAAGCGCACCCAAGGGCAGTGGGGTACTCAGTACCGGGTCCTTCCCTTCACAGGGGGATGTCACGGTGGCTGACCCGGTCCGTGGTCCTGGGACGTCCATGTAAAAGGGAAAGGTCTTAAAAGGGAAATGTTCGTAACGCCCCCTGTGGTGTTTGGTCAGGGTGACCGATGCTACTTAAGGGGTCCGCTGGGGTTATGTTATGGCAGCTAGATGGTATACCTTCCCATAGGTTAAGTATGTCCCCAGGGCTTCCCAGAGTGTAGATGGTGGATGGTGTGAGGCGCAGTGAAGAACGAGGACACAAGATTGCAGTCTCTTTACCTTTACTGAAGACTTCAGCATCCACAGTCCAGAGCACCAGATCACAGGGCAGACAGAGTCCGGCCGGTTTGGAGGCAAGTCCAGAGTTCCCTTGTCCAGGTAGAAATCAGTAGCCTTCCTCTAGCTCTGCGGTGTTGTTGTACCTTACTGCTAAGCTTCTCATAAGGTCCTCACAACTGTTGTAGATGTTATCGATGTTATGTCTCTCTCTCTGTCCCCCGAATAGGATAGGACAAACCCATATGACCAGTGGCTTGAGGCGTTTTACAGAACTCTATCATGCCCCAGCCTCTAAGGGGTGCCACCTTGCCTCCTGAGTGTAGGGCGGGCAGGTAACGTGAAATTAGCTGTCCTGCCGGTCTCTGGAGCAAGGCATAAAGGATCGTTGCTCCCTCGGTGTTCCGGCTACCAGGATCCTGTGCCTCAGAAGGAGGCAGCCTGTGTAGGGCTGGGCTCCTTCTGGTATCCACTCCTTTGCTATGACTTTTTTCACCTTCTCTGCAATACAGTTCTCCTTCAGTGTCTCTTTCTGGAAGCTGCAGCTCTCAGGGCATGCACAGCTCCGTGTCCTTCTTCCTCGATCTCTGACAGGATCCCACCCCTGCCAGGGACCAACTACCTGAGCGAAGTTCAGCCAGCAACTAACTAACTTCCTCCCCAGGCAACCAGTTTTACCAATGTGAGGAGTGATCTAATAAATAGGAGCAGAGCTCCCCCTGGTGGCCTGGAGTGTGAAATGTGTTGCATGTTTATGATACCTGGATGCAGTTGTCCTTCTTTGCCTCTTTTTTTCTTTTTTGGACTTCTTTGCCTCTAAACCTAGCACCACTCCCCCTAGAGGAGAATGATATTACTGCAACGACCAGGACCCTGGGGCACTGCATGCACCATAAGAAATGTCCAAAACTAGGTAAAATGTAGATTCTGAGATAAGCAATTCAAGATCAGTTGAAAATGGAATTTTGTAGCAAAAGTAAAAGAAGTACCCAAAGATTCAGCTTCCTTTCAATAGAAAGTGAATTTGCATTTGTACCAGTTTGCATCAGAGTGCCTCAAAACCGCATTCAAATGTGCGTAAATCAGGTACATGTTCGATTCGCTACTTTCACAGATTGACTATGCACATATAAAAGTTTATGATGCTATTCACATGTCCATGTTTATTTGCTGACTGCATGTAAGCAAAAAGATGTGGGAGACATGTCCGAGACTTGGATCAAAAGTACGCATATAAGGCTGTGAGCACTTGAAAAATCATGAACAGCGCACATTGCAATCCCTCTGTAATCCATGTGCTATCAGTGATTAAAGGAAACCTATCAACTGATGTGTGCTACGCAACCGTAGCAGCATGTATCAGCCACTGATTGCGCGATTCCAGCCATGTATGTTTGTCTCTGACGCTGCAGATAATCACACAAGTGGGTCCCTGGTGTTCTACTTGCTCGCTGACAGTGACTGACAAGTCTCTGCCTACCTGCTTTTATAGACAGAGGCTTGTCAGTTACTGTCAGCTGGCGGACAGAAGCCAGCGGGGCACCCACCTGTATGACTAGTTAATGGCGCATCTCAGTCTTCAGCAGCTACAAAAAGTATGTTTTTCTCTGAAACGTTACTTTGTTTCAGAGACAACAATACATGGCTGTGAATGTACAGCCAGTGGCTGATACATGCTGCCCACGGGCAACATGTATCAACTGACAGGTTTTCTTTAACGTTGCAATATATAAAAGAAGCTTTGCAAATTACTCATGTATTCATATGATAAAAACACTGATGACACACTAACTGAATACTTATAAAAACCTGATGAAAAATTGTCTGTGTTTTTAAATACAATAATCACTGATGCCTGAATGTGCCCTAAGCAAGGTAATACTTTATTTAATCTCCTTTTTTCTCTTCTTGATAGTCTCTCCATCAGCTTCCTTCTCCCTTTCTCAATATCTTTTGTTCTGATTCTTCAACTCCATGGTTAGGTTTGTGATCTCCTTGGGGTCAATTAAAAGAAATGAAAACACAATGAAATGAAAACACAATGGTAAAGATCAGAGGCTTGCACATCCTGATGACTCTGTGAGCAAAAATCATTGTGAGGATTAGGAGCGGCCAGCTCAAAATGCATAGACCTGTATCCCCTTACCACCCTTTTCTTTTTATCACCTGTTTTCATTGATATGTTTTGCTCTGACATTTTTTATCTATCAGATTTAAAAGTCATGTTCTATTATTTCGTATCGGATGGCGGAAACTAGAATATATTCCCTAAGAAATGTGTCCCAGACTTGTTTGGAAACCTCCTTGGACTACATGGTCTTGTTTGGTTAGTATTGCCTCTTGCTTAATGAAGTTGCAGTCACTGTGGCCTTTCAGAGAAGTGGTGTATATACTGACACAATCATGTGATACTTAGATTGCACACAAGTGGACTTCCTTTCACTTAGCATGAGACTGCTGGCACCAGAAGCTTTTAGGGGCTTGATAGCAAAAGGGATGTATACTAGGGATGAGCGAACGTGCTACGTGATACTTGGATATCACTCGAGTATCTGGTTGCTCTGTACTTGGTAAGCATTAGCCAGCCGGAGCTCAATTTCAAGCTCAAATCCCCGCCCCGCATGTTTGGCGCCTGTTGCACATACAATAAACATACGGAAATAGCCTGAGAGTCATTGTAATGCCGTAGCCATCTTGGTAGTGGAATTACTGTGATTGGCTTGCCGTGTGACATCATAAGGGGTTATTAGGCACCGCCAGGCTCACCACACTGATGCCATTGCACAGTTCTTTGACAGCTGTTACTGGAGTGAGGAAGTTCTTGTCCAGGCGTGTGCAGGCACAGTTTAATGAATCAGAGTCCTGTAGTGTTGATACTGGTTCTGAAGCTGAACCATCATACTAACAATACTTATAAGGGCTAGTTTTGTGCTTTGCTGTTTGTAAGATACATTCTGAATTTAGTTTATGGAGGGAGAAAGAGTGGCAATAGCAGGGAGAGTGGCTGAGTACAGTCTTTAGGCAGTGATTAGGGCTTTGCAGTCCGCTGCTAAATATGGTGGGAAAAATAAGCATTTGATACACCACCAATTTTGCAAGTTTTCCCAGCTAGAAAGAATGGAGAGGTCAGTAATTTTTATCGTAGGTACCCTTCAAATGTGAGAGACAGAATCTTACATAAAATCCTGAAAATTACATTGTATGGTTTTTACATTATTAATTTGAATTCTATTGCATACATAAGTATTTGATACAAAGGAAAAACAGAACTTAATATTTGTACAGACATTTTTGTTTGCAATTACAAAGGTTTTCCTGTAGTTCTTGGCCACGTTTGCACACGCTGTAGCGAATATCTCAACGTTCGATTCGGATTACGATGGCCGAATTTGCAATATTCGCCGATTAATTCATCAAATATTCGCTGAACATAACTCAACACCATTCATCTCAATGGGAGACAAAAACAAACGCATGCACAACACCTTATAATGGTTCCAAATGCTGCCAAAAACATACAATGAGTGACAAACACCAGGAAAGTGGCCTCAATTCACCCACAGTACAAACTGTAGAATGGCACTACAGCAATCAACCAGGCATGAGGTATCGTGGTCTGGGAAAGTATTTACAGCTTTCAGATAAGTTAGGAAAGAAAATTGGATCAGCAAACCAAAATTCAATAAAAAAAAAATCATCTTTATTTCATTCTTTTACATTTTTTTTAGCCCAGACTGATGATAACATCATGTAGCATTCTTACTCGTTTCTGGCCGTAGCCCTTAGTTGTAGAATATAGTTCTTATATTCTACCACTATGGCTGCCGTCACACTAGCAGTATTTGGTCAGTATTTTACATCAGTATTTGTAAGCCAAAACCAGGAGTGGAACAATTAGAGGAATAGTATAATAGAAACACGTCACCACTTCTGCATTTATTACCCACTCCTGGTTTTGGCTTACAAATACTGATGTAAAATACTGACCAAATACTGCTAGTGTGTCGGCAGCCTAAGGGCTACGGCCAGAAACGTGCAAGAATGCTACAGGATTTTAACATCTGTCTGGACTAAAAAAAATTTAAAAGAATGAAATTAAGATGATTTTTTTTTTAATTGAAATTTGGTTTGCTGATCCAATTTTCTTTCCTAAAATCCTATGGTCAAACGGAATCTGGATCCAGACTGCAGCATCAGAGACTATCTACCATATAATACACAGTGAGGCACCATTCCCCTTTTTTTGTTTGCACTTACAGATTTCAATTGAATGTCACAGTAAGACTAGGTGGGTGAGGGTTCGGTGTAGGCCTCCTTTCCTGGGAGCCCTGATACTACATCATGCAATACCTCTACTTGCTTTCATGCTGAGCCACACTCAGGTGGCACAAACATCAGTTTTGTAGACTATCATTGTCAGAAATATTTAAGGAAAGTAGCACGGGTTGTTAAGTCCAAGGAAGTGGAGGGCTGACAGTCTCGGAGGCCTACTTCTACAGGCATTACTGAGGTCCACAGACAAAGCCGGCAGGGCACATGTCCTGCAAGTGTATTGTGCACTGTTACTACAGTGCTGCATGCATGAATATAGCATTCTAAATAATATTATTTCAGTAGCTAAATGTGGAAAAGCCTGCTGTATCCAACATTGTAGCTAGTTGGATAGGTGGTTGCCTATCAGTCAGATAGTGAAGCTAGCTACTGTCCAGTGTGGCTGTAAAACTTACCTTCCAGCTCTTTTTTTTCTTTTTTTGGTCATTCTGAGGTGCACAAACAAATCCAGCTGGGCGCGTGTTGTGCACTGCTTCTATTGTGATCCATGCAGGACTATAACATTCTAATTCAAATGTAGCTAGTGAAAAAATATTAAACCGCCTGCTGTATCCCACCTTGTAATTTAGTGCTGTAGTGAAATAAAACTGTTTGCAGATCTAAGGCACATAAAAAAGTTATAATTTTTTCTGTTTCTAAATGTGAAACAGCCGACGTTATCCAACATAGTCATTATGTGGCTGTGATAGTAAGCTGTCTGCAGACCTAAGGCACATAAAAAAAAAATTATAATTTTTCAGTTGGAAAAAGTTAGACTTTGTGACATTGTATCACACTTTGTCATTTGTTTGGGTTGATATTAAGCTATAGAGGCCTGATCCAGAGGCCACAAACAAATTCTTCTGTTATTAACCCCTTTCTGACATATGACGTACTATCCCGTCGAGGTGGGGTGGGCCCGTATGACCACCGACGGGATAGTACGTCATACGCGATCGGCCGGCATCATCAGCAAAAAAATAAAAAAGTTATAGCCCTGAGAATAAAGCGATGCCAAAATAATAATTTTTTCTATAAAATAGTTTTTATCATTTAAAAGCGCCAAAACATAAAAAAATTATATAAATGAGATATCGCTGTAATCATACTGAACCGAAGAATAAAACTGCTTTATCCATTTTACCAAATGCGGAACGGTATAAACGCCTCCCCCAAAATAATTTCATGAATAGCTGATTTTTGGTCATTCTGCCTCACAAAAATCGGAATAAAAAGTGATCAAAAACTGTCATGTGTAAGAAAATGTTACCAATAAAAACGTCAACTCATCCCGCAAAAAACAAGACCTCACATGACTCTGTGGACCAAAATATGGAAAAATTATAGGTCTCAAAATGTGGAGATGCAAAAACGTTTTTGCTTTAAAAAGCGTCTTTTAGTGTGTGACAGCTGCTAATCATAAAAATCCGCTATAAAAAACGCTATAAAAGTAAATCAAACCTCCCTCATCACCCCCTTAGTTAGGGAAAAATAATAAAATAAAAAAAATGTATTTATTTCCATTTTCCCGTTAGGGCTAGGGTTAGGGCTAGGGTTAGGGTTAGGGCTAGGGTAAGGGCTAGGGTTAGGGTTAGGGCTAGGGTTAGGGCTAGGGTTAGGGCTAGGGCTAGGGTTAGGGTTAGGGTTGGGGCTAGGGTTGGAGCTAAAGTCAGGGTTAGGGTTGGGGCTAAAGTTAGGGTTAGGGTTGGGGCTAAAGTTAGGGTTAGGGTTGGGGCTACAGCGTACTCGGGACAAATTGGACAACAACATTTGCGGTCCAAGTTCTCTTGTTACCTTTGGTAAAATCAAAATTTGGGGGGGCTAAAAATCATTTTTGTGGGAAAAAATATTTTTTTATTTTCATGGCTCTGCGTTGTAAACTGTAGTGAAACACTTGGGGGTTCAAAGTTCTCACAACACATCTAGATAAGTTCCTTGGGAGGTCTAGTTTCCAACATGGGGTTACTTGTGGGTTGTTTCTACTGTTTGGGTACATCAGGGGCTCTGCAAATGCAATGTGATGCCTGCAGCCCAATACATCTAAGTCTGCATTCCAAATGGCGCTCCTTCCCTTCCGAGCTCTGCCATGCGCCCAAACAGTGGTTCCCCCCCACATATGGTGTATCAGCGTACTCAGGACAAATTGTACAACAACTTTTGGGGTCCAATTTATCCTGTTACCCTTGTGAAAATACAAAACTGGGGGCTAAAAAATCATTTTTGTGAAAAAAAAAAGAATTTTTATTTTTACGGCTCTGCGTTATAAACTGTAGTGAAACACTTGGGGGGGTCAAAGCTCTAAAAACACAACTAGATAAGTTCCTTAGGGGGTCTACTTTCCAAAATGGTGTCACTTGTGGGGGGTTTTATGCTTAGGCACATCTGGGGCTCTCCAAACGCGACATGGTGTCCCATCTCAATTCCAGTCAATTTTGCATTGAAAAGTCAAACGGCGCTCCTGTCCTTCCGAGCTCTGCCATGTGCCCAAACAGCCGTTTACTCCCACGTCAGGTATCAGCGTACTCAGGACAAATTGGACAACAACTTTTGGTGTCCAATTTCTTTTCTTACCCTTGGAAAAATAAAAAATTGGGGGTGAAAAAATCAGTTTTGTGAAAAAATATGATTTTTTATTTTTACGGCTCTCCATTATAAACTTCTGTGAAGCACTTGTTGGGTCAAAGTGCTCACCACACATCTAGATAAGTTCCTTAAGGGGTCTACTTTCCAAAATGGTGTCACTTGTGGGGGGTTTCAATGTTTAGGCACATCAGGGGCTCTCCAAACGCAACATGGCATCCCATCTTAATTCCAGTTAATTTTGCATTGAAAAGTCAAATGGCGCTCCTTCCCCTCTGAGCTCTGCTATGCGCCCAAACAGTGGTTTACCCCCTACTTTCCACCCTACCCTACTTTCCAAAATGGTGTCACTTGTGGGGTTTTTAAACATTTAAACACATTAGGGGCTCTCCAAATGCAACATGGTGTCCCATCTCAATCTGTGCATTGAAAAGTCAAATGGCGCTCCTTCTCTTCTGAGCTCTGCCATGCACCCAAACAGTGGTTTACCCCCACATACGGGGTATCAGCGTACTCAGGACAAATTGTACAACAACTTTTGTGTTCCATTTTCTCCTGTTACCCTTGGTAAAATAAAACAAATTGGAGATGAAGTAAATTTCTTGTGAAAAAAGTTAAATGTTCATTTTTATTTAAACGCCGCTACCAAGTGCAGAGCCAGGGAACGTCCCGGCCGGAGGCGTCCCTGGTTACACTGGGAAACAAAGATGGCCGACGCTGACACGCAGCGTGTGACGTCACGGGCCTACGGAGGCACCCAAGGACCAAAAAGGTAAACCGACGCATTTCGAAGGGTGAACGCCCTTCTTCATCAGGGTTAACCTCCGTAGGCCCGTGACGTCACACGCTGCGTGTCAGCGTCGGCCATCTTTGTTTCCCAGTGTAACCAGGGACGCCTCCGGCCGGGACGTTCCCTGGCTCTGCACTTGGCAGCGGCGTTCTATACCACTCTCGTCCGCACGTGCTCCTGCACGCCCACCCTCCGGTCATCGCCATTTGCACTACTTGTACCACAGCCGCACTTACATCCATCAGCAGCGGAGGGTGCTCATTTTCATTACCCACGGTAAGGGATCTATTTTCTTTATTTAGGTTCTTAGTATTGTTTTGTAGGGGGTACACATTTCTGGCACATATCAGTGCAGCGCCTCACTAATAGCGCGACTTCCGGCGCTTCGTCTATAGTGTGACATACGTGTCTACCAGTCTACTCGGGGCAATTGCGCCCCTGCAATCAGGGGAGGTCATTTTAGTAATCCAAGCGCGGTGCCATTTGTATATATATTGTTTTGGTCTTTACAGAAAGTGGCACATGTTCTGTGGCTACCAGCAGCTGGGTTACTGTTTAGGTTATCCCCACTTCTTGTAGTGGGTTTAGGTGCTGAGCGCCGGTGATAGTCTGTTTTATACCTAAATTAATCAGAGAATATTGCAAACTCAGCAAACGCAACCTGAATCAGATATTGAAATATTCACTCATCTCTACTCCTGAGCCCATAATACTCGATGCATGAGTAATTGAATATCAAAACATTTTTCAATGCTTTTTTGGAGCGTTATATACCATCCAAATGTAACAAAAGCACCTAACACTATTTGGCTGAGCAATACAATACTACAACTTCTTTTGGCGTGCTATATACCACAGAAATGTATCCCACAGCATGTAATACTCTATGGATGAGTAATTAAATACAGAAAAAAAATGTGATTGCTTTTCTGGAGTGTGATACAGTATACCATTGAAATTTAATAGAAAGCACCTAATACTCTTTACATAACTAATTCAATACAGACACATTTTTAAATGCTTTTTTGGAGTCTGATATACCATAGAAATTTAACAAAAAGCATCTAATACTCTATGGATAAGTAGTTGAATTCAGACACATTTTTCAATGCTTTTGTGAATCTTATTTACCACCAAAATGTCACAGAAAGCATCTAATACTGTATGGATGACTAAATGAATACAGACAGATTTTCAACCCTTTTTAGACTGTTATATAACATCGAAATGTACCACAGACCACATAATAGTGTATGGATGAGTAATTGAATACAGAAAAATGTTTCATTGCTTTTTGGGTGTGTTATATAACACCAAAATGTACCACAGACAAAGATACAGCATGTGGATAAGAAATTGAATACATAAAATGTTTCACCACTTTTTGGGAGTGTTATATAACATTGATATGTACAACAGACCACTTAACAGTATATGGATTACAATTTTGTCAATTTTTTGATCAAAAAAATAAAAATGTGGTCAATTGCCTTATTTATATATTTAGCTATAGACTGAAAAGCCCTAATTCCTGCCTAGAGTCTGCATTCAGCCACTCTCCCTTTTTCTGCAACTCTTAGTTCCTCATTAGGCTAAATGAAGAACATCAAAGCACAAAATTAGCCCTTAAAAGGACTGTTAGTACAGTGGTTCAGCTTCATCACCAGTATAGATAACTCAAGACTTGATTTGTTTGCTCATCCCGGGTAATTATTTATCAATAATATTTATACTTATCAGTTAGTGGTTGCTTATACATTACAGCATATAAAAATACTACATTTTCTAACATACAGATACATTGAAAGTATATATTTAGATTCCTACCATTCTTTTAAATAAAAATACACCACAGAAGGATCACTGATGTATATTCAATAGGTCAAAAACATTTATGTGTTACTATAAAATGCCTTGAAGTTTTTTATGCTATCTCCTATCTCCCTCAACTAGGCTTTCAGTGACAATGACAATCTGTGGCACACATTTGTTTCTTCACATCATCTAGGGCTTAAAGTGCCATTACTAATGCAAGTGTATCACACTTTAAGTGTCACAATATATAGAAAAATTAAATAAAACAGACTCACAAGTGTATCATAAAACACACACACAGTACTGCAGATGCCTTCAGCACACAGAGAAAAAAACAACTTACTGTAGATAGAATGAATAGATAGAGTAGATTGATAGAATAGATAGAGTGATAGAATAGATGGAATGAATATATACAATGAATAGATAGATTGATAGAATAGATCGAGTGATAAAATAGATAGAATAGATTGATACATTACCTGCGGTATCCTCATCCCCGACATTTTCCCACGGTGTAGAGGTAACTTCAGGTGAGGCTGTGAGGGAGCGCAGGCTCGGTGACGTCACCGCTAGTTACTGAGCCTGCGCCCGCTCCATCTCCTTCATTCCCCAGTAGCTTATAGCCGGCAGCGGTTGTAAGCTTTATCTCAAAGATACTGCGTGAAATACTAGGTATATTGGACTATGACAGATCAGGGAGTATACTTTTGCGGTTTTATTTTATTTTTATTACAGAAGATCGATGGTTTCGCTTTGGAATGGCAGAACAATAAAAAGATGATCAAAACTGTGTGGTGTTTTATTTCATTAAAAGACTTTTTCTGCATCTGTGTGTGTTTATTTAACCCTTTAATTATTGTAGGATTAGTAATGGATAAGTGTCTTATTAACACCTCTCAATTACTAAGCCAGCTTATTGTCACCTTACAATAGCAAGGTGACATTAACCCCTTATTTCCCAGCTTACCACACTACAGGGCAAGTGGGAAGAGCGGGGCAAAGCGCCAGAATTGGCGCATCTAATATATTCGCCTTTTCTGGGCAGCTGCGGGCTGCTATTTTTAGAATGGGGGGCCTATATCAATGTCCCCTTACCAGCCTGAGAATACCAGCCCCTAGCTGTAAGCTTTAGCAAGGCTGGTTGTCAAAAATGGGGGGGGACACTACACCATTTTTTAAAATTATTTATTTAAATAAATTCAAAAAAAGTGTGAGAAACCCTCTATTCTTGATAACTAGCCTTGCTGATGCTGACAGCAGGGTGTTGCAGCCCCCCGCTGTGAGCTTTGTCTGGCTGGTTATCAAAATTAGAGGGAACCCATGCCATTTAAAAAAAAAAATTATTTACAGCGCAGGAACTGCAGATGAATACTCCCATCCGACGCTCCTGCTGTCACTGTAATTAGTGGCTGTAGGTGTCAGATGATGGGAGCAGTAGTCCCATCAGCTGACACCATACCTCCGATCATAGCTGAAAGCTCACACTGTCTTCTGACAGCGGGGAGCTGCAGCTCTCTGACCGGCGGGGAGGATTTCCCCGCTGATCAGAAGCGGTGTTTGCCACGCTGTCATGCATATGACAGCATGTCAAACATTGTATCGTTGGACCCCCCATTCAAGTGAATGGGGGGTCCGCTGCTGGAAGAGAGGCTGCATGAATGCATCATGCAGCCTGCCATCTAGATATAGCAGAGCTGAGTGTGACATTGCATCCGGCTCTCCTTCACTTTTCTGCAGCAAATACGCTGCAAGAAAAGTCGGCCTAGCGTATGTGCAGCATTTTTTCACCATCCATTCAAGTCAATGGGTGAAAAATGCTGAAAAAACGCTGAATGAAGTGACATGCTCTATGTCCAAAAAACGCAGCAAAGCACAAAATCCTGATCACACAAAAACCGAATGTGTGTACATGAGATTTCAGAAAAGTCATAGGCTTTGCTGGTATTGTAAAAAGCAGCTGAAAATTAGCATAAAAAACACAGCAAAAAAACACAGCAAAAATGCCGTGTGTGAACTTACCCTTAATATGTTCTTCTAGTGGCTAGAAAGCTATACCATTCATGTGATGATCAAACTGGTACATGATTCAGCTTTAATGTACTGCACCTACATGACTTTTTATACACTAAAAGCAAAAAAATCTAAAAAAAATGAGATATTAGAAAGTTCTTTGGCTTGAAGAAGTACTCTCATCTCAAACATTTATTGCACGTCCCCACCAACAGATGTATGTGTGTGTCTAGCAGTTTCCAACTTTCCGCTTGACACATTATGTCTAAAATGGAGCCCTCCTGTATACTCTACTCTATTTGTCCAGTGGAGCTGATCTCATTCATTTCAAAATGTACAAAATGATTGCACTCACCTATTTTTTTTTTTAAATATAGTATAAAGAAGTCATAAGAGTTTTGACAGCTGCCACAGATCCACCTGGTCAGCCCGTGACCAAGTCAGAACATTCAATCTAGGAGTTTTGTGGATTTCATCCGCGTTTCAATGTCCTAGTGACTTTGAAAGGCGTTGAGAATAAACCATCATCTTTATGTTCAATACGTCTGGACATTCGTCTTTACAGCAGCGCGGATGACATCCACAAAACTCCTAGATTGAATATTCAGGCTATCACTGCAGCACATCTCAGCATAAAAGTTGAAAGCTATGTCTTGAGAATGGGGCCACCCTTATCACATCTCTGGAAATGAAGAGCTAGCCAGATTGATTGGTGTGTATCCTAGAGTTGGATCCATTTCCGATATTTATGGAATGGTGTAAATGTCACCAGTGTTGAGAGCACGGAATAAGTCTAAAGTTAAAGTTATGTGGGCATCTTGCTTCCAAAGGGTTAACTATTTTTGTGTACTTTGTGTGGGAAAAAGGGCAGTATCTCATTTTGCTACTGACAAATGCAGGGCCCCTTTGAGGTAGATCCTTGTGACCAGATAATCATATTGAATGTATTGGTTATGGGTTTACTTATTATAGGATAACATTTGTAGAACATCTTTCTCTCTGACACAATTAATCATTTTAAGAGTCTTAGGCAAAAGATATGTATTGCAACAGTTTACATTTTCTCTTAGTAGCTTCAGTAAACCATTAAATATCCCTAAAGGCTGAATAGATTCATGATGCGTTATTTGAAATTTATAGCCTTTGCCAAATTCCAGATAATTAATATAACTGTACAATATCTCACATAGTAATTGTCTCCTGGCAAGTGTTCCATCTATGTCCTGACATTTACTAGAAAATTAATATTAATTACACAAATGATGTAGAATGAAACTCTCAGTTCCATTAGGCTATGAAGAATATTGTGTAAATTGGAAAAACTGTAAACAACGATAATAAAATGTAATGTATTTATAAAACTTTTTTTAAAAATGCATTTCATAGTTTTTCATATTTTACATTTGAAAAGATATATAAAATATATGGTGCAATAGGGACATAAATTAACTCTGCTTTTAACCTTAAAGGTGTTGTCCATTCCAAATAGATAAGTCTGCAGTCACTCCAAGTGACTGCAGACATCGGGCTGCCACTAGAAATTTCGGGGCCCCATACTGGCAAAATTTTCGGGGCCCCCTTGAGACTCCGCCCAGGCTCCACCCCAGCCCCGCCTCAACGCTCCACCCCTCGAACTGGCCACAGTCCCACCACTCTCTCTTGGAAAATCTCCACTTCTCACCTATCACACATTGACAGTTCCCATCACCAGATCACACATAAAGCCGGCAGCTTTTGTTTTGGCCAAAAGATTTTTTAAGCCACCAAAATGACAAGGTAGACACTTTTGGCCGGGCCCTACTCTACTGTAACCTATTAAATATTTGTTAAAATATGCAATACAATTTAGGTTTATATTTATTTATTTTTCAATTTTAAAAATGATCTATAATACCACATACAAGGAACAAATACCACAGCACCATGACCAAACACCATACTACCACCAGTGACTGAATAATATCACATACAAGGAACAAATACCACAACACCATGACCAGACACCATATTACCACCACAGTGACCGAATAATATCAAATACAAGGAGCAAATACCACAACACCATGACCAGACCACATATTACCACCACATAGTGACTGAATACTACAATACTGATCAGTAATAAAAAACACCCCACAATACTATTACCATAAGTGCCAGTATTCACAGGAGATCTGTACTTAGTATGCAGTGTCTGTGTAGAGGTTATACATTGATCACTGGTGACATTGTACACAGGACCTCTGTATATAGTATACAGTGTATAGTCTCAGTGTATAGGTAACACTGACTCACCAGTGACGTCTCTAGGTGAAGTCCTTCATCTTTCATCCAGAACAGATCGCCATCATTTCATCCAGCCAGGACTCGTCTCTGCGGGAAATAACACAGTTATCTCGAGTTCCGCTGGTAGAACACATTACTTAATTTTCCCAACTTCTACATTACACCACATGAAGAAGGCAACATAGTATCACTCTACACAGTAACAGGACCACCCCCCATTTAAAACCGTATACTCAAAAAATAAAATAAATACATCACTGCAGTAATAATATCCCTTAATTAGCCCCTATAGTAATAATATTCGCCATTTTAGCCCCCGTGTGTCTAATTCCTGGCGTCAGCCATATGTTCTCCCATCCTGCCCTAATGAGTATCCATCCTGCCCCATATGATCTCCCCATCCTGCCCCATCTGTCTCCAACGTATCCATCCTGCCCCATGATCCTGCCCCATCTGTTTCCAATCCTGCCCCCAGTGTCTCCAATCATGCCCGTATCACCATTCTGCCCTGTCTCCAATCATGCCCCCAAGTCTGCAATCATGCCCCCTGTGTCTCCATTCTGCCCCATCTGTTTCCAATCCTGCCCCATCTGTTTCCAATCCTGCCCCATCTGTCTCCAGTCATGCCGCCATGTTTTTCATCCTGCCTCCTTTGTCTCCAATCATGCCCGTATTTCCATTCTGCCCCTGTGTCCAGCATTCTGCCCCCGTGTCCAGCATTCTGCCCCCGTGTCCAGCATTCTGCCCCCGTGTCCAGCATACTGCCCCCGTGTCCAGCATACTGCCCCCGTGTCCAGCATTCTGCCCCGTGTCCAGCATTCTGCCCCCGTGTCCAGCATTCTGCCCCCGTGTCCAGCATTCTGCCCCCGTGTCCAGCATACTGCCCCCGTATCCAGCATACTGCCCCGTGTCCAGAATACTGACCCTGTGTCCAGCATACTGCCCCCGTGTCCAGCATACTGCCCCCGTGTCCAGCTTTCTGACCCTTTGTCCAGCATTTTGCCCCTGTGTCCAGCATCTCCTCTGCCCAGCTTTCTGCCCCTTTGTCCAGCATTCTGCCCCTGTGTCCAGCATCTCCTCTGCCCAGCTTTCTGCCCCTTTGTCCAGCATTCTACCCCGTGTCCAGCATTTCCTCTGCCCAGCTTTCTGCCCCTTTGTCCAGCATTCTGCCCCTGTGTCCAGCATCTCCTCTGCCCAGCTTTCTGCCCCTTTGTCCAGCATTCTGCCCCTGTGTCCAGCATCTCCTCTGCCCAGCTTTCTGCCCCTTTGTCCAGCTTTCTGCCCCTGTGTCCAGCATCTCCTCTGCCCAGCTTTCTGCCCCTTTGTCCAGCATTCTGTCCCTGTGTCCAGCATCTCCTCTGCCCAGCTTTCTGCCCCTTTGTCCAGCATTCTGCCCCGTGTCCAGCATCTCCTCTGCCCCTGTGTCCAGCATTTTGCCCCTGTGTCAAGCATCTTCTCTGCCCAGCTTTCTGCCCCTGTGTCCAGCTTTCTGCCCCTTTGTCCAGCATTCTGCCCCTGTGTCCAGCATCTCCTCTGCCCGTGTCCAGCTTTCTGCCCCTTTGTCCAGCATTTTGCCCCTGTGTCCAGCATCTCCTCTGCCCAGCTTTCTGCCCCTTTGTCCAGCATTTTGCCCCTGTGTCCAGCATCTTCTCTGCCCAGCTTTCTGCCCCTGTGTCCAGCATCTCCTCTGCCCCAGCGTGTCCAGCTTTCTGCCCCGGGCCCCCTCCTCCGCTCCTCTGGATCGCCGCTACCAAAAAAAAAAATACTTCTTACCTGGCCGTGTGCTCCTGCGGCGGGCGCAGCTCCTCCACGCAGGTGAAGGACGCACTCGCCGGCGGCTGACGATGACGTCAGACGCCGGTGAAGTGCGACTGCGCACTGCGATCGCTCAAGTCTGCTGCCAGCCTCCAACTGGCTGGCGGCGGCTGTTAACTATTGACATGTGGGCACGGGCCCGCACGTCAATAGTGTGCCGCAGCGCCTGCACGGGGGGCCCGGTGAGCAGATTAGATGGGGCCCGATGCGGGCCCCCTCTGCTCACCGCCGGGCCCCATACGCCAGTCATGGCTTTAATGCCCTGATGGCGGCCCTGTGCAGACATATGAATACCCCCAGTGCATGCACTGTGCATTGAGAGAATTGACAGTTTCTGACCCAGGACCTGAGGGTATAAATATGTTATACATAGGCTCATATATATTTCTCATACGTGTGAAATTTTTTGCAATTTACTGTCGTGAATAAACTGAGCTCAGCGCTGCACAATGAGACTTTTCTCACTTTGATCTATCCAAGATCACTGCAGTTCATCCGCACAGCTCACACTGATATGACCTGGGAGCGCAGCCTTAATGACCTGCAGTAATATGGATGACATCACCAATAGGCACCAAAGCTGTGCTCACCGCATTTCATTCACCTGTTTTTTTCAGCCTGGACAGTTACATCTTGGCACCGTCCAAGTTGAAAATCAATTATCGCAAACATTGGAGAGTATGTCAGGCAGGTGAGGGATATTTTTGTTTTTTATTTTTGTTTTATTTACATAAGACCAGGGCTTCAATTAAATGGATATTAGGTGAGTGTTTTTGTTGTTTATTATTTTCTGTTTTTTACAGGGGACTAAGGCTTCAATGGAATGGGTGTAAGGTGAGTATAACTGCGCTTGTTATTTTAAAATACATTTGTAAAATGGTGTGCATTTTTATTTCAAATAAAGGACTTTATTCTTTGCATTTTGTCTTTGACAATATGACTATGGGGTTACTAATGGATAGGCATCTTAAAGACACTTCTCCATTACTAACTACTGTTCTTGATGTCACCTGAAAATACAAAGGTGACATCAATCCTACAAATATGAACCCCACATGCCACCACAAGTGGCAAGAACCGGGCATAGCACCAGAATTGCCACATCTAATAGATGAGCCTTTTCTGGAGCAGTTGCCGTCTGCTATTTTTAGGTTGGAGGGCAATATCCATGGCCTCTAACCAGCCTAAGAATACCAGCCCCCAGCTGTCGACTTTAGCTTGGTTGGTTATAAAAAATCGGAGGGACCCCACACTTTTTTTTTCAGTAAATATATTTATTGAAATTTTAAACAGGAAAAACAATAAAAAGAATCATTACAATGTCCAGAGCTATATATTACGCCTCTGAGAACACAGCACAAGTGTAGTTGAACAAGGACTCTGGCACATAAAGGGTACATGCTTCTCATCTTGAGAATTACCTCGGGACATGGACCTTATATACAGAATACAGAACCTGTAAGAAAAGCAATTGTAGAGATAGGAGAAAAGGAAAGAAAGAGAAAAAGAGATAAAAAAAGGGGGGGGGGAATGGGGGAGAAGGGGAGTAAGGAGGGAGAGGGGAGGGGGGGTTAAGGAAGACCCAGCAATGTACACACCCACGTATTGAGAATTATGAGTATGTATGCAGCCAAGTCAGGAACCCTGTGCTCTCCTTGAAGGATTGCCAGTGGAACCAGGTGCGTCCCTGGTCATATGCAGAATCACCATCACCTGCCACCAGCGACTCCAGACTATGTAATCTATCCATTTTAGCTATCCATTCCTCCGTGGAGGGGACCTCAGTGGACCTCCAATGTCAGGGAATAACTGCCCTGGCAGCTAATAGGTAAAATCTCAGGATCGCCTATTTAACGGAAGCTATCGAACTGGGTATCAGGGACAGTAGGGCCATTTGGGGGGAGGGCTCATGGCGGACCCCAGTCATCAAGTGAAAGGCATCGAAAACTGAGTTCCAGAAGGGTTTCAGGGGACCACAGGACCACCAAACATGAAGCACAGCACAGCTGTATCTGCGGTATGAATGGTAATGTATTTTTGTTGGTGCATGACTGGCTTCATGGTAACCTTAGGAGGAATTGTTTTTCAGGGGTTGTGTAACGGATATTTTTTCCAAATGGGCATTTAACCCATTATTGGTATGCTGTATATGTTATTTTCCCTGTTTAATAATTAATAATTTATTTTCATAAATCCCTCTCTGATATTTGGTGCCAATCATCAACTATACTGCAATTGCTGTTGGAAAAATATATTTGAATTTTTCTATCACTCTGTACTCAATCTTTGGTACCCCATGGTCCTTTAGATATATATTTTTATGAATGTTTGGTACTATGTAGCTATATGATGTACCCGTTTGGTTATAATCACACTGAGTGGCGTTAATGTTTTTTAATTGTTTTATACGTCCATGTTGTAGGTTTTGGTGTGCAATAAAAATATTTTGTTACTTTGTTATAAGGTGATCCCTGCTTTTGTGTTAGTCGTCTTGTTCTTGGATTAGTGCATGTATTGTTATAGACTAACTGTAGGTAGATCCCTTTAAATATTATATATCTAGGATGGTACCCTCCTTGTGTGTTTTTTCCATTCCGTGTGCAATGTTGTGCAGCTTGGAATTCTCCACCAATATGGCCAGCTCTGATGACGTCATCATCACCATCACTAGCCAACTTCTTTGCCTCCTAGCAAAACAAATCTTCTGGTGATGATGGATGAGATAGTAACACAGCAGGAAGAAGAGTAGGAGAAACAGGGACCATTGACATCATTATTATGCCAGATGTTCCTACATGTCTTGGGGGATGGGTTTCTGTACCAGAAGTGTTCAGGTCCACAAAGCCAGTCAGGTGACACTGTTGCATGATAAGGAGGAGTAGGAGTGAGGAGTATGAAGAACCTCTATGTTCACAGCAGGGTGGCCCTCGAAGTAGCTTATAGACATCAATGGAGCATGGCTGGGGGGATACACAGAATACACAAGATACAGATTACCCAGATGATACACCTCACTCTGAGGACAGCTTGTCATTGTCTTTGGGCAGCCTGGAACATGTGATGCAATACTTGCTGCTTTGTCTACACAATGACTGAGTTTAGAGGTATGTTACGAGTGCTGATTACTGGGTGGCCACCCTGCTGGATCCCCACTACAAGCATAGTGAATAGTGTTGAGCGATACCTTCCAATATCCAAAAGTATCGGTATCAGATTGGATCGGCCGATATTCAAAAAATATCGGATATCGCTGATACCGATACCCGATACCAATGCAAGTAAATGGGACAAAAATATCGGAATTAAAATAAACCCTTTCTTTCCTTGTAGGTTAATTCTACATGAAGGAAAACAACTAAGAATAATGTAGGATGTATTGGGGGAGGTGGAGGAGACATTAAAGGCATAGAGGTTTAGCCCAATCAAATGGAATAGCAGGAATTAATTTTTTTTTAAGACATTCGGAGTTACAAACCTATTGACTATGTTACGATTTTTTATATTTAGTCAGATATTTATGTTTCACTACTTCCATGCTGTTCACCTTCTTTTATTAATAATAATAATAATAATAATAATTTTTATTTATATAGCGCCAACATATTCCGCAGCGCTTTACAAATTATAGAGGGGACTTGTACAGACAATAGACATTACAGCATAACAGAGATCACAGTTCAAAATAGATACCAAGAGGAATGAGGGCCCTGCTCGCAAGCTTACAAACTATGAGGAAAAGGGGAGACACGAGAGGTGGATGTAACAATTGCTTTAGTTATTCGGACCGGCCATAGTGTAAGGCTCGGGTGTTCATGTAAAGCTGCATGAACCAGTTAACTGCCTAAGTATGTAGCAGTACAGACACAGAGGGCTATTAACTGCATAAAGTGAATGAGAACATGATGCGAGGAACCTGATTGTTTTTTGTTTTTTTTTTGTTTTGTTTTTTTAAATAGGCCACACAGGGATCGTTAGGTTAATGCATTGAGGCGGTAGGCCAGTCTGAACAAATGAGTTTTTAGGGTACGCTTGAAACTGTGGGGATTGGGGATTAATCGTATTAACCTAGGTAGTGCATTCTAAAGAATCGGCGCAGCACGTGTAAAGTCTTCTTTTTAACTTCTCCCACACTTTCTTCTTCATCATCTTCTTCCTCTTCTTGCCCTGATGGCATAATACAGTCCACATAGACCTCAGACTCTTATCAGGACTACCTTTGCTCCCAGGAGTTAACATCTTGTGAAGAGAGTCTGAATTCTGTTCAGACCCTACTTCATCCGGCCCTGGATTCAACTGAAAAAAATCTTGGTCATCAGTGAAGATGCTTTCATTCTTTTGAGTCTGTGACTTTTCAGAACAGAACTCTGATGACCATAGAATAGAATGTGAGAACAGCTCAACAGACTTGCACATCTGTCATTCCCCACAGTCACTTAGGCGGTTGGAGAGTTGTGACTTGGAGAGAAATAAGTGTAATTGGGGTGCCAACTCTGTGGACTGTACTATGTGTGATGGTAAGGTGGAGGAAGAGGAGGAGAGGCCACTTGATGCAGTGCATGCCATCCACTAGAGCACATGCTCTTTCTAGCCCTCATCTACAAGGCATATATGAGGGCATCCCCCAACCTCGCTGGATCTGGGAAACCCTAGACTCCAATTTTGCCTTCAAAACACACATCTGTGCCATTTTTCACTTACTGCTGACTACAATTCAAAAATATTTCCTGGTACATTCCTTAATCAAGAACCTGCAAAAACCCTAGTCCATGCACTCATATTTTTCCGCCTTGAATACTACAAGCTCTTGCTTTGTGCCCTCCCTTCTAACTGTCTCATAACCGTCCAATCATAAACTTTGCTTCATAACTAATACACCTTTATCTCTAATATTTCATGGCCTCTCCTCTCTGTTAATCCCTTCACTGGCTCCCCAATACCCAGAGGCTCTAGTTCAAAACTCTAACCATGGCATACAAAGCCATCCGTAGTCTGTCTCTTCCATACATCTGTGACCTAGTCTCATGGTACTTATCTGACTGAAACCTCTGATCCTCACAAGATCTCCTTCTCTACTCCCCTCTTATCTCCTCTTTCCACAATCACATACTAGATTTCTCCCACAAATCCCCTCTACTCTGGAACTGTCTGCCCTATCGTATAATACTCTCCCCTACCATGGGAACCACCTTTCCAACAAGCCTACAACCTACACTAACCATTTCTTCACTATACTGCTGCACAAGCAGCTCTACCCTCACCTGTCCTTGTAGACTGAAAGCCCAGATGGACAGGGTCCTCTCTCCTCCAGTACTAGTCGGTGACTTGTATTGTTTAAGATTCTTGTACTCATTTTTATTATGTATACCACTTTTCACATGTAAAGTTTCATGGAATAGATGGCGCTATAACAATAAAAAATTATAATTCCGCTGTGCGGCAGCTAAAGAAAGGGAGTCGAGTAGCTCGCACAGTAACATAAGTTGTCAAAAAACTCCAACTTTAGTGGTGTGTGGCAATAATTGTGGAAATGTTTGTACTCCAAGTTGGGTCACCTTCATGTATGCTGCCTGTAGCATGTGTGTTGCCTGTTTTACTATACTTAAATGTTTCTAACAATAGTAGTCAATGAAGCTAATATTTGTGCCACCTCACTCTGACTGAGCAGAAAAGCAGTTTGAGCTGTTCAATGAGGTATCAGGGTTCCCAACAAAGCAGGCTTACAATGGTTCCTCACCCACCTCTTCTTAATTTAAACTTAAATTAAAAACTTTAAATGCTGGCCCAAACCCTGATATCTTATGCATGACCCATGGCTGACTTATGCTGTGCTGTTATCACATTTAAAATGTGGGTTAATTGATGCCACTTTTCCTGTTATCTGCAGTTTATTTTAGGAAATGTTTGGACTCCAAGTTGGCTCACCTTTTTGTGTGTTGCCTGAATTTGGCAGGCCTCTAAGAGCACCAGGCCTATACGTAGCACTCATCCACCCGTTACTGATCAATATTTCAGCTAGAAATTCAAGTCCAAGACCTGTCCTTTCACCAAATGGAACCGAACTTTGAAAGTTTTACTTATCTCTAGTTGTCACCGAGTACGAGCTGAGCACATGAGAGGAGGTTGGGCTGGGTAGAATCTCTCTGTCTAATGTCTTGTTCCACCTCCACCTGGTCCATATGTAAAGCTTCATGTTTAAGTAGGCATAGACTATTTAAGTAGGCGCAAAACCGGGACTGTGGTGTTGATGATGGCATCATTGCTGCTCACCATCTTTGAGTCCTCAAAGTCTTGGAGAACTGCACAAATATCAGACATCAGACTCTTCAGCTGTTATCTGTGGAGGCTGACTAGAGTGCAGATAGGTGTGTTGGAGCTGGTATTCCACAACTGGCCTCTGCTACTCACAAAGCCTTGCCAACATGCACAGTGCATAGTTCCAGTGCATGGTCACATCACACACCATTTGATGAGCTGGCACTTGCATGCGCTGCTGCAGCATTGTAAGAGTAGCAGCAGCTGTAGCTGACTTGTGGAAATGGGCACTGACGTGGGGTACCTTGACCAGAAGCTCTGGCAAATATGGGTAGGTTTTCATAAACCGCTGAACTAACAAGTTGAGTACGTGGAACAAGCATGGTGAGTGTGTCAGCTTGCCAAACTTCACAGCCGCCACCACATTATGCTTATCATCACACATGACAATGCCTGGTTGTATGTCCAGCAGCGAGAGCCACAGATCTGTCTGGTCTATTATTTCTTTCAATAATTGTGCCGTAGTGTGCAGTTTGTTGTCATGACTCATGACAAATTATCCTGTTGCCACTTCACTGAGGCAGTGTTGCTTTCAGATGATGTGTGCTTTGAGATATCACATCAGAGATGGTGATTGAGGAGGAGCAAGAGGGGATGCAGAAACTGGTGTAGGAAGTGGAGGAAACCCTGACAGAAGTAGATCCATCAATCCTCGGTGTCAGTAGCATGTGTTGTGCTAGGGTCAGACTCAGCCCTAGCATCCACAATGTTCACCCAGTATGCAGTCAGTGAAATGTAGCATCCCTGGCCAATAGCGCTTATCCTTGTGTCAGTCGTTAAGTGGAGAATCTCAGTAACCATGTTGATAAGGACACGAGTGATGTTCCTAAACATGTGCTGGTACAAGGCAGGAATGCCACACTGGAAGAAATAGGAGCAGCTGGGGACAAAGTACCGAGGGACCACATTTCCATATATGACAATGTTAGGGTTTGACGGAATGCACCAAATATATATTTATAGAGTAATCGGTGTGATCGCAACCCGGGGTCCACCGTTCAGGAGTAAAACCCACTGCTAGTAACTGACGGTGCTATATGGCGGTATAGGTGAACTCTGTTACTTCACAGAGTCACTAAAGACAAGAGAACGCTGTGCCCTGTTAACCTCACAGAGGAACAAAGCTACCAAATAGAGCGAACAGTGGTAATGCAGTCACAATAGCACACGCAAAACTCCTCACGGGAGGTGTCGGTATTCTAGGGGCTTATTTAAGCCAAACCCTGAAACCACATAAATATGACCACACTGGAGCAGAACACATAACTTAGTTGATTCTAGCGCATGGTCGTGTGGCCAAGTGAACCTTTTATAGCTGCAGCAACTTCAGGACCTTCCTAGAGGACCAATGGGAGCTGCTGCAGTACCTGAGCATGTGACCCCCAACCTCCAATGAGAGGTCTTACCCTGGGCATGCTCAGAAGGGGAAAAGCAGGACTTAGTCCCAGAGACGCCTGCTCGCCACTGACCAGTACTGGCTACAATGGCTGAACCTGGAAAGGCAGCAGTAATCATCCACACAGTATCAGGCTGAGCCAGACGCTGGGACCGATGTCTCTGCTGAACAGGCTCCACTGTGGCTGGAGACAAATGGGAGGCCACAGCAGAGATGGGTTGAGATTCCCCCTGTGCAGACTTGGAAACTTGACCCCTAACAGACAATAGGCAATTTTTGAACAATCAATTTGTTCATCTGTAGCAGGACAGTATTTTTTTTTTCAAACCAACGAAATTGCACACAAAGTTCCACAGTATATATGGCAATAGTCAATTTTTGAACAACCAAATTTGTATAGCTATAGCAGGCCAAGTGGTTTTTAAAAATTTGAACCCATCATAATTTTACACAAGGCATGTAAAACTTTATGGATTAATAGTTGAATCCATACACATTTTTGGAAGGGTTTTTTGAATTTTATATGCCATAATAATGTAACAGGAACTGTATTAAACTTCATGAATTACTAATCGAATCCATAAAATTTTTTAGAATGTTTTAGGCCACTTTCACACTAGCGTCGTGTGACGGACGTCGCAATGCTTCGTTTTGGAGAAAAAAGGCATCCTGCAAAGTTGCCCGCAGGATGCATTTTCTCTCCATAGACTTGCATTAGCGACGCATTGCGATGTATGGCCACACGTCGCATCCATCGTGCGAAGGATGCGTCGTGTTTTTGGCGGCCGGGATGCACAAAAAAACATTCAATGTAATGTTTTTTTGTGCGTCAGATCTGCCTTTTTTGACCACGCATGCGCGGCCGAAACTCTGCCCCCTCCTCCCCGGAACTCACCATGGGCAGTGGATGCATTGTAAAACTGCATCCGCTGCCCACATTGTGCTACATTAACACACTGTCCGTCGGTCCGACGGTTTGCGATGGCCCGTACCGACGGACTAGTGTGAAAGTAACCTTAGAGTGTTATATGCCTCCAAGATGTAATACAAAATGTTAGGAGTTGAGTTCCCACCGCTGCACAGGTGGAATCTCAAACCTTATCTGCTGCAGTCTCTCATTCTGCATTAGACGCAGTGGAGCCTGCTCAGCGGAGACATTGGTCCCAGTGTCTCGCTTAGTCTGATTCTGTGCAAAGGGTTACTGCTGTCTTTCCAGGCTCTGCCATTGTCGCCTGTATTGATCAGCGGCGAGCAGACATCTCTGGGACTAAGTCCTGCTTTTCCCTTTCTGAGCATGCCCAAAGGAATACCTCTTAGTAGAGGTCTGGGTCACATGCTCAGGTACTGAAGTTGCTCCTATTGGTCCTCTAGGAAGGTCCTGAAGCTGCTCAGTTACTCTAGCAGTTCTCATTGGTCTTCTAGGAAGATTCTGAACTTGCTGCAGCTATAAAAGGTTCGCATGGCCGCACGGCCATGCGCTAGTATACACTTGTTTATGTGTGTGTGTTTTGCGTGAAAGTCGCTCTTTAATCATCCCTCCCTTGTGTTTGAATGCTCGCGTAAGAAGGATGATTGTAATCTAGCGCGCGACTTGTAACCAACACTGGTACACAAACAGCGTCTATTGCTGTGGCCGCCAGTGCGGCGCCGTGCGCTATCACCGCGCTTTCCAAACCCAAGTCTGGGTGGTAAGTGGCGTCTGCGAGTGCGGCATTGCATGCACTCTTGTGCTATCTAATTATTATTTCTGTTACGTGCAGTACTGCGGCCCTGTGACGCAACAGGGTTCGCTTCTTTCACACAGGGTGAAGCTAACCCATGTGTATCCTCATTGTACCGCCATATAGTCTGTCATTGCTTAGCAGCATGTTCCATCTCTGCATGGTGGACCCCGGGCTGCGAACACACCTTATTCCTTTTCTCTAATTATTTGGTGCGTTCCGCTAGCCCTAACACAAAGCACGTAATACAAAAATGGATGAGTAATTGAACCCAGTCAAATTTTTCAACAATTTTTTGGCGAGTTATATACCACCAAAATGTCACAGAAAACACTAAGTACTCTTTGGATAACTGATTGAATACAAACAAATTTTTCAAATCAGCAATCTGTCACTTTACTGTGATGTCCCCCCCGGGGCAAAGTAAAAAAAAATATATATTTACATGTGTAAAAAAAAAAAAAAAAAGAAAGAAAAAAAAAATTGTTCCAATAAATACATTTCTTTATCTAAATAAAAAAACAATAAAAGTACACATATTTAGTATCGCCGGGTCCATAATGACCCGACCTATGAAACTGTACCACTAGTTAACCCCTTCAGTGAACACCGTAAAAAAAAAACGAGGCAAAAAACAACGCTTTATTAACATACCACCAAACAAAAAGTGAAATAACAGGATATCAAAAAGACAGGTATAAATAACCATGGTACCACTGAAAACGTCATCTTGTCCCGCAAAAAACGAGCTGCCATACAACATAATCAACGAAAAAATAAAAAAGTTATAGTCCTCAGAATAAAGCGATGGAAAAAATTATTTTTTTTACATAAAATAGTTTTTATCGTATAAAAGCGCCAAAACATAAAAATTATATAAATTATGTAATCGTACTGACCCGAAAAATAAAACTGCTTTATCAATTTTACCAAACGTGGAACGGTATAAGCGCCCCCCAAGAGAAATTCATGAATAGCTGGTTTTTGTTCATTCTACCTCACAAAAATCCGAATAAAAAGTGATCAATAAAGTCACGTGCCCGAAAATGGTACCAATAAAAACAACAACTTGTCTCGCAAAAAACAAGACCTCACATGACTCTGTGAACCAAAATATGTAAAAATTATAGCTCTCAAAATGTGGAGACGCAAAAACTATTTTTTGCAATAAATAGCGTATTTTAGGGTGTGACGGCTGCCCATCATAAAACTCTGCCAAACAACGCTATAAAAGTAAATCAAACCCCCCTTCATCATTAGTTAGGGAAAAATAATACAATTTTAAAAAATATATTCATTTCCATTTTCCCATTAGGGTTAGAGTTGGGGCTAAAGTTAAGGTTAGGGTTGGGGCTAAAGTCAGGGTTAGGGTTAGGGTTGGGGCTAAAGTTAGGGTTAGGGCTAAAGATAGGGTTGGGGTTAGGGTTGTGGTTAGGTTTGGGGCTAAAGTAAGGGCTAGGGCTAAAGTTAGGGTTGGGGTTAGGGTTGGTGCTAAAGTTAGGGTTTGGATTAAATTTACAGTTGGGATTAGGGTTGGGATTTGGGTTAGGGGTGTGGTTAGGGTTATGTTTGGGATTAGGGTTAGGGGTGTGTTTGGGTTAGGGTTTTAGTTAGAATTCGGGAGTTTCCACTTTTTAGGCACATCTGGGGCTCTCCAAACGCGATATGGCGTCCGATCTCTATTCCAGCCAATTCTGCATTGAAAAAGTAAAACATTGCTCCTTCCGTTCCGAGCTCTCCCGTGCACCAAAACAGGGGTTTACCCCAACATATGGGGTATCAGCGTACTCAGGACAAATTGGACAACAACTTTTGGGGTTCATTTTCTCCTGTTACCCTTGGAAAAATACAAAAGTGGGGGCTAAAAAATAATTTTTGTGGAAAAAAAGATTTTTTATTTGCAGGAGTCTGTGATATAAACTGTAGTGAAACACTTGGGAGTTCAAAGTTCTCACAAAACATCTAGATAAGTTCCTTGGGGGGTCTAGTTTCCAATATGGGGTAACTTGCAGGGGGTTTCTACTGTTTAGGTACATCTGGGGCTCTGCAAATGCAAGGTGACGCCTGAAGACCAATCCATCTAAGTCTGCATTCCAAACGTCGCACCTTCCCTTCCGAGCTCTGCCATGTGCCCAAATGGTGTTCCCCCCACATATGGGGTATCAGCGTACTCAGCACAAATTGGACAACAATTTTGAGGTCCAATTTTTCCTGTTACTCTTGGGAAAATACAAAACTAGGGGCTAAAAAATAATTTTTGTAGAAAAAATATTTTTATTATTTTCACGGCTCTGCGTTAAAAACTGTAGTGATGCACTTGGAGGTTCAAAGTTTTCACAACACATCTAGATAAGTTCCTTAGGGGGTCTTCTTTCTAAAATGGTGTCACTTGTGTGGGGTTTCAATGTTTAAGCACACCGGGGGCTCTCCAAACGCGACATGGCGTCCCATCTCAATTCCAGTCAATTTTGCATTGAAAAGCCAAATGGCGCTCCTTCCCTTCCGAGCTCTGCCATGCGCCCAAACAGTGGTTTCCCCCACATATGGGGTATCAGAATGCTCAGAACAAATTGGACAACAACTTTTGGGGTACAGTTTCTTCTGTTACCCTTAGAGAAATAATATAATGGGTGTGAAAAGATAATTTTTGAGAAAAAAATGATTTTTTATTTTTACGGCTCTACACTATGAACGTCTGTGAAGCACTTGGTGAGTAAAAATGCTCACCACACATCTAGATAAGTTCCATAGGGGGTCTACTTTCCAAAATGGTGTCAATTGTGGGGGGTTTCAATGTTTAGGCACATCAGGGGCTCTCCAAACGCGACATGGCGTCCCATCTCAATTCCAGTCAATTTTGCATTGAAAAGCCAAATGGCGCTCCTTCCCTTCCGAGCTCTGCCATGCGCCCAAACAGTGGTTTCCCCCACATATGGGGTATCAGCATACTCAGGACAATTTGGACAACAACTTTTGAGGTCCAATTTCTCCTGTTACTCTTGGAAAAATGAAACAAATTGGAGCTGAAATAATTTTTTTGTGACAAAAAGTTAAATGTTCATTTTTTTTAAACATCCAAAATGCCTGTGAAACACCTGAAGGGTTAATAAACCTCTTGAATGTGGTTTTGAGTACCTTGAGATGTGCAGTTTTTAGAATGGTGTCACACTTGGGTATTTTCTATCATATAGACCCCTCAAAGTGACTTCAAATGTGATGTGGTCACCCCAAAAAATGGTGTTGTAAAAATGAGAAATTGCTGGTCAACTTTTAACTCTTATAGCTCCCCAACAAAAAAAAATTGGTTCCAAAATTGTGCTGTTGTAAAGTAGACATGTGGGAAATGTTAGTTATTAAAGGGACACTGTCACCTGAATTTGGAGGGAACAATCTTCAGCCATAGGGGCGGGGTTTTCGGGTGTTTGATTCACCCTTTCCTTACCCGCTGGCTGCATGCTGGCTGCAATATTGGATTAAAGTTCATTCTCTGTCCTCTGTAGTACATGCCTGCGCAAGGTGCAATCTTACCTTGCACAGGCATGTACTATGGAGGACAGAGAATGAACTTCAATCCAATATTGCAGCCAGCATGCAGCCAGCGGGTAAGGAAAGGGTGAATCAAACACCCGAAAACCCCGCCTCCATGGCTGAAGATTGTTCCCTCCAAATTCAGGTGACAGTGTCCCTTTAAGTATTTTGTGTGACATATCTCTTTGATTTAAGGGCATAAAAATTCAAATTTGGAAAATAGCCAAATTTTCAAAATTTTTGCCAAACTTCCATTTTTTTCACAAGTAAACGCAGGTAATATCAAACAAATTTTACCACTATCATGAAGTACAATATGTCGCGAGAAAATGTCAGAATCATCAGGATCCGTTGAAGCGTTACAGAGTTATAACCTCTTAAAGGGAGAGTTGTCAGAATTGTAAAAATTGGCCCCGTCATTAACGTGCAAACCACCCTTGGTGGTAAAGGGGTTAAATAACCAAAATATCTCCCATATTGGGACATATGCAAATAATATTAACTTCTAGGGTGCTTTCATATTTAGTTGGCAGTATAAATTTGGTTCATGTATTAACAAACAGTTCAAAGGTTCTGACTTACTATCAATATGCACCAATTCAATTCATTGAGGCCAAAAAATGTTATTTTGCTCTCTGGGTAACCAGTAGAGATGAGCGAACATCATCGGCTCCCTCCTTATTCAGCAAGATATAGCACTTACCTAAGAAACTGCATCAGGAACCCAGATACCTGGAGCTCTCTCGATGATCAGCTGCACGTGCTGCTGCTGCTGTGTGACAGTCACAACACACAGGCTCTCCATGCATGTGTTGTGACTGTCACACAGCCGTGACACATGCCGCTGCGTAGCCAAACAGCTGATCACCAGGAGCGCTCCAGGTATCCAGGTTCCCGATGTAGCTTCTTCGATAAGCGCTATAGCTTGCCGAATAAGGAGGGAGCCTACAATGTTCACTCATCTCTAGTAACCAGTATATTTTAATGTATTTTTTGCTGATCAGAATAGAGTAGTAAAGTTCTGTTTTTTATACAAAGCAATCCCTTAGAATAAGAGAAATGAGTAAGCTGACAGAAATATGTAAAATGTCAAACTGAGCCTTTCAAAACTAGGTTATCTTCACCGTAACACACAGACAATTTGATTATAAAAAATCCTAAAAATATTTTGTGCTACAATCAAAAGATGCATAAAATCTTCAAGATTGCTAGTTTATTATAATACGGTACCTTCTATTAAAAACTAGGGAGTATTAAAGTTATATATATATATATATATATATATATATATATTATACTAGCTGTGTAGAAATTTCTCTGCAGTCCACAGAATTGAAATGAGAAGCACTTCTCTGGATGTAGAGAGTAGCGTTGGTGTCGGCTCCTGTTGATTTCCATTCTTCATATCTAAGATTGCAATACAGTTTCTATCATTTCTCTTTCAGAGGTGGACCTATAATTCACTGCTGCTAGTGGAAGATTAACCTCCAACTGGGGTACGTACAAAGTGAGCAGAACTGCTAACCCTAATTAAGAGTTATCGGAGATCTATAAGAAAAGATTCTGCCCTGCAGAATTCAGTCGCTAGCAGACCTTCTAGACTAAAAAGAGGTAAAAGTGAATTCTTACCACTTTCAGAAGACATTTATAGCTAGCAGCACAGCGTAGACACCACATAAGGTAACATGAATTCTTGTCGACAGTGTAAAGCATATTAAAGAATTCCGGTGAATTCTTTATTTTGGAGAACAATACCTTTATTGTAACAGTTTATTCTTAAAATATTACTTAATGAAACTGCAGTCAAAGCTAGAGGTTGTTAGATTCCTTTTCCAGACATCCATTACATCCAACCTCTCCTACTGGCAGGAATATATACAGCCCAAAACTGATGCTACTTTATGCTGCTACATTTACAAATTGAATTGTTTCTCCAACTGCAAATATGATGTGAAATGGACAAATCCTCATCTACATTCTTACTGCTGCCTGGAGAAACAATTTTGAATTATATTTATCTCTCTTATGATGGTGATCTGAATTCTACTACTGAACTAGAGATAAGCATGGAGTCCATTTTGAGAAAGACACATTAGAAATATTTATGTTTCTCAAAGTAATGTAGAGATTGATGTATACATGAGGGGTTAACACTCATCTTTGAAATTGGATGCTGGTTATGTGCTATAAAAATTGAAAAACTTGACTTTGAACAGGCATGTATAAAATAGGAAAGTGTACAGTTGGCATAGAAAGGATTCAGACCCCTTTAAATGTTTCACTCTTTGTTTCATTGCAGTCATTTGGTAAATTCAAAAAAGTTCATTTTTTTCACATTAATGTACACTCTGCACCCTATCTTGACTGCAAAAAAAAGAAATGTAGAAATTTTGCAAATGGGGTGCAGAGTGTACAATAAGGAGAAAAAAATGAACTTTTTTGAATTTACTTAATGGCTGCAATGAAACAAAGAGTGAAAAATGTAAAGGGGTTTGAATACTTTCTGTACCCACTATACTGTACATGTCCAAATTTCGAATTTGGTCTCATTTTACCATCAGCAATGAGTTCAACACATGTAAGAATTACAATTTTAATTGCCTTTTGTCTGTCACTCCCAATCGCTCACAGTTTAAACTATTCACTTATTTACAACTAGATGGTGGCTCGATTCTAACTCATCGGGTATTCTAGAATATGCATGTCCATGTAGTATATTGCCCAGCCACATAGTATATTGCCCAGCCACGTAGTATATTGCCCAGCCACGTAGTATATTGCCCAGCCACGTAGTATATTGCCCAGCTATGTAGTATATTGCCCAGCCACATAGTATATTGCCCAGCCACGTAGTATATTGCCCAGCCACGTAGTATATTGCCCAGCCACGTAGTATATTGCCCAGTCACATAGTATATTGCCCAGCCACGTAGTATATTGCCCAGCTATGTAGTATATTGCCCAGCTACGTAGTATATTGCCCAGCCACGTAGTATATTGCCCAGCCGCGTAGTATATTGCCCAGCCACGTAGTATATTGCCCAGCCACGTAGTATATTGCCCAGCCACGTAGTACATTGCCCAGCCACGTAGTATATTGCCCAACCACGTAGTATATTGCCCAGTCACGTAGTATATTGCCCAGCCACGTAGTATATTGCCCAGCTACGTAGTATATTGCCCAGCTACGTAGTATATTGCCCAGCCACGTAGTATATTGCCCAGCCACGAAGTATATTGCCCAGCCACGTAGTATATTGCCCAGTCACATAGTATATTGCCCAGCCATGCAGTATATTGCCCAGCTACGTAGCATATTGCCCAGTCACGTAGTATATTGCCCAGCCACGTAGTATATTACCCAGCCACGTAGTATATTGCCCAGTCACATAGCATATTGCCCAGCCATGCAGTATATTGCCCAGCTACGTAGTATGTTGCCCAGCTATGTAGTATATTGCCCAGCCACGTAGTATATTGCACAGCCACGTAGTATATTGCCCAGCCATGTAGTATATTGCCCAGTCACGTAGTATATTGCCCAGCTACGTAGTATATTGCCCAGTCATGTAGTATATTGCCCAGTCACGTAGTATATTGCCCACCTACGTAGTATATTGCCCAGCTACGTAGTATATTGCCCAGCCACGTAGTATATTGCCCAGCCACGTAGTATATTGCCCAGTCACATAGTGTATTTCCCAGCCACACAGTATATTGCCCAGCTACGTAATATACAGCACAGAGCCACGTAGTATATTGCCCAGTCACGTAGTATATTGCCCAGTCATGTAGTATATTGCCCAGCCACGTAGTATATTGCCCAGTCACGTAGGGGGGGCTCATAGTAATGTATGGGGGAGGGGGGCATAGTACTGTGTGGAGGAGTGGGGTCCCATAATACTGTATGGAGGAGGGGGGCCCATAGTAATGTATGGAGGAGTGGGGGGGCATAATACTGTGTGGAGGAGTGGGGTCCCATAATACTGTATGGAAGAGCGAGGAGCCCATAGTAATTTATGGAGGAGCATGAGGAGCATAATACTGTGTGGAGGAGTGGGGTCCCATAATACTGTATGGAGGAGCGGGGGGCCCATAGAAATGGATGGGGGAGTTGGGGTATAATACTGTGTGGGGGAGCGGGGTCCCATGATACTGCGTGGAGGAGTGGGGTCCCATGATACTGTATGGTGGAGCGGGGGGCATTATACTGTGTGAAGGAGCGGGGGGGCCCATTATAGTGTATGGAGGAGTGGGGGGCATAATACTGTGTGGAGGAGCGGGGGGCATAATACTGTATGGAGGAGTGGGTCCCATAATACTGTACGGAGGAACTGGGGGTATAATACTGTGTGGAGGAGCATGGAGCCCACAATACTGTATTAAGGAACAAGGGCCCCACAATACTGTATGTAGGAGCAGGGGGCCCATAATGTGCTGTATGGAGGAGCATTATATGGGGACCACAATACTGTATGGAGGACTATGTGGTTGGCCATAATACTGTATGGAGGACTATGAGCTGCAAATAGTACTGTATGTAGGAGCATTATATGGGGCCAATAATACTGTATGGAGGAGCATTATATGGGGCCAATAATACTGTATGGAGGAGTATTATATGGGGCAAACAATACTGTATGGAGGACTATGTGGTTGCCCATAATACTGTATGGCGGACTATGTGGTGCCCATAATACTGTATGGAGCACTATGTGGTTGCCCATAATATTGTATGGAGGACTATGAGGTGGCCGTAATACTGTATGGAGCACTATGTGGTTACCTATAATACTGTATGGAGGACTATGAGGTGCCCATAATACTGTATGGAGCACTATGTGGTGCCCATAATACTGTATAGCGGACTATGAGGTGCCCATAATACTGTATGGAGCACTACACTATGTGTTGACCATAATACTGTATGGCGCACTATGTGATGCCTATATATTGTACTAAATCTTTTTTTTTATCTGTGCATCAGGAATCATGGCATGTGTTAAAGGGGCCCACTGATACTTTTTCGCCCGAGGCCTATGAAAACCTGGAGCAGACTCTGGCAACAATGCACATCAAGATGATGCTGGCTGCAGCTGTGACCGGGTGCTCTGCTCTGTGACAGGCCATATGTTGAAGTCACATAGCAGTTTTGTTAAATGATTCCTGCATCCTTTGATAGGCTGGCGGCCTTTCAATGTTACTGCTATGTGACGTCAGCGAGCGGCCTGTCACAGAGCAGAGCACCCTGTCACAGCTGCAGTCGGCAGCCATTGTAATGACCACGCCAAATATGAAGCCACAAGAGGATGCCGGGGAGCGCAAGAAGGTTAGAAGAATCCCCCCTCTGTGGTTGGGCAAGGTAGTGGCCATAAGGATGAACATATGGGCCCAAGGAGGGGACATTAAATAAATGGGCCCAGGATGAGGACATTATTACTGGAATGGGCCCAGTATAGGGAACTTATTTAGGTGGATATTGGGGTCCAAGATGGAGACATTAAATAAAGGGGCCAAGGATCTGGCACCTTATTAAATAAAGGGGTGACATAATTACTGTATTGAGGTCAGGATGAGGAACATACATTATTGGTTTATGGTGGCAAGTGAGGACATAATTACTGTAGGGGCCAATCAGGGGACATTATTACTGCTGTAATTTACTTTTGAGCTTACTGTCTTCAATGGGGAGAATAAAAGGGGGTCCTGCTACTGTGCAGGGTGGCACTATGTCTTTTTTTTCTTCATTTGACATAGTATAGAAGTGGAGGAAAATAGTGGGGAATGTGCTCTGGAAGCGATCAGCTATAGCTAACTGTTATTTTCTGCAGAGACGAGTCATTGCTGGAAGAAGTAATGGCGGTCTGCACTGGATGAAGATAAAAGACTTCAACTACAGATGTCACCGGTGAGTCAGTGTGTTGCTTGTACACTTACACTATATACTGTGTACAGAGCTCCTTTGTATAATGTCACTGGTGATTATGTATACACTGACACTATATACAGAGCCCTTGTGTATAATGTCACTGGTGATCCCTGTATTACCTGTACACTGACAATATTTACAGAGCTCCTGTGCATAATGTCACTGGTGATCCCTGTATTACCTGTACACTATACACTATACAGAAATCCTGTGTATAATTCCACTGGTGATCACTGTATTACCTGTACACTATACACCATATACAGAGCTCTTGTGTATGTCATTGGTGATCACTGTATTACCAGTACACTGACACTGTATACAGAACCCTTGTAATGGGTGATCACTGTATTACCTGTACACTATACACCATATACAGAGCTTCTGTGTATACTGTCACTGGTGATCACTGTATTACCTGTACACTGACACTATATACAGAGCTCCTGTGTATAATGTCATTGGTGGTCACTGTATTACCTGTACACTGACACTGTATACAGAGCCCTTGTGTATAATGTCATGGGTGATCACTGTATTACCTGTACACTATATACAGAACTCCTGTGTATAATGTCATTGTTGATCACTGTATTACCTGTACACTATATACAGAACTAATGTGTATAATGTCATTGTTGATCACTGTATTACCTGTACACTGACACTATATACAGATCTACTGTGTATAATGTCACTGGTAATCACTGTATTACCTGTACCCTAACACTATATACAGAGCTCCTGTATATAATGTCACCGGTGATCCCTGTATTACCTGTACACTATACACTAAATACAGAAATCCTGTGTATAATGTCACTGGTGATCACTGTATTACCTGTACACTATACACCATATACAGAGCTCCTGTGTATAAGGCCACTGGTGATCATTGTATTACCTGTACACTGACACTATATACAGATCTCCTGTGTATAATGTCACTGGTGATCATTGTATTACCTGTACACTATACACCATATACAGAGCTCCTGTGTATAAGGCCACTGGTGATCATTGTATTACCTGTACACTGACACTATATACAGATCTCCTGTGTATAATGTCACTGTACCTGTACACTAACATTATATACAGATCTCCTGTGTATAATGTTTATGGTGATCCCTGTATTTCCTGTACACTATACACTATATACAGAGCTCCTGTGTATAATATCACTGGTGATCACTGTATTACCTGTACACTATACACCACATACAGAGCTACTGTGTATAATGTCACTGGTAGTGTTGAGTAGAGTTGAGCGACCTTGACCTTTTTAGAGTCGAGCCGGGTTTCGCGAAACCCGACTATCTCAAAAGTCGGGTCGAGTGAAATCGGCCGATTATGACGTAAAGTCGGGATCGACCGAAACACGAAACCCAATGCAAGTCAATGGGGCAGCATGGTCGGCAGTGAGTGGGGGCCAGGAAAACACCTAGAGTGCCCATTTTAATGTCAAAACCATCCATTCTTCTTAATGAAGCTTGTCAAGCGTAATTTACCTTATAATAACTGGAAGGCATTTGAAATTGGGGGTCATTTGGCTAAAGTTGTGGTGGGTAGGGCTGGTTCAAGTAATTAGTGGGCCCAGGAAATCTGGACCACGTCACGGCAGTGGAGCAGGGAGAGGTAAGTATTTCAACTTTGCAAGTGCTGTGAACCTGAGCAAGCAGGGGGGGCCACTCGTTGGCATTGGCACTGGCACAGGGCCCCTCAAAGTACAGTGGTGTGTTTGCACGGCGGGGGCGCCTCCCACCGGCAGCAACACTTTTGCGTACCATGAGAGGCCCTGTGCCAGTGACGTCGCCAACTAGTATTCCTCCCCCCACCTGATGAAGGAACCTGCACTTTCATCTGCACCTTCCTGTTTGTCCCCGTGTAAGGTGGTATGGTATGCGGGAAGGGGGACCTGACTTTCAGCAGGGTCACAATCTTGCAGTGTAGCGTGCACGGGAAATGTTGCGTTATGGGTCAATGTACCAGCAGACTCATCTATCACTGGCTGGGCAATGGGCAGGATGAGGAGGAAACACAGATATAGGCCCAAAGAATAAATTGGGCTAAATGCAGTTCAAAATTGGTAACACAGGACTAATCAGGGGGCATTGCAGTGGAGGACAACTGGAATGAGAGGCTGACACAGAGAGTAGGCCCAAATCAGTAAGTAGTCGAAATGCAGTTCAAAATTGGCAACAGTAGTAAACAGGCGGCACAGCTTTGTTCAGTGGAGGAGAACAGCAAGGAGTGGCAGACACCGATAGTAGGCCCCAACCCAACTAGTAGGCCAAATGCAGTCTAACATTAACAACTACTTAACGAGCGCCTGAAAACGGAATTTCAGGACAGGAAACCAGGAGAACAGCAAGGAGCGGCAGACACCGATAGTAGGCCCCAAACCAACTAGTACGCCAAATGCAGTTGTTCCGTTTAACCACAATTTAATGAGAGCCTGAAGATAGAAGTTCAGGAAAGGCAACCTGGAGAACACCTTGGAGTGGAACACACCATCTCTCTACACCCCATACCCAATTTGGAGGCCTAATGCAGCGTAGTTTCCAACAACTACTAAACGAGAGCATGATGATCGAAGCATTGGCGAGGAAACCTGGGGAACACCTTGGAGTGGAACACACCTTCTCTCTACAGTGGAACACACCATCTCTCTACACCCCATACCCAATTTGTAGGCCTAATGCAGCGTAGTTTCCAACAACTACTAAACGAGAGCCGGAAGATCGAAGCAATGGAGAGGAAACCTGGGGAACACCTTGGAGTGTAACACACCATCTCTCTACACCCCATACCCAATTTGTAGGCCTAATGCAGCGTAGTTTCCAACAACTACTAAACGAGAGCCGGAAGATCGAAGCTCAGGAAAGGCAACCTGGGGAACACCTTGGAGTGGAACACACCATCTCTCTACACCCCATACCCAATTTGTAGGCCCAATGCAGCGTAGTTTCCAACAACTACTAAACGAGAGCCGGAAGATCGAAGCTCAGGAAAGGCAACCTGGGGAACACCTTGGAGTGTAACAAACCCTCTCTCTACACCACGGAAGGGCTGATTCTTAGGAAGGAAGGCTGTCGGAAAGAAGCAGGGCGCGTCCGAGGGTGATTATATTCTTATTAGGTATATACTCACCCTCGGACGCGCCCTGCTTCTTTATTTGTAATGAATGTTTATTTGCAATGTGGTTTTGACTTACTCTATTTTTTTGGTAAATAATGATTTTATTATTTTCATTGTTTTGCATCTTCTTGGCAATAATATAAAGAAGACGCGACAGGACAACACTCGGTGGATGCCATATCTGTGTTTAAAATTGAAAAAACCTTCCAGTTAACTACTTGCAGGAGAAAGTTATTGTAGCTGGTGGCCATTTTTAGTACTGTACCAGATTTTTGTTGTATGTGTTTGTTTTTAATGTTAAAATGTCTGCATTTGATATCTCTCCAGTATTTTCTTTTTTATAAGCAAAATACTTATTTTTATATTTTCTGATGTTGGTTCCAGGGGTACACGGGCAGCAGTGGTGTGGTCAGTGGAGGCCTAGTGGAAGGAGTGACCGCAGACAGGCATCGAAGGCCTAAAATAATAACACATGGCTGTAGGCAATTTTAAATTGGTTACAGGGGTACACGGGCAGCAGTGGTGTGGTCAGTGGAGGCCTAGTGGAAGGAGTGACCGCAGACAGGCATCGAAGGCCTAAAATAATAACACATGGCTGTAGGCAATTTTAAATTGGTTCCAGGGGTACACGGGCAGCAGTGGTGTGGTCAGTGGAGGCCTAGTGGAAGGAGTGACCACAGACAGGCATCGAAGGCCTAAAATAATAACACATGGCTGTAGGCAATTTTAAATTGGTTCCAGGGGTACACGGGCAGCAGTGGTGTGGTCAGTGGAGGCCTAGTGGAAGGAGTGACCGCAGACAGGCATCGAAGGCCTAAAATAATAACACATGGCTGTAGGCAATTTTAAATTGGTTCCAGGGGTACACGGGCAGCAGTGGTGTGGTCAGTGGAGGCCTAGTGGAAGGAGTGACCACAGACAGGCATCGAAGGCCTAAAATAATAACACATGGCTGTAGGCAATTTTAAATTGGTTCCAGGGGTACACGGGCAGCAGTGGTGTGGTCAGTGGAGGCCTAGTGGAAGGAGTGACCGCAGACAGGCATCGAAGGCCTAAAATAATAACACATGGCTGTAGGCAATTTTAAATTGGTTCCAGGGGTACACGGGCAGCAGTGGTGTGGTCAGTGGAGGCCTAGTGGAAGGAGTCACCGCAGACAGGCATCGAAGGCCTAAAATAATAACACATGGCTGTAGGCAATTTTAAATTGGTTACAGGGGTACACGGGCAGCAGTGGTGTGGTCAGTGGAGGCCTAGTGGAAGGAGTAACCGCAGACAGGCATCGAAGGCCTAAAATAATAACACATGGCTGTAGGCAATTTTAAATTGGTTCCAGGGGTACACGGGCAGCAGTGGTGTGGTCAGTGGAGGCCTAGTGGAAGGAGTGACCGCAGACAGGCATCGAAGGCCTAAAATAATAACACATGGCTGTAGGCAATTTTAAATTGGTTACAGGGGTACACGGGCAGCAGTGGTGTGGTCAGTGGAGGCCTAGTGGAAGGAGTGACCGCAGACAGGCATCAAAGGCCTAAAATAATAACACATGGCTGTAGGCAATTTTAAATTGGTTCCAGGGGTACACGGGCAGCAGTGGTGTGGTCAGTGGAGGCCTAGTGGAAGGAGTCACCGCAGACAGGCATCGAAGGCCTAAAATAATAACACATGGCTGTAGGCAATTTTAAATTGGTTACAGGGGTACACGGGCAGCAGTGGTGTGGTCAGTGGAGGCCTAGTGGAAGGAGTAACCGCAGACAGGCATCGAAGGCCTAAAATAATAACACATGGCTGTAGGCAATTTTAAATTGGTTCCAGGGGTACACGGGCAGCAGTGGTGTGGTCAGTGGAGGCCTAGTGGAAGGAGTCACCGCAGACAGGCATCGAAGGCCTAAAATAATAACACATGGCTGTAGGCAATTTTAAATTGGTTCCAGGGGTACACGGGCAGCAGTGGTGTGGTCAGTGGAGGCCTAGTGGAAGGAGTCACCGCAGACAGGCATCGAAGGCCTAAAATAATAACACATGGCTGTAGGCAATTTTAAATTGGTTCCAGGGGTACACGGGCAGCAGTGGTGTGGTCAGTGGAGGCCTAGTGGAAGGAGTGACCGCAGACAGGCATCGAAGGCCTAACATAACAAAAATGTCAATACAATGGTATTGTCAGTGGCAGGCATTAACATAGTAACATAGTTAGTAAGGCCGAAAAAAGACATTTGTCCATCCAGTTCAGCCTATATTTCATCATAATAAATACCCAGATCGAAGGATCATTGAAGGATGTCAGCGCATAGACTAAACATTGGTGGAGCTGTGAGATAATTTTGCAAGTGGTAGAGCACTGTTTGAGCTGGGGTGGGGGGAAACTGTCTTGTGGCCGGCGGTACAGGCCCAGGGCCCCTCATATTACAACGGTGTGTCTGACGTTGGGTGCGCACCACCACCGCCAGAGACACTTTATTGTACTAGGAGGGACCCAGTGGCAGTGCCGTCGACCAAAAGCGGGCTCACCCACCTCTTCAGACAAACTGCACTCTCACGGGTGCTGTCGCCAAGTGTCGATACCACGGCCCCATGTGGGGAGTTTGGCCATTTAGTGAGGTGTAAACATGTCGTATGCTGGACAATCAGGTGCAGAAAATTACGAGATTGGAAAAGGCATTCAGAATAGTCCACAGGCAAGACCTTTTCATAGGAAAGCTAGGTGTCAGCCGGGCAAGGTGGGGCAAAAGATTTCGAAATCCAGTTGTGGTTCATTTTAATGAAGGTTAGATCATCAACATTTTGGGTAGCCAGACGAGTCCTTTTTTCTGTTAGTATTGAACCTGCAGCACTGAATACTCTTTCTGATAGGACACTAGCTGCCGGGCAAGCAAGCTCCTGCAATGCATATTCTGCCAATTCTGGCCAGGTGTCTAATTTTGATGCCCAGTAATCAAATGGGAATGACGGTTGAGGGAGAACATCGATAAGGGATGAAAAATAGTTTGTAACCATACTGGACAAATGTTGTCTCCTGTCACTTTGAATTGATGCTGCAGTACCTGTCCTGTCTGCGGTCATAGCAAAATCACTCCACAACCTGGTCAGAAAACCCCTCTGGCCAACGCCACTTCTGATTTCTGCCCCTCTAACTCCTCTGGTCTGCTGGCCCCTGCAGCTCGTGTGAGAACGATCACGGGCGCTGTGTGCAGGGAATGCCAGAAGCAAACGGTCAACAAGAGTTGATTGTTTGGTTGCTAATATTAGTTCCAAGTTCTCATGTGGCATTATATTTTGCAATTTGCCTTTATAGCGAGGATCAAGGAGGCAGGCCAACCAGTAATCGTCATCATTCATCATTTTAGTTATGCGTGTGTCCCTTTTGAGGATACATAAGGCATAATCCGCCATGTGGGCCAAAGTTCCAGTTCTCAAATCTGCGGTTGTGCTTGGTTGAGGGGCAGTTTCAGGCAAATCCACGTCACTTGTGTCCCTCAAAAAACCAGAACCCGGCCTTGCCGCGCCACCAATTTCCAGTGGCCCCGGAAAAGCTTCCTCATTAAAAATATAATCATCCCCATCATCCTCCTCGTCCTCCTCCTCCTCTTCGCCCGCTACCTCGTCCTGTACACTGCCCTGGCCAGACAATGGCTGACTGTCATCAAGGCTTTCCTCTTCCTCAGCTGCAGACGCCTGATCCTTTATGTGCGTCAAACTTTGCATCAGCAGACGCATTAGGGGGATGCTCATGCTTATTATGGCGTTGTCTGCACTAACCAGCCGTGTGCATTCCTCAAAACACTGAAGGACTTGACACATGTCTTGAATCTTCGACCACTGCACACCTGACAACTCCATGTCTGCCATCCTACTGCCTGCCCGTGTATGTGTATCCTCCCACAAAAACATAACAGCCCGCCTCTGTTCACACAGTCTCTGAAGCATGTGCAGTGTTGAGTTCCACCTTGTTGCAACGTCTATGATTAGGCGATGCTGGGGAAGGTTCAAAGAACGCTGATAGGTCTGCATACGGCTGGAGTGTACGGGCGAACGGCGGATATGTGAGCAAAGTCCACGCACTTTGAGGAGCAGGTCGGATAACCCCGGATAACTTTTCAGGAAGCACTGCACCACCAGGTTTAAGGTGTGAGCCAGGCAAGGAATGTGTTTCAGTTGGGAAAGGGAGATGGCAGCCATGAAATTCCTTCCGTTATCACTCACTACCTTGCCTGCCTCAAGATCTACAGTGCCCAGCCACGACTGCGTTTCTTTCTGCAAGAACTCGGACAGAACTTCCGCGGTGTGTCTGTTGTCGCCCAAACACTTCATAGCCAATACAGCCTGCTGACGTTTGCCAGTAGCTGCCCCATAATGGGAGACCTGGTGTGCAACAGTGGCAGCTGCGGATGGAGTGGTTGTGCGACTGCGGTCTGTGGACGAGCTCTCGCTTCTGCAGGAGGACGAAGAGGAGGAGGAGGGGGTGCGAACGGCTACAGCCAATTGTTTCCTAGACCGTGGGCTAGGCAGAACTGTCCCAAACTTGCTGTCCCCTGTGGACCCTGCATCCACCACATTTACCCAGTGTGCCGTGATGGACACGTAACGTCCCTGGCCATGCCTACTGGTCCATGCATCTGTTGTCAGGTGCACCTTTGTGCTCACAGATTGCCTGAGTGCATGGACGATGCGCTCTTTAACATGCTGGTGGAGGGCTGGGATGGCTTTTCTGGCAAAAAAGTGTCGACTGGGTAGCTCGTAGCGTGGTACAGCGTAGTCCATCAGGGCTTTGAAAGCTTCGCTTTCAACTAACCGGTAGGGCATCATCTCTAACGAGATTAGTCTAGCTATGTGTGCGTTCAAACCCTGTGTACGCGGATGCGAGGCTAAGTACTTCCTTTTTCTAACCATAGTCTCATGTAGGGTGAGCTGGACTGGAGAGCTGGAGATCGTGGAACTAGCGGGGGTGCCGGTGGACATGGCAGACTGAGAGATGGTGGGAGATGGTATTGTTGCCACCGGTGCCCTAGATGCAGTGTTTCCTACTACGAAACTGGTGATTCCCTGACCCTGACGGCTTTGGCCTGGCAAAGAAACCTGCACAGATACTGCAGGTGGTGCGGAAAATGGTGGCCCTACACTGCCGGAAGGGATGTTGCGTTGCTGACTAGCTTCATTGGCCGAGGGTGCTACAACCTTAAGGGACGTTTGGTAGTTAGTCCAGGCTTGCAAATGCATGGTGGTTAAATGTCTATGCATGCAACTTGTATTGAGACTTTTCAGATTCTGTCCTCTGCTTAAGGTAGTTGAACATTTTTGACAGATGACTTTGCGCTGATCAATTGGATGTTGTTTAAAAAAATGCCAGACTGCACTCTTTCTAGCATCGGATACCTTTTCAGGCATTGCAGACTGAGCTTTAACCGGATGGCCACGCTGTCCTCCAACAGGTTTTAGCTTTGCCACGCGTTTTGGGCAAGATATGGGCCCGGCAGATGGAACCTGTTGCGATGTTGATGCCTGCTGCGGCCCCTCCTCCTCCGCTTCAGAACTGCTGCCGCCTGCACCCTGTTCCCCCAATAGCTGCCAATCGGGGTCAAGAACTGGGTCATCTATTACCTCTTCTTGTAGCTCGTGTGCAACTTCGTCTGTGTCACCGTGTCGGTCGGTGGTATAGCGTTCGTGATGGGGCAACATAGTCTCATCATGGTCTGATTCTTGATCAGCACCCTGCGAGGGCAATGTTGTGGTCTGAGTCAAAGGACCAGCATAGTAGTCTGGCTGTGGCTGTGCATCAGTGCACTCCATGTCAGATTCAACTTGTAATGGGCATGGACTGTTAACTGCTTCACTTTCTAAGCCAGGGACGGTATGTGTAAAGAGCTCCATGGAGTAACCCGTTGTGTCGCCTGCTGCATTCTTCTCTGTTGTTGTTTTTGCTGAAGAGGACAAGGAAGCGACTTGTCCCTGACCGTGAACATCCACTAACGACGCGCTGCTTTGACATTTACCAGTTTCACGAGAGGAGGCAAAAGAGCTAGAGGCTGAGTCAGCAAGATAAGCCAAAACTTGCTCTTGCTGCTCCGGCTTTAAAAGCGGTTTTCCTACTCCCAGAAAAGGGAGCGTTCGAGGCCTTGTGTAGCCAGACGACGAACCTGGCTCCACAGCTCCAGACTTAGGTGCAATATTTTTTTTCCCACGACCAGCTGATGCTCCACCACTACCACTACCCTCATTACCAGCTGACAATGAACGCCCCCGGCCACGACCTCTTCCACCATACTTCCTCATTGTTTTAAAAATGTAAACAAACTAACGGTATTTGTTGCTGTCACACAAATTACACGGTGAGCTATAACTTCAGTATGATTTAGCTACCCCTTTACAGGTGAGTGAGACCACAACGAAAATCAGGCACAATGTTACACACTCTGTTGTTGGTGGCAACAAATGAGAGAGATGCCACACACGCAGGACTGTCACTGAAGCACAAATGTAAATATTAATCTCCCACTGATTTGATTTTTTTTTTTTTTCAGGGAGACTTTAGGAAAAAAAAAAATAGAATAAAATGATTTTTTCAGGAAGAATTTAGAAACCAAAGAAAATAAAATGATTTTTTCAGGGAGAATTTAGAAAACAAATAAAACAAAAAAAGGCTTTCTATGGCCCACTGAGTGAGAGATGACGCACACAGGAGTCAGGAGTGGCACACAAGCCCAGAGGCCAATATTTATCTCCCACTGATTGATGTAGTGATTTTTTCAGGTAGATTTTGGAACCCAAATCAAGCTAAAAAAATAATAGGCTTTCTATGGCCCACAATTGGAGAGAGAGAGAGAGATGGCACACCCAGGAGTCAAGACTGGCACACAAGCAGAAAGGGCAATATTAATCTCCCACTGATTTTTTTTTTTTTTTTCAGGGAGACTTTAGGAAAAAAAAAAATAGAATAAAATGATTTTTTCAGGAAGAATTTAGAAACCAAATAAAATAAAATGATTTTTTCAGGGAGAATTTAGAAAACAAATAAAACAAAAAAAGGCTTTCTATGGCCCACTGAGTGAGAGATGACGCACACAGGAGTCAGGAGTGGCACACAAGCCCAGAGGCCAATATTTATCTCCCACTTTTTTTTTTTTGTTCCAGGGAAAATTTCTAAACCCAATAAAAAAATAATAAATAGGCTTTCTATGGCCTACTATCTGAGAGACAGAGAGAGATGGCACGCTTAGGACTGGCACACAAGCCCAAAGGCCAATATTAATCTCCCTTTTTTTTTTAAGGGAGAATTTATAAAACAAAAAAAAAATAAATAAATAGGCTTTCTATGGCCCACTATTTGTGAGAGAGATGGCACGCTCAGGACTGGCACACAAGCCCAGAGGCCAATATTAATCTCCCACTTTTTTTTTTTTCCAGGGAAAATTTATAAACCCAATAAAAAAAAAAATAAATAAATAGGCTTTCTATGGCCCACTATCTGAGAGAGAGAGATGGCACGCTTAGGACTGGCACACAAGCCCAAAGGCCAATATTAATCTCCCACTGATTGATTTATTGATTTTTTCAGGTAGAATTTAGAACCCAAATAAAGCAAAAAAAAAAAAAATGGCCTTTCTATGGCCCACTGAGTGAGTGATGATGCACACAGGAGTCAGGAGTGGCACACAAGCCCTGAGGCCAATATTTTTCTCCCACTGATTGATGTAGTGATTTTTTCAGGTAGATTTTAGAACCAAAATCAAGCAAAAAAATAAATAGGCTTTCTATGGCCCACTGAGTGAGTGATGATGCACACAGGAGTCAAGAGTGGCACACAAGCCCTGAGGCCAATATTTTTCTCCCACTGATTGATGTAGTGATTTTTTCAGGTAGATTTTATAACCCAAATCAAGCAAAAAAATAAATAGGCTTTCTATGGCCCACTGAGTGAGAGATGACACAGACAGGGATGGCACTCTAGTAGAAATGTCAATCTTAATCTCCCACAAAAAAAAAAAAAAAACAGGGAGTGTCCTTCAATTACTATCTCCCTGCAGTAATCTCAGCCAGGTATGGCAGGCAGCAATAAGGAGTGGACTGATGCACAAATTAAATAAAAAGTGTGTACAAACCAAAAAGATAGCTGTGCAGAAAGGAAGGAACAAGAGGATTTGTGCTTTGAAAAAAGCAGTTGGTTTGCACAGCGGCGTACACACAGCAATGCAGCTATCAGGGAGCCTTCTAGGGCAGCCCAATGAGCTACAGCGCTGAGGGGGAAAAAAAAAAAAATGTAGCTTCCACTGTCCCTGCACACCGAAGGTGGTGTTGGGCAGTGGAAATCGCTACAGCACAAGCGGTTTGGTGGTTAATGGACCCTGCCTAACGCTATCCCTGCTTCTGACGAAGCGGCAGCAACCTCTCCCTAAGCTCAGATCAGCAGCAGTAACATGGCGGTCGGCGGGAACTCCCCTTTATAGCCCCTGTGACGCCGCAGACAGCAAGCCAATCACTGCAATGCCCTTCTCTAAGATGGTGGGGACCAGGACCTATGTCATCACGCTGCCCACACTCTGCGTTTACCTTCATTGGCTGAGAAATGGCGCTTTTCGCGTCATTGAAACGCGACTTTGGCGCGAAAGTCGCGTACCGCATGGCCGACCCCGCACAGGGGTCGGATCGGGTTTCATGAAACCCGACTTTGCCAAAAGTCGGCGACTTTTGAAAATGAACGACCCGTTTCGCTCAACCCTAGTGTTGAGCGATACCTTCCGATATTCAAAAATATCGGTATCGGATTGGATCGTTCGATATCCAAAAAATATCGATATCGCCGATACCGATACCCGATACCAATGCAAGTCAATGGGACACAAATATCGGAATTAAAATAAGCCCTTTATGTCCTTGACATCCTGTTCCAGAGGGGGAAATAGTGTGGGCGGTGTGTGGGCAGAGACTGTGTGACTGTGTGGGACCGGGGGGTCTGTGCAGGCCTGCCGGGGGTCTGGATGGGCCTGCTGGGGGTCTGTACGGGCCTCTCAGGGGTCTGTGTGGCTGGCCGAGGGTCTATGCGGCCTGCCGGGGGTCTGTACGGGCCTCTCGGGGGTCTGAGCGGCCTGCCGGGGATCTGTACGGGCCTCTTGGGGGGTCTGTGCAGCCTTCCTGGGGACTGTGTGGCCTGTCGGAGGTCTGTATGGGCCTCTCTGGGGTCTGTGTGGCCTGCCGGGGGTCTGTACGGGCCTCTCTGGGGTCTGGACAGCCTGCTAGGGATCTGTACTGCCTCTCGGGGGGTCTGTGCGGCCTGCGGGTGGTCTGTGCGGCCTGCCGGGGGTTTGTACGGGCCTCTCGGGGGTCTGTGCGACCTGCCGGGGATCTGTACAGGCCTCTCGGGGGTCTGTACAGGCCTGCCGGGGGTCTGTGCGGCCTGCCAGAGGTCTGTACGGGCTTCTCTGGGGTCTGTGTGGGTGTGCAGGCATCGTCCGATGGGACTACAATTCCCATCGGGCTATGCCTGCTACAATGGCAGTGATTGACAGTTGACACATTAGCCAATGATGGGACAGTAGTAGTCCCATTATCCGGCTAATGTGTTGAATGTAAAAAAAAAAAACCATACATACTACATACTTACATACTACATACTACCTACATACATACATACATACATACAACATACTACATACATACTACATACATACATACATACATACAGCATACATACAACATACTACATACATACATACTACATACATACTACATACCACACACATACAACATACATACTGGATACATACTACATACCACATACATACAACATAAATACAACATGCATACATACTACATACATACTTACTACATACATGCAACAAACATACTACACACATATATACTACATACATACTACATACATACTACATACATACATACATAATACATACATACATACTACATACATACTACATACATACATACATACTACATAAAATACATTCATACATTACATACAATACATACATACAAACACACAGTACATATAACATAGAGTACATACTCACCATCACTTGTCATTGTGATCCCCGAAGCCAGTGTCATCTGTAAAAAAGATTAAAATAACAAACAACCAATATACTCCCTGATCCGCAGAAATCCACGAGTGTCCCACGACGATCTCCCGTGGCAAAGTACGGAAGAAATGTGTGGCCATCAGGTGCAATATGGCGCTAATACAACTCTATGAGAAAAAAACGGATCCGGTGGAAAAAACGGATCCTGCAAATGTGCACGCAGAATGCATTTTTTACCCATAAACTTGTATTAGCGACAGATTGCGATGGATGGCCACACATCGCATCCATCGTGCAACGGATCAGTCATGCTTTGGCGGACCGTCGGCACGAAAAAACGTTCAAGTGAACATTGTTTTGTCTGTCGCGTCCACCATTTTCTACCGCACATGCGCGGCCAAAACTCCGCCCCCTCCTCCCCGGACTTCAGAATGGGTAGCAGATGCGTTAAAAAACTGCATCCGCTGCCCACGTCGTGCCCAAATTTTGCAACGTGTGTCGGTACGTCGGCCTGACACATAGCGGCGGACCTGTACCGATGCAAGTATGAAGGAGGCCTTAATGGGCGTTTAATATAAAAAAAAATGGCGTGGGCTCCCGTGCAATTTTCTGCACCAGAGGGGGAAAACCGACAGCCGGGGGCCAATATTTGTAGCCTGCTATGAATATCAGCCCGGAGCTGTCTGCGCAGCCTTTACTGGCTATTAAAAGGGGGGGACCCCCCCAAAAAAATGATGTGGGGTCCCCCTATATTTTATAGCCAGAAAGGCTACGCAGAGAGCTGCTGGCAGGTATTCATAGCCTAGAGAGGGGCCATGGATATTGGCCCCCCCGGCTACAAATACCAGTCCGCTGCCGCCCCAGAAATGGCGCATCTGTGAGATGTGCCAATTCCGGCACTTAGCCCCTCTCTTCCCACTCCCGTGTAGCAGTGGAATATGGGGTAATAAGGGGTTAATGTCACCTTACAATAGGTAAGGTGACATTAATTTGGGTTAATAACGGAGAGGCGTCAATAAGACGCCTATCCATTATTAATCCAATACTAGTAAAGGGTTAATAAAACACACACATTAGGAAAAATTTATTTTAAAATTCTTCATTTAACCATACTTACCATACTTCAGTGCCTGCAAATAACGTAAAACAATAAACCGTATACTACCTGTCCTCCGTAGTCCAATTAATAACGAGTGTCCCACGACGATCTTCCCTATAGAACAGTGACATCGGGTGATGTCACTGTTCTATAGGACCTTCAGTGACACACTGACAGGAGACAATGGCTAGAGTTCAAAGTCTCACTTTATGGCAATTGCTGCGTGGGAAAATTTCTCACATAGCAATGCTAAAAGTGAGACTAGGGACTATTTTTTACAGCGGCGGAGGAATACAGTGCGGAAGGATACCTTCCTCCCGTCATTGTGGTCCTGGAGCCCCTAGAGAGTGGTCGCATCAGCTGATGCTGCCGTTCTCCACGGGAGATCGTCGTGGGACACTCGTGGATTTCTGTGGATCAATGAGCATATTGGTTGTTTGTTATTTTAATCTTTTTTACAGATGACACTGGCTTCGGGAATCAAAATGACAAGTGATGGTGAGTATGTAATCTATGTTACATGTACTTTATGTCTGTCTGTATGTATTGTATGTAATGTATGAATGTATTGTATGTAACATGTATGTAATATGCATGTAGTATGTATGTATGTAGTATGTATATATATAGTATGTATGTAGTATGTATGTATGCATGTAGTATGCATGTAGTATGTATGTAGTATGTATGCATGTATGTAATATGTATGCAGTATGTATGTAGTATGTTGTATGTATATAGTATGTTTGTAGTACATATGTAGTATGTTGTATGTAGTATGTTGTTGTATGTATGGTATGTATATATGTAGTATGTATGTAGTATGTATGTATTATGTATGGGTTTTTTTTGTGTTTTTTTACATTTAACTTATTAGCTGGATGATGGGACTACTACTGTCCCATCATAGGCTAATGTGTCAATCACTGCCATTGTAGCAGGCATAGCCCGATGGGACTTGTAGTCCCATCGGACGATGCCTGCACACCCGCACAGACCCCCGGCAGGCTGCACAGACCCCCGAGAGGCCCATGCAGGCCGCACAGACCCCCGGCAGGCAGCACAGACCCTATAGAGGCCCGTACAGACGCCTGGCAGGCGGCAAAGGCCCCTGGCTGGCCGCACAGACCCCATAGAGGCCCATACATACCCCTGGCAGACCGCACAAACTCCAGAGAAGCCTGTACAGACCCCAGGCAGGCCGCACAGACCCCCAGCAGGCTGCACAGACCCCCGAGAGGCCCGTACAGATCCCCGGCAGGCCGCACAGACCCTCGGCAGGCCACACAGACCCCAGAGAGGCCTGTATAGAACCCTGGCAGGCCGCACAGACCTCCCAAGAGGCCCGTACAGACCCCCGGCAGGCCGCACAGACCCCCAGCAGGCCGCACAGACCCCCGAGAGGCCCGTACAGACCCCCAGCAGTCCGCACAGACCCCCACGGTCATGCACAGACCCCGCCCACACACACAGGCGCAGTCTCCGCCCACGCACCTCCCACACTCCATTATAGTGCATCATTGCACTGTAGGAACTTCCGATTCCGGTATCCGATATCTTAAAAATATCGGAACTCAGTATCGGAAATCCGATACAGCAAATATCCGCCGATACCCGATATTTGTAGTATCAGAATGCTCAACACTAGTCACTGGTGATCATTGTAGTACCTGTACACTGACACTATATACAGAGCTCCTGTGCATAATGACACTGGTGATCACTGTATTACCTATACACTATATACAGAGCTCCTGTGTATAATGTCATTGGTGATCACTGTATTACCTGTACACTGACGCTGTATACAGAGCTCCTGTGTATAATGTCACTGATGATCACTGTATTACCTGTACACTATATACAGAACTTCTGTGTATAATGTCATTGGTGATCACTGTACTACCTGTACACTGACAATATATTGCCGGTAGATGAGATTCTGACTTAGCATTTATCACTGGTTAAGTTGCAAGACTTGTTAAAGGGATCGGCCTTTATTTTTAGTGTGCTACCTCTCCTAGGCTCTATGGGCATTATATAGCTTTTAGCATAAGCCTTGTGTGTACACACTGTATGTAGTACAGAAGAGATAGATGTGAAGAACAGTTGCTTCATTAGACTAATGTTAGAAGCCATGTTAGTCAGATGGGTTATTATTACTTAACAAATTGTGTGATTAGCTATAAAAATAAAAGCAGACAAGAACCATCATTGTCTAAATTAATTAGATAACCTCAAACAACCCTACTTCACAGCTAACTATCTGAATTTACATCATATTTAAATGTGAACCACTAATTACAATTTACTGACAACCCTCCCCCTGAGGGAGTATGATGTGAACACTGAAATGTCAATAGTAGATTTGTAAACGATTGATGTGATTCAAGACCTAATAGACATCGTAGCTGTCAGCCGGGAGAATGTTGCTTTGCATTTAAAACGATTTAAGGAATTTGTTGGATTTAGACAAAATCTTAGGTTTCTGAAAAAAGGCAAAACTCTTTATATAGTGTGCAGGGAATGCAACTTCTTACTTGGTCATCCCATGTATACATTAGAATTTTCTCAGTATTTTACACATGATATATTTGTGATATTGCTGTATCAAGTTTCAGCTATAAGGTAGATATGCAGAAGAGATAATAAGTCGGAAAATATTTACCCTTGCTACAGAAGCAATAGGGGACAGACTGAGGTGTCTGGGGCACACAGGGGGAAATGACCCTAGGGGCCCACCCTACAGCTATATGTAAATTACTGTTAGCTATTATCTCTGATATAGTGGAGCATGAACTGTAAAACACAGGTGGCTCCTGCACATCTAGTGTATGCCCCCATAACTGTGATATACAATTACTGTAGTTTGGTTCTTTGATGAAAACAAGTTATCATTGATCCACAAATTAGGCAGGTGATAACTTATTGATCAGTGGAATCCAATCATTGGAAACCGAAATGATCGCAAGAATCGGGAATTTTTATCCCTGAGAGGACACATTTAACCCCATTTTAAAATGGAGCAGCAGGTTGGATGTCTGACCACAGCTCCATCCATCCTCTTTGGATGTTTCCAGGAAAAGTGAAGTGCAGCCCCTTAGGGAATGAATGGATCAGTGGTTGAGTCACATACAGTGGGGCAAAAAAGTATTTAGTCAGTCAGCAATAGTGCAAGTTCCACCACTTAAAAAGATGAGAGGCGTCTGTAATTTACATCATAGGTAGACCTCAACTATGGGAGACAAACTGAGAAAAAAAAATCCAGAAAATCACATTGTCTGTTTTTTTAACATTTTATTTGCATATTATGGTGGAAAATAAGTATTTGGTCAGAAACAAAATTTCATCTCAATACTTTGTAATATATCCTTTGTTGGCAATGACAGAGGTCAAACGTTTTCTGTAAGTCTTCACAAGGTTGCCACACACTGTTGTTGGTATGTTGGCCCATTCCTCCATGCAGATCTCCTCTAGAGCAGTGATGTTTTTGGCTTTTCTCTTGGCAACACGGACTTTCAACTCCCTCCAAAGGTTTTCTATAGGGTTGAGATCTGGAGACTGGCTAGGCCACTCCAGGACCTTGAAATTCTTCTTACGAAGCCACTCCTTCGTTGCCCTGGCGGTGTGCTTTTGATCATTGTCATGTTGAAAGACCCAGCCACGTTTCATCTTCAATGCCCTTGCTGATGGAAGGAGGTTTGCACTCAAAATCTCACGATACATGGCCCCATTCATTCTTTCATGTACCCGGATCAGTCGTCCTGGCCCCTTTGCAGAGAAACAGCCCCAAAGCATGATGTTTCCACCACCATGCTTTACAGTAGGTATGGTGTTTGATGGATGCAACTCAGTATTCTTTTTCCTCCAAACACGACAAGTTGTGTTTCTACCAAACAGTTCCAGTTTGGTTTCATCAGACCATAGGACATTCTCCCAAAACTCCTCTGGATCATCCAAATGCTCTCTAGCAAACTTCAGACGGGCCCGGACATGTACTGGCTTAAGCAGTGGGACACGTCTGGCACTGCAGGATCTGAGTTGAGGTCTACCTATGATGTAAATTACAGACGCCTCTCATCTTTTTAAGTGGTGGAACTTGCACTATTGCTGACTGACTAAATACTTTTTTGCCCCAGTGTATAACCAGGCCCAGATTGGGCATCTGCCAAGGCAGGCAGATGACCAGCAGGCCAGCAGGTCTGTAACACAAAGTGGGCCACAGGCCCTTTAAAACTTCTAAGTGCGGGCCCTGTGTGCTTGCTCTCTCTCATTGCACAAGCTGACAATGGCACCAGCGGCCTATGTCAATGCACCAGCACGCCTGTGGCCTTCATTCATTCGTGTATGTGTGTGGCTGCTGCCTTTGTCAGAGCAGGCAAGCAGGAGAGTGTGTGCGCACACAAGGCCAAGTTGGAACTTTGAAAAGGCCACCGCATGTCTCATAGGGTGACTCTCTCAGTGTCTGACTCTGGCCAGTACCAGTGTCAAAGAACACTGCTGTACTCTTCAATCCCCGACACCCGCTGATCAGCACCTCCGACACTGGACAGTGGACCCACCTCATTTCTTCATCCTCCCCCCATCTCAGGGACCTGGGTGAGTCCCAAGAGTCTAGGCCAGTGTACACAGCATAACAAATCGGAGGCCTGTAGTCTTAATACTGGAGCTAAAGCTGAGCCATCATATGAACAACCCTTCTAAGGGTTTAAGGGCTAATCGTTTGCTTTGCTGTTTGCATCACATACAATTTGCATTTAGCCTAGGAAGGTGAAAGAATCACAGAAACAGGGAGGGGGACATAATCATTAAGCCTGTGTAGTCTGTTAGCAAATATATAGCTGCAGTTTTTTGTGGGGGTTGAAAAAATTTACTATGTTATGATCCACCAAGTATTAGTGCTTTGAGGTCCTTTCTTGTGTTATATAACACACCCCAAAATTGTTGAAACATTTTCCTGGGCTACATTTATCAGCCATACACTATTCCGTAGCATGGAGTACATTTCTTGTTATTTCTAAAACTGACAAAACACTTTTCCAAAATCTTGTAGGCTTCCGTTTCTCAGCCAAACAGTGTTATATGATTTGTGAACATTTTTGTCCTCAGAACACATCATCCACATCAGCCAGAAGCTTTACAATGTTTAGCCCTGCAAAGTGGCAAAACTCTCTGTTGAAGCTAATTTGTATAGGAGACAAATCGCACACCATGGCAGTGTTACTTATGGGAATAACAATCAGACAGATCCATGGTTTTTGATGCTAAACTCTCAACCAAGCATGGTTGTGTGTGATAATGAGCGTAATTGTGTGTGGAGACATGGGGGGGTCAGCAGGAGACCTAGTCCATTAGCTGAAACCACATGGACCAGGAATCACGCCACCAAATACCCGCACTCCTTTTAACATGGGTGTTATGCTACTCAGACAACAGAGGTTGAGGGTTAAGCAGTGTGGCAATACTTTGGGTCTAAGTCCTGACTACCCCAAACTTATCCATGTATTCACGACGGTCAATGGAGCAAATCTGCATTCTTTCAGCTGGGGCTGTGGTCCCCTAAGCTGGCATCCTATAGAATGACAAATCTGTGCCCCTTGTGATGGAGCCATTATGTCTTTGCTGCTGTCCTGTATAGAGTTTCTGGTTCTTTGGATCTCTGGATCTCTTGGCTGTCTCGATGTCTCACTCTGTATATCTGGAGGTATCTCTCCTTTTATAGTTAACAAATGTCCTTCAAACCAGCATTCCCAAGTAAAGGGGAAGAATGGTGAGGAGACCAACTTGCATTGTTTGATTATATAATCTATTTGCATAGTTTTTCCACCTATGTTTTGCAAGTCAACAAACTAGCTGGCCAAGACAATGTGTAATCTGCTTATTTTAGACTCTTGACCCACTGAAGAAAAAACACATGAGTTCAAAAGTCAACATATAGATAACAGTCTATTCCTCCTGGCTTGCTGAAAATGGATGTCTGGTTAATTAAGATAAAATTCTGTGTCGTCATACCTGGTGGCAGCTGTGAAGCTTGGCAAGCTCACATACATACCATGCTTGGCACATGTGCTCAACTTGGAAGTTCAGCGGTACCTGAAAACATACCCAGATTTGCCAGAGCTTGCAGTCAAGGTATGCGTGTCAGTGTCTACTTCTGAAAGTTGGCTACACGTGCTGCCACTCTGGCAGTGATACAGCAGCAGAAGCAAATGCTAGCTTACCAATTGGTGTTTGACGTCACTACTGGAACTCCACACTGCACATGCTGTCAAGACTTTGTGAGCACAAGAGCCCATTGGTTGAGTACCAGCTCCAATTTGCCCATCAGTATTCTGGCCATCCTCCACATTTAAGTGCTGAAGAGTGGGCATGGATGTCTGACATTTGTGCGGTTCTCTAAGACTTTGTGCAGGTGGGTATGGAGGAAGACATAACACAGAGATTGTAGCCAGCACAGCCTCATCTTATCAGCTCAGTGCTGATTGGGTATCAATGAGGAGGTGGATGGTGAGGAGGAGGAAGAGGATGAACAGGAGCTGGTGGCTAGCGCAACAGAGGATACACAACATTTTTCCCATCTCTCCTATGTGGATAGTCTGAGAAGGGGAATGAGGAGGAGGAGATGAAGAGTCATCATCATGTTGGAGACAGGGAAGTGTTGGCTCTATGGAGCTTGGCACATATGGCTGCCTTTCTAGTGACACTAGCACTACATTCATCTTGTCCCAAAAAAGTACTGCTTTTTCACTCTGTTTGACCCATGCTACAGGGAGCACTTTGCATCTCTTCCTCCTGAGGTAGAGAGTTATTCTAAAATTATTCTATACCAGAAAGCCATTGTGAAAATTATGTGGAAAAAAATCACATCAGACAACACTAGCAACAGGGAGCAAGCTTCCTTGCTCAACCAATGAGGGGAGGCCAGGGAGACACAAAGCAGAGGCAGGGATACACAGTCAAAGGCATGGACCAATTTCATGACACCAGTGCAAGGCATGATGACTGGTTATTGTTTAACAAGGAGTGAAAAGTTTTTACAGATGGTCAAGAATACCTGGCTGACCAAACAAGCATAATCCCTAGTTCCGCTCTGACTTTCAATCATTTGGTCTCAATGCCGTACAACTGGCATGAGCTGTCCCTCTATGCCATAGGGGTGTTTTGCTGCCCTGCCGCTAGCATCTTGTCTGAGAGGGTTTTCTCATGCCGCTGGGGGTCCATAAAAGACAGGCAATTCCACCTGTCAACAGAGAATGCAGACAAAGCCTGGATTAGCCCACACTTTTCCACACAACCAGAAAAAAGCAACACATAAAGTGTTTGCAATAGTTAATATTTTAATGAGGCCTGCCAGTTGTTGCCATTCAGGGGTATATGGATGATCATCCTCATAATTTCTTTTTTGGCTTTGCACTTTCTGCAAAACCTTTATGACTGCATACTGTAAGTACATGAACTAAAACTTAAAAAAATATATTTTCATTCAAATTTTTTTATGGATTCAATGACTCATCCATACAGTTTAGCATGGCTATTGTTATACTACGGTGGCATGTAAAACTTCCAAAAAGCGAAGAAAATTATTTCAGGATTAGATTACTCATCCATAGAGTATTACGTGCTTTCTATGACATTTTTGGTAGTATATAACAGTATAAAAAAGTTTAAATATTTTCTTTGTTTGTTCACATATCTTACCAATACACTATTTCAGATTCTGGCATATATTTTTGTTATATATTACACTCAAAAAAGTTTAAAAATGTTGCTGGGTTATATTGCTCAGCTGTATCGCATAATACATTCTTGGGTACCATTAGTTGGAATGTAACCCTCATAGAACTTTTTCAAAATGTTATTGTTATTATATTGCTCAGCAATAGGGTGTTACATCTTGTGCATATTTTGTTGGTATATAACACTTAAGAAGCTTGCTCAAATATGTTTCTGTAATATCTTGCTCATCCATAGGACATTACATCTTCTTTGGAACAGCTCATTGCTATATATGCCTCAAAAAAATTGTTCAAAAATTGATCAGTATAATATTTTGTTCACCCATAGAATTATACATTTTCTTAGGTATATTTTGTTGCTATTTAACCCCTTTACCCCCAAGGGTGGTTTGCACGTTAATGACCGGGCCAATTTTTACAATTCTGACCACTGTCCCTTTATGAGGTTATAACTCTGGAACGCTTCAACGGATCCCAGTGATTCTGACATTGTTTTCTCGTGACATATTGTACTTCATGACAATGGTAAAAATTCTTTGATAGTACCTGCGTTTATTTGTGAAAAAAAACGGAAATTTGGCGAAAATTATGAAAATTTTGCAATTTTCCAACTTTGAATTTTTATGCAATTAAATCACAGAGATATGTCACACAAAGTACTTAAAAAGCAACATTTCCCACATGTCTACTTTACATCAGCACAATTTTGGAACCAAAATTTTTTTTGTTAGGGAGTTATAAGGGTTAAAAGTTGACCAGCAATTTCTCATTTCTACAACACCATTTTTTTTAGGGACCACATCTCATTTGAAGTCATTTTGAAGGGTCTATATGATAGAAAATACCCAAGTGTGACACCATTCTAAAAACTACACCCCTCAAGGTGCTCAAAACCATATTCAAGAAGTTTATTAACCCTTCTGGTGCTTCACAGGAATTTTTTGAATATTTAAATAAAAATGAACATTTAACTTTTTTTCACAAAAAATTTAATTCAGCTCCAATTTGTTTTATTTTACCAAGGGTAACAGGAGAAAATGGACCCCAAACATTGTTGTACAATTTGTCCTGAGTACGCCAATACCCCACATGTGGGGGTAAACCACTGTTTGGGCGCATGGCAGAGCTCGGAAGCGAAGGAGCGCCATTTGACTTTTCAATGCAAAATTGACTGGAATTGAGATGGGACGCCATGTTTCGTTTGGAGAGCCCCTGATGTGCCTAAACATTGAAACCCCCCACAAGTGACACCATTTTGGAAAGTAGACCCCCTAAGGAACTTATTTAGAGGTGTGGTGAGCACTTTGACCCACCAAGTGCTTCACAGAAGTTTATAATGTAGAACCGTAAAAATAAAAAATCCTATTTTTTCACAAAAATTATCTTTTCGCCACCAATTTTTTATTTTCCCAAGGGTAAAAGAAGAAATTGGACCCCAAAAGTTGTTGTACAATTTGTCCTGAGTACGCTGATAGCCCATATGTGGGGGTAAACCACTGTTTGGGCGGATGGGAGAGCTCGGAAGGGAAGGAGCGCCGATTGACTTTTCAATGCAAAATTGACAGGAATTGAGATGGGACGCCATGATGCGTTTGAAGAGCCACTGATGTGCCTAAACATTGAAACCCCCCACAAGTGACACCATTTTGGAAAGTAGACCCCCTAAGGAACTTATCTAGAGGTGTGGTGAGCACTTTGACCCACCAAGTGCTTCACAGAAGTTTATAATGCAGAGCCGTAAAAATAAAACAAAATTTTTTTCCCACAAAAATTATTTTTTTAGCCTCCAGTTTTGTATTTTCCCAAGGGTAACAGGAGAAATTGGACCCCAAAATTTGTTGCCCAATTTGTCCTGAGTGCGATGATACACCATATGTGGGGGGAACCACTGTTTGGGCGCATGGGAGGGCTCGGAAGGGAAGGAGCTCCATTTGGAATGAGGACTTAGATGGAATGGTCTGCAGGTGTCACATTGCATTTGCAGAGCCCCTAATGTACATAAACAGTAGAAACCTCCCACAAGTGACACTATTTTGGAAAATAGACTCCCTAAGGAACTCATCTAGATGTGCTGTGATAGCGTTGAACCCCCAAGTGTTTCACTACTGTTTGTACCGCAGAGCCGTGAAAATTAAAAAAAAAATCTTTCCCCCCAAAATTATTTTTTAGCCCCCAGTTTTGTATTTTCCTGAGGGTAAGAGGAGAAATTCGACCCCAAAAGTTGTTGTCCAATTTGTCCTGAGTACGCTGATACCCCATATGTTGGGGGGAACCACCGTTTGAGCGCATGGCAGAGCTCGGAAGGGAAGGAGCGCCATTTGGAATGCAGACTTAGATGGAATGGTCTGCAGGCGTCACATTGCGTTTGCAGAACCCCTAATGTACCTAAACAGTAGAAGCCCCCCACAAGTGACCCCATATTGGAAACTAGACCCCCCAGGGAACTAATCTAGATGTGTTGTGAGAACTTTGAACCCCCAAGTATTTCACTGCAGTTTATAACGCAGAGCCGTGAAAATAAAAAAATCTTTTTTTTTCCCACAAAAATTATTTTTTAGCCCCCAGTTTTGTATTTTCCCAAGGGTAACAGGAGAAATTGGACCACAAAAGTTGTTGTCCTATTTGTCCTGAGTACGCTGATACCCCATATGTTGGGGTAAACCCGTTTGGGCACACGGGAGAGCTCGGAAGGGAAGAAGCACTGTTTTACTTTTTCAACGCAGAATTGGCTGGAATTGAGATCGGACGCAATGTCGCGTTTGGAGAGCCCCTGATGTGCCTAAACAGTGGAAACCCCACAATTATAACTGAAACCCTAATCCAAACACGCCCCTAACCTTAATCCCAACAGTAACCCTAACCACACCTCTAACCCTGACACACCCCTAAACCTAATCCCAACCCTATTCCCAACTGTAAATGTAATCTAAACCCTAACTGTAACTTTAGCCCCAACCCGAACCCTAACTTTAGCCCCAACCCAAACTGTAGCCCTAACCGTAGCCCTAACCCTAACCCTAGCCCTAACCCTAACCCTAGCCCTAACCCTAGCCCTAACTCTAGCCAAAACACTAGCCCTAACCCTAGCCCTAGCCCTAACCCTAGCCCTAACCCTAACCCTAGCCCTAGCCCTAACCCTAGCCCTAACCCTAACCCTAGCCCTAACCCTAGCCCTAGCCCTAACCCTAGCCCTAGCCCTAACCCTAGCCCTAACCCCAGCCCTAATGGGAAAATGGAAATAAATACATTTTTTTAATTTTTCCCTAACTAAGGGGGTGATGAAGGGGGGTTTGATTTACTTTTATAGCGGGTTTTTTAGCGGATTTTTATGATTGGCAGCCGTCACACACTGAAAGACGCTTTTTATTGCAAAAAATATTTTTTGCGTTACCACATTTTGAGAGCTATAATTTTTCCATATTTTGGACCACAGAGTCATGTGAGGTCTTGTTTTTTGCGGGACGAGTTGACGTTTTTATTGATAACATTTTTGGGCACGTGACATTTTTTGATGGCTTTTTATTCCGATTTTTGTGAGGCAGAATGACCAAAAACCAGCTATTCATGAATTTCTTTTGGGGGAGGCGTTTATACCGTTCAGCGTTTGGTAAAATTGATAAAGCAGTTTTATTCTTCGGGTCAGTACGATTACAGCGACACCTCATTTAAATCATTTTTTTATGTTTTGGCGCTTTTATACGACAACTATTTTATAGAAAAAATTATTATTTTTGCATCGCTTTATTCTCAGGACTATAACTTTTTTATTTTTTTGCCGATGATGCTGAATGGCGGCTCGTTTTTTGCGGGACAAGATGACGCTTTCAGCGGTGCCATGGTTATTTATATCTGTCTTTTTGATCGCGTGTTATTCCACTTTTTGTTCGGCGGTATGATAATAAAGCGTTGTTTTTTGCCTCGTTTTTTTTTTTTTCCTTACGGTGTTTACTGAAGGGGTTAACTAGTGGGCCAGTTTTATAGGTCGGCCATTACGGACGCGGCAATACTAAATATGTGTACTTTTTTTTTTTTTTTTTTAATTTAGATAAAGAAATATATTTATGGGAATATTTTTTTTTTTTTTTTCATTATTTTGGAATATTTTTTTAAATTTTTTTTACACATTTGAAAAATTTTTTTTTAACTTTTTTACTTTGTCCCAGGGGGGGACATCACAGATCGGTGATCTGACAGTGTGCACAGCACTCTGTCAGATCACCGATCTGATAGCAGTGCAGGCTGCTTCACAGTGCCTGCTCTGAGCAGGCTTCTGTGAAGCCACCTCCCTCCCTGCAGGACCCGGATCCGCGGCCATCTTGGATCCGGGGCTCGAGCAGGGAGGGAGGTGAGTGTGATCGCGTTGCTGCGAGGGGCTCAAGGAAGCCCGCAGGGAGCCCCATCTCTGCGCGATGCTTCCCTGCACCGCCGGCACATCGCGATCATCTTTGATCACGGTGTGCCAGGGGTTAATGTGCCGGGGGTGGTCCGTGACCGCTCCTGGCACATAGTGCCGGATGTCAGCTGCGATAGGCAGCTGACACCCGGCCGCGATCGGCGTCGCTCCCCCCGTGAGCGCCGCCGATCGCGCTGGACGTACTATCCCGTCCATGGTCATAGGGGCCCACCCCACCTCGACGGGATAATACGTCCCATGTCAGAAAGGGGTTAAGCTTCAAAAACTTGTCTATAAATTTATCGGTATTATATTGCTTACCCATAGACTATTTTATGGTCTGGAGTACATTTCCTTGGTATATAACTATCAAAAGTGCAGAGCCTTTATGATTCTAGGAGTACCAATACATGACAATTTGAACAAAATGTGTATTAGGCCCTTGTTTATGTCTAATACAGGGTGCATCTGAGCCCCTTATTTTTGGGTAGTCCTTGCTTCTTTTATAAATAAAACTGAAATTTCTTATTTTTTAATAAAAAAAACAGTTTTGGTTTACTTAAAATATATATTTTTTACATCCTTTTTAAATGTTGTCTTATATAAAAGTCATTATACAGGAAAACATGGTTAACATTTTTTTTCCTGTAAAATGCAAATTCTCGTTGGTTTGGAATGTTTTATTGTTTGTCAGTCCTTAAAGTGGAGTAAAAGTGTGACCCCATTGTTTTCACCAGTGATCTGGGAGTCAGAGATGCTTCCACTCTGCACTTTTTTCCATTCATTTGAACATTTTTACTTCCCCCCAGACCTCTTTGTAGTGTCTGCAGGAAAATAGTTTGGCTTTCCATTGACTCCCATTATACTGTTATTTGAAACTAGCATACGAGTATTAGGAATTGCTTTGTTAAAGCAACAGGCACCCGAACATTTAGTGCTCTCTCATCTCTATCTGGGACCTTTTCTCTTCTTGTTTTTGATGAATCAAACCTTGTCATGTGCAGTCAGTTAATTTGAATTCCAAATTTGCAGATCTTTATGCAATGGATGCAAGGTGTGAGTCATCTGCTATGTATTTAATTGTTATATTTTCATCTGCAATTCATTTGAGCAATTAAATGCTATGCACTTTCTCTGTACACTGTGACATTTGATCTTTTATTGCAGTTATTTTGATATAAGCATTCGCATGCACATGGTATGTTTTTATTATGATTGCACTTGTACTGTGTATCCATTTTATCAATTTTGTACTGTATAACCATTATCACAAGTGTCTCACATTTAAATAGAAGGCATTTGCTTGTTTTTGCAAACTGCTTCAGAAAGATTGACATCCTTCAAACAAAATGTAACTACAATGGGCTATCAAAAAGCACTTTTTTTTGCACTAAATTTTTGTCTGCTGCCTCCAATTTTATTTCCTATTCTGGATGGTTTCGATCATGCAAGGGATGCTTTTCACCCCTGTGTTTTTGGTGCTGATCTAGTTTTTCCATTTTTATATATCTTTCTGGCTACTTATTTGAATTGGCTAGATAAACAGTTATTTTACCCTTAATCCATATATGTCAAAAGAAATTGATCTGTGATCTCTCCATTTGGAACATACTTGAGAAACGTGATCATTTGATATTTCTGCAGAATGTTATATAACTGCTAATATGATTGCAGTCTTTACAGTAACCTTTACAGTAATCTTGGCACACAAATATTTGTTGCCTATCTTTGCAGAAAAGATTTGCCTAGCTGACTCCGATATTTACTTGTGGAAAAGAAGCTTACCTGAGTTCTGTGTAAGCTCCTTATGGCTGTAAGAAAATCATTCCATCTTTCACGACGCCAGCAAGTAATGCAGACTATATCAGGCTTGCACATATGTGAAATAAATATAGATCTTACTCAATTATTGAGAATTTTACATTTATGCACTATTCTTACACAATAAGCAGCAGGGAACACTAATTTCTAATACATTATTAACTGCTATTTGCTACCAGTGTGTTTTAAAAATGTATGTAGTAGCCGCCAACACAACAGTTGCTGCGCTACATTAATGGCATAGCTGACTGTGGTATTCGGGGCTATCACCATAGAATGGCTATGGTATTCTCTTGGAATAAGCAACCATGCTATGTAAATTGTGTAGGCACGCTATACTATTAGCCAACAGTATTCTGAATAATAATCTGTAAAAGTAAATCATTACTGCTCAGAAAAATCATTTCAATAGGTAAATTAAATGTATATAAAATGTTCCTGTCAGGCGTTCCCGGAAGCTGAAGGAGAAAGACGTGTGGCGCCGAGCTGCGCCTCCTTATGACCTATGATTGTTGTGTTTTCACAAAGAAGCCTGCCTACTACCCTAAAAGATGTTCAGAAATGCATCGCAATGTCTACAGATGAAGCTTCCGCCACCTACACTCGGTATCCCAGTTTCTGGACCTCTGGATGCCTTTCTGCAGATGGACATAGCAGCAGCGCACATGGTAATGGCTCTGCTCACAACATGAGACCTGGAGGACAGCAGTATGAGGCCACCGTCACACTTGCGAGTTTTACGGACGTATGAGCGCAGAAAATACGTCCGTGAAACTCGCAAAACAAATGGCACAATTATTCTCTATGCCCCTGCTCCTATCTGCCGTATTTTACTGATCCGTATTATACGGCTTTCTACGGCCGTAGAAAATCGCAGCATGCTGCGTTTGTCACCGTACTGCGCAAGAAATACGCCAATGAAAGTCTATGGAAGCCCCAAAAATACGGATTACACACGGACTAGCAGTGTGACTTGCGAGAAATACGCAGCGCTGTTAGAGAGAAAAGGCGGTAATTCATTGCGGTGTACAGTAAAATCACACTGACAGCTTACAGTAGAATAGGTAGAATAAATGTGTACACATAGAATAGGTATATATATATATGTATATATATATGTCAGTGAGACACATATATATATATATATGTATATTTTAATATTTCTTCCAGCGCTAGATAGCGTTAATAATAATAATAATCTTTATTTTTATATAGCGCTAACATATTCCGCAGCGCTTTACAGTTTGCACACATTATCATCACTGTCCCCGTTGGGGCTCACAATCTAGAATCCCTATCAGTATGTCTTTGGAATGTGGGAGGAAACCGGAGTGCCCGGAGGAAACCCACGCAAACACGGAGAGAACATACAAACTCTTTGCAGATGTTGTCCTGGGTGGGATTAGAACCCAGGACTCCAGCGCTGCAAGGCTGCAGTGCTAACCACTGCGCCACCGTGCTGCCCATTCAATTACCGACTTTTGCTATCTCCTTCCTAAACCCGACATGATATGAGACCTGGTTTACATACAGTAAACCATCTCATATCACCTTTTTTTTTGCATATTCCACACTACTAACGTTAGTAGTGTGTATATGCAAAATTTGGCCGTTCTATCTACTAAATTAAAGGGTTAAATGGCGGAAAAAATTGGCGTGGGCTCCCGCGCAATTTTCTCCGCCAGAGTAGTAAAGCCAGTGACTGAGGGCAGATATTAATAGCCTGGAGAGGGTCCACGGTTATTGCCCCCCCCACCTGGCTAAAAACATCTGCCCCCAGCCACCCCAGAAAAGGCACATCTGGAAGATGCGCCTATTCTGGCACTTGGCCACTCTCTTCCCATTCCCGTGTAGCGGTGGGATATGGGATAATGAAGGGTTAATGCCACCTTGCTATTGTAAGGTGACATTAAGCCAGATTAATAATGGAGAGGCATCAATTATGACACCTATCCATTATTAATCCAATACTAGTAAAGGGTTAAAAAAATACACAAACACATTACTAAAAATTATTTTAATGAAATAAAAACAAAGGTTGTTGTAATATTTTATTGAACGCCCAGTCCAATCACTGAAGACCCTCGTTCTGTAACAAAAATAACATAATAAATCAACAATATCCTTACCTTCCGCAGATTTGTAAAGTCTAACGATGTAAATCCATCTGAAGGGGTTAAAATATTTTGCAGCCACGAGCTTTGCTAATGCAATGTTGTTCGTGGCTGCAAAACCCCGGGGAATGAAGGTAAAGTAGGTCAATGACCTATATTTAGCTTCATTTGCAGTGAGGTGCCCTCTGCTGGTTGTCCCTAGATCGTGGGAATTTTCCTAGAAAGCTCCCAGGCTCGAGTTCATAAGAGGCGCCCTCTGCTGGTTGTCCTCATATGAACTCGAGCCTGGGAGCTTTCTAGGAAAATTCCCATGATCTAGGGACAACCAGCAGAGGGCGCCTCACCGCAAATGAAGGTAAATATAGGTCATTGACCTATTGGCCGATTCATGTACATGTGCTGCTGTGGTCTTTTTTATCTGTTTGTTGCAGTTTGCAGCTTGCACGTGTTCACATTGGAAGTGCTGATTTGTTTTTTTTTCATATATATATATATATATATATATATATATATATATATATATATATATAGACAGTACATATATATATATTTTTTTTTTGTGACACATGGATCCCTTCTATAGCGGTATGTTGGTTTTGCAAGCCTGCGAGAAAAACACGCAGTACGGATGCTATACGGATTACATATGGAGAATGCCATGCGCAAAAAACGCTGACAGACTCTGCCTACGGAGGAGCTACGGACCACTATTTTGGGGACTTTTCAGCGTATTACGGCCGTAATATATGGACCGTATTGTTTTACGCTGTGTGTGACGCCGGCCTGATGCCGACAGGGACAGATGATACTCCCAAGTCCTTTCCTCGGTCTCAATCAGAGGGTGACGGACTGTCTAACCCATCAAAGAGAACTCATGGCATCATTTTGAAAGCCGATGAATAAAACGTTGCTCCTCTCTGCCCTGCTCCACTGAGCGCTTAGGATCCAGCGCCGCTACTCCCCTCAGGCTCTGTGCCTTTTCATGACGCTGCACTCTCCATTGTGATCCTCCAGCATACTGCAGCTCTTGGATTTTCTGTTCTTGCTAACGCTCATCCAGGCTTTTTGGCTTCCTCATACAGTCAATGTCAAAGAAACGCTCTGACGAAGGTCCGGTGTGGACCGAAAACGTTTAGCACTTTTGTTTGTCTGGATGCATCAATAAACTAAGAAGCTTTTCTTCTCAAATTGAGTGCCAAGTTTTATTCATCTGTTATCTACGGGGTGGACACCCTACTTGAGCACCGCCAATCCTCATATTTACTGAGTGCCGTGTTCTCTAATCGTATCATTTTGAAAGCCATCGTCAAGATATCCTCAGTAACTTAATCATTACTTTTAAATGACAGCATATTGATTTTCTACGGTAATAACAATGTTATAATATATCTCATTCTCGTTAACTGTTACATATTGTAATGTGAAAAACCCAAAATAAACAGTTTTTAAAAATGCACTTGTCATTTCTCCTATGGCCAGAGTTAAAGCATGGTCTTGTTGAATCATTCTCCATAAGAAAAAACTGCATTTAGATAAGAAATGAGCAACAAAATTCTCAATACATATTAATATTTGATTGTTCTGTATTTGCCCTTTACTTTTCATTATTATGCCAGCACAGTAGGTGCTGGAACATTTGTTCCACTTATTGGCATGCACAGCTTCTACCATTGTACAATGGCCGGAGTTTTAGATTTCTTCTCCATTATACCTGTTTGCAATTAAACAAGCAATAAAGCAAGTACAGAGACACAAACACATCCTACTATTATCCATTTTCCGGTCTCTGTTGTTAGAGATGGACAACACTTGACAAAGGCAGTAAATAGCAAGTAAAATAAAAAGGGCGACCTATTGACCCAGAAAGGTGAAAACATCACTTTTTTGGCACTTTTCAATTTTGTAATACCTTACGTTGCCTAATACAAATGCCTGTCTGTTGAAACATCGATATCTTCTTAAAAAGAAAAAAAAAACATATTCTTGATTGTTTTTTATAATCTATAAATAAACTATTATCTGCTGTTGTGCAAGGGAAGTGCATTCAAGAAGCTGACATTTTTTAATGACCCATGAAATAGAGCACAGAAGGACAGCTGTAGATGACACCATAATCGTGTCTGCTGACTTCAGATGTCTCATTAATAGCTAATCACTGATATGCCTATCAAAACTTTAACCACAGATTTTCCCTAAGGCGACACTATGTGCACAATGGGTCTTTTCAGGCACATTCCGCCTATAACCTGCCTGGAAATGCACTAAAAAACATAAAAAAGAATGAACATATGCACAGTAATGTCAAAATGACTTGCTGTGCATATGTTCCATCTTTTGTAACGACTTGTAACTGCTTTATCCCTCAAAAGCCATGAAACAGCTAAAAGAAGGGATCTGATCATTCATCTGGTAGCTCCCTCTTGAAATGCATCACTATTTTACATATAAATTTTAAAAAAAAGAGGACACAAGTGGCAAAAATGACAAAAACACGACATCGAATATGCTTCAGGAAAAACATGGCTAGCATTTTCCTGAAGCGTTTTCTGCTTCTTAAACTATGCAGGTACACCAGTGTCTGTACGATGCCATCTGTACATAGTCTTAATGCACCTTCTTAAAAAGAAACTAAACATTGAACTTATCTTTTCATATTTAGCATGCACTTTAATTGCGTGCAGATTTATGGGGTCCGAGTCCTGGGACCATCACTGACACTTCAGATTATTTTTCTTTAGTTGATTTAGGGTCAACAGTTTAATAATGTTTGATTGAAGAAAGACTTTGAATAACAGTTACTACACATATATTAATTTGCACCTTACACCACCCAAAAAATGCTTAAGATGTTGCACCATCCACAAAGAAAAAAAAATAAAGTGGGGTCCATATACAAGTTGTAAAGTTTTACTACTATACTAGTGCAGCGCCCCAGAGACCTGTTTGTTGCAGTAATGTCGCTCTGCCACTAAGAGGAGTGATGGTACGTCTGATGGCACTAAAGGAGTTCACCTGACCAGGTATCACCAGCACACATTACACTTCACACTCCGGCCACTAAGGGGAGCAAAAGGTTCTATTTATTAGGCCACTCCTCACACTTTGGTAAAACTGGGGGTTGGATAGGAAGTTAGAAGCTGACTGGGTTTTGTCCAGGCAACATCCCGTGGCAGGGGGTGTTGCGGGGAAGATTCAGAGGGGTCCCTGTCAGGCGTGGGAACCTGGCAGTGACTTAGTGACAAGGATAGATAGTTACAGAACCGCGCCTGCACTACCTTGCGGCAGCATCTAAAAAAAGGAAACGAAGCGAAGGATATTGTGGAAAGTGAGAAACAAGATCAAGCACAAAGGAGAGCCAGTAGGAGTCGTGCCCCGAGAACGGCAACATCCTACTGAGGCGCGTAGCCGGTGACCGGAACACCGAGGAAGTAACTGACTTTATGCCTTACTTAAAATACCGCAGGACAGTTAATTATAGGTTGGCTGTCTACCATACATCACCTAAGCAGACATAGGGGGCAAGCGTGGAGAGGGGCATCTCTAGGGTCCCAGAATAGCTCCGAGCCTTCCTGTCAAACGGGTGCGTCCTAGCCATAACAAACTTGGGGGACGGAGAGAGAGAGAACTAGAAAGAACAAGAACAGAAGTTGTGAGGACTATCCCGAATGCTCAGCAGGGAAGAACTACAACACACAGGCGCTAGTGGTAGGCACTGATTTCCACCTGCAAAGGGAACTCTGGATGTGCCTTCGGACCGGCCGGTCTCAGACAGCCCTGTTGACAGTGCTCTGGATTGAGGATCCCGAAGCCTTTAGTAAAAGGTAAAGAGACTGCAACCCTGTGTCCTCGTTATTGACTGTGCCTCACACCATCGCCACCTACACTACTGGGAAGCCCTGGGGACATAGTAACATAGTAACATAGTAACATAGTAACATAGTTAGTAAGGCCGAAAAAAGACATTTGTCCATCCAGTTCAGCCTATATTCCATCATAATAAGTACCCAGATCTACGTCCTTCTACAGAACCTAATAATTGTATGATACAATATTGTTCTGCTCCAGGAAGACATCCATGCCTCACCTGTGGGAAGGCATACCATCTAGCTGCCATCACATCACCCCAGTGGACCCCAAGCAGCGTTGGTCACCCTGACCGAATACCACAGGTGGCGTCACGAAACCTTAGCCGACTTTCATCATCCATTTTATTGGACACCCCTTAGCAGGGTCACGGACTGGGTCCAGCCACCATGACAACTCCAGTACTGAGAAAGAGAGGACCGGTACCGAGTAACCCGCGGCCCTGCATCTGGCGGCGCTCCAACTTGTTCTTTTGAAAGTTTTATTTTACATAGTAGCGCCCTTCAACCCACTATCGCTAACAAAGGAAATTATTCTTTATATTAGGGGTGAGATCAAATTTAAATAGAAGACCCTCTTTCAAAAGGCCCCAACGCAGATGCATGAATTGCTTCCTTAATAAATATAAGTGGAAAGTGACAAATTTTAGGAAACTTTTAAAATTGGAGATAAAAATTGCATTACTGTTAGTTAGCAATTGTGCTACATTTAAAAAAATATAGTGCAGAGCACCATACACAATACAACATCATATGTAATGTCTATTGCTCAATATCATGGAGCTAAAGTTTTCCAGTATTCTTCCACACTGTGGATGTTTCAGTTTTCTGTAATTTGTAAAATGAAAGTAACATTTTTGGGCTATTCAGACAAATTGAAATGCAATTTGTTTGAATTGACCTTACCTGCAAATTTCATACAATTCAATAGAGTAACTTTTGGATGGTGAAATGATTGTGAGGAGTCTTAAAGGCCATGCAGTGCTCCTCTGGGAAATTTGAATCAAACTGCATATCCTCTTCAGAGAGGAAGAGGACATGAACTCTTAAGCCACCTATAGAAAATAGTACTCCTAAAAGTCAATATTGACAGATTAAGGAGCCTTGTAACATGACTTAGTATTGAAGCCAACCTAGAAACGGATTTTGCAGAAACATATTTCAGGCTTGACCTTCATCATTGCAATCCAAGAGGTATAATTTGGCTGGACGAGAGGCCCCTTCTGGGGATCATAATATAAATATCTCTCGAATAAATTGTAAATAAAGTTTCTGGCTGGCTTAGCTTGTTAAATGGTTGCTATTGACATTTAGGATTTTTACATCAAATAGATGACTCTAGAGTTGAAGTCATATTGCTGTCTGAAGAGTGTTATGGCCCCAGATGGCTCTCTTGGTTTGTGGACCCAATGTGCCAAAGGGATGGGTCTGCCTAGTAAGAGGCAGATCTAAGTGGAGCTCCTGATGACAGCCTGGGCTGCAGGTAGCCACCAGGTACCACTCCTGGGTAGTACCCGATATTACAGCTGCTAAACTCAGTGGTCCGGTTCACTGACTGTTTAAGGACTAGGGCTACATTCAGACTAATAAGTTATGGCTCCTCTACAGAATGATGGCTGACACGGATTTAGGTTACATTAAGACTGGGCTGACTGGGAGACTGGTTTTAGCAGACTCGGCATAAATCGGCCATGTGATGAGGTTTCAGGCTCTGGTCACAGACGGACCAAGTTTAGTCTTGGCCATACACTGACCATGGGACCAGGTTCAGGCCCTGACAATTCATGGACAAGGGGAGCAGGGTTAGACCCTGGCTGCACAAGGACAAGGGGACAAGGTTCAGGCACTGGTTGCACACGGACTTAGTTAGCAGGTTCAGGCACTGGTCGCACAAGGACTAAGGGTGCAGGTTCAGGAACTAGCCCCACATGGACCAGGAATTTGGGTTCAGGACAATGGCCACACCAGGAACAGGGGACCTCACAACTCATTAGTAGGAGAAACTACACACTAATGAATACTGAAGACACCAAAGAGAATGGTAAAACCAAAAACACTCAGTTTGAAAAAATGTTTGCAGTAATCCGCAAGTGCTAGTAAAAGATGTAAATAACAGGGTATTTGGTTGATACGTTTTTTGCAAAAAATGTATACTAAGCTGCTCTACCAATCTTCACGGTATACCCATATCAGAGCAGTCCTAACTAATGTATGCAATCCCTATCTGATGTATTTAAAAACCTGATCATCTGTACATTACCTGTGTGAACAGGGTTCAGAGAGGAAAAATCCATGTGTGCATACAGGGTAGAACAGCTTTTGTGCAGCTAGCCCAAGAGGAGTGGTGGAACTCCCCAGTCTTGTAGACACAAGAGAACAATTATGGAAACAGGAACACATGGGCTACCTGCACAGAGAACAAGTCTGTAAGAACATGTTCACACACCACCAAGAAACCTGAAGACACCAAAGAGAATGGTAAAACCAAAAACACTCAGTTTGAAAAAATGTTTGCAGTAATCCGCAAGTGCTAGTAAAAGATGTAAATAACAGGGTATTTGGTTGATACGTTTTTTGCAAAAAATGTATACTAAGCTGCTCTACCAATCTTCATGGTATACCCATATCAGAGCAGTCCTAACTAATGTATGCAATCCCTATCTGATGTATTTAAAAACCTGATCATCTGTACATTACCTGTGTGAACAGGGTTCAGAGAGGAAAAATCCATGTGTGCATACAGGGTAGAACAGCTTTTGTGCAGCTAGCCCAAGAGGAGTGGTGGAACTCCCCAGTCTTGTAGACACAAGAGAACAATTATGGAAACAGGAATACATGGGCTACCTGCACAGAGAACAAGTCTGTAAGAACATGTTCACACACCACCAAGAAACCTGAAGACACCAAAGAGAATGGTAAAACCAAAAACACTCAGTTTGAAAAAATGTTTGCAGTAATCCGCAAGTGCTAGTAAAAGATGTAAATAACAGGGTATTTGGTTGATACGTTTTTTGCAAAAAATGTATACTAAGCTGCTCTACCAATCTTCACGGTATACCCATATCAGAGCAGTCCTAACTAATGTATGCAATCCCTATCTGATGTATTTAAAAACCTGATCATCTGTACATTACCTGTGTGAACAGGGTTCAGAGAGGAAAAATCCATGTGTGCATACAGGGTAGAACAGCTTTTGTGCAGCTAGCCCAAGAGGAGTGGTGGAACTCCCCAGTCTTGTAGACACAAGAGAACAATTATGGAAACAGGAACACATGGGCTACCTGCACAGAGAACAAGTCTGTAAGAACATGTTCACACACCACCAAGAAACCTGAAGACACCAAAGAGAATGGTAAAACCAAAAACACTCAGTTTGAAAAAATGTTGCGGATTCTGCAACATACTTACCTACCGCTGTCTGTCCCCGGTGCTCCGCTTCTCTGCACTCCTCCTGCACTGGCTGTGAGCGTCGGCCAGCTGGAAAGCACAGCGGTGATGTCACCGCTCTGCTTTCCGGCCGCTGTGCTCACAGTCAGTGCAGGAGGAGTGCAGAGAAGCGGAGCACCGGGGACAGACAGCGGTAGGTAAGTATGTAGTGTTTGTTTTTTTACTTTTACGCTGGTAACCAGGGTAAACATCGGGTTGCTAAGCGCGGCCCTGCGCTTAGTAACCCGATGTTTACCCTGGTTACCCGGGGACCTCGGGATCGTTGGTCGCTGGAGAGCTGTCTGTGTGACAGCTCCCCAGCGACCAAACAGCAACGCTGCAGCGATCGACATCGTTGTCGGTATCGCTGCAGCGTCGCTGAGTGTGAAGGTACCTTAAGCCAGACCAAAAACTTTGCACTTTTGAGGGACAAAAACAAAAATGTTTTGGCTTTTATCTAAGTCATGCAGCAAGGCTCATTAAAGAATCAATATTGACATTTTGGATTTCTACTTCTAATAGATGTTACTAGAGATTACGTCTTCTTTTTTCCATAAGCATATTTGCATAAAATAGTCTATGTAAATTCTGCTTGGGAAGAATCAAGTTGCCTATATGTACTCTGTATAAAACCTCTTTCACGAAAATTTTGAGATAGAAACATTGTGCAACTTAAAGCCAATATGGAAGCATTGGAACCACATACTCTGTAGGACAGAGTTCATGGACTTACCAATGACACATCAGAACATGAAGGTGAGAGTTACAATGTAAATATTAATTAGAACAATTTAATATTTCAATTTTAAAAAGAAGAAAACAGATCAACTCACATTATCCATAATATGGATCTTAGTCTCCAGGCTATATATTGACCTGGTTGCTAAAATAATCTAAGATCATGAACATTCCCACATATAGACATAAAGAAAACAGCTGAGCTAATGATATTACTAAATCCCTACAACGGACGGTTCAGCTTTTTAGAATTATCCTTATGTTTTAGAGATCTTATTACAGTTTCTTTCAAGTCCCCACTGGACTTACCTAAGATGTGGTACACATCTCTAAGGATATTAAACAGGCCAGAACTATTAATATTTGTGTTTTTCCTATCAAACATATGCAGGCTTTGGAATTCTTGTAGAATTTATGGCTGACAATAGAATATCCAGAGCTAAAGCAGTTTAGGAAAACATTAATTATTAAACCAGGAAATGGACATTTATGACATTAGCGTACATTTTATATGGAAATCCATGACATAGATGATGTATATTTTCTTAGCTTGATCCATACAGTAAATGTTGAATTCTCTATGTATAAAACCATATTAATAATACTGCTAGCTCAGTTTTTTATGCATAATATTGTATTTCATGTAGCCATATGTTCTTGAAATCTAGAACATCTCAATGTCCCTTTTCTACACCCTATGAACCCTATTTATCAAATACAAATCCTACATATCATTAGGGATGATGGATATCAGAGGCTTCACCTATTATTGCTAAGAAAACCTATTAAAAATATGTTTCAAGTAAGAGAAACAGTGAGAGTAACCTTGCTACATCCTCCATCCACAGAATATACAGTACATGACTAGTTGTGATTTTCAGGAACAAAATTGCTAGTAAAGCATTACCTCAACGACCTACCCAAGAAACCCTAAATGTTAAATACATTTCCAACAATACACTAAATGAAAATGCCTTAAAGAGTTATTCAAGGGACATTAAAAATTATTCTATTTGCCACACATTCATAAAAAATAAAGTTAAAATGAATAGTGCTGTTTAAATAGTAACAAATTGATTAGTTACCGGTTTGTATGGGTCCATCCCAGTGACAAGGAAGTAGAGGCGCACATCATGTGATGGTCACATGTCTGAGGTCAGCTGATTAAGTCATGTGATGGTGCCATGTCGGAGAATGGGTTCAATTAAGGGCAGATATCTTTGCACTTAAAACAAAAAAGTCACAATATGGATATAGCACATATACACAGTGAAGATGCAATATTATCAGCATCTAGACATTAGATCACTATGTGGCATGCTGGAAAATAGAGAGACAAGTTTAAGTATATAAAAAACCAAATGGGAACATAAAATATGTTTATCACAAAAAGCTGTCAGTGAAATATGTCAATGGCATGACAGTATGTTGAGAAGGACCTGTGGCTTTGCAATGTTTGTGCTGGTCAAAGCAAGAGAAAATTAAAAAAAAAAAAAAAATCAATTATTAAAACCTTTTTCCCCCTTTTTTTCTCTTTCCCTTTTCTTTTTTCTCTTTCCCTTTCTCTTGCCTCACATGTGTGGACAGTGAAATATTTCTACCACATATATGGGTATAGTTCCATCATAGAATGTATGGGGAGTACGAGTCCCCCAATGTCCTACAGGTACATTATCCTGACACTTCCACGTACCCACCGGAAAGTCATATGTGTCCAGTGTCAAAAGCGACATGTCAAGTGTCGGTATTATGGACACGCACTCTTTTTGTAATTTTTAAAATGTAAAATATGAAAATATAAATATATTTTTGGTCTAAAATTCAAAGGAAATTCGTCATTAAATTCATGCCTTTTAGAGGTCATTTCATCTTCAACTTGCTTAACTTATTCACAATAAGGTCGGGATCACACATGCGAGAAATACCGCCGAGTCTCGCATGTTATACCCGGCATTGCCGCCGTCACTCAGGAGCGGAGCGTGCGGCTGCATGTATTGCTATGCGGCTGCACGCTCCTCTCCTGAGTGACGGCAGCAATGCCGGGTATTAACATGCGAGACTCTGCCGTATTTCTCGCATGTGTGATCCCGGTCTAACAGTAATTTTGACCAGGGGTGTCCAAACTTTTACATGCCACTGTATTGTGTCATTTACTGTAAAGCTGCAGGTAACTTTTACAACATTATTTGTACTCTGAGAGTTATCATTGTGTGATATCTATGATATTACAAAGGACTGTGGCAAAGGCTATGTTCACATGTACAGTAATGATCCATAAGAACAGATACAGCAGCAATTCATTGGCAAAAAAAATTGTTTTGACACAGCTTTTTTGTCGGTCTTGAAAAAAACAGATTTCAGATGGATCTGTTCTTTTTTATGATTAAAGTCTGTGAAACACAGATCCTTTGAATAGCCATCTATTTTTCTTTAATTTGGAAAGGATCAGTTTTTTGCTTACTGAAACAGTTTCAAACGGAAGAAAATGGATGGTTATTTAACAGATCTGTAAGTATGTACATCCCATGTTGAGAATCGATATACGGAGCAGACTTATTTGCTGAGCTTGTAAAATACACTACAGGCATTCACTGTAATATACAGCCTGAACCTACCCTAACAGCAGCAACCAGAGGTAGTTATTTAACTTAATGCAGAAAAAGGCAATATTTTGGTGCTGCTTATGGTATAATGGCAGGTGAGAGAATACTTAAGGCCAAGGACACAGTGTGTTAGGGCTAGCGGAACGCACCGAGTAAATATGGATGTTTCTTATTGGTGCATTCGCAGCCTGGGGTCCACCGTGTAGGAGGAACCTGCTGCTAGTGAATGGTGGCACTATTTGGCGGTATAAGCTAGCTCTGTTACTTCAAAGAGTTGCCATGAAAATAAAGCACTGCGTCCTGTTAGGGTATGTTCACACGTTCAGGATTTCCATCCTTTTTTTTTCAGGACAGTTTTTTAAAAAACTGCAGCTCTTGGCAGAAAACGCAGGTCCTTTTTTTGGTCCTTTTTTTGTCCTTTTTTTATGCGTTTTTTGATGCGTTTTTTGATGCGTTTTTTTATCCTTTTTTTATGCAGTTTTCTATGCAGAGACTGTGTGTTTCCTAGGAAGCTTTTTAGGGCTAAAATGGCTGAAAATACCCTACCCCTAACCCTACCCCTAACCCTACCCCTAACCCTACCCCTAACCCTAACCCTAACCCTACCCCTAACCCTAACCCTACCCCTAACCCTACCCCTACCCCTAACCCTAACCCTACCCCTAACCCTACCCCTAACCCTAACCCTACCCCTAACCCTACCCCTACCCCTATTCTAACCTTAGTGAAAAAAAAAAAAAAATTCTTAATTTTTTTATTGTCCCTACCAATGGGGGTGACAAAGTGGGGGGGGTGTCATTTACTATTTTTTTATTTTGATCACTGAGATAGGTTATATCTCAGTGATCAAAATGCACTTTGGAGCGAATCTGCCGGCCGGCAGATTCGGCGGGCGCACTGCGCATGCGCCCGCCATTTTGCAAGATGGCGGCGCCCAGGGAGAAGACGGCCGGACGGACACCGGGACGCCGGGTAAGTATAAGGGGGGGAGATTAGGGCACGGGGGGGCATCGGAGCACTGGGGGGGGCATCAGAGCACGGGGGGGGCATCGGAGCATGGGGGGGCGGGATCGGAGCCCGGGGGGGCAGCCACACTCCGCCCACGCACTTCCGCCCGCTCCCCCGCACTTCCTGCTGCAGCGGTTCTGCACATCAAATCGCAGTAAAACCCGCAGATATATTTTTGATCTGCGGGTTTTACTGCGATTTTGACCTCACAATGGAGGTCTATGGGTGCAGAACCGCTGCGGTTCAGGAAAAAGAAGTGACATGCTCCTTCTTTTTTGCCGCAGCTATTCTGCGCGGCTTTTTAAACGAAATTACGGACCATGTGCACAGCAGTGACTGTTTTCCATAGGGTTACATTGTTATGTACCCTGCATGGAAAACTGCTGCGGAACCGCAGCGGCAATACCGCTGCGGTTCTGCAGTAAAAAACGCACTGTGTGAACATGGCCTTAGACTCACAGGAGCACAAGCTAACTGCCAAGCTGATAGCAGTCAGTGCTCATGGAAACACACAATCTCCTCACTGGAGGTGCCGGTATTCTAGTGGCTTATTTCAGCCGAGTCCCTGAATACATACACAACACACAATTTCCTCACCGGAGGTGCCGGTATTCTAGTGGCTTATTTCAGCCGAGTCCCTGAATACATACACAACACACAATTTCCTTACAGGAGGTGCCAGTATTCTAGTGGCTTATTTCAGCCGGGTCCCTGAATACATACACACATAACCACACTGGCGCAAAGCACATAACTTATATTGATACTAGCGCATGGCCGTGCGGTCATGCAAACCTTTTATAGCTGGAGCAACTACAGGACCTTCCCAGAAGGACCAATGGGAGGCTGCCACAGAACTTGAGCAACTTCATGACCTTCCTAGAGGACCAATGGGAGTTGCTGCAGTACCTGAGCATGTGACCCTTGATCTCCAATGAGAAATCTTACCCTGGGAATGCTCAAAAGGGGAAAAGTAGGACTTAGTCCCAAAGACATCTGCTCGCCGCTGACCAACACTAACTACAATGGCAGAAGCTGGAAAGGCAGCAGTAACCTGTTGCACAGTGTCAGACTGAGCAAGATGCTGGGACCAATGCCTCCACTGCGGCAGGAGAAGAATGGGAGACCACAGCAGAGATGGCTTGAGATTCCCCCTGTGCAGAGGCGGGAGCTCGACCCCTAACATACTGTTTCTGGAAAACAAAACCTCCTCAATACGCTGTGTGCAGAATCATTAGGCAAGTTGTATTTTGATCACATGAAACTTTTTATATATGTTGTCCTACTCCAAGCTGTTCAGGATTGAGAGCCAACTACCAATTAAGTAAATCAGGTGATGTGCATCTATGTAATGAGGAGGGGTGTTTTCTAATGACATCAAAACCCTATATAAGGTGTGCTTAATTATTAGGCAACTTCCTTTCCTTTGGCAAAATGGGTCAAAAGAGAGGTTTGACGGGCTCTGAAAAGGCCAAAATTGTGAAATGTCTTGCAGAGGGATGCAGCAGTCTTGAAATTGCCAAACTTTTGAAGCGTGATCACCAAACAGTCAAGCGTTTCATGGTAAATAGTAAACAGGGTCACAAGAAGCGTGTTGGGCAAAAAAAGCGCAAAATAACTGCCCATAAATTGAGGAAAATCAAGTATGAAGCTGCCAAGATGCCATTTGCCACCGGTTTTGCCATATTTCAGAGCTGCAACGTTACTGGAGTAACAAAAAGCACATGGTGTGCGATACTCAGGGACATAGCCAAGGTAAGGAAAGCTGAAAAATGACCACCTTTGAACAAGAAACATAAAATAAAACATCAAGACTGGGCCAAGAAATATCTTAAGACTGACTTTTCAAAGGTTTTATGGACTGATGAAATGAGAGTGACTCTTGATGGGCCAGATGGATGGGCCAGAGGCTGGATCAGTAAAGGGCAGAGAGCTCCACTCCGACTCAGACGCCAGCAAGGTGGAGGTGGGGTACTGGTATGGGCTGGTATCATCAAAGATGAACTTGTGGGACCTTTCGGGTTGAGGATGGAGTGAAGCTCAACTCCCAGACCTACTGCCAGTTTCTAGAAGACAACTTCTTCAAGCAGTGGTAAAGGAAGAAGTCGGTATCATTCAAGTAAAACATGATTTTCATGCATGACAATGCTCCATCACATGCCTCCAAATACTCCACAGCGTGGCTGGCCAGTTAATGTCTCAAAGAAGAAAAAATAATGACATGGCCCCCTTGTTCACCTGATCTGAATCCCATAGAGAACATGTGGTTCCTCACAAAATGTGAGATCTACATTGAGGCAAAACAGTACACCTCTCGGAACAGTGTCTGGGAGGCTGTGGTGGCTGCTGCACGCAATGTTGATTGTAAACAGATCAAGCAACTGACAGAATCTATGGATGGAAGGCTGTTGAGTGTCATCATAAAGAAAGGTGGCTATATTGGTCACTAATTTTTTGAGGTTTTGTTTTTGCATGTAAGAAATGTTTATTTCTAAATTGTGGGCGGTTATATTGGTTTACCTGGTGAAAATAAACAAGTGAGATGGGAATATATTTGATTTTTATTAAGTTTGCTAATAATTCTGCACAGTAATAGTTACCTGCACAACAGATATCCTCCTAAGATAGCCAAATCTAAAAAAAACCCACTCCAACTTCCAAAAATATTAAGCTTTGATATTTCTGAGTCTTTTGAGTTGATTGAGAACATAGTTGTTGATTAATAATAAAAATAATCCTCTAAAATACAACTTCCCTTATAATTATGCACACAGTGTATGATCAAGGTGTATGCAATTAAAAAAAATATATACATATATATATACACAGTATATAAATATATATATATATATACTAGCTATTGAACCCGTTCTACGCCCGGGTGGCGAGCATTTATATTGGTATATTGTCTCCATCCTGGTATGTGCTGCTCCATCCTGCATCCCCATCCTGTCATGCGCTGCTCCATCCTGCGTCCCCATCCTGTCATGTGCTGCTCCATCCTGCGTCCCCATCCTGTCATGCGCTGCTCCATCCTGCGTCCCTATCCTGTCATGTGCTGCTCCATCCTGCGTTCCCCTTCCTGTCATGCGCTGCTCCCATCCTGCGTCCCCATCCTGTCATGCGCTGCTCCCATCCTGCGTCCCCATCCTGTGATGCGCTGCCCCCATCCTGTGATGCGCTGCTCCCATCCTGCGTCTCCATCCTGTCATGTGCTGCTCCATCCTGCGTCCCCATCCTGTCATGCGCTGCTCCATCCTGCATCCCCATCCTTATGTGCTGCTGCATCCTGCGTCCCCATCCTTATGCGCTGCTGCATCCTGCGTCCCCATCCTTATGTGCTGCTGCATCCTGCGTCCCCATCCTTATGTGCTGCTCCCATCCTGCGTCCCCATCCTTATGTGCTGCTCCATCCTGCGTCCCCATCCTTATGTGCTGCTGCATCCTGCGTCCCCATCCTTATGTGCTGCTGCATCCTGCGTCCCCATCCTTATGTGCTGCTGCATCCTGCGTCCCCATCCTTATGTGCTGCTCCATCCTGCGTCCCCATCCTTATGTACTGCTGCATACTGCGTCCCCATCCTTATGTGCTGCTGCATCCTGCGTCCCCATCTTTATGTGCTGCTGCATCCTGCGTCCCCATCCTTATGTGCTGCTCCATCCTGCGTCCCCATCCTTATGTACTGCTGCATCCTGCGTCCCCATCCTTATGTACTGCTGCATCCTGCGTCCCCATCCTTATGTGCTGCTCCATCCTGCGTCCCCATCCTTATGTGCTGCTCCATCCTGCGTCCCCATCCTTATGTGCTGCTCCATCCTGCGTCCCCATCCTTATGCGCTGCTGCATCCTGTGTCCCCATTCTTATGTGCTGCTCCATCCTGCGTCCCCATCCTTATGTGCTGCTCCATCCTGCGTCCCCATACAGTGCTGCTCAATCCTGCGTCCCCATCCTTATGTGCTGCTCCATCCTGCGTCCCCATCGTTATGTGCTGCTCCATCCTGCGTCCCCATCCTTATGTGCTGCTTCATCCTGCGTCCCCATCCTTATGTGCTGCTCCATCCTGCGTCCCCATCCTTATGTGCTGCTCCATCCTGCGTCCCCATCCTTATGTGCTGCTCCATCCTGCGTCCCCATCCTTATGTGCTGCTCCATCCTGCATCCCCATCCTTATGCGCTGCTCCATCCTGCGTCCCCATCCTTATGTGCTGCTCCATCCTGCGTCCCCATCCTTATGTGCTGCTCCATCCTGCGTCCCCATACTGTTATGTGCTGCTCCATCCTGCGTCCCCATACTGCCTCTGACCCGCTCGGCGCCGAGTGCTGAGGGGCCTGAGCAGGCGGGGACACCGGCGCACTGTGGGGGTCAGGTGCCGGTATCGCCGCCAGCTCAGGCCCCCCCAGCACTTACTATATTCACCTGTCCCCGTTCCATCGCTGAGCGCCGCCATCTTCCCGGTCTCCTGGCTGTTACTGTTCAGTCAGAGGGCGGCGCCGGCGCGCATTAAGCGCGTCATCGCGCCCTCTGAACTGAAGGTCACAGGCCGAAGACCGGGAAGATGGCGCCGCTCAGCGATGGAACGGGGACAGGTGAATATAGGCCGATACTCACGCTCCTGGCGGTCCCTGCTTCTGCGGTGGAGATCGCGGTGTGCGTTCAGTGTGAACGCACACCGCGATCTCCCGGGAGCGTCGCTCTGTGAGGCCCAGACTGCGCCGGCGCTTGCGCTTGCGCAGTCTATAGAGGCTTCGGACAGAGTGACGCTCCCAGCGTTATATTATAGATATATATAAATGTTTATTTCTACACATTATATTATACGCAAAAAGCATGAGCACAATTTTGTCTTGTAATTATTAAACTAGAATAAAATAATATGCTAAAAATTTAAAAAAAAATTATTAAACAGAAATTTTGCATGAAATCGCCTGTTCATTGTAATTTTATTCAACAGGATGGGCCATTTATATGGAGACATCTGTCACTGATTGTTCGCGGCCGGCCACATAGTATATAGCACAGCCACGTAGTACATAGCATAGCCACGTAGTATATAGCACAGCCCACGGGGTATATTGCACAGCCCACGTAGTATATTGCTCAGCCCGCATAGTATATTGCACAGCCCACGTAGTATATTGTATAGCCACGTAGTATATAGCACAGCCACGTAGTATATAGCACAGCCCACGGGGTATATTGCACAGCCCACGCAGTATATTGCACAGCCCGCGTAGTACATTGCACAGCTCGCCTACTAAATTGCACAGCCCGCGTACTATATTGCACAGCCCGCATACTATATTGCACAGCCCATGAAGTACATTGCACAGCCTGCGCAGTACATTGCACAGCATACATTGCACAGCCCACGTAGTATGTAGCACAGCCCACATAGTATATAGCACAGCCCACGTAGTATATTGCCCAGCCCACGTAGTATATTGCCCAGCCCACTTAGTATATTGCCCAGCCCACGTAATATATTGCACAGCCCACCAGTATATAGCAATGTGGGCACCATATCCCTGTCAAAAAGAAGAATTAAAATAAAAAATAGTGATATACTCACCCTCCGTTGGCCCCTGGATCGAAGCGGTTAACGATGCTCCTCGCGCGCTCCGGTCTGAGGCGTGCATTGCGGTCTCGCGAGATGATGACGTAGCGGTCTCGCGAGACTGCTACGTCAGACTCATCATCTCGCGAGACCGCAATGCATGGAGCGGTCACCGGGGCTTCGCGAGGAGCGGGAAAGGCCGGTTCCTGATCCCGGGGGCCGACAGATGGTGAGTATATAACGATTTTTTATTTTTGTAATTATTTTTAACATTAGATCTTTTTACTATTGATGCTGAATAGGCAGCATGAATATTAAAAAGTTTGTCACACAGGGGTGTTTTGCCACGACCAATCAGCGACTTGGATTTCCATGACAGACAGAGGCTGCGACCAATGAATATCCATGACAGACAGACAGAAAGATAGACAGACAGACAGAAATACGGAAGTGACCCTTAGACAATTATATAGTAGATATATGTATGTGTATATATATAAATTATATATATATATATATATATATACATATACATACACTGCTAAAAAAAAAGGGAACACTTAAACAACAGAATATAACTCCAAGTAAATCAAACTTCTGTGAAATCAAACTGTCCACTTAGGAAGCGACACTGTTTAACAATCAATTTCACATGCTGTTGTGCAAATGGGCTTGACAACAGATGGAAATTATTGGCAATTATCAAGACACACTCAATAAAGGGATGGTTCTGCAGGTGGGGACCACAGACCACATCTCGGTGCCAATGATATCTGGCTGATGTTTTGGTTGTTGGTTGTGCTATCACACTTTTGGTAGCATGAGACAGACTCTACAATCCACACAAGTGGCTCAGGTGGTGCAACTCATCCAGGATGGCACATCAATGTGAGCTGTGGCAAGAAGGTTTGCTGTGACTTTCGGCATAGTGTCTGTTGTGAATTCTGTGGCAGAGCTCCCTCCTGTGGTCACAAGTGGTACTTCGGCTGATTCTCTCTATGAGCTTCCGTTGGTGGAGGAGAGTGGTACTGCGGCTTCTGAGTTTCCTTCCTCAGGTATGTGGTGAAGTCGTTAGGTGCTGCTCTATTTAACTCCACCTAGTGCTTTGATCCTGGCCTCCAGTCAATGTTCTAGTATTGGACTTGCTTCCTCCTGGATCGTTCCTGTGGCCTGCTGCTCTGCATAGCTAGGTTCCGCTTTTGTTATTTTGTTTGCTGTTTTTTTCTGTCCAGCTTGCTTGTTTGGTTTTTCTTGCTTGCTGGAAGCTCTGGGACGCAGAGGGTGTACCTCCGTGCCGTTAGTCGGTACAGAGGGTCTTTTTGCCCCCTTTGCGTGGTTGTTTGTAGGGTTTTGTGTTGACCGCAAAGTTACCTTTCCTATCCTCGCTCTGTTCAGAAAGTCGGGCCTCACTTTGCTAAATCTATTTCATCTCTACGTTTGTCTTTTCATCTTAACTCACAGTCATTATATGTGGGGGCTGCCTTTTCCTTTGGGGTATTTCTCTGAGGCAAGGTAGGCTTATTTTCTGTCTTCAGGCTAGCTAGTTGCTCAGGCTGTGCTGAGTTGCATAGGGAGCGTTAGGCGCAATCCACGGCTGCCTCTAGTGTGGTTGGAGAGGATTAGGGATTGCGGTCAGCAGAGTTCCCACGTCTCAGAGCTCGTTCTATGTTTTTGGGTTATTGTCAGGTCACTGTATGTGCTCTGACTTCTATGTCCATTGTGGTACTGAATTACCTGATCATAACAAGAGTCCAGAGGCCGGATGCGCTACCAGGAGACAGGCCAGTGCACCAGGAGATGTGGAGGGGGCCATAGGAGGGAAACAACCCAGCAACAGGACCGCTTTGTGCAAGTAGGAATAGGAGGAGTACAGCCAGAACCCTGCAAAATGACCTCCAGCAGGCCACAAATGTGCACGTGTCTGCACAAACAGTTATAAACCAACTCCATGAGGATGGTCTGAGTGCCCGTCATCCACAGATGGGGGTTTTGTTCACAGCCTAACACCATGCAGGACGCTTGGCATTTGCCACAGAACACCAGGATTGGCAAATTCGCCACTGGCGCCCTGTTGTGAATTCTGTGGCAGAGCTCCCTCCTGTGGTCACAAGTGGTACTTCGGCTGATTCTCTCTGTGAGCTTCCGTTGGTGGAGGAAAATGGTACTGCGGCTTCTGAGTTTCCTTCCTCAGGTGATGTGGTGAAGTCGTTAGGTGCTGCTCTATTTAACTCCACCTAATGCTTTGATCGTGGCCTCCAGTCAATGTTCTAGTATTGGACCTGTTTCCTCCTGGATCGTTCCTGTGGCCTGCTGCTCTGCATAGCTAAGTTCCTCTTTGCTATTTGTTTGCTGTTTTTTTCTGTCCAGCTTGTCAATTTGTTTTTTTCTGCTTGCTGGAAGCTCTGGGACGCAGAGGGTGTACCTCCGTGCCGTTAGTTCGGTACGGAGGGTCTTTTTGCCCCCTTTGCGTGGTTTTGGTAGGGTTTTGTGTTGACCGCAAAGTTACCTTTCCTATCCTCGCTCTGTTCAGAAAGTTGGGCCTCACTTTGCTAAATCTATTTCATCTCTACGTTTGTCTTTTCATCTTAACTCACAGTCATTATATGTGGGGGCTGCCTTTTCCTTCGGGGTATTTCTCTGAGGCAAGGTAGGCTTATTTTCTATCTTCACGCTAGCTAGTTTCTCAGGCCGTGCCGAGTTGCATAGGGAGCGTTAGGCGCAATCCACGGCTGCCTTTAGTGTGGTTGGAGAGGATTAGGGATTGCGGTCAACAGAGTTCCCACGTCTCAGAGCTCGTTCTTGTTTTTTGGGTTATTGCCAGGTCACTGTATGTGCGCTGACCTCTATGTCCATTGTGGTACTGAATTACCTTTCATAACAGCGCCCTGTGCTCTTCACAGATGAAAACAGGTTCACACTGAGCACATGTGACAGACTTGACAGAGTCTGAAGACGCCGTGGAGAGCGATCTGCTTCCTGCAACATTCTTCAGCATGACTGTTTTGGCAGTGGTTCAGTAATGGTGTGGGTGGCATTTCTTTGGAGGGCCGCACATCCCTCCATGTGCTCGCCAGATGTAGCCTGACTGCTATTAGGTACCTAGATGAGATCCTCAGACACCTTGTGAGACCATATGCTGGTGCAGTTGGCCCTGGGTTAATTCTAATTCAGGACAATGCCAGACCTCATGCGGCTGGAGTGTGTCAGCAGTTCCTGCAAACATAGTAACATAGTAACATAGTTAGTAAGGCCGAAAAAAGACATTTGTCCATCTAGTTCAGCCTATGTTCCATCATAATAAATCCCCAGATCTACGTCCTTCTACAGAACCTAATAATTGTATATAGTAACATAGTTAGTAAGGCCGAAAAGTAACATAGTTAGTAAGGTCGCCAGATAAAGGCATTGAAGCTATGGAGTGGCCTGCCCGTTCCAAAGACCTGAATCCGATTGAACACATCTGGGACATCATTCTTGCACCATCCACCAACGTCACATTGCACCACAGACTGTCCAAGAGTTGGCGGATGCCTTAGTCCAGGTCTGGGAGGAGATCCCTCAGGAAATCATCTGCCGCCTCATCAGGAGCATGCCCAAGCATCGTAGGGAGGTCATACAGGCACATGGAGGCCACACACACTACTGAGCCTCATTTCCTTGTCTTGAGGCATTTCCTCTGAAGTTGGATCAGCCTGTAACTTCATTTTCCACTTTGATTTTGAGCATCATTCCAACTCCAGACCACTGTGAGATATTAGTTGTGATTTATGTTGATAACTTTTAGGTTTTATTGCTCTCAACACATTCCACTGTGTAATGAATAAAAATTTACAACTGGACTATTTCATTCAGTGACATCTAGAATATTGGATTTTAGTGTTTCCTTTATTTTTTTGAGCAGTGTAAATATATATATATATATATATATATATATATATATATATACAGAGAGAGAGGGAGAGAGAGAAAGAGAGAGTGAGATTTTATTCTATCTTCCCATCTAGAGATAGAAAAATTACCGCAATTTGAAGAAACAGGTAAAACTCAATTGTACTTAAAGTTATTCCAAAGTACTAAGTAGAGAAGAAAGGCAGTGGTGTTCACCTAGGGTGCTTGTGAACCCACAACCTCTAAAAAGCTCAAGGCTACTGCAGACAAAGAGCTTGGAGAAAAACAAAATGGAATAAATGGGTTAATTGTGCACTGCCGCTTGGAAGGATAAAGGGAAGAAAAATGTCTAAGAATTCAGTTTTAACAGACAACACATTTCAAAGTTTCAAACTTCTCTGTCAGGACAAAAACACACAGCATGTGCCCTGTGGTTTTGTTCTAACGAAGAAGTTTGAAATTTCAAAACGTGCTAACAATACCGCATTCCTAGACGTTGTTCTCCTCTTTAGCCTTCCATACCTGCAGCACAGAATTAACCCTAATATTCCATTTAGAAAAATTAAAGTGGCACTTTTCATGCAAAGATGGGTCAGAGCCCTCAAAGTCATCACCAAAACTTCTAGTAAACAAATTAAAAAATGTAGGCAGCACTCCAAAGCCAATTATTTGTTATTAATATATTGTTTACAATTTAATAACAAACTGTATTAAATGATTAAATAAATAAATAATTTTCCTGATTTTCAGAGGGCAATTGCTAAATTAAAAAGAAGTATTATAGCATAAAATTGGTTGTCTTTAATATGATTTTGTGGTACTCATTACAATTCAAGTATTACTGGTTGTTGCACTCTTCCTCACAGACTCCTTCCTATTAAACACTATGCATTGAAGAACTGCTTTTCAGTTGAAAGGGGGAGATGGATACATTTAGTCAAATGCACCTCCATCAACTGCCATCGTGAGAACAGGTGACCTGTAGTCTATGAGAAATGTAATGTTCAGCTCAAAGAAAGGTAGATCACACCCTTACCAGAACTATGTGCAGAAACCTGAAACTTAACCAGAAAAAGTGAATTGGAGTATAGGTTGGCATGCATATAAAATAGGAGTGTGCTCACACTGGTCTTTAAGAGACAAAACCTAAGACAGAAGCAAAATTAATGTATAACCTGCTGTAAGTAATTAAGATAATAACATAGGACACTTAGTAAACACCCTTTTTAAATAAAAAAACATAACTTGTCAAGGTGCCCATACACCACTTATGAACATGCATGCTTTGCTCAGCTAAGTGAACAGGTTGAGCCATTTATATGGATACACCTGCGAAGGCAATTTATAAAATTGAATCCAAAATGGCCGACTACAAAATGGCAGCCATGGTCACCACCCGTCTTGAAAAATTCTTGCTCTCCCATATTCTAATGTGTCACAAACAGGAAGTTGATCTCACCAACTATTCACAATTGATTTAGGTGTATCCATATACATGGCCCACCCTGTACATGTAATAAGCCAATGTCAAGTCAAAAGTGTCAGTTTATTTCCTGAGAGGGTAAAGGATAAGGCATGTAAAAATTTAACATGCCTGGTCCCTCTGACTTTTGCCATCTTGGGAGACCCAGGACACGCTCATATACAGTGTTAGGGCTAGCGGAACGCACCAAGTATGGGAAGGAAACAACAAGGTGCATTCGCAGCCCGGGGTCCACCGTGCAGAGATATCTGCTGCAAAGTAGTTGGCGGCACTATATGGCGGTATAAGCGAACTCTGTTAACTTCACAGAATCGCAAAGATATGAAAACCCTTTGCCCTGCTAACCTCACAGAGGATCACAGCTACCTTACTGAGCAAAGCAAAGAGTGGTCATGCAGACAGCATAGCACACAAACAACTCCTCACAGGAGATGTCGGTAATCTAGGGGCTTATTTAAGCCAACCCTGACCACATGCAGACATTACCACCAAAGAGCAAAGCTTAAAACATAGGTTGATAGCGCATGGCCATGCGGCCATGCGGACCTTATATAGCTGCAGCAGACAAGGACCTTCCTAGTGGTCCAATTGGAGCTGCTACAGGACCTGAGGGTGTGACCCCCGACCTCCAATGAGAGGTCCTCCCGTGGGCATGCTCAGAGTGTGCAAAGCAGGACTTAGTCCCAGAAAAGCCTGCTTGCCACTGACCAGTGCTGGTTAAAAGAGCAGAGCCTGGAAAGGCAGCAGTAAACCTTTGCACAGTATCAGGTTGAGCGAGATGCTGGGACTGAGGTCTCCGCTGAGCAGGTTCCATTGCGGCTGATGCAGAATAGGAAACCACAGTAGACATGGCTCGAGATTCCCCCTGTGCTGCAGCGGGAACTCGACCCCTAACAAATAGTTGGTTGGTTTTTACAAGGTTCATCTAGTGTATACTTCAGACACTATACAGGGTGGGCCATGTATATGGATACACCTGGGTAGGCCATGTATATGGATACACCTAAATAAAATGGGAATGGTTGGTGATATCAACTTCCTGCTTGTAGCACATTAGTATATGGGAGGGGAGAAACTTTTCAAGATGGGTGGTGACCATGGCGGCCATTTTGTAGTTGGCCATTTTGGATCCAATTTGTAAATAGCCCAAACAGGTGCACACATAACAATGGCCCACCATGTAGATTAATTTACTATCAGTATCCATTTATGGTTTCATAATTATACTGTATGTTTGCTAATCTTCTCTGAATAATGTTCATATGCCTTTATTTTCCATAGTGATTAATAGATAGGGAAGGCCAGCGAAAATATTGTCTGTTACATGTAATAGACACCACATCTGTGGCTGAGGCTTTTTGGGAGTTCTAAAATCAGACTGATTACCATCGATTGATTGCCAAGTCAAGTTTAATTTCAAAAGGGGCCAATTTTCATGATAAAAAAACCTTTAATGTTTTAGCAGAAAAAAGCATGATAATTGCTACTACGTTAGATTATATGGAATATTAATTTCACAATTTACAACTAAATGTAATAATATTTATTTACCACTGTATTCATTTTTTTGAGTAGAGAGTTTTTATCTGAACAATTACCGTAAATTGAAGCGATCTCCAGAAATCATTTTCTTTTAAAACAAATAAAAAAAATAGTCTATGCTGAATTTTTGGGTTCTTTTTTCTTTTCAGCTTTAATACGCAAGAAATACTACTTTTCTCTTTTGCTTTAATACCCAAGAAACACGAAGATGTTTAGTTCCTTCGATGTAATGACAATGATCCGTCTCTGACAAAGGGGTCATCTGAAGCATGATTACCTTTTTTAAACCAAGCTGAATGATTGATGATCTTTGCGGTGTGATACTGGTGTATTTACTTCTTAATAAAACACACTTTGTGATGAAAACCAATACTATAAAAAAAAAACAGATAAAAATCTATATCAGAAGTACATTATAATTGATGGCACCTTTATAAATCGAAAAAACAAACAAACAGAAGAATGCATTGGGCATAGTATAGAGATGCGAACTGGCTAACACGGTACCAAGATATATATCTTTCCTGTATCGAGATGCGAATGGGAAATTTGTAGTTTTGATATAGTTTATTTTAATAAGCTGCAATTGGCCTTAGTCAAGGTACAGCCAAAATCCAAGCATTAAAGCAAGATATCAAATAGTTTGCTTTCTTCAAATAAGGTCCACAAATTGTGTGTATTATTGCATCTTAGCCCAATAAGATTCTAGAAAGCTGAGCAATTTTTTTTATAGATACAAATAAAAGATTTGAGAAAATTCACAACAATCAAATAAGAAAAACCCCTATTGCCCACACCCAACCATATTCCACTATTCCTCCACAAAGGATGAGATATGCATAAAAGTTTTAATGGCTTCAATTGAAGGATGAGCTGGTACGATATTTTTTCTTGGCTGCTTGGCTGCCACAGATGCTGATAGGATTACAAAGGTAATATCATTACAGAGCTCCTTCTACATCTGACTGACACCTTACATGCCGCATCCAATGGGTTAATCAGCAACAACCAGAGATATCTCTGATCGCTACAGTTACAAGAGGATGACAGCTCAGTAACAGCATATTGTTTAGAAGGTAAGTTCTACTATCCCCAATGTAACTAGAGGGAGACTACCATGAATTAAATATTACTATTTGGACATATAATGTAACGTCCTGTCCCTCCAAATTTGCGAATTTAGTACATCTCCCTTTAACAAATATTAACCTTTTTCATCTCCTTAGTGTTACAGTGTTTTCTGATCTCAAGCATGTGGAAACTTTAATTTTCTAATTACTATGGAATAAAGTTTGAAGATTTTATCAATTTTTCAGATGTAAAAATTTATTTTTGTGCATAATGTATATCATCCTCAATGCTCTTAAATCCTATACAAAATGTGTAAACTCTCTCCAAATCATTATGAATTTATTTAAGATAAAGTTTTTATATAAACTTATGGTAACCATTCAGTTTTTTGGTATTTTTGCATTTTTTATGCTAATTCATCAAGTGTATTAGTTTACCAAAAATGTTTAATGTTTAAAGAGAATCTGTCACCAGATTTGACCTATCTAAACTATTAATATGGGCATACAGGTTATAGACTGTTGGGAGAGTGATATCTGTATGCAGGGCCGGACTGGCCATTGGGCAATTCTGTCAAATGCCAGAAGGGCCGGTCTGGTTGTGGGCTGCTTTGTCTGCTACATTGTTAACAGAATCGATGTTCTCAGGACACCCATACTGTTAACAGTTGTGATGAAGCACAAAGTCACTGACTCCGTCACTTACCCAGCATGCCATGGGTATCATTTGAAATATTGGCCATGTAGTAAATCTTTCTTTCCTCCATCCAGGGTAATAATAGTAATATATCCCATCTGGTTCTTGGGGACAAGGACAACATGGGCCTGTGTGGTTTCAAATGCCAGGGCTGAATTTCAACCCCAGTCCGTACCTGTCTGTATGTTTCATATGAGATGTCTTGTTGTTGAGAAATCATATTTTATCCCTTCATTTAAGTGACCTCTTCCAGGTTGTGGGTAGGATGTTGCCTGGAATGTAACTCTGCCTCCAGAGCTTATTTTACATGAAGGAGGAGTTAGCAGTGAGACAAGGAACTAACACAGAACAGGAGAACTGAAATGTGTCTTCTTTTAAACATATTAGTTGCTTTTCTCTCAGCTCTGCTGTATTGCAGCCCTGTTTTCCTTTGAGATGGAAGCTGAAGCTGAGAGGAACCTGCAGATGTGTCAGTTGTAATCATACACAGATCTGCAGTGAGATCAGGAGAGCAGAGAGCAGCCATTACATATCACATTGGTAAAATTTACACATCACACTGGTAATTTCCCCTACATGTAAAATCAACTCTGGAGGCAGAGTTACAATCCATGCAACGTCCTTCCCATAACCTCAAAGAGGTCATTTAAATAAAGTAAAAAAAGATGATTTATCAACACCAAGGCATCTGATATGAGACATACAGGAAGGAATATGTTCAGCAGTCTACAACCTGTATTGCCCTATTAATAGATTAGAAAGGTCAAAGGAGTTGACAGATTTCCTTTAAGTATTGTATTTATTGTATCTCTGTAGAGAAGCATCTGCAAATTAAAGAAATTAATTTATGCTCTGTGTAACTGAAATAATCATATAAAAAATATTTATATATATATATATATATATAGACACACACATACGCACACACACATGTTTCTAACAAATTTTTAAATGTACTTGACTCTTAAATACGTAAAGCTCATTTTCTGAGCTGTTAAAAAAGAGTACAATTAAAAAAAATATTCAGGAAGACTTTTGTTTGTAAAAAATAAATGTAATTTAATTTAAGACAGAAAGAAGAAAGCGTTCTTTCCCTCCTCATTCATTTTTTTTTATTCAATTAGATTTTCAACCATTTTTTGCATAATCACCTTTTAAAGAAAATGTGGAACTTTAGACCTAATTCAAACATGCCGTTTTTGTTACAATTTTCTGGTATGAAGTCATATGTTTAGAAAAGAAACTTGCATTTTTGCCATTGAAAAAAATGCAGCAATAAAATGAAAGGAGGGCTGCAACAGGGAGCAGTGATGAAGATGGTCGTGAAGGCAGAGTTTGTCACATACCATATTCGGGAACTACCCCAGGTATTGATACATTACCTGCCGATATCAGCGATAGATCCAGAGCACTATATATAATGACATTACAGTGCAGCTCTCCTCCTGTCCCAGAGCTTGGAATGACAGTGAGCTCCAGGAGTGAGAAGATCGGTAAGGTTAGATGCATCTAGCCAGATCACAATGAGAAAGTCTATTCTGACCTTCTCTCATTTTTCCTCCATATTGTGCTGCCTTCTCATGTTTTGGCACAATCATAAGGGGGGGAGGTAAATGCCTACACAGAATAATTTCTGTGAATGCCCCCTGGTTGAAGGGGAAGTTAGCATACTCTGCTCCCTAAATTTTAGAAGCTAATATTTCTGCAACAAAGAGGAGAAATACAAAAAAGATAACTAGAATTTATTAATATTTCCAAGCAAAAGGTAATGTCCTGAATACCAGATATCTTTTAAACATTTGGCTTTAGTTATTTCTCCTTTAACCCTTCCTTTGAGGCCAACTTTAGTTTTTGCGTTTCGACTATTCCTCCATATCTATTTATGTACGAGGGCTTGGCTATGCAGTACACGTTGTATTTTTGAATGATACCATGCATTTTACCCCACAGTGTACTGAAAAACAGGGAAATAAAGTCCCAAAATACATTGAAATTGAGAAAAAAAAATTCTGACATTGTTTTTGTGTTTTGTTTTTAATGCATTCATTGTGCTTTAAAAATAACCTTGCGCCAAGATTTTCGGAAATGCATAAAAAATATTTTCTTGTTTTTGTCACCTTTTTCTTAGACCCATAATGTTTTTGTTTTTTTGGCTGATGGAGTTGTGTGGAGGTGTGTTTTTTGCAGGGCGAGCAGTTGTTTTTATTTATATAATTTGGGGATAGATATCACATTTTTATCACTACTTATTTCAATTTTGTTGCATTGTCATGACTGAAAAAAAATCAATTTTGCTATTTCTAATTTGTTTGTGCATATTAAGGTTGCCTATATTTTCTTAGATTTGACTTTTTTTGGACATAGTGATACCAAATATGTTTCTTTTTTAAAACTTTTTATTTTAAGCATTGAAAATGCTTTTGGAAATGTTATGTTTTTGTTTTTTGGCTGTATTTGTTCGTCCTTCATTTGATCACATATAATATATATAGTTTGAAATTTAAATTTTGATTTATTTTTTTACTTAAATGCATGTATTTTGGGATGAAAATTATTTTTAAAGATGTTATTAAAATTTAGAGACGCTATGGCTTGAGCAGCATCTATTTATCACAGTAAAGAAGAATGTAAAATTAGTTATCAGAGAATCGGACAGTGAGCTCATCTGACTGTAGGGTTTATAACTTGTATCTTCCGTCTTTTGAACAATCTTCTAAAGGTACCGTCACACTCAGCGACGCTGCAGCGATATAGACAACGAGCCGATCGCTGGAGCGTCGCTGTTTAGGTCGCTGTAGAGACGTCAAACACAGCAGCTCCAGAACGATGCAGGAGCGATCCAGTGACGTAACGGCGACTCACTTATCGTTCTGGCTGGTTGTTAGCTCCATGTAAAAACATTGCTGGCATCGTTGCTTTTGATGTCAAACATGACGATACACGCCGACCTGACGACCAAATAAAGTTCTGGACTTCTAGCACCGACCAGCGATATCACAGCGGGATCCAGATCGCTGCTGCGTGTCAAACACAACGAGATCGCTATCCCGGACGCTGCAACGTCACGGATCATTGTCGTTCTCGTTGTAAAGTTGCTGAGTGTGAAGGTACCTTTAGGCTGTCTTCATATCAAGTTTAATTCCAAGCTGAAGAGTCCATCATATGTTTCCTTCTGAAACCAAGAAAAATGGAACTCGGATAGAAATCTCAAGCTTTTTACTGTAATGAGGCAGAGTAAGTTTTTCTCCATCTGGCTTCGCTTTGTTTTTTTTAAAAGTAAACCTAGTTTGTGAGGGCCGCAGATAGTAGGTCCTGAAACATGGGTTCAAATTAAATCTTTTTCATAATCCTATTTAGAAGTTGAAAGCTAATAGATATAAACCCTGCAGTCGGCCTATGTACTGTTATAAAAAGAAGTTGTAGAGGCCATACAGTTCATATTTCTTTAAATAAATATATTTTTGCCTAAAACACATACATTTAAATGAAGAGAAACTTCCCCCGAAATGTGTTCATATCTTTAAACATCTAACTGTGTTACAAATGGATGCTACTATGCAAAGAACTATTTACCATATATATATATATATATATATATATATACATATATATATATATATATATACATATATATATATATATATATATATACATATATATATATATATATATATATATATGTATATATATATATATATATATATATTAGTCCAGTCCAGTTGTAATGCACTATGATTATGGATATCCTCATATGTACGATTCCGGTCTCTTGCGGAAACTATTAGAAACTCATAACTTTCATGATGGTTATCTGTTGGTGATTTTTCAATATATCATTCATTCATCTCCGTTAGAACTTTGACAGAAAAAAAATATTATTCTGTAATATTTATTTGTATTATTCTTTTGGTGGCAAGTACCTACTAGGCTTCGAACTCTGGCCTGGTGTTTCCCAGCATCTGTGCTCTGTGTAATGAGACACTGGGGACTGACACTTGCAGAAGGGAGCTCTAACAAGTTGAAGCCACATACAAGAATCAATTCTGATGTTCTAATTAGAAAGTTCACCTGTAGCCAAGAAATTTTTTTTTCTAAAAACATTATTTATTTTACTGTACAATACCTTTAAACCAGCTCACCTGTCTTTAAACATCCCAATATCTGGATATATATTCCTATTATTGATAGCAATTTGCATTATGTAAATAAATTGATATATTGCTGTTTATTACATTTTTCAGTTACATTTCTGTAAAGGTATGCTTTAATATATACAAAAGACCACTCTGAACTGTATATCAACCAGAGCCAAATAAGTAGAAGGTTGATATACTGCAAACAAAAGAAATACACCATTGGCATGTAGGAAACAAAAAGGACCAATACCCAATAGAGCTCTGTGTAATTAGACGCTGGGGATTGGTGCTTACATGAAGATTTAACAAGGTCACCTGCAGCCATTAAAATAGTTCAGTAGTGTAGCTATGAGGTAGCAGAGGGTACAGTCACCCCGGGCTCTGCGATCGGAAGTGCACATCGGGAGCTGGGCTGCACACAACTGTACACACACAGCACGCCAATAGAGTGAAGCTCTGTGGAAAAGCAGGGAGAGATGTTTTCCCTGTATTACCCCTCTCAGCTATGGCAGGATGATACAATGTCTGAGGAGCCGGTGCCTCGCACAGGAAGGCCAGAGTCCTGGTGCAGTGAAATCAACGTGCCTCATCGAGACTTTGACATCCTGTGAGTGCATGGGTGGCCATTGTATCATCCTGCCATGGCTGAGATCAATCAGTTGGTCTACTCTGTAGACTCACCAGAATCCTGGATTAGGTGATAATATGATGTATTTAATTTAAAAACTTTGTGTGACTGTGAGTGATTGATACATTGAAAAGAAACCCAATATAGTGAGGAAGGGGACTCATACATATTAGGGGCTACTGTGAGGGGCCTTTAAAGTTTTGGAGACCATTATGCAGCATAGGAGCTATTGTGAGGGGCACACATAGTATGGGTGCCATCAGATAGTGTAGGGATTATTGTAAGGTCCTTCATACAGTACTGGGGCTAATGTGGGAGCCAATATATAACTTGGGGACTAAAGGTACCTTCACACATAACGATTTCGTTAACGATATCGTCGCAATGTCACGCTTTTTGTGACGTAGCAACGATCCCGCTAACGATCTCGTTATGTGTGACAGCGACCAACGATCAGGCCCCTGCTGGGAGATCGTTGGTCATTGGGGAATGATCAGGACCTTTTTTTGGTCGCTGATCACCTGCTGTCATCACTGGATCGGCGTGTGTGACGCCGATCCAGCGATGTGTTCACTTGTAACCAGGGCAAATATCGGGTTACTAAGCACAGGGCCGCGCTTAGTAACCCGATATTTACCCTGGTTACCATTGTAAAAGTAAAAAAAAAGCACTACATACTCACATTTCGATGTCTGTCACGTCCCCCGCCGTCAGCTTCCCTGTACTTACTGTCAGCGCCGGCCGTAAAGCAGAGCACAGCGGTGATGTCAACGCCGTGCTCTGCTTTACGGCCTGCGCTGACACAGTCAATGCAGGAAGCTGACGGCGGGGAACGTGACAGACATCGGAATGTGAGTATGTAGTTTTTTTTTTTTTTTACTTTTACAATGGTAACCAGGGTAAATATCAGGTTACTAAGCGCGGCCCTGTGCTTATTAACCCGATATTTACCCTGGTTACCCGGGGACTTCGGCATTGTTGAAGACTGTTTCAACGATACCGAAGTCTTTCCCCGGATCATTGGTCGCTGGAGAGAGCTGTCTGTGTGACAGCTCCCCAGCGACCACACAACGACTTACCAACGATCACGGCCAGGTCGTATCGCTGGTCATGATCGTTGGTAAGTCATTTAGTGTAATAGTACCTTGAGGTGAGAGGCCATAATACAGTATGGGAGCTTGTTTGGGGGCCATCATATAGTGTGAAGACTATTGTTGGGGTGCTCATATAGTAGTCTCATCTGTGCATACATACTCAGACTGTTGTCACTCACCGAGACATAACCCCATATAATATTCATCATACAAACTAGGGGGCAGGTCAGTGAGGGTTCAGTGACCTCTCAGAAGTCTGCAATATGAATATCTAATCAGAGCACCACATAAAGACCCCCCACAGGCCGCCCTGGTGCACAAGCATCTCATTAACTAAAAACTGAAAATAAAGATTAAACAACAAACACAACAAACACAAGACAGATTTAATCAACCAAGACATAATTTTAATCAGTATAACGATGCGACCTGACAATGTCTGTAGGTTAATGTGCACCATCCGGCTGACAGGTTCCCTTTAAATGTTGTTAAGCAATATGGTTATAAGGGCACATGAGGCTTTATAAGGCTGAGTTCACACTAGGCATTTTTGCAGCATTTTTTATTTGTTGTCTTATGCAAATTTTCAGCAGCGTTTTACAGTACCAACAAAGTCTTTTAGATTTCAGAAATCTCACGCCCACAGCTTGGTTTTTTATAATCAGAATTTTGTGTTTTTCATGTTTTTTTTCCACAATAGAACATGTTAACTCACTTATATCAGCATTTTTTCAGTGTTTTTCACCCATTGAAATGAATGGGTGGTGAAAAATGCTGAAAAAATGCACCAAAAATGCAGGTATCAGGTTTTGCAGTGTTTTTTGTGCCAAAACCTGATTCTATAGGATAGGACTTTTTTCAACACCAAACTTTATCAGCATGCACAACAGACAAATCTAGCATGCAAAAACCTCAGCCAAAACAAAGGAAAAATGCATAAAAAAAAAACAAATGAAAAACCAAAGAAAACATGCTTTATTTCTACTGCTTATTTACTGTCAAGAGATCAGGTTTTGTTTGGTGAAAAAAACACCAAAAAAAGCCTCCTGTAAACTTACACTTACACTCTGGGGGAAAAATGTGGGCACTGTTTTCTAGGACACTTGTACAGGGCATCAATATTTTTTAGGGGGAAATTTTACACTCTAAGACCGGTTTCACACGTCAGTGCCTCCTTTATGTGTAGTAACAGTTTTCTCACGTAAATGGGTCTATGCAGATGTCAGCGTGTTTTGACGGACCGTGTGTCCATGGGCAAAACATGCAGACATGTCCTTTTTTACCCAGACACATATCCCACCAAACGTCCCACACACGTGCACATGGAGAACAGTATACACTGCCCTCAATGTGCGCGAATGGCCACAGGGGAAGCAGCACTACTGTAAGCTGCGATTCCACTGCGTGTGGTGCTGAACCTGGCTTTCATCCATTCGCCCCTGCTCTTCCAGCAGCAGCAGCACGAGCAGGGGACAATGAATGAAAGAAAATCCCGACGTGGGGTCCATTTATATTTTACAACAAACCTGGCAAAACTCACGGGTTACGGGCTACTATTCTCAGGCTGGTAAAGAGCAATGGATATGGGCCCCTCAGCCTAAAAAAAGCAGTCCGCAGCTGCCCAGAAAAGGCGCATTTTCAGACACTGAAGAGTTCACTTTAGTTCAGGCAGCCAGGGAGCGCAGCTTCGGTGACGTCACCGCTATTCACCAAAGCTCTGCTCCCAGCGTTTCATTCATTCACCAGTACTTTACAGCTGAGAGCAGTCGCATTAGCAGCACTCCCGGTTGTAAACTGTAAATTCCCCTAGATATGGATTACTGCTTGGGACTGACTGTACGTCCGACGGGTATGGTATATTGTTGGTTTATTTTTTTTACTTTTTTCCAGGAAATCGAGGGCTTCACTTGGAATGGCAGAGTAATAAAGATGGAAAAAATGTGTATATGGTTTTATTTCATTAAAATACTTTTTTCTAACTGTGTGGTGTGCCTAATTAACCCTTTAACTATTGTAGGATTACTAATGTATAGGTGTCTTATTGACACTTCTCCATTACTAAGCCGACTTATTGTCACCTTACAATAGGAAGGTGACATTAACCCTTCATTACCCCATTTGCCAACAATACAAGCCAAGTGGGAAGAACCGGGCAAAGCTCCAGAATTGGAGCATCTAATAGATGCACCTTTTCTGGGCAGCTGCGATATAGGGGGGACACCATGTTGTTCTTTTCTTTCAGTCATTCTCCCCTGTATATATATATATACAGTCTCCCCTGTAATATATATATATTAGATTAGTGACAAGTTAGAATAGGATAGATAGAATAGATATAAACACATAGAATAGATGTATATATATATATATATATATATATACAGTACAGACCAAAAGTTTGGACACACCTTCTCATTTAAAGATTGTTCTGTATTTTCATGACTATGAAAATTGTAAATTCCCACTGAAGGATACTGACTGTATATATTTATGTATTTTTGTGTAGTTGTCTTCAAATATATGTATGTACATATCTGCGTGTTGTGTGTGTGCATGTCTGCGTATTGTATGTGTATATATGCGTATTTTACTGTATGTGTGTGCTGTGCATGTCCGCGTATTGTGTGTGTGCATTTCTGCATACTGTGTGTGCATGTCTGAGTACTGTGTGTGTGCATGTCTGCGTACTGTGTGTGCATGTCTGAGTACTGTGTGTGTGCATGTCTGAGTACTGTGTGTGTGCATGTCTGCATACTGTGTGTGTTCATGTCTGAGTACTGTGTGTGTGCATGTCTGCGTACTGTGTGTGTATGTCTGCGTACTGTGTGTGTATGTCTGTGTACTGTGTGTGCATGTCTGCATACTGTGTGTGTGTGCATGTCTGCATACTGTGTGTTTGTGCATGTCTGCATACTGTGTGTGTATGTCTGCATCCTGTGTGTGCATGTCTGCATCCTGTGTGTGTGCATGTCTGCGTACTGTGTGTGTGCATGTCTGCGTACTGTGTGTGTGCATGTCTGCGTACTGTGTGTGTGCATGTCTGCGTACAGTATGTGTGTGCATGTCTGCGTACTGTGTGTGTGCATGTCTGTGTACTGTGTGTGTGTGCATGTCTTCATACTGTATGTGTGCATGTCTACTTATTGTATGTTTGTGCATGTCTGCGTACTGTGTGTGTGTGTGCATGTCTACGTACTGTATGTGTGTGCATGTCTACGTACTGTGTGTGTATGTCTGAGTACTGTATGTGTCTATGTCTGCGTAATTTGTGTGTGCGCATGTCTGAGTACTGTATGTGTGTGCATGTCTGCTTATTGTATGTTTGTGCATGTCTGCTTACTGTATGTATGTTTACGTATTGTATGTGTACATGTCTGCGTATTGTGTGTGTGTGTGTGTGCATGTCTGCGTATTTTGTGTGTGCAGATCTGCCTATGTGAAGGATGAGGGGGAATGCTAGGCCCTGTGTAGTATATCTATATTTCTCCTCTGTATCTGTGCATCATGAATCGTGGTTGCGCGGGGCCCACAAAAACCTGGAGCCGGCCCTGCCTCTCACACATACCAAAGCTCGCAAAATCAACAGACAGCCCTGGCACACCAGCCTGACCAAAGAACTGAGGCGAGCTTCCAGGGCTGCAGAGCGGAGATGGAAAAGTTCCCACTCCAACAAGCACTTTATCGCATTCAGACAGTCCCTCAAAAATTTCAAGAACACACTCGCCACAGCTAAACAAACCTACTTCTCATCTCTCATATCCTACCTGTCTCACTACCCTAAACAGTTATTCAACACCTTCAACTCTCTCCTCTGTCCCCCAGCACCTCCTCCCTCCCCACTCATCTCAGCTGAAGACTTTGGTCATTTTTCAAGCAGAAGATTGAGAACATCAGACACAGTTTTAGTCGACAACCCCCAGAGCCCTTCCTCCCAACTACCCAGCCCTCCACCTCCAAAACCAACTTCTCTACTATTACAGAATATCGACTCTCCACTCTACTCTCAAGATCGCATCTCACCACCTGTGCACTTGACCCGATCCCTTTCCACTTCATCCCAAACCTCGCCACAGTCTTCATCCCAACTTTAACCCATCTCTTCAACCTATCTCTAACAACTGGTGTTTTCCCCTCAAGCTTTAAACATGCCTCAATCACACCTATCCTCAAAAAGCCCTCTCTTGATCCATCCTCTGTATCAAACTATCGCTCTATATCACTTCTCCCCTATGCCTCAAAACTACTGGAACAACACGTCCATCTTAAACTGTCCTCCCATCTATCTTCCTGCTCCCTTTTCGACCACTTACAATCAGGCTTCCGGTCACACCACTCCACTTGAAATTGCCCTAGCCAAGGTAACCAATAACCTATTAACTGCCAAGAGCAAGCGACACTACTCTATCCTTCTCCTCCTGGACCTGCCTTTGATACAGTGGATTATTCCCTATTACTACAGACCCTCTCATCCCTTGGCATCACAGACTTGGCCCTATCCTGGATCTCGTCATACCTAACTGACCGAACATTCAGCGTCTCCCATTCACACACCACCTCCTCACCTCGCCCCTATCTGTCGGAGTCCCGCATGGTTTAGTTCTAGGGCCCCTGCTCTTCTCCATTTATACTTTTGGCCTGGGACAGCTCATAGAATCTCACGGTTTTCAGTATCATCTCTATGCTGATGACACACAGATCTACATCTCTGGACCAGATATCACCTCCCTACTAACCATAATCCCTCAATGTCTGTCCACTATTTCATCCTTCTTCTCAGCTAGATTTCTAAAACTTAACATGGACAAAACAGAATTCATTGTCTTTCCCCCATCTCACATGACCCCCCAAACGAACCTATCCATTACAGTAAACAGCTGCCCACTCTCCCCAGTCCCACAAGCTCGCCGTCTCAGGGTAATCCTTGACACTGATCTCTCCTTCAAACCGCATATCTAAGCCCTTTCCACTTCCTGCGACCTTCAACTCAAAAATATTTCACGTATCCGTACATTCCTAAATCTAGAATCTGCAAAACCCTAGTCCATGCCCTCATCATCTCCCGCCTCAACTACTGTAACCTCCTGCTCTGTGGCCTCCCCTCGAACTCTCTTGCACCCCTCCATTCTATTCTAAACTCTGCTGCCCGACTAATCCACCTGTCCCCCCGCTTTTCCCCGGCCTCTCCCCTCTGTCAATCCCTTCACTGGCTCCCCATTACCCAGAGACTCCAGTACAAAAGCCTAACCCTGACATACAAAGCCATCCACAACCTGTCTCCTCCGTACATCTGTGAAATCGTCTCCTGGTACTTTCCTGCACGCAACCTCCGATCCTCACAGGATCTCCTTCTCTACTCCCCTCTTATCTCCTCTTCCCACAATTGTATACAAGATTTCTCTCGCGCATCACCCTTACTCTGGAACTCTCTACCACAACATATCAGACTCTCACCTACCATCAAAACCTTCAAAAAGAAACTGAAGACCTACCTCTTCCGGAAAGCATACAACCTGCAGTAGTCACCGATCGACCAAACCACTGCACTACCAGCTCTATCCTCACCTACTGTATCCTCACCCATCCCTTGTAGATTGTGAGCCCTCGCGGGCAGGGTCCTCTCTCCTCCTGTACCAGTTGTGACTTGTATTGTTCAAGATTATTGTACCTGTTTTTATTATGTATACCCCTCCTCACATGTAAAGCGCCATGGAATAAATGGCGCTATAATAATAAATAATAACAATAATAATAACATTTTGCAGTGGTCTCTTAATTTTTGCCAGAGCTGTAGTTATAGTTAGAAGTGGGCAATTGTTATAAAATTCCACATTTGGCAAAATACAGATGCTTTGCCATTTTAAAAATAAAAAAATAATTCTTCTACTCACCTTACCGCTCACCTTGCCAACCTCTCCACTCTTCACCATAATTCGCATCTTACTATCACCACCACAACAGCTGAAGTCACAAAACTGCGCATGTGTGCACAAGGTTGTTACACAGGTCATGACATTGTGACCTTTTGTGCGCTCCCAGGCCTCTCACACTAGGCTGGGACTTCAAGCTCTGAAGAAGCTATTTCAGCATTTACCGGACCGATCTGAAGATGTAAAGCGGAACAAATGGTTGATGATGAGAAGCAAATGGTCTGGGGCAGGTGATTGGTATGGCAAGTTTAAAAATTTGTATTTTTTTTTACATATTATTTTCTTCATGCTCTGTGTACATTTGAAAGCTGACTTCAGGCACTAACTTTTTCCATTATCATTAATTGTGGTGTTGACAAACAGAGGGGCAAATGGCATTCATAAAGCACAAAATGCACACTAAATAAAGATATATTCTTAACAATTCAAGAGTTCTTTTAATCTGAATACTTATACATAACTGTCTATTAACTTTTTAGCCCTGGGTGAGCACCAGATGACCATTGAGAACCCAAGGCTCTCTATGTTGCAGTACGGTGACAGAAATCCATACATCTGAATCCTGCAAGATGATAAACATCAAAATACACATTTTGCAGATTTATTATGCCCGTATGCTAATTTCTTTGAAGATTTTAGTATTGATTTTAAGTGATTTTCCAAGTTCTTTTAATACAATTAAATTAATATATTTTCATTAACTCAAATAATGCATTTTTAATTTGACACTCATCCCCGTTCTTTTTTTTAACTAATTGAGCATGTACATTTTTTAACAGTCTGACCCTCAACTCCATATTATAATATTACATTCAAACAATTTGTAAACCATTTGCTTGAATCCATTTTTTAAAATGTGCATATAATTTGTAATGGAGAGGATAGAATTGAGAAATATTTTACTAGGCGTTAATAATATGCTACATTTTTCTTATGGTTTCAGATAGAATCATAAATATCATTGAAGTCAGGTATCTGTAGTGACAATTAAATATATGAGGAAATCACAATGAAAAATATAATGGTGTTCTCATTTATGGTTTGCATAGTGTAAAGATTTCATCTGATGCATGATGAATGAGAGTATATTAGTTAATTACATTCAAAGAATATCCTGAACCTTGTGCAGTTTTATGTTCTTAGTAGGAGTTAGCGACCCTAAACTGCTGATTGCTGCCATTTATTCAGCAGGAAGCAAAAGTTTTAACATTTCTTCCAGGGGAACTGCCACAGTACACACTGTCCATTCTTTTAATACACTCATCAATCTATTTGATTATATCAAAAGTCAGAGCAAAAACTGCAGGCATATGTTAACTCTGTTAGACACCATGTAGCAAAGCATGTAAATGCATTAACAATTGCCCTAAACTTGTTTTCTCTCTTTGGAATAATAAAATTCAAAATTACAGCTGGTGCATTGACTTCAGTTAAAGTTGTCTGCCTAAATTAACAGAAAACATAAAATTTGTAATATCGTAGACAACATCACTATATGTATTTTAGACATGTAATCTAGAAATAAAAGTAAACTAAATAAATATACCATATAATGTACATATTTATTTATAGACTATATATATATACATATACTGTATATATAATTATCTGTTTATTTCTAGATTAAACAAGTTCAGAAGGGACATAACTGGGCAACTAAACAACAAATAAAATAAAAGATAAAGGTTAAGACCAAACTGAAAAAATAGGAGGAAAGTTGATATGAAAGGGTGGAAATTAAATTATAACCAGTCTAACACTGCTCTTAGGTACAAACACACAAAATCAACTGAAATTCATGTACCATTCCATACCATCTAGCCTGGATAATTTTTTCTCAGAAGACACAAAAGTAGCTTAAAATGATACCTTGCAAAGAGGCTTATCTTACTAGAAATCAAATGTTCATTTTAGGCGCAAACCATTGCCTGTAAAAGGAGTAAAACACTATAAATTATTAAAGGATTGTGGTCAGTAGTAAGATGCAATATTGTGGAAATAAAGATGTTTGGGAGCTACATTGTTTCCATTATATTTGGCCCACACATCCCCTGTTAGGGGCCTACCTCGGGATCCAGATCTACTACAGCCTAAATCATGTTGATATTCCTCTAGTTGGACATCTCTTAGAGCTCCCGATCTTAAATGTATTAAGCCCACCTAACAATCAGAGTCCACAAAGTTATCATTTGACTATAAAACTATCTCAACCCAATTATCTAAAAGGCAGTGCTTATCTTTTTTAGCTTAGTTTGCTATTTGGAGACATTGTTGCACCTTTCATTTGTGGACTACCCAAAAGTACACGACATGATTGGTCTCGTGTTTATTTTTTGGGAGCACACCACTCCTCTGATTTCTGTCTTCATGTTTCCAGGGGTGCACTCCTAAAGATTGAGAGTTTAAGCTAGGACATAGCGGAGCTGCTGGTCTAAACGGCAAGCTCTCCAATGCTGCTAGCAGAGGCAGCTTTGTCACTGTAGAATCAAAGTGTAGGGGCTCTGAATCTGGGATAACAAACAGCTAGCAAGCAGTTGCTCCTTGCCTAGGAAACTAGCCACTCCAGAAGTGTCCATTAACAAGCTGTAAACTATTTAATTAAAAATCCTTCTGCTCTTGAGAAGAAGATGTTTAACAACAAGCATTTTACAATTTTAGCCATTTATGAATAAGAGTCAATGCCATTAATTACTCAGCATGCAGCAATTCCACAGGCTTTTTACTAATCCCTCTGGCTTCTAGCCCATCATGGTGGATAAACTGACTGAGCTCCAGCCTGATGTCACCTTTTCATTGGACAAACTTACATATAACAAGTTTGTAGGTCAGTTTAAGGTCTTGCCGTTTGCTGCAGTCCGTACACACACAGCTTGTTGCTTTTAATCAACTCCTCTTCTAGTTATATTATCAGCGCTCAAGGATAACAACACACATAGATTAACTTTTAGACATTTCTGGGGCAAAAAAAATATATACAATCTTAGCTACCGGACATGTTAACATTAGACAAGGGAGCAGTGTAAAAGTTTTATCTAGTATAAACCATAATTCACTATTTAGATTTTTTTTCAAAAAACAATTACAATTCTTACCTTCTAAATCAGGAATCTTCCTGCAATGTCTGCAAAGTTTGGTGAAAGTGGTAAAATGGGCTAAGGCTAGAGCAAAAGATCACAATATGTAACTTGTACTTAGCAGTGTAATGCGTGTGAGGTCATATTTATTCCTTCAACTCACAATCAAGATGATCTTAATTTATTGTGAAATTTGCAAACATGACCAAATTAGTATAAATTTGCTCTCAGGCACAGACATGGACAACACACTGACCAAAGTAAATTATTGTGTGAGCACTTAGCTTTTTCACCCTTCCTCAATGTGGACAAGCTGCGTAAAAAGGTAATTTTCACTGTGCCAAGAAAGAGTACATTCTTATGAATGTGGCTTAACTTTTGGTGTAAAGTGAATCTGACTGCTTGTGCATGCTGCCCAATTTACAGGCAGCATATATCATACACTGGCTGCATGAACTCAGTCAGGAATCATTGACTATTAAACTCCACGGTGTTTAAGATCAAAACATACTTTAAAAGATGCAAAGGCAAGCTGGCCACAGCGGTTTCTCTCCACCCACTGCTCTTGATTGACAGGTCTCTGCCTATGTGCTAGTGTAAGTTGAAACCTGTCATTTCAGGGCAGAGGGAGGAAAGATTTTGACTGGGACCCACATGCCTGACTATTCTGCAAAGTGGCTGGGTCTCTGGCAGTTATTAAATTATTTTTAATCTGAAACATATATGACTGAATTCATACAGCCAGTGCCTGATATACAGTGGGGAAAAAAGTATTTATTCAGCCACCAATTGTGAAAGTTCTCAAACTTAAAAAGATGAGAGAGGCCTGTAATTGACATCATAGATAGACCACAACTATGAGAGTCAAAAGGAAAAAAACAAATCCAGAAAATCACCTTGTCTGGTTTGGCAAGATTTATTTTGCAAATTAAGGTGGAAAATAATTACTTGGTCATTAAAAAAATTCATCTCAATATTTTGTTATACATTCTTTGTTGCCAATGACAGAGGTCAAACGTTCTCTGTAAGTCTTCACAAGGTTGGCACACACTGTTGGTGGTATATTGGCCAATTCCTCCTTGCAGATCTCCTCTAGAGCAGTGATGTTTTGGGCCTGTCACTGGGCAACAAGGACTTTCAACTCCCTCCAAAGGTTTTCTATAGGGTTGAGAACTGCAGACTGGCTAGGCCACTCCTGGACCTTCATTTGCTTCTTACAAAGCCACTCCTTCGTTGTCCTGGTGGTGTGCTTGAGATTATTTTCATGGTGAAAGACCCATCCACAATTTCATCTTTCATGTCCTTGCTGATGGAAGGAGGTTTGCATTCAAAATCTGATGATACTTGGCCCCATTCACTCTTTCATGTACATGGATCAGTCTTCTGGTCCCTTTGCAGACAAACATCCCCAAAGCATAATGTTGCTACCAAAGCTTCACAGTAGGTATGGTGTTCTTTGGATGCAACTCAGCATTCTGTTTCCTCCAAACACGACGAGTTTGTTTCTACCAAACAGTTCTACTTTGGTTTCGTCAGGCCATATGACATTCTTTAATACTCTTCTGCTCTCTAGCAAACTTCAGTCGGGCCTGGACATGTACTGGCTTAAGAAGGGGGACACGTCTGGCACTGCAAGACCTGAAATGTCTGGTGGCGCAGTGGGTTACTAATGGTAGCCTTTGTTATGGTGATCAAGTTCTATGCAGGTCATTCACTAGGTCTTCCCGTGTGGTTCTGGGATTTTTGTTTGTTTGCTATTCTTGCGATCATTTTGACCCCACGGGGTGAGCTCTGCGTGGAGCCACAGATCGAGGTAGATTATCAGTGGTTTGTATATCTTCTATTTTCTTATTATTGCTCCCACAGTTGATTTCATCACACCAAGCTGGTTACGATTGATGAGCGAGTGTACTCGTTGCTCGGGTTTTCCCGCGCACGCTCGGGTGATCTCTGAGTATTTGTTAGTGTTTGGAGATTAAGTTTTCATCACTGCAGCTGAATGATTTACAGCTGTTAGCCAGCTTGAATACTTGTGGTGATTCCCTAGCAACCATGCAACCCCCACATGTACTCAGCCTGGCTAGTAGTTGTAAATCATGCAGCTGAGGTGATGAAAACTAAATCTCCAAGCACTAACAAATACTCGTAGATCACCCGAGTGTTCTCGAGAAAACATGAGCAACGAGTATACTCGCTCATCACTACTGGTCGCCTATTGCAGATTCAGTCTTCCCAGCCAGGCACAGGGCTACAGTTTTGTTTTTGGTGTCCTTTGACAGTTCTTTGGTCTTCACCATAGTGGAGATTGAAATGTTAAGGTACTGTCACACTAGACGATATCGCTAGCGATCCGTGACGTTGCTGCGTCCTCACTAGCGATATCGTCCAGTGTGACAGGCAGCAGCGATCAGGCCCCTGCTGGGAGATCGCTGGTCGGGGAAGAAAGTCCAGAACTTTATTTCGTCGCTGGACTCCCCGTAGACATCGCTGAATCGGCGTGTGTGACACCGATTCAGCGATGTCTTCACTGGTAACCAGGGTAAACATCGGGTAACTAAGCGCAGGGCCGCGCTTAGTAACCCGCTGTTTACCCTGGTTACCAGCGTAAAAAAACAAACAGTACATACTTACATTCAGCTGTCTGTCCCTTGCCGTCTGGTTCCTGCACTGACTGCTTGCCGTAAAGTGAAAGCAGAGCACAGCCACAGCGGTGAGTCACCGCTGTGTGACTCACCGCTGTGCTGTGCTTTCACTTTCACTTTACGGCCAGCAGTCAGTGCAGGAACCAGACGGCAAGGGACAGACAGCTGAATGTAAGTATGTACTGTTTGTTTTTTTACGCTGGTAACCAGGGTAAACATCGGGTTACTAAGCGCGGCCCTGCGCTTAGTTACCCGATGTTTACCCTGGTTACCGGGGACCTCGGGATCATTGGTCGCTGGAGAGCTGTCTGTGTGACAGCTCTTCAGCGACCAAACAGCGACGCTGCAGCGATCCGGATCGTTGTCGGTATCGCTGCAGCGTCGCTAAGTGTGACGGTACCTTTACTGTTGAGGTTATGGACAGATGTCTTTTATACTGATAACAAGTTCAAACAGGTGCCATTACTACAGGTAATGAGTGGAGGAAAGAGGAGCCTCTTAAAGAAGAAGTTACAGGTCTGTGAAAGCCAAAAACCTTGCATGTTTTTAGGTGACCAAATACTTATTTTCCACTATAATTTGCAAAATAAATCTTGCCAAATCAGAAAAGGTGATTTTCTGGATTTGTTTTCTCATTTTGAATCTCATAGTTGTGATCTAAGTTGTGATCTACCTTTGATGTCAAGTACAGGCCTCTCTCATCTTTTTAAGTGGGATAACTTGCACAATTGGTGGCTGACTAAATACTTTTTCCCCACTGTATGCTGCCCACAGATTTTGCATCATGTATCAGCAGTCAGGTCCTCTTTAAAGTAAATTTAACCACTGTCTGTAGCTGCATATAGAATCCCTGCTGGCTGAAAGAGGTTGTTCCCTACTAGGACAATCTCTTCTCATTCCTCATGTTTGCCCCCCATTAACATAAAAGCATTTATACTTACTTCCAGTGACGGCGCTGTTCCATCATTGTTGGCATTCATGCTCCTGGAGATCTTGTGAGGTTATCTCACAGGAGCCCTGTGCCCAATCAGCGCCACCATCACTATCCTTGCCTTTGGATGTATTGAACATCAACAAGAAGCCATGGCTGCGGCTGCTCTCTTCTTCTAGATGTTTGATTTCATGGTAGGTGGGGACAGTGACATCAGCACTGATTGGATGCATAGAAATCTCATGTGAGTCCCAGGAATGCCAGGGTCGACACTGCCAGAACAGCACTGGCATGGGAGGCAAGTATAGGTGTTTTTATTTTAACGGAGCCAAACATGAGGAATGAGAAGGGGGTTGTCCAAGAAGAGGAAAATCTCTTTATTAAAACTTATTTGTGCACCATATAGCTTACTTAATTTAAACCTTAAGCCTGCAATGTTTGGTTACATTTATACTTACGGTTAGTGATGATCGAATAGTGAAACATTCGGATTCAGGAAAATTGACACAAAAATGTTCTATTATTCGTTTATTCATTCCGAATAACAAATCCAATGCAATTCAATGGGAAAGCCAAATATTTTTCTGCTGGACCTGACAAACTGGTCTGGGGGCATGAGAAAAAAGCTGAAAAGGATGGGAACAGCATAGAGAAGATGCCTGCATGCCTTTTTGACTCACACATGGTGTCTGGGAATAATGATGTCAAACTATCAAACTATTGCGTCGGTTTTACTGATTTTTAAAAAGACCTATCAGACCAAACTCAAAATTTTTTAAAAGGGAAAACTGCTAAAAAACATTATTTCCTTCATACTTATTTGTATATAACGCAAAACAAAAATGAAAAAAAAAAATATACCCACATTAGCATATGTTCACATGGAGCATTTTGGCTTTATTTTTTACTTTAACATTTGTGAGGGCTGTTACTCCTACATTTGGGAGAACCCTCCCTCACACCAATTAGCAAGATAGTGGAATACATATTCACTATCACTTTACAATGCCATTTTAAACATGCCCATTTGAATTTTGGGCTTTGCCTGACACCATCAACATGTCCACAGCCATGTCATTATGTGGCCCTCGCTGACAATTTGCAGAGTGCCAGCTGGTACCATGAAACCTGAGTTAGGTAAGGGCCCTCAGATCGCCCTGTATCATACATTTAGGAGAGCTCTCACTCCTACTTTTGGGAGGTCCCTCCCTCATGCCAAATTGTTAGCCTGATAGTGGAATACATATTCCCCATCCCTTTTACAATGCAATTACAAACATGGCCATTTGAATTTTGGGCTTTGCCCACCACCACCACAATGACCAGCGCCATGTCATTATGTGACCCTCACTTTTAATTTTCAGAAAACAATAAATAATTCCAGTGGATCTATCCTACTTGGCAGTCAAAATCCATTTTATTATTTCATCTTTAAAATAATCCATTTTGCAGAAATCCTTGATGTACACAGGGGGATCAAAGAAAGGGCAGATCGGCTGGAATTATTTGTTGTTTCCTGTGGCTATTGCATCATGATTGTGCCTCTCCCATTTCAACTCCGTGCGGCTTCCAGGCAGTGAGCGGATCTCCTTAAGATGACAGACTGGGTGAGCTGGCTACAATTTTTAATTTTTTTTAATTTTCAGAGGGCCACCAGGTGCTTTGAAACCTGTGTTTTGTAAGGTCCACAGCTCATTTTTGCCACCGGATCCCAATGGAACCTCTGTCATAGTGGGTGAAGCTGCTGTAAGGTGAATATCATACAGGAGTTGGGTAAGCTGTATGATCAATGTTAGTAAATTGGATTCTACCAGACATCAAAAGCATTAGAATTAAATTCAGAATACAGCATATGTAAGTGAGGGCCTGTATTTTGGTCAGTCTGTCAGGCCTGAAACCCATGTCAGGAACATGTACAAGCCTCATTTTACTAGGAAGCAGCCTCCTCAAGGAAAAGAGACAGGAGTGGCATTGGCTCTTCTTCCGGGAACTACCCAACCATGCAGAATGTATCTTTTGCATGGCTTTGAGCAACAATGGAGGAATTACAGGATATGTCCCATAGAGTGTTGAGATCTATGGAGTGTATTACTCAGGTGACAGGCAGTGCTACAGAGCTCAAATAAAGGCCTTATTGTGACAATGACCATGTTCCAATATGTGTAAGGCTGTGGCCTGAAGAGGTCTGTGGAGTGTATTATCCCAGTCTCTTAGAGGTGCTTAAAATATTCAGAATCTGGTCAATGCACCACTACCAATTTTTTGTAAGGACCCAAATTTAGAAAATGTAAGGGAATCAATAGTTTAATAAAGAGACACAAGTCTCATTTAGGAGCCTGGAAAAGTCAGCAATGGTCTTTGTCCAGCGCAAGACAATCTAAATTGCTAAAGAATATGTATGCTCTATCTAACTAACAATTTGTGTACAGACATATATGCTGACAAGGGAGAACTGAACACTTCGCTGGGACAAAAAACTGGACGTGTTTGCCGACTATTTTCAGCCTCCTTTCTGGACAGCAGAGTGGGAATGAAATGACACAGGGGAAGGGCCAGTGGTATCACCATCAGACACATATTTTATACCAAGGCATTCCGTCCACCTACTGGGGTGCTGTGTATATGAGCAGCATATGGCGTATGCTAAAAAGGTATTATGCCAAATTTCCTTTTATAAAAGAATGTGTGGGTAAGA